>NC_134023.1:15241521-15902632 GCF_040712315.1 Castanea sativa
TATCTTTAAGCTCTTGAATCTGCAACTGAATTGATCATCAAGCTCTTAACACCAATCTAGATCTTGATAATCCTAAGTGTATGTGAAAGCAAACATCTCTAGATCTCACAAGAGATTCACACACACAACATAAAGAGCATCCTTAAAACATGGCTAGGGTTTTCTCTTTTATACCTAGGGCAAAACATAAAACCCTACACGTAAAACGAGCTTGGGCTGAGTTGGAAAATTATACAGAAAAACAATCTGCACAAACTTCGATTGATCGAGTCTAATTTTCGATCGATCGAGACAGACAAATTTACATAGTAAATCCTGCAGAACACTCGATTCCAACTTTACAACTTAAACATACTTTGAGCAAGTTTAAAACAAGACTAAACGTTTTGATCATGGTTTGCTAACATTACAAATTGAAGTTCTAATACATTTAAATCTAAAGTTTTAGAACCCAACAACTTTCCATCCAAAGTCCAAACCAGTAAAGAAGAAGTGAACCTAGCTTTCTTTGCAAAAGCATGTGTTACAACATGCCTATAAACATAAAAGAAAAACCAACTCTGTAAAGAGTTTACATAAAAAAGAATATCCCTTACCAGGTGGCCATACGCAGATCAAAGCTTATCATAGACTTAAGGAAGTTGATGACCATTTCATAATCACCTTTGAAAGTTGATTAACCAATATTGATTTCTTGAACAGACTAAGTTGCACGCTAAGCCGCTAAATGCTCCAAGACAGTCACAGACAAGAGCTTTGGAATTTTTTCTGCAAGAGTAGCCATAACTTCAACCTTTGAATTTTGGACCACTACACCTATACCGGCTTCATTAGACTCCTCAGAAATGGCTCCATTAAAATTAGTCTTAAAATCAAAGAAAAAAATTTGGGCAGCTTCAACAATCTTATCCAAATGAACAACACACAATTGTACACATTTGCTTGAACAATGCACAATATACAATATTGTATATTATTCATGCAAATGTGTACACATGATATGCATATTTATTTATTTGACAATGTAAAGCAGGGACGGACCTACAGTAGGGCAAGGGGGGGCCATTGCCCCCCGCCCAAAAAGCTAGGATATTAAATTTTCGTCCTAAAAGCCCCCCCCCCCCCCCAATTTTTTTTTAAAAAAACTGACAAACTGAAAACTACAAAATAAAAAATAAATATGGACTGAAAACCTAAATTATAATTCTCAAAATTTTATCCTAACCTCACTCTTCCTCCACTCAACCTCATCAAGCATAAACGCCTCCTCCATCGATGCTGCTGCTACTCTTTTCCTCAGATCAGATCCGAATTGTTGCTGCTGCTGCTCCTCCTCAGATCCTTGATCACAGTCACACACGGTAAATCTAAGAAATTTCTCTCCTCTCTCAAGTTCATATTTTTGTTTTTTTTTCTTTGCTTGCTCTGCCAGCCGGTTAGCCCTGCTCTGCCCTCTGCTTTTTTTTTTTCTGAACTATGTTGACTGTTATTACTGAGTTGTGGCTTTTAATTTTATTTTATGGATTGGTGTGTTGTGTCATGTGTGGACAGTGGACCGTAGACTAGTTTCAGTAGTTTGTGTTTGTGACTTTGTATTGACTAGTAATTGTTTCTCAGTTTGTGGCTTTTTGTAATTGTGTTTGTGTGGATTGGTTTCAGATTAGTGTTTGTAACTTTTTTGTTTTGTTTTGGTTTTATCTATAAATAAATAAAGTGGGACCAGGATAGTAGGATGAATTTGTGAGAGTAGTCTTTGCCTCTTTGGTAGTCATTGTTTTGTCATTTGTGAGTACTGTTAACTGTGAAGACTAGTCTTTGGCAAATGGTAAGTCATAAGTGACTTTTTTGTGAGACCAATTGACTAAGTCTTTGGTCTGATTGTTTTGGTTTTGTCAAAAATTTGGTCTTTGTCACTTTGTGTGATGTGGCTAATATTAGTAAAATATATAAACTTGTCTGTTTGTGATTATTTTGGTTTTAGATTTTTTTTTGGTTGAGAAGTCCCTTTTTTTTAGTTGGTGTATAAAACTACGAAATATGGAAATAATGAAACTTTTTTAAAAAAATTTGTAGATTATCAGTAAGTCCACTACAATATTAAATTTTTTTAAAAGAAAAAATCTAAATAATTTTGAAGTCATAGCTGATGATGCAAGATTGCCAAACCCTAGCGTTGATGTCCTAGTTTTTGAAAATCTCCAAATAGAAGTTCCAAATGTCACCATTGACGAAAGTACAGGTTTTGCGCGTGATCCTGGAATGCGTAAGCAAATATAGGAATATGATGCTAATGAACGGGATGAAATTCGACAAGCTTACATTAAGCTTGGTCCATACCAACCTAAACTAGATGAGTAAAAGAAAACTAAATTTGTAAGTCATTCTCGTAAATTTAAACATTCCTAGTTTGCAATTAAGGAATTTAGTACATGGCTTGAATATTCACCTAGTAAAAATGCTGCCTTTTGTCTTCCATGCTTTCTCTTTAACAAGCCAACTGAGAATTCTGGGAGTCATGTATTCACTAAGGATGGATTTTGGAATTGGAAGAAAGTTAATGATGGAAATAATTGTTCCTTTTTGAATCATATGGGGAAACCTAACTCTTTTCATAGAGCTTCCGAGCAAGCCATGACAGATTTGATGAACCAGTCTCAACACATACAAAAGATACTTGAAAATTTCAATTCTGATCAAATTGCAAGCAATCGATTGCGGTTAAAGGCCTCAATTGATGTCGTCAAAGTGCTTGAATTTCAAGGACTTGCTTTTAGAGGACGAGATGAAAGTTCTGATTCAATTAATCGTGGGAATTTTCTTGAAACATTGGATTTGGTGGTATTATATAATGAATATGTTGCAAAAGCGATAGAGAAAGCTCCCAAAAATGCCTCTTACAAATCACCAAAAATCCAAAAGGAAATCTTACATGTATTTTCAAACAAGGTGAAGAAGGCAATTCGTGAAGAAATTAGTGATGCAAAATTTTGCCTAATTATTGATGAAGCTCGTGATGAGTCAATGAAGGAGCAAATGGCTATTGTTATAAAATTTGTAGACAAATATGGTTTTTTTCTATCTTGTCACATCATAGTTTGGATATTCAAGATATTCAAGGGCAAGGATATGATGGTGCAAGCAATATGCGAGGTGAGTGGAATGGATTAAAAGCTTTGGTTTCAAATGATTGTCCATATGCTTACTACATTCATTGTTTTGCACATCGCATGCAATTTGCATTAGTGGCAGCATCAAAAGAAGTTATTCTTGTTCAAAGTTTTTTTAATAGATTATCATCTATTGTCAATGTTGTTGATGCTTCATGCAAGCATATTGAGCAACTAAAAAAAGCTTATGCTGATCAAATTGCATATTTTGTTGAAATTGGTGAGCTTGAAACTGAAAGAGGACTTAATCAAATTAGCACATTACAACGGGCTGGAGATACTTGTTGGGGTTCTCACTTGAGATCGATTTCTAGCTTGGTAAATATATTTAGTCCAACATGTGAAATTTTACTTAAGATCATCAAGGAAGGAAATACTACTTCCCAACGAGAAGCAGCATACTCATGTTATCATGCTATGATTTCTTTTGAATTTGTGTTCATTTTGCATCTCATGAAAGAAATTATGAAGATCACTAATACAGTTTGTCAAGCTTTGCAATGTCAGTCTCAAGACATTTTAAATGCGATGGATTTTGTTTCATCCACTAAAGCACTTATTCAAAATTTTAGAGATGAAGAGTGGGATAATTTACTTACCATTGTGAAATCATTTTGTGAGACACGCGACATAGATGTCCCAGATATGAATGCTTGTTATGTTGAGAGAGGAGGTCTAGCTCGTTATCAACAAGATGACTTCACAATTGAGCATCATTATCGGGTAGATATTTTTATGCTGTAATAGATTCTATATTACAAGAATTAAATTGTCGGTTTAGTAAGCATGCGGTGGAATTGCTTAATCTTAGTTCAGCTCTTGATCCTAAAGAGGCACATGAGTCCTTTAGAAGTATAGACATTTTGTTGTTCATAAACAAGTTTTATCCGAAAGATTTCACAAATCAAGAAATGACATTTTTAAAGACAGAAGTTGATCATTATGAGCACAATGTAGTTCGGCATCCGGACTTCAAGAAGCTATCAAGTATTTTTGAGTTGTGCCAATGGTTGGTAAAAACCCGAAAATCATTATCTTACCCATATATTTATAGATTGATTACACTTGTGCTTACTCTTCCAGTTTCTACTGCAACTACAGAGTGAGCATTTTCAGCCATGAATATTATCAAGAATAGGCTTCGCCACAAGATGGAAGATGATTTTCTAATGGACTCTATGATTTTTTACATTGAGAAGGAGATTGCTGCAAAATTTGGTACAGGATCAATCAACTTTCGAGACTTAAAAGAGCGTCGAGTTCCATTTTGATGAATGTGTTGAAATGTTTAAAAAACACTTATTTTGTATGTTATACTTTGTTGACATTTTTATAATATCAAATGCTTAAGAAACACTTATTTTATATGTAATATTTTATTGAATATGAAATAGGTGTTAATTTTTATTTTCATAAAAAAAAAATATTTTAAGCTTTGGCCCCCAAGTTCAAATCCTGATTCTGTCCCTGATGTAAAGTGTACATTACCATTTGTAAATGTAAAAAAACATAATTTTCCTTCCATTTAACAATAAATCACACAAATTTTGATTAGAGACTTTTAGCTTAACTAGTTAGTATTTTCTAGATATTTTTATTGGAGCCATTTAATGTTTAGATTCTCAACTTCCAACTATTGAATTAAAAAAAAAAATTAAATCAAATAAATCTCAAATCAAACTTCAGCAAATTCTCAAGTACAACCGGCGTTAAGGCAAATAATTTCTTCATTTTCTCAAAGAGGTTAACGAAAATCCTTACTAACTAGTACCTTTGATGCTTTTCTAGTGTTTTCCCAAATCATTTTAAAATAAGAAAAATATTAGAATCATAATTTTTGTAATAATTTTTACCATACAGTTTATTTACGTGACAAATTGTCAATTATAGTGTAAAAATAGTGGATTTATAACTTTACCTCTCATAACTTATTACGTACATAAATTATAATAAAATTTATGATAAAAATTATTATCCTAAAATTATTCTTAAAATAATAAAACAAAAAATATCAAGTTAAAGCCAATGTGATATTTTTGTTCAAGTGTCAGGCTTGTAATAAAACCCCACTCCTGTACAAAGGCCACACCTTCCCGGTGTAACTTCTTCTACAAGTCTTCATTTCTCTCTCTCTTTGCAAGTAGACAAAGAAAACTTTAATGTCTTATTATTATCAAAATGAAGAGTGGGAAGTGGATGTTGACGAAGAAGAAGAAGAAGAAGAAGAGGAAGAAGAGAAATGGGTGAAGAATATATCGTCTAATCACCAAATACTGTTGGTGGGTGAGGGAGATTTCTCTTTCTCTTTGAGCTTGGCTCACTCTTTTGGCTCTGCTTCCAACATTCTCGCTTCCTCTCTTGACCCTTATGGTATGTGTTCATGTTGTATGTATCTATGTCTATGCACGTGTTCAGTGTTTATGTTTTATCCACGCTGTTCTTTTATGTAAATGTCAAAAAAAATCTTGCTCTTTTAATAAAAGGCCTTGTTACTTGTTTGTTTTCTTGTGTTTGTAATCTTTGGGAAATTGGGTTTTTGTTTTTCACTTCTCTGTTTCCATTTCAAGCTTCCATTTTTTTTGTTAAGAAAAGTTAAAGAGAAAAGGTTTTTGTGATATGTTATGATTGTATATATGTCATTCTAATTTATGTTATTGCATTTATGTTCGGGAGGAAATTTGCTGCTACTCACTCGTTTATTTTGGTGAATTTGATATTCTAATCATTTATGGAACCTAATAATTAAGCAGAATGTTGTACGTTTGAGTCTCCACTTGGTGATTTAATTGCAAAATTCCTTACTTTTTTTTTATTTTATTTTTTATATTCTTTTCATAGTATCCAAACAAAGTAGCAGGGTTTGTGTTCAATGACAAGGTTTAAGTGAGTTTATTTTAGTGTTACAAGGAAAAGTTGGTCATACCATATATGCAAGTGTTGCAATTTTTTAAGTTGGTCATACCATTTTAGCTTTTGGCCAAGTTATGATTTTGTCAATGCTTCTCTGTTGAATTAGATGTCTTGATTGAAAACTACGAGGATGCGAAATGGAATTTGGAAAATTTAGAGAAGTTGGGAGCATCCCTCTTACATGGAGTGGATGCAACTAAATTGAAGCTTCATAGTAATCTAAGGTGGCAGAAATTCGATAGGATTATCTTTAACTTTCCTCATGCAGGGTTCCATGGAAATGAAGCCCACACACGTGTGATTAAGTAAGTTGTTGTATAGTAATTTTGTGTCTTAAAATTCGTATCCCTTTCTGAAAAATGTAATTGTTGATAATTCAACTTCATGTTTGGCAATGAAGTCATTTTAATTATTGCAAGTTTATTAGGATTATGAACAAGTAATGCTATAAATCCATTTGCTTTTAACTACCTGTTGAGTTGATTTTGATAAATCTCATTTGCATAGGCATGGAAATTAGTAATAGACCTTGGGATATATCATAATTGAAATCCTCTATTTGCAGTTCTGAATTTAACCATTGTGTAATGAGCACATTATCTGGGTGTCTGGAAACCCGTTGGTATGGGAATGTATAGCTTTTAAATGAAAAATGTGGAATGTTATTAAGATGTTTGTCGACATTACATTTTTTGCAAAGTTATGAAGCAATTTTAAATAACTCTTACAAGATCCACATTGCTGAGTCATCTTGAAGTAGAACGTTGGTATTTGGAAGTCCTTCATTGGGCATCTTGGCGTGCATTAATCAAACTGATGTTAAAATATGTGAAACATTGCTGCATTAAGAGTTATTTGTAATTGTTTGACAATGCTTATGTCCAAGGGCTCTCTGGAATTTTTTTATTTATTTCAGAGATCTAATACTATGTTTTAATTTCATAATCTGGTACCTACAGGATGCATAGAAATCTTGTTCATGGCTTCTTTAGTAGCGCAAGAGGCATGCTTCGAGCAGATGGTGAAATTCATGTGAACCACAAAACTACAGCTCCATTCTGCCACTGGAATATAAGGGAACTTGCTTCAAAGAACTGGTTGGTATTGATTGGGTGTGTTGATTTCAAGAAAGAAGACTACCCAGGTTATAACAACAAAAGAGGGAATGGTTCAAGATGTGATGAATCATTTCCTTTGGGTGAGTGCTGTACGTTTGAATTCAGATTGTCCCCTACAGCTAGAAGGATAGCACCTTCCAGTTCGTTTTAACATTGCTGTATGGTTGTAGTAGGACGTGAAAGATCTCAGTCACATGAGACTCCTGTCCAAAAGCAGCAGTGGACTCCTTCACTTAATTTCACTTCTTGAGTAGGTCACTTAACAATTATGGAACGAATTTCACAGCATCTGAGTTTGCCATTAACAAGTAGCGCGGGAAATCCATTCTCTAGGATGATTGACAGGCACTTTAGAAATCCCACAGAAACATTTGGAGGAATCAATTGTGATTTAAGCTACTCCATTCATGAGCGTAGTCCTGATTTTGGGAGAGACTTTGCAGCAATGCCTGGAAGAACCCTGAATGGTGACCCTATATGCTTTGCATGAGCATTGTATTAGTATTTTTAGGTCAATGCGGCTGAAAATGTTGTTGAGTCATGATCACCAGTTGAATGCAAGTGATGCACAGCAATTACAGTACTGGTGACTACCATATGTTTTGTTTTTGTGTTGGTTTTTTGAAGTATATTAGTGAAGCCGTAGTGAATCACTAGTGATTAGGACTTTTGAAGCTGTGTTATTGTATATATCAGCCAAGTTTAATGTTGGGAGTTGATCTTTTGCTAGAATATAAATTAACTTACATTCTGGTTAAATGTTATAATTTAACTTTCCTATGCAAAATGGGTTGTACTTATTTACTTAAGCCCGAACAAGTTGCCTTTGAAAGCAGCCATGCTACTTGTTGTAATTATTAATTTTTTAACCCTGATGAAGTTTTAAGTCCAAGTAATTACTAAGTTAAATTATGAAGGGTTCTATTAATGGATCCTTTTAGGATAATTGTTAATAAACCATTTTAAGTAAGTTTTGATATAATCTTAACGAGGAATATAAAAAGCTATTAAAAAAATTAATTTCTTTTTTCTTTTCTCATTAAAAACTTTTAAAAATATTTCTTAAACTAATGCACTTAAGATATTCGTTAACTTTTCCCAATTATGAATGGTCATTGGTTGTGAAATCAATGAACAATATTGTGCAAAACTAAAGGCCACCTAAATAACTAAATCACCAATATGATGAGGGAAAACCAATTTGCATAAAAATTTCAAAGTAAAAACCAATGGAAGGGCTTGACCTCACCAACCCTAACGCAAAACAGATTCAGTACCAACTGGATGAAGTTTTTCGAATCGAATTAGCAATTCCAAGTAAAAATTACTAATATTATCCAATCCAGCTCCGAATCCATGAACTTTTTCAATTAAGAGGGCGTTTGGATAGCCAAAACGCGCGTCCACGTCCAAATTTTTTTTTTTTTTTTTACGCGTGTTTGTCACTGTTCATTGGCCATGAACAATAATTTCAGGCCAATGAACAGTAACTTTTGGCATGAACAGTGTTTTTTACCCATTTAAAAATTATTTTGCTACAGTGTTTTCAGTTTTCAGTTTTCAGCAATAAATTCTATCCAAACGGACCCTAAAGAGTGTTCCTTGTGAATCTTCTGTCCAGGACTTCTAGTTCCCTCTTTTTATTTATTTTATTTTTTTTGAGAATCTTCTAGTACCCTCTTGAATCAAACTTGATCTTGATATGTATCAAACGGAACATTGGTAGTGGCTTTAGAGGGCGGATGGCACAGCAACCTCAAGCACAACTTTCTCAAGCTCACCAAAACTCTTTTTCATGTAGTTCAGGGTTTTCTTTTATACCATAGCCCATGGTCTTAGTTCGTACCTAAAAGTTTCACATGTTTGGCTGTTCCTTCTGAAATCGGGGGAATATTTATATTCAAATGAGGCACATCCCAAGATGGGCATTTATGATTATGGCTAATTGTCGCAGACTTGTCCAAATATCTAAGCAAGCGAATGAAGGGAAAGTTCCTAGGGATTATGTTCACAAGGGAGTGCCTTTTAACCTCGTTTAGTCGTTTTTCCGCTGAACCATTCACCGAAGCCAAGGAGCAAACTTGACACATGTCCCAAGCTTATTTAAATGTTAATGGCTGATTGCACGTCCTTTTATAATCCTAAATTCCTAATGATTCCTCGATTAATAAATGATTAAAGACATTCTAAAAAAAATTATTATTTGGGGGGGAGGGGGAGTAAATTACATGTCTAGTCCCTAACATTTACACTATATATCAATTTAGGGTGCGTTTGTTTCAACAGTAAAGCAATTCTGGAAAATGTTTTCAGGAAAAGAAAATATTTTTAGGTGTTTGGTAACATTTTAAAAAATATTTTGAAAAATATTTTCTGGTGTTTGGTTGTCATCTTGAAAATATTATAGAAAATGCATTTTGTATTTGTTGCTCACATTTTCTCACATTTTCTCGGCTTCCAAACAAATATCATGAACAACAAAACCCAAAAAAAAAAAAAAACTCATCAAATTTTCTTAATACAGCTCAACAAAACCCAAAAATAAAAAAATCTCATCATCAATTTTTCTCTAACAAATCAACAAAACCCAAATCGGTCAGAGAAGAACGAAGACAGAGAGAGAGAGAGGCGACTGGCGATGGCGAAGGGCAGATCGTGCCGGCGCGGCGCGGCGAAGGCGAAGGCGAAGGCGAGATCGTGATCGGCGATGGCGATTGGGTTCGACGAAGAGAGAGGCGAAGGTGCGATCTCGCCGGGACTGGGTTCGACGAAGAGAGAAGCAAAGGCGCGACTCGCCGGTGCGGGTTGGGGCGTGACTCGCTCTCTCTACTCTCTCTTCGTGCTCTCTCTCTCTCTCTCTCTCTCTCTCTCTCTCTTCGTGCTCTGTCTCTCAATTTTCTGAAAAATTCCTATTTGAAGGTAAAATACAAATGGAAAAGAATTTCCGGGTCAGAGGCCTAAGTTTTACAATCAACTGTTCTTATTTTCCGTTTGACCATATTTTCAGCACCTGCCAAACACCCGAAAACGCGGAAAACCATTTCCTGAAACCGTTTACCGTCAAAACAAACGCAGCCTTAATTCCTATTATCTTAAATGTAGGGGCAACAAAATTAGACACGAGCTGCAAATCCAACACAACACAACATGTAATTAGTAGATTACGAGTTAAGACTTAATGAGTCAATATCATATTCCAGTTGACACAATTAACCCATTTAATAAATGGATTGGGTTAGTGTCTAACCCATGAAACCCGTTTGACCTATTTAATTAAATGACATTTTACCAATATATTTTTCAAACTTTAGGTATATAAACTTATTAATTGTTGTGGTTTATTTTATTTGACATATTATAATTGATTATTTGTAATATTGAGATATGCTTTAGTTTTGAATGATTATTTGTGATACAGTTACTCATTAGTTCTAAATTTTATATTAAAAATATATAATTTCTTGTTTTTCAGTTTTTTTTTTCATTTTGATAAAATCTAATAAATAGGTCGACATAACTGACTCGTTTAATAAATGAGTCGTGTTAGGATTGAGGAATCTTGACCCGTTTAATAAATATGTCGGGTTAGTGTTGACCTGTATAGTCGAATACTTATAAGTCGAACCCCTACTTAAATGTAGTTTAGTTCTTAACTTTTTGGTATTATATTAAAATAGTCTTTACCATTTAAGTAATCGAAGTAAAATACTAATGTGGCTAGTGGCTAGAATAAAAAATTATTTTTATGCCACTTAGGTTGCCATGTGGATTAAAAAAAAATGAAGGAATTAGTTTAGTGTTTCACCAACCCATCTACTCAGTAGTTAGCACTTAGCATAATGAAAGCCCCAATCACTCTCTCTTTACTTTCTTTGCATGTAGGGCTTAGTCATTCTATTTAAAAAACCGTAGGGCTTGATTCATTTATTTTTGTTTTCTTATAACTGAGAAAAGCCATTGACAACACTTTTCTTAGAACAAATAAATAATAGTAATTGTTTGATTTATGATGTATTTGTATAAGCCGTTGGAAAACTATGTTTTGAGTTTAAAATAAATGTTTGTAAAAAAGTTATGAGGAGGTATAGTTGTAAAACAGAACTTTGAATTTTTAAAAACGTTCTTTTAATTGCTCAAAATGTCTAACCAAATGAACTCTTATTTATAAATATCTGCGTTGTGACAGCTATTGGGATATTTGGTTATTATTGATTTTCTTAATATTCGATTTTTTTTTTCTTTCTTTTTGGTGATAGAGAAATGGAAGGTTATGGTTCGTATTTGATATTGTTGTATGCTGATTTGGGCATTGAAGGTGGGCTAGGTTTAAGGGGTCTAATTGAGGATTTCTGAAACTACAATGGTGGGATGATAAGATGTGTGGGTCCAAGAAAAGATTCGGACAATGATGAGCCCACTGGGGCTTTGTTCAAGGTGAGAAGACCAAAAATCCTTTAAAAGATTCGGTCTAGGTTTGAGACTAAAGGGCATAGTTGTCAAAAATGTGAATTGTGCCCGATACGATTTTTTTTTTTTTATTTTAATTTTATCATGTACCGTATTGTATCATGCATTATAAGATATACAAATACTTAATAAAATTATATATATATATATAATGTATATTTATTCATTATAAATTCAAAATATATTCTATTAATAACTAATTAAATCATTACTTATATAATAGTATTTAACACAACTAAGTAAATAAATCAAATTAAAATATAATTATAAGATACACATTCATATTATTAAACTTATAAGTGATAGTACATGATACATAAGCCAAAATAATAATTTCTTTTCATCATGTTGCCTAATTAACTCCATCAAAGTTAATGTTATAATCATGTTCTTCATCTTGGAAAATTATTTTTTCATTGACATTTTCTTCATCATCATCAACGTTTACTATCTCTTTTATTGTTCTTTTATTCTAATAATTTTTTCTTTATATCTCTTTCTAGCATTTTAGCTTCTTAGACTTATAAAAATATATAACATAAAAAATAAAGAAAATAATTATATTTTCATTTAATACATTTTTCGTAGCTTAGAAAACAAATTTACAAATATGAAAGTGAAGTGTCAAGTGTGTACTCCATATTTTATAGGAGAAAGAGAAGAGGGGGGGGGGGGGGGAACTCACGAACATGTTTTTTATTGGACTCAATTAACTATTCCAATAATTTGTATTAAAAAAAAGTCTAATAACCTTTTTAAATCAAATAAAACCACAAATTTTAACCAAAAAAAAAAAGTTCATTTTAAACTCCCATATCTATGTATTTTATGATTCAATGATACGATATGATACGATACACACCAATGTATCATGTGATTCATGAGTACCTATGATATGCTTTTACAATACGGAACTTTTTGTACATGATAATATGATATGATACTGACAACTACGGTAAAAGGATTAAAAAGGCTGAGGTGGGAGAAGAGAAACTAATTCCTTCGTAAGGTTTAAGTAGATTTTTTTTTTTCAAGTTTGAAGTTGAGTCCACATGGCATCCAAGGTGGCATAAATAAAATTATTATTCTAGCTAGTAGTCACATCAACATTTTTTATTCATCACTTAATGACAGAAATGATTTTGATACAATACCAAAATTTTAGGAACTAAATTGATATATTTGAAATGTTAGGGGCTAAATTAACACATAATATAAATTTTAGAGACCAAATATATCATTTACCCATTTTTTATAGGAAAAAAATGGTCTCAAATTAGACACACATAATTAGAAGTTTCAAATTAAACTTCCAAAATGTTTCAATTTAAATTATACATTTTTTTTCCTGGAAATAAATTATATACTCATTAGTCATTAGTAATGATGTTATTAACCAAGAATATTTTTAACAAAACGACATTGTTTTATTATTTCATCACATAGGAGGGAAGGCTAAGTGCACTAGAAATGGGATTGTTATTAGGAACTTGAGATGCATGTCCTTGCAGCACTTATGGTCCGTTTGGATTGAGGGGAGCAGGGCAGAGTAGATTTGACCCAAAATTAGCTTATTTTCAACAAATTCTACTCTACTCCCTTCTACTCTCCCTCCTTTTCTCCTCAATCCCCTAGTTTTGCAAGTGAGTTGAGCATTGAGGATGCAATGCTTGAGTTGAGATCAACTCATATTGTCATAGACAAGGTTGGCCAATTATTTATTTATTTATTATTATAGATATGATAGTATTTCAAATGTATGAAACTTCATAATGATAGATTAGCTTACATGCATAAATGAAAAGAAGTAATTCTCATAATTTTTTTAATGAATAGAAAAAGAGGTTAATAATAAGTTTAGTCATTGCCTTGCACCATTTCATATTTTTCATACTGAACCTAATGTTGTTTTACCCATACGTTATATTTTTCTAATATTTCATGGGTAGAACATAGGTTCAGTATTTTAGATGTAATTCATTAATTTCTTAATTAAATTAAAACAAAGTAGTGCTACATAGGGGTGGCAATTCGTGTTCGCGTGTCGGGTTCGTGTCGTGTCAAGTCATGAGTATTCGACTACATAGGTCAACACTAACCCGACATGTTTATTAAACGGGTCAAGATTCCTCAACCCTAACACGACCTATTTATTAAACTGGTCAGTCGTGTCGACCTGTTTATCAGATTTTATCATAATGAAAAATAAAAATTAATGAAAAAACAAACAAATAAATATTTTTAATATAAAATTCAAAACTAATGAGTAACTGCATCACAAATAATCATTCAAAATTAAAAGCATATCCCAATATCATAAATAATCAATCACAATATGTCAAAGAAAATAAATCACAACAACTAATAAGTTTATATACCTAAAGTTTGAAGGGTATATTGGTAAAATATCATTTAATTAAACAGGCTAGACGGGTCAAACGGGTTCTATGTGTTCAACACTAACCCAACCCATTTATTAAACGGGTTAGTCGTGTCAACCCGAATATGACACGAACCCGTTAAGCTTTAACCCATAACCTGCTAATTTCGTGTTGTGTCGGCTTCGCGGGTCATGTCAAATTTTGCCACCCCTAGTGCTACATTTAATTTAATTGTTATTTTTCTAAAAAAAAAGAAGAAGAATTGAATTGTTATTTAAAATGATAAAATTATTTGTGTTTTAATGTTTAATGATAAATACAATTAGTAGTTTGAATTTAAATTAGGGAACTTAATATTTACCTTGGAAACACAAGAAACTTGAAATTTCAAATTATTTGTGTTTTAATGTTTCTAACTTTACCAAAAATATAAGTATAAAATTACTTCTACATGATGGTGGCACACTCGTAATAAAACCCCAACTGCAGGGCACTACTCTTGAAAATAAACACCTCTCACTTACAGAAAGGCCATGCCCGTTCACAGTGTCTCTTCTTCTACAAGTTTCATCTCTCTCTCTCTCTCTGCAAACAGACAAAGAAAGCTGCTATGTCAAATCATCAAAATGAACAGAGGCAAGTGGGTGTTGATGAAGAAGATGAAGAAGAGAAATGGGTGAAGCATTATTCGTCTAATCACCAAATACTGTTGGTGGGTGAGGGAGATTTCTCTTTCTCTCTGAGTTTGGCCAACTCTTTTGGCTCTGCTTCCAATATTCTCGCTTCCTCTCTCGACCCTTATGGTATATTTCTCTCTCTCTCTCTCTCTCTGTATATCATTTTTGTTCATGCTGTACATATCAATGTCTCTGCATGTGTTCAGTGTTTTTGTGTTTATGAACGTAGTTTTTTTATGTAAAAAAATGTCAAATTTTTTTAACTTGTTCTTTTAACTAAAGGGTTTGTTACCTGTTTTTTCTCTTTTTTTTTTGGGTGTAATCTTTGGATGGTTGGGTTTGTTTGACACTTTTCTGTTTACATTTCAAGCTGCCATTTTTTTGTTAAGAAAGGGTAAAGAGAAATGGTTTTGGGGATATGTGATGGTTCTATATCTGTCAGTTTAGCATATGTTATTGCATTTACTTGTTTATTTTGGTGAATTTGATACACTAATAGTTTATGGAACATAATAATTAAGCAGAATGTGCTACTTTTGAATCTCCACTTGGCAGTTGAGTACAAGGTTTTAATAGCAAAATTTCTTATGTATTAACTGCCAGGTTTCAAATCCCCCTTTTCCCAACTATCAAATTATAAATATATAAAACTATGTTCTTGTCATGATGTTTAGTTATGTATCAAAAAAAAAAAAAAACACATTAGAGTTTATGATCAGTGGCAGGGATTAAGTGAGTTTATATCACAGTTAGAAGCACTTTTTTTTTCTTGATAAATTTAGAAAGAAAATTTGTTCATGCCATTTATGTAAGTGTTGCAATTTTTAACTTGGACTTGACAGTTATGTTAAAGATAGATGTTTCAATTCTTCCTTTTTTTATGTTTTTATCTTTTGGCCAAGTTATGATATTTGATAAATTACTATTGTTCCAAAAGCTAAAGCATATACAAAATGATGAGAATAGCTTTTAATTAATATCCTAACACTTCCTCTTACATGTCGGCCCAACTGCCCCTTGATAAGTGGGTCTAACATGTGATATTATTCAACATTTTAAATTGGAGGTAGAGTTATTAAGTGAATATTCTAATAATATTGTCAATGCTTCTATGCTGAATTAGATGTGTTGATCAAGAAATACAAGGAAGCAAAATCGAATTTGGAAAATTTAGAAAAGCTCGGGGCATCCCTCTTACATGGAGTGGATGCAACTAAAATGAAGCTTCATAGTGATCTGAGATGGCGGAAATTCGATAGGATTATCTTTAACTTTCCTCATGCAGGTTTTCATGGAAAGGAAGATCGTGCACATGTGGTTAAGTAAGTTTGTACTTTGTACTTTGTATTGATTTTGTCTCCTAATATCCTTGTCCCTTCCTGAATGATATAATTGTTGATATGGAAACCTCATGTGTTGGAATTGAAGTCATTGTAGTTCTTGTATGTTTAATAGGGGATTATGAATAAGCAATGTCGTAAATCCATTTTATTTTAACTACCTATTCAACTTTATTCTGATAAACCTCATTTGCATAGGCATTATAAATAGTAATAGACATTGGTGTCATTTCTATATCAAAATTGAAAGCCCCAATTTTTTTTTTTGGGAATATGTAGCTATGAAATGAAAAATGAATTGTGAACTCGGTTTTGGGGTCTGGAATGTTATTCACATATGGCATTCCATTTTTGCAAAGTTATGAAGCAAGTCAAATGTTTCTTGGTTCTTAAAAGAACCACACTGCTGAGTCTTCTTGATTTAGGGTGTTGGTATCTGGAAGAGTCCTTCATTGGACATCTTAGTTCGCATGAAGTGGAGAGATATTAAAAGATGAGTCATTGCCTCATAAGAGTTATTTGTATTTTCTCCATGCTTATGTCCATGGGCTCCTTGTGGAAATTTTCAGTTCATTGCAGAGATCTAATACTGTTGTAATTTGTTACCTACAGGATGCATAGAAATCTTGTGCACGGCTTCTTCCATAATGCAATAGTGATGCTTCGAGCAGATGGTGAAATTCATGTGAACCACAAAGCTACCGCTCCATTCTGCCACTGGAATATAACGGAACTTGGTTTAAATAACTGTTTGGTATTGATTGAGTGTGTTGATTTCAAGAAAGAAGACTACCCAGGTTATCACAACAAAAGAGGGGATGGTTGGAGATGTGATGAACCATTTCCTTTGGGTGAGTGCAGCACCTTTAAGTTCAGATTGTCCCCTACAGCTAAAAGGTTGCATACCGGGGTAACAAGTATGGTTGCATCAATGCATGAAAGACCTCCGCAATTTCAGAGGATTCCAATGCAAATGCAGCAGTGGTCGTCTTCAATAAAATTCAGTTCTCGAGCAGGTCACTTAACAAATATGGAACAAACTTCACAGCATGTGAGTTTTCCATTAACAAGCAGCTCTGGAAATTCATTCTCTGGGATGGATGATGGGCACTTGATCAATCCTACAGTAACATTTGGAGGAACCAATCATGATTTAAGACACTCCTTTCACACTCCTAGGCCTGATATTCAGGGGAATCCTATTCAAATGCAGCAGTGGTCGCCTTCAATTAAATTCAGTTCTCGAGTAGGTCACTTAACAAATATGGAACAAACTTCACAGCATGTGAGTTTTCCATTAACACGCAGCACTGGAAATTCATTCTCTGGGATGAATGATGGGCACTTGATCAATCCTATAGTAACAGTTGGAGGAACCAATCATGATTTAAGACACTCCTTTCACACTCCTAGGCCTGCTATTCAGGGGAATCCTATTCAAATGCAGCAGTGGTCACCTTCAATTAAATTCAGTTCTCGAGCAGGTCACTTAACAAATATGGAACAAACTTCACAGCATGTGAGTTTTCCATTACCAAGCAACACTGGAAATTCATTATCTAGGATGACTGATGGGCACTCGATTAATTCTACAGAAGCATTTGGAGGAACCAATAATGATTTAAGACACTCCTATCATGCACCTAGGCTTAATTTTGTGAGAGACTTTGCAGCAATGCCAGGAAGAACCTTGAATGGCGACCTGTATGCTTTGCATGAGCATCATCATATCAGCATGAGGTTGATGCGGCTGAAAAGGTTGTTGGGTCATGATCACCAGTTGAATGAAAGTGATGAACAGCAATTGGAGTATAGGTGACTACCATAGGTTTAGTCTTTGTGTTGGTTATTTGAAGTATATTTGTGAAGAAGTGGTGATTAGGACATTTGAAGCTGTGTGATTGTGTATTCTGCCAAGTTTTACTTTGAAAGCTGATCTTTTTCCAGCATCCAAACTTACATTCTGGTTAGATGTTATGGTTTAAACCTTTCTAGGAAAAATGGGTTTTTCTTATTTACTTAAGCTGTAACAAGTTGCCTTTGGAAAGTAGCATTGCTACCTGTAATGGTGTTGCCAGCTTTAGAAAATGAGAGCACTGCCCATGCATTAGACCCAAAAGTTACTTTCATTGGTCATTGTTAGTGTTTTTATGTTTGTTGGGCTTCCCATTCACCCGAACTTAGGATGGGAGAGTAAAGGAGAGGAGAGTAGAGGAAAAAGTGACCGGAATAAACTATAAAGTTAAGCATTAATTAAAAAAAATGAGACAAATTAGTCTGAAAACTCAAAATACCTAGCTGCTGCACTCCAAGTTTACAAAGTATAATAGTGGTTTTCTGTGACAATGATTTGCTTGCCATTATTTTAAAGACAACCAAAACCTCTATAATAGCTATTCACAAAAATTAAAACCATTAGAAAAGGAAATCAAGGAAGACCATTGTCCATTTCAGGGGGTATAATTTCTAGCTCATGATGTGCCCCAAGCTTTAGGATAACGGAATAAAATCCGCTATAATTTTTAGTGTAATTCTGTGGATTATATAACTATATCAATTTATTGACAAATTAGTATGTTGAAACTTACATTTAGGAGAAAACAATTCCTATTTGAAACTTGAAAGATAGAGAATGGGAAGGGGGATATGAAAATGAAGGACAGATGAAAGTTTTCCCCTATTGTTATTTTTTGAAATGGTTAGAAATCTCTTAAGCTTCAGACCAATTGGGTCATTGGCATTTTATATTATTTTGGTTGAAGAGAAATTAGGAAGAAAGGAAATTGGTGTTGGTGGGAATTTTGATTTTCTACTCAAGTCCACCAAAGTTCTTAGAAAAACATTGAGAGAAATGTACTTTTTCATGTAGTTTACTATTTTTCTCCTTTTAGATACAATCTTTATTATTATTATTGTTATTATTATTATTATTATTATTATTGTTATTATTATTATTATTATTATTATTTTAAATGTGTATTTTTTGGAAACTTGTAACAAGAAGTCTACAAGGAGTATGATTGGGAGAAAAATTCTATCTTTTTATATAATGTCATTATATTTAATCAAGTTAATCACATTTGTTTTATATAAAATGGATAGGAAAATAAATAAAATGTAATGTGTTCATCTCTATTAATTTACTTGATAATGTATTTTTTTTTCTTATACAAGAGCAGAAAAAATTAATTTTCAAATAATAATAAAAAATGATTTCTTATATAATAAGAGTGTAATAGTGAAGTGATATAAATTACCTTTTTTATCATTTCATTTTTCTTCTCAATTAAATGAATATATATATATATATATATATATATATATATATATATATATATATATATATATTCAACTCAACCAAATCCACATGATGGAAAACTGAAAATTTTTCAATTGTTCACTTTTCCATCATTTCTATATTTTTTATTCTTATACTTTTCTCTTCTGTCAACCAAACATATTAACCGTGCAAACAATATATATATATATATATATATATATATATATATATATATATATATATATTTTTTTTTTTCTAGTTTCACAAATGACAAAAGCAGTTGGTTTCCATTTTTAGAGATGTCTATTATCAATGTTTTAATTTACCTGTTTGTAAAAAAAAAAAAAAAAAAAAAAAAAAAAGGAAAAAAAAAGGGAAAGAAACCATTTTTTGTTAATACATGGAAAGTTTTGTATTAGATTGACACACGTATACAGACAAAAATTAAAAGTAAATATTCCTGATGAAAATTTCATTTTCGTTGAATCTTGTCATATTCTTTGAGAGATCTGTTCTATTTTGGATGCTTGAACCAATATACTAACTAAAAGCCCATATATGGATTTATAAATGAAACAAGTAATTGTATTTTAAAGAGAATATTCTCTATTTTATTTTAAGTTTCCACAATAAATTTTGAGTAATGCTATAGTCACAAATTATTTTACAACATTTTTACAAAATGTTAATGTGGCCAACCTCTTATTGGTTTTCATCTAGACTAACCATTAATATCACTTCTTCATTTATTAATAATTACTCACCACATCAGCAATTTGTAAATTTTTTTGTAAAATAGTTTGTATTTCTATAAATGAAACAGGCAATTGTATTTTAAAGAGAATCTTCTATATTTCATTTTAAGCTTCCACAATAAATTTTGAGTAATGCTATAGTTACAAATTATTTTACAACATTTTTACAAAATGTTGATATGACTAACCTCTTATTGGTTTTTATCTAAGCCTACCATTAATATCACTTTTTCATTTACCAATAATTACTTACCATGTCAGCAGTTTGTAAAATATTTTGTAAAATAGTTTGTATCTCTAGTATTATTCATAAATTTTATTTGTTATACTTAGATAGTGTAAATTGTGTTACGTTATTTTAATGATCGGTTTCATATTATGAGTCGACCAGTGGATGTAATCTATCTATTTATTAAACCAATTACTTTATTCTAGAGTCAAGCTTAAGTCATTGTATAATGAGTTGCAAGCATTGTAGTTATGATTTTTTTTTTTTAAGTACTAACAACACTCATATAAAACTTATTTTGAAAAATAGAAAATAAATTTTATATAAAAAGTTACACATTTTCTAAACTATTAGATTTAAGTAGATTTAATAGTAAAAAAAAAAAATACTCATTATTGCTGATATCTAATTAGAATCTCATTTACTATTTCTTATTTATGATATTCACTTACCCATCTCTAAACAAAAAAAAAAAAAAGTATACATTTCTCTCACTCTCTCTCCTTCACTGCCATATGTTACCACTACTAGGACATCTTTTGCCCAAATAGGACGAATCTAAGATCCTGCTAGAAGAGAACCAATGAAGTCAATAATAGAATATATGTCACTACGGCCCAAAAGGCCAAAACATGAGAACGTTCAAACAAGGTTCTAATAAAGACAATTCTAGCTATCGTCAAAAAGGCATCTACACCTTCAAAAGCACAATGATTTCTCTCCCCCCACAAAGTTCACAAAAGGCATAATTAAGCTCAATTCCAAACAAATGAAGAATATTTACCATATCAACTCCACCATCTCGAAAGTAGCTTAACAACGCTATTTGACATTACATTACCCATTGAACCCAAAAGCATAATAGACAAAATTTTTACAAATAATTAATTTTAACCATTACTTCTAATTTACGATACAATCCTTTGTTAATTAATCGAGCAAATAATTTCATGGCACATAGCTATTGCATTTTCTCAATACAATTAATTAATGATTTTCGTACAAAAACCACATGAATAGAGGTTAAGCATAGGATAATATGCACTTGTCAGGACAAACAAATATAAGGAATGAAATGAATATGAGTTGAGTTCTCCAGACGTCTAGAATAAGTCACTGATTTCTTGGTTTTTTTTTTTTTTTTTCTTGCTGCCGATGACTTGACCGTGGAGGTGGAACCCTATGGCAATGGATGTGGAAGAACAATGGAGGAGAGAGAGAGAGAGAGAGAGAGAGAGAGAGAGAGAGAGAGAGAGAGAGAAACATGTATATATATAGTGTTATGTCATTTAAAAGTTTTAAATTAATGTAACGCATATACTATTAAGTATAACAAATAATATCTTAATTGTTGAAATTGATTCGTTTTACGTTTCAAATTAAACATAGAAGATTTTCTTTAAAATACAATTAGCTTTCATTTATAAATTCATATATGAACAAGTATAAGTGGTTGTGGGATGTGGGGGTAAAGACCGGGGTTCAAGTGTCTAGGAGGAAGCTTTACAAATATATACATTTAGATTAAACTAGCTAGAGTAGAACTTTTATCTTGTATAAAAAAACAGCATCCAAAATAGAACAAATCTCACAAATAATAAGACAGGATTCAATGAAAATGAAAATTTCTTTAGGGATATTTATTTAAAAGTTATTAGATGACAAAAAATAAGCACTCTATGGTGTTGGGTCCCTTATGATGATCAATCCCTAATATGGCCTTAACTTGGCCTAGTTTTGTGTCAATCTTAATAAATTGGATTGTATTTGACTTTGTGAGCCTGAGATGATCAATCTTGTTGACGGGCTGGCCCAAGCGTTTCAGAGGCCTAAGGCAAAATTTTTAAATGGGACCTTTATGTTATCATTTAAATAATATTTAACTAGCATTTTATATAATAATTTTTTTTAAATCCATTTTTTTTACTCTTTAATATGATTTTTTTTTTTTTTGTTGAGAAAATGCTAAAGTTATAACAAATTTTACTACAAACTAGTGTTGTAATGAATGTCATCAATGATATGAGGCTTACAAAAATACTAGAAATATTATAAAATTTACAACATGAGAATTACAAAGATATATCATCAATCACAAATATTCATTTAAAAATGCATTCAATAGTTTGTTGAAATCTACTTATCATATTCATTGCCACATCAAATTATAAAAGTTATGGAGACCACCACGCACCCTTGGTGTAGTGATCACTCCACAAGTAAAAGTTCTTGTAACGTGTGGGGGGCAATGACTGAGATATAAGTCTCTAGAAGAGAGTTTCGCACACATACACACTTAGAATAGGCTAGAGTATAATTTTTATCTTGTATAAAATAAATAAATAAATAAAAGTTATGTAGTAAAATTTATAGTATTTTTAACATTTTCCTATTTGAATTACTTGTAATTAGTAACACGTCTATTTGTAAGATCTATTTATTTAAATTTGTCTAATATATATCTCTAGCATTACTTAATTCTTTGAGCTTTCTTAATAGTGAAAAAAATGTATATTAAAATGTTTTAATATCTCCCAAAAATATTTATATATAAAAAATAAATATAAAAAAAAAAAATTTGCCCCCAAATTTGGGGCCTTCTATAGTAAGGGGGCTCTAGGCAATGGCCTGATTGGCCTAAGCCTAGGGCCGGTCCCGCTTGTAGACTGGCCTCATGAACTCGATAGGTTTTTGGCAAAACTTCATGAGCCTATGTTTAACTGATTTTGTGGACTGAATTTTGTCAATATTATGGCTGAAATAATGGATTTTGGGCTTTGTCTACTTTTTAAGATAAGTACTAGCCTCATCACACGCGCTTTGCGCGTGCGATGAGGCTTTTTTTTTTTTTAGTGGTGATAACCAAAAAAAAAATCTATGTTTTTTTTATTTTATCTATATATAATTTTTATTTAAGAACCTAATTTATAAATAGATAAAGAAATTTGAACATAAAACTTGACCGTGTATTTCTTGAGTTTTGTCCTTATGACTGCACGAATCTAGAGTCATTTCTCCATAGGCTCCTTTTTAATGATTTCCATCAATTCATCTGTTTCAAAATGGAAAAGCTTTTTGTCAGGTAAAACATGTTGAAACGATCACCATAATTCATGATGAAAAATATAGCTTTTGAGAAGAAGAAGAAGAAATAACCGCTGCATGCCCAACAAACACGAATAGAACATATAATTGCAGTAGATACAAACCATTTTGACAGTCGCGCTTCTCAGAGATCATAGGAACAGCAGAGGACTCTTGACATTGCAAATTTCTGTGCAGCGGATCAAGTTGAGAAAAAGTTCGATCGTTTTGAGGGAAAAAAATATTTGGTACCAAATAAATAGCAGTCGACTATAAAAAAATCTAATGATTGAGAGGTACATGCAAAATAACCCTATAAACATTCCACCACGATGTTAGTGGGTGGTTAAATAAATTTGAAAATCAACTGAAGAGTGATCATATTTTGTAGGCAATATTTTAGTGCAAGTTAAACATGTATTTTTATCAAACTATATCATTTAGTTTTGTTTCTACTTAAATCTAGGGGTGTAGGGGTATTTTAGACAAAAAAAAAAAAAATCATTTACCAAACTATCCTTTAGTTTTGTCTCTGCTTAAACATAGGACTGTAGGGGTATTTTGGAACTAAAAAATGTGGAATCCAAACAGGGGAAGCCCCTTAAATAGTAGTATAGATGATCAAAACCCAAAGATGTGCAAAAAATGTCCTACTTATAAAGTATGAAGTTTTAAGAAATTTTAAATTTTATTTAGCAAATAACTTGGGATTGAATGACAATTGGAATTTGGAACTCCTTATCCCCGTTTTATTAGATAGGGTAAATTTTACAAACCTCTTCTAAGGTTTGGACTAATACCAATAAAGCTCGTAGCATTTAAAAAGTGACCATTTTGGTCCTTTTTCCCAAACAGTTTGTAACACCGTTACTTTTTTTTTGGTTCTTTGTTCTTTCCTCTCTCCAGAATCGCCTCTCTCTCTCTCTCTCTCTCTCTGAGAGTACGGAACCCACAAAGCCAGCGATCACCAACCACTAACCACCAGCAAACACCCACAAAACCATCAACCACCAGCAAAGCAACAGCATCAACAAAACCCACAAACCCATCAACAATATCGACCACCCCACAACAAACCCAGACCAGAAACACAAACCAAAACCCACAAAAATCCAACACACCCACAAAAAACCAAATTCTCTATCACCAATCCAAACCAAAACCTGACCCACTACAAAACCCACCGCCACAGCACCACCGCAAAGAGGAAGAGAGAAGAGAAATTGCAAACCCACCACCACGGATTTGAGCAGAGGAGATTGAAATGTTGCCGGATTTGAGCGGATGAGAGTGAAACGTTACTCGGTCTAAACTTAAACATCGTCGGATCTGAGCAGGTTTTTGAAACTCCTCTCACTCACTACTCACTAAAACTCAAACTCACCGCTCAAAACTTAGGCGTTGATAAACCACCGTGCCGGTGACCGAAACACACACCCATAACAACGGTGGCGACGAACGTGAAATCGGAGACGATGGCTATGATGGACAAGGAGCGCCTTGGAGGCCGAGATGAGTGCAATCTTGTCGATTTCGAGGTCTCTTTCTTCTTTATCTTTCAATTTTTGATTTTTTGAAATTGTGAGTTGTGAGTGATAATATGTACTCAGAGAGAGAGAGAGAGAGAGAGAGAGAGAGAGAGAGAGAGAGAGAGAGAGAGAGAGAGAGAGAGAGAGAGGCGATTCTGGAGAGAGGAAAGAACAAAGAAAAAAGAAGAAAAAAGAAAAAGAAAAGTAACGGTGTTACAAACCATTTGGAAAAAAGGACCAAAATGATCACTTTTTAAATGTTGTGGACTTTATTGATATTAGTCCAAACCTTTGGGGATGTTTGTGGAATTTACCCTATTAGATATTTTGAGGTCAACTTGGAGGTTTAATTAGAGGTCCATTTTCCAGCCATTGCTCAGTTTAAAGATTTTTCGTTGATGCTATATTGAAGAAATGTATTTCAACAACAAATCATTTTCCCATCACATGAATATAATTTCTTATTCAACAACACTATTTTTTCATAATTTTATTGTCACTTCATATCATGCTTTAAGAAAAAAATTTAGCTTCTCAATTGAATGAGAACTATAGAATATCAATCCACACTTCGTACACTTGTCTATACTTAAGTGCTCTTACTTTAGATTCTTAAAATAAATTCAATCTCAAGAAGCATGTGTAGAATCTAAGTTAAGGCACCTAAAGGGCCCGTTTGTTTTCCCATCTCAAACTCACATTTTTACATTTTAAATAACATTACACACATTTTCACACACTTTTCACCCACACATATTTTAAAAAACTACAAAAATCCTATGTTAAGGCACCTAAAAGGCTCGTTTGTTTTCCTATCTCAAACTCACATTTTTACATTTTAAACAACATAACACACATTTTCACACACTTTTCACCCACACATATTTCAAAAAACAACAAAAATCCTATCTCAAACTACTTTACTAAACACCCCTAAAAAACTCTACCTAAGTTTTAGCCATCAAATAATTACTACCCATGGGTGTCGTAGCTTAATATATATAGGTGTAAAGTTTAAGTTCTCAGTTACCCACGAAACAACCTTTTGTTTGTCCTGTCCAGAAAGTTTGGTCTACTACTTTTTTTGGTCTACTAGATGCGGTTTGCACGCGGTTTCTTTATGAAAGCCAATGAATTGTATGGTTTGCTTGACTTATAGTTAACGAGGTCAAATCCAATTATCCAAATATGAGGACCGTCATAATTGGTGTGGACTGAAGTTTGAACTGGATCCATTTCACTTCAAATTCTAAGATGATAAGTTGTCACATCACATGATAATCCATCTACTTCTCTTTTCTTTTTTTAATTTTCATTTGTTTGTCATTTTAGAGGAATAATAACGTAGTTTTATACATTTCAATATATTTCTCATCAATATAAATATATATTTATTAAACCAATTACTTTATTCTAGAGTCAAGCTTAAGCCATTGTATAATGAGTTGCAAGCACTGTAGTTATGATTTTTTTTTTTTAAGTACTAACAACACTCATATAAAACTTATTCTGAAAAATAGAAAATAAATTTTATATAAAAAGTTACACATTTTTTATTAATAGTAAAAAAAAGATACTCATTGTAAAGACACAAGTCGAACCTTTAATCCACAATTAAAAGGGAATGGGCTTGAAAGGCCTTTTACAATAAATTTATAGAGAGTGGGCTTGAAATCTAGATTTTGAGGGTGGTTCAAACAACAAAGAAAGAACGGGTCTCGGGCCCAATGGCACAAACAAGGAGTTAACTATAAGAATATGAATGAAAACTCTTCCTCGGACATAATCTGATGATAGTTTATAGTATTGCTTCTCAAGGGTGATTACAATTATAGATCGTTAGATTATCATATGCTATTTTTTCTTCTTTCTCAAGAAAAAAACCTCTCATCTTCCGAAGGTCTTTTCCCTTATTTATACTTCCTCTTCTTCTCTTTATCATCTTCCACCTCATGGTTGTAACGCTGGTTTTGGATACTTGTCCCATCAAATTTTCCCGAAGTCCTCTAGGGTCAGGGACCAAGTTCCAAACCTCATGCTCAGGTCTCCTTCCTCCATTAATGCAGTCAGTATATCAATTGCAAAGTTTTTAATGTGTGGGCGGTGGTAGCAGCTTTACCTTAGATATTCCACCGCTTTTCTACTGTCCTCCACGTGTACCGTGTCTTCCCGTAACCATAAGATTTTTTATAACATAACTTGGGGATATTAAACCTCCCTTCCTATGACCTCGGCTTTAATATCCGAGGACTAATATCTTCCTCGGACATAATTGTTCACTCGTTTATGACATCTTTACCTGTCATTTTCTTTATGAGGTACATTCATGTACTCTTGGATCATTTGATGTCCTCGGATTGGGATTTTAGCCCAACAGACTTTGTTGGGCCATCCTTTGTAAATTACTGGGCCCAATGTCCCTACAATAGCCCCTCGAGATTCTTTATTTCTTCAACTCGGAATGAAAAAAGGATCTCGACTTAAATCTCCCTTTATCTTGCAGATTTCTGGCAACATTGCTGACGGGGACAATGACTTTTGAACTACCCATCGCATGTTCTCGACGCTTCGGCAGGCGAAGCGCCCCTGAATTAAATTCTGGCGTCTCCATGTCCCCCACGCTTCAACGATGTGACACATATCCAACGGTTGAGAGCTGTTCTTGGGTTGAGGCGGGAATTTTCCCGCTTCATAACTTCTATTGATATATAAATATTAATTTGCTTCAAATCTTCTCACATCACAATATCCCTATAACGTACTTGCCACATTTGCTACCTTCACGTGCTTTCTCTTTTTACCAATACCCTGTTCGAGCTGACCGTGCCTTCTTCTTTTTTAAAGTAAGTTTTCCCACACTCTTTCCCTTTCTTATCAGCTCTTTGTTTTTCTTCCCTTTCTTTTTCTTTTTCTCTGTACCCCCTTGTCCTCGGCATAGTCTTTTTAGTTTCTTTACACCCCTTTTTTCAAAGATGGGTAGATTTGCATCCCTGATGGATTCAAACGAAAAAATAGAGCAGTTTAAGGCTAAATACCGAATCTCCTCGAACGTATCTATTAGGTATTGTAACAAGAAGGAATATTTTGTAAAAAGAAAAACGGGGGAGGTAGTAATCCCGATGATTGCATTCATCGAAGGGGGAATGAGAATCCCAATGGGGACTGTGACTAGGGATTACCTTAGGGCTTTTAGATTAGCTCCCACCCAATGCGCCCCAAATGTCTTTAGAATCCTAGGTTCCATAGATGCTTTAAACGAGAAGATGAACCTAGGACTCACTTATCACGACGTGAACTAGGTTTATAGCCTCTACTACCTAACAAAGAAAGATGAATATTACCTAAAATCTAGACACCCAGCAGTTAGACTAATTCAGTGTCTGCTCGAATCTAATAAGGGTCTAAAAAACGACTTTCTGATCGTATCAGGAGATTGGCACGACGGCTTACCCTGTCCGACAAGGGAGGGGACCCCAGGTGAAGTTTTTGGATTTTATCTAGAACCCTCAAAACCACCTTTTTTTTTTTTTTGTCTTTTTATTTATTCTTACCCCTTTTCTTTTTGGATAATTCTACAGATCTACACGCAGCAGATCGTCATCCTCTCCTTGTGGATTTTGGTCGATTGGACAGAATCCTACAAGCCGAAGTTTTCATGCATACAGACGGCTAACTCCAAGCGGCTCATCTCATCCTCGGCTACGATCCCATTTCCAAAGCTTTTCAGGGGCCGAAGTGTGTGATCAAAGCCAAGGACCCCCGCCTTCCCCGGATCAGCGTTGCTGTTGAAGGTTTCCTGCTACCCGAGGGGGCTCTTATTCCTTAGGGTACTCTGGTTACTCAACCTATACAACCCCCCACAACCCGTTCTGGTTGGGATTCCCCTAGTCCCTATTCCAACACAAAACGTACTTGGTGAAGCCACATCTTCCCATTCTATCGTAAAGGAAGAAGAAGACATCGTCGAGGTATCTGATTCTGAGGACGAGTTCGAGGTTTTCAACCAACCCCACTCTCCCGAAGACCCAATTTCTATCCTCGACAACCCCTCTCAAGTCTCACAAGCTATTGTTCAACAATCTGATAATATGGGCATTCAGCGTAAGGCCAAGCCCAGCTTAAAAGACGTACTTGAGGGTCACGCAGGTTCCCAAGAGCCTCCTAAGGAACTGCGCCCTAGGGCCCAAGATAAGGGTGCTGACAAAGGCCCTGAGTCTAGGCTCCCTCCTCCTCCTCCTCCTTCCCAACCTTAACGTACTAATCCGGCTGACCTTAAAAGGAAAAGGGATCAGCAAAAGGGAAAGGAAGTGATGGAGGTAGGAAAGGGCTCTCTTCCTAATGAGCTCGAGATTGAAAAAGGTGGGAAGCAGGCCCGCACCGTGCAGATAAGGTCGGATAAACGGACCGAATCTCACGTGGTCGTGCACGCTCCACTATGGCTCCCAAACATGACTGTGGATGACCGGGCCATTACCGTTGATGCGTCCATCAGAAACTCTGATGAAGGCACTGCTGCGTGCGTAGCAGACGCATTGGAGCAAGCGTTGCTGCTCCCCGAGGACATGGGTGAGCTCAGAAAGAAGAGAGATCATAATGTCTTCATGATCCTGAAGAAGGAACTTGCGATGGTAAGTTTTTCTTCTAAACCATGTCTATTTTTTTTATTTCTTATTTCATAAAACTTATATATATATATATATATATATATATATATATATTATATATATATATATATATATATTTTTTTTTTTCATAAGCTGTTCAATCTGCCCATAGGGCAGAAGAGATTGCCATCAGCTCGTACAAATCTCAGAGGGCCGAGGAGTCAGGGCGCGAAACCGCCCAAAGGATTTCAGACCTACAGAAGAAGAAGCTGCAGGAGGTCTCAGACAAACTGATTAAAGCAGAGAGTGAGAGGTCGGGTTTAGAGGCTGCTCTCAAAACAACTACTAAACAGACCAAGGACCAACGACTGCTGCTCCGACAAACTGACGAGAACCTTGCTGCAGCAAGAAAGCATATTGAGGATCTTAAAAAAGATCTGAAGGAGTCTGAGAAGGTCAAGGAGGAGGCTATCAAGGGCAAAGAGAAATCCCTTCAAGAAAAAGAAGAGGCTGAAAAGGCAAAAGAAGAGGCCGAGAATGCAAAGGACCGAGCTGAATAGGAAGGTTACGAGATCGGTGTGAAGGAGATCACGGAAACCTTCAAGGCTTAGGTTCCTGAGGTATGTAGACATTACTGCCTCCAAGTGTGGAACGATGCACTTTCCCAAGCTGGGGTTGATGCTTCTTCTACTCTTTGGAAAGCAGAGAGTGTCTACTATCCTCCAGTCATTCGAGCCTCGGACATTCCTCAAGCTGATAATGATGCTGCCCAACTACTATCTGAGGATAAGGGAGGTGAACTGCCTGAAGACTCAACTCTTGCTGAAGATCAACTCCCCAAGCAAGCTGATCCAACAGAAGAAAAGGCACTAGAGGACATACAGCCCTCAAGTGACCTTAATGAATCTTCCAAGGATGTGCTAGGTGATCAAGCAAATCCGATAACTTTGAGGGATGATCTAAAAGGCAAAGGAATTGCTGATGAGTCTTCGGCGCGGCCTCAACTTCCTCAAGACCCTAAAGGCCCTTTGAAAATAAATTTGAAGCAATGATTGCTCTTCCCTTGTTTTTAGCCTTTCCTTTATACAACTCTGATAATTTTACAAGTACTTTTGTAATTTCTAAAGATTTTTGAATGAAAGCACAAGTTCTAATTTTTTTGTTTTTTGATGTCTTTTACCTTTTTTTTGCCTTGATTATACCACTTCACACTTGTTAAGTTACTAAAATTAAAGCAACAACTTGGATTGAAATTTATACCATAGATGCATTAAGTGATGCTCATGGATTTTTATCCATTTAATACTATCTCAGAGAAACTTTTAAGATATAAGTGGTTGAATTTCACTTAAATGGGGCACGTCTAAGGATTAAAAAACCCTTAGTAAGCTTTGTCAAAGAAACGGAATATTAATGTTCCCAAAGTTGATGATCCGAGGACCAAACATAATTAAGAATCTGTTTAACTCTTAATAAAAAGATTTGGAATGTTAAATTTCCCAAAGTAGATGATCCGAGGACTAGACATAACTAAGAATCTGTTTTAACACTTGATAAAAAATATCAATTTAGACAAGGTATGTGGTCCGAGGATCCAGGCGTACCAAGCTTCAGTTTGATACTTAATGAAAGAAATAAAAATGTTAATTTTCCTAAAGTAGATGATCCGAGGACCAGACATAACTAAGGTTCTGTTCAACACCTGGTAAAATATCAATTTAGACGAGGTATGTGGTCCGAGGATCCAGGCATTCCAAGCTTCAGTTTGATACTTGGTAAAAAATGTTAATTTTCCCAAAGTAGATGATCCGAGGACCAGACGTAACTAAGGTTCTGTTTAACACTTGACAGAAAATATCAATTTAGACGAGGTATGTGGTCCGAGGATCCAGGCATACCAAGCTTCAGTTTGATACTTAGTGAAAGAAAATAATAAACGTAATATAGTGTTAACAAAAACGGCGGAAGTGCCTTATATTTAATAATAGTACCTTCGTAGGTTATTACATTCCAAGGACGTTGTACAACATGTTCGTCTAGATCTTCAAGATTATAAGCTCCTATGCCTGCGACTGAAGTAATACGATAAGGTCCTTCCCAGTTGGGCCCCATTTTTTCCCATGCTGGGTTCTTTGTTGTACCCAAAACTTTCCTTAGTACCAAGTCCCCAGGTGCAAGAGGTCGTAGTTTTACATGAGAATCATACCCCTGCTTGAGTTTGTGTTGATAACAAGCTAGTTGAACCATGACATTCTCTCGTCGTTCCTCAACTAAGTCTAAACTTCTCCTCAATAGATCATCGTTGCTATCTGGAATGAAGGAGCTTTTCTTTAGTGTTGGGAACCCAGTTTCTAGGGGTATTACTGCCTCAGCTCCATAAGTCATGGAGAAGGGTGTTTCTCCTGTGGACCTTCGTGGTGTAGTTCGATATGTCCACAAGACATGTGGCAGTTCTTCCACCCATCTTCCCTTAGTATCACCCAACCTTTTCTTGAGCCCATTAACTATCACTTTGTTGACGGCCTCGGCTTGCCCATTCCCTTGAGGGTAAGCTGGAGTGGAATATCTGTTCGTGATGCCTAGATCACAACAGTATTTCCTAAAGACCTTGCTATCAAATTGTAGACCATTATCTGAAATGAAAGTATGAGGGATGCCAAACCTGGTAACAATGTTCTTCCATACAATCTTTTTTGCTTCTATGTCTTTGATATTTGATAATGGCTCAGCTTCAACCCATTTGGTGAAATAATCCGTTCCGACGAGGAGCCACCGCCTATTTCCTGTTGCTTTTGGGAAAGGTCCAACAATGTCCAAGCCCCATTGAGCAAAAGGCCAAGGGCTAGACAGAGGATTAAGAACACCTCCTGGCTGATGTATGTTCGGAGCGAATCTCTGACATTGGTCACACTTCTTCGCATAATCCTGTGCCTCCCTCTACATATTGAGCCACCAATAGCCCTGAGTAAGGGCTCTATGAGCTAAATACCTTCCTCTAGTGTGACTTCCACAGATCCTTTCATGCAACTCTTCCAAAAGTAAATCCGTCGCCTCGGGGTGCATACATAACAAATATGGTCCCGAAAAAGAGCGTTTGTATAATTTTCGGTCCTCGAATAACCAGAACTGAGGTGCTTTCCTGCCAACCTTATCTGCTTCGGATTTTTCTCTAGACAAGATATCATCTTTGAGAAATGTCACAATTGGATCCATCCAACTAGGCCCTGCCCTAATTTGAAAAATTCGAATGGCGTTACCACTTGTCTCAGTGGGTTTCCACAGATCTTCAACAAGGGTGACCTGAGGTAAGCTTTCCGCCGAGGACGTTGCCAGTGTGGCTAAGGAATCGGCATGAGTATTCCCACATCTGGATATATGCAATAAAGAAAAAGACTCAAATTTGGATTGCATACATCTGACCTGGGTTAAGTATCCTTGCATTCTTGAATCTCTTGCTTTTAGCTTTCCTTCTACTTGGCCTACCACCAGTAGAGAATCCGAGAACATTTGTATCCTCTTCCCTTTCGTCTTATAAACCATGTTCATTCCAGCGAGGACGGCTTCATATTCTGCTTCGTTGTTGGTGGCCGAGAACCCTAATCTCAAAGATTTCTCAAAAGTAATCCCTTCTGGGGATACCAAAACTAGCCCCACACCAGAGCCTCTTTGATTTGCTGCTCCATCAACATGTACTTTCCATAACAGAAGCTCTTTGTATGAAATCATGCCTACTGATTTTTTACCCATGCCTGATCCTTCAATGTGCTCTTCCAATGAGGGCTCAGTAAATTCCGCCACAAGATCCGCGATGACTTGCCCCTTTGTAGAGGTGCGAGACATATACTTAATGTCGAAAGCCCCTAGGACAGTGCCCCATTTGGCAATTCTTCCCGTATAATCTGCACTTCGAAGTATAGATTTAAGAGGGAGTTGTGTTAGGACAACAACCTTATGAGACAGGAAGTAATGAGGAAGCCTCCGCGTAGCATGCACCACTGCCAAGATCGCTTTCTCCAGTGGCAAATAACTCACCTCGGCCTCATGCAGAGACTTGATTACATAATAAACTGGTCTCTGGACATTATTATCATCCCGTATAAGAACCAAACTAACTGCATGGTTAACTACTGCAATATATGCAAACAAAATTTCATCAATTTCTGGTCGAGACATAATGGGTGGTTGCGAGAGATAATCTTTAAGCTGTTGAAAAGCCACCGCACACTCTTCGGTCCATTCAAAACCTTTCCATTTATTCAGCAGTTGAAAGAAAGGCCTGCATCTGTCTGCGGATTAAGAAATAAATCGGTTGAGGGCAGTAGTCATTCCTGTTAATCTTTGAACCTCTTTAGGATTTCGAGGTGAGTGTAAGTTGCTAATGGCTTTAACCTGAGCAGGATTCACCTCAATTCCCCTGTGAGTTACCATATAACCTAGGAACTTGCCCGATCCTACACCAAAAGAACACTTAGAGGCATTGAGTCGTAATTTGTACTCTCTCAGCGTTTGAAACGTGTTGTTCAGATCCTCCAAATGCTTAGAAACTGCTTTACTCTTTACCACCATGTCATCCACATATACTTCGATAGTTTTTCCCAGCTGTGGTTAAAACATCCTTGTCATCATCCTTTGATAGGTAGCCCCTGTATTTTTCAAACCAAAGGGCATTACCTTATAATGATAATTTCCTGTAGGGGTGACAAATGCAGTCTTCTCCTGGTCCTCCACAGCTAAAGGTATCTGGTGGCAACCTTGGAAAATATCAAGAAAACTCATCCGAGGATGCCCTACAGTAGCATCCACCAACTGATCAATCCGAGGCATTGGGAAAGAATCCTTCGGACAAGCTTTGTTTAAATCTGTGAAGTCCACACAGACTCTCCATTTCCCATTCTTTTTCTTCACCACGACCGTATGAGTTAACCATTCAAGATAGAAAATTTCTTTGATAGCACCCGCCTTTTTGAGTTTGAGCACCTCCTCCTTTACAGCCTCAGAATGCTCTTTGGAGGACCTCCGAGGTGGTTGCTTCCTCGGTACCATAGCTAGATTGACTTTTAAATGATGACAGATGAAACTTGGATCAACACCAGGGGCTTCGTAAGCATTCCATGCAAATACATCCATATTTCTCTTCAAAAACAAAATCAGCTCTCTCTTCTCCTCCTGTGGCAATTGAATCCCTACTTGAAAGAACTTTTCAGGGTCGTTGTCTATGAGAATCTTTTCCAATTCCTCACATGCAGGCTCATCTACCTTGGTTGTGGCCAAAGACTTTGATTGCTACGAATTTCCGTTAGCCGAGGCCGAGGACTCCGATTCAAGTTGACGCAGAATTACAGTCGTGACACACTGTCTAGCTACAGATTGACTTCCAAGCAGCTCCACCACTTAATCTCTAGAAGGAAACTTAACCTTGACATGCAATGTTGAGGAAACAGCACCCAAAGCATGTAACCAAGGTCTTGCCACAATAGCCATATAGGGAGAATAGGCGTCCACCACGATGAAATCTACGTTTACCACTTCTGGGCCTGATTGTACAGGCAACCTAATTTGCCCCTTTGGTATGACAGCCTTCCCCTCGAAGCTTAACAAGGGTGAGTCATACGCCATAAGATCCTTAAGCTTTAAATTCAACCCTTTGAACAAGTTGGGGTACATGATATCTGCGCCACTGCCTTGATCGACCATCACCCTCATCACATCGTAATTCCCTATTCTTAGGGTAACAACTAAGGCGTCATCATGTGGCTGGATAGTTCCGATTTTGTCCTCTTCCGAGAAACCCAAAACTGGTGGTATATTTCCCTCAATCGGCTGGTCCCTCGATTCCTCGGCCAAGGTCCGCGCCACAGACATCACCCTAAAAGGAGTTGATCCAGTCCTTCCAGGTGCCGCAAAAATAACATTGATTGTTCCTAGAGGAGGCCTTGATGAAGAACCCCCGTGGTTTGCCGCCCCTAAGTTGTTTCCTTGCCCATTAGGCTGATATAGGAATTGTTTTAACTTTCCCTACTTAACCAGTTGCTCCAAATGATTCCACAGAATCCGACAATCCTCGGTGGTATGACCCCTCTCCTGGTGATAATGGCAATGGAGATTTTGGTTGCGCCTCAAAGGGTCTCCTGCCATTTTATTTGGCCACTTGAAGAATGACTTATGCCTGATTTTCTCCAACAGTAGTTGTACTGGTTCTTTGAAAACGGTGTTGACCACCTGTGGGGCCGTATGACCAGTTTGTCTGGAAAAATCTCTTGCGGGCTTGTTGTTGTTGTATCTGTCCAACCTGAAATCCCTCATTCCCTGTGGGATAACCTTCGCCTTACCCTTTCCTTGCTGCTGATCTTCCTCAACTTTTTTGTATTCATAAATGCGATCCATGAGCCGACGCACGCTTCTGACAGGTTTCTTCATCAAAGATTTCCTCAAGTCATGCTCCGTAGGTAGGCCGACCTTGAAGGTCCTTATCGCCACGTCATCAAAGTCCCCATCAATTTCATTGAACATCTCCCAATACCTGTTCGAATACGTTCTCAGGGTTTCTCCATCCCTCATGGCCATAGATAATAATGAATCTAAAGGCCGAGGAACTCTACTACATGTGATGAAGCGAGAATCAAATGCTCTAGTAAGCTCTTTGAAAGAATTGATAGAGCCTGCCCTCAAGCCATCAAACCATCTCATGGCCACGGGCCCCAGGCTAGAGGGAAAGATCTTGCATATCAAGGTCTCATTCTTGGAATGTACCGCCATCCTTTGGCTGAAATGGCTTAAGTGCTCCACAAGATCCGTCCGGTCATTGTAAATAGTGAAGGCCGGTTGTGTGAAGCGCCGAGGTAACCTCCCTTCCTCCAACTTTCGTGTGAAGGGTGATCTGGAGATTTGGTGCAACGCCCTACCCATTGCATCATTTCCCAAGCCCCTAGAGGAGTAGTCTCTGTCATGCCTCCCATGTAGGTTGCCTTCCTCGGAAGAAAAAGATTCATCCGGGGGAGTCTTGGACCTCTGCCTATAATTGTCATCTTCAAAACCCTCAGAAGAGGGATCGGAGACAGAAGGAGTTCACTTCCGCCTCTCATGACGCAATTTCCTTTTTAGGCTGTCAATCTCTTTCTGCATGGTCTTGGTATTCTTCTCACGAGGAGCTCCGCTTCCCCCTTGTGAATGACTCGTACTTCTGGTAGTGTGCGTAGTATGCACACTACCTTCCCGGTTCTCCTCATGATTAGGATGTAGGGAGTGATCCTCATGTTGGGAGCCCACGGACTCCGCACGGCGTTGTGGTCCTGATCCCACCATGATATTTTAAACATCCTCAAAGACTAAATTCCCACAGACGGCGCCAATTGTAAGGACACAAGTCGAACCTTCAATCCACAATTAAAAGGGAATGGGCTTGAAAGGCCTTTTACAATAAATTTGTAAAGAGTGGGCTTGAAATCTAGATTTTGAGGGTGGTTCAAACAACAAAGAAAGAACGGGTCTCAGGCCCAATGGCACAAACAAGGAGTTAACTATAAGAATATGAATGAAAACTCTTCCTCGGACTGTCCGAGGATAGTTTATAGTATTGCTTCTCAAGGGTGATTACAATTATAGATCGTTAGATTATCATATGCTATTCTTTCTCCTTTCTCAAGAAAAAAGCCTCTCCTCTTCCGAAGGTATTTTCCCTTATTTATACTTCCTCTTCTTCTCTTTATCATCTTCCACCTCATGGTTGTAACGCTGGCTTTGGATACTTGTCCCATCAAATTTTCCCGAAGTCCTCTAGGGTCAGGGACCAAGTTCCAAACCTCATGCTCAAGTCTCCTTCCTCCATCAATGCAGTCAGTATATCAATTGCGGAGTTTTTAATGTGTGGGCGGTGGTAGCAGCTTTATCTTAGATATTCCACCGCTCTTCTACTGTCCTCCACGTGTACCGTGTCTTCCTGTAGCCATAAGATTTTTTATAACATAGCTTGGGGATATTAAACCTCCCTTCCTATGACCTCGGCTTTAATATCTTCCTCGGACTAATATCTTCCTCGGACATAATTGTTCACTCGTTTATGACATCTTTACCTGACATTTTCTTTATGAGGTACATTCATGTACTCCTAGATCATTTGATGTCCTCGGATTGGGTTTTTAGCCCAACAGACTTTGTTGGACCATCCTTTGTAAATTACTAGGTCCAATGTCCCTACACTAATTATTGCTGATTTTTTAATTAGGATCTCATTTACTATTTCTTATTTATGACATTCACTTACCCATCTCCAAACCTTAATATATATATATATATATATATATATATATATATATATATATATATATACATTTCTCTCACTCTCTCTCCTTCACTGCCATATGTTAGTATGTTACCACTACTAGGACATCTTTTGTCCAAAATAGGACGAATCTAAGATCCTGCTAGAAGAGAACCAATGAAGTCAATAATAGAATATATATCACTACGGCCCAAAAGGCCTAAACATGAGAACGTTCAAACAAGGTTCCAAGAGCATCCACAGCAGTGGAGCTAAAATTTTAGCAATTTAGCTCTACAAAAAATTACTTTATCTATTTTACCTACTCATTTTACAAAACATGCTACAACAGTGGATCTATTTTAACTTTCAACACAATAAAATAATATAAACATCACAATAAAATAATATATCTACTACAATAAAATAATATATCCCACTACCCAAAAAATATTCAACCACAATTTGATTGGAAAGGTGAATAAATTTATTTTTTTATTTTTTTATTTTTTTTTAGCTCTCAGCTACAGTGCTCATGTATTGATACATGAGCACTGTAGCACTTTAGCTATTTTTTTGCTTTACCTCCACTGCTGCAGGAGGATTTTTTGTATTTGAGTGGAGCAAAAATAGCTATATAGCTATTTAGCTTCACTGCTGCAATTGCTCTAATAAAGACAATTCTAGCTATCGTCAAAAAGGCATCTACACATTCAAAAGCACAATCATTTCTCTCCCCCCACAAAGTTCACAAAAAGCATAATTAAGCTCAATTCCAAACAAATGAAGGACATTTACCATATCAACTCCACCATCCCGAAAGTAGCTTAACAACGCTATTTGACATTACATTACCCATTGAACCCAAAAGCATAATAGATAAAATTTTTACAAATAATTAATTTTAACCATTACTTTTGATTTACAATACAATCCTGTGTTAATTAATCGAGCAAATAATTTCATAGCACATAGCCATTGCATTTTCTCAATACAATTAATTAATGATTTTCGTACAAAAACCACATGAATAGAGGTTAAGCATAGGATAATATGCACTTGTCAGGACAAACAAATATAAGGAATGAAATGAATATGAGTTGAGTTCTCCAGACTTCTAGAATAAGTCACTGATTTCTTGGCTTTTTTTTTTTGCCAGCGACTTGGCCGTGGAGGTGGAACCCTATGGCAATGGATGTGGAAGAGAGAGAGAGAGAGAGAGAGAGAGAGAGAGAAGCGTGTATATATATAGTGTTATGTCATTTAAAAGTTTTAAATTAATGCAACGCATATACTATTAAGTATAACAAATAATATCTTAATTGTTGAAATTGATTCGTTTTACGTTTCAAATTAAACATAGAAGATTTTCTTTAAAATAAAATTAGCTTTCATTTATAAATTCATTTATGAGCAAGTATAAGTGGTTGTGGGGTGTGGGGGGGCAAAGACCGGGGTTCAAGTATCTAGGAGAGAGTTTCACACATATATACATTTAGATTAAACTAGAGTAGAATTTTTATCTTGTATAAAAAAACAACATCCAAAATAGAACAAATCTCACAAATAATAAGGCAGGATTCAATGAAAATGAAAATTTCATCAGGGACATTTATTTATAAGTTATTAGACGACGAAAAATAAGCACTCTATGGTGTTGGGTCCCTTATGATGATCAATCCCTAATATGGCCTTAACTTGGCCTAGTTTTGTGTCAATCTTAATAAATTGGATTGTATTTGACTTTGTGAGCCTGAGTTGATCAATCTTGTTGACTGGCTTCATGAACTCGATGGGTTTTTAGCAAAACTTCATGAGCCTAAGTTTAGCTGATTTTGTGGACTGAATTTTGTCAATATTATGGCTAAAATAATGGATTTTGGGCTTTGTCTACTTTTTAAGACAAGTATGATCAAAACCCAAAGATGTGCAAAAAATGTCCTACCTATAAAGTATGAAGTTTTAAGAAATTTTAAATTTTATTTAGTAAATAACTTGCAATTGAATGACAATTGGAATTTCGAACTCCTTATCCCCGTTTTATAAGATAGGGTAAATTCTACAAACCTCCTCTAACGTTTGGACTAATACCAATAAAGTCTACAACATTTAAAAAATGACCATTTTGGACCTTTTTCCCAAACGGTTTGTAACACTGTTACTTTTTTTTTTTTTTGGGTTCTTTGTTCTTTCCTCTCTCCAGAATCGCCTCTCTCTCTCTGAGTACAGAGTCCACAAAGCCAGCGATCACCAACCAACAACCACCAGCAAAAACCCACAAAACCATCAACCACCAGCAAAGCAACGACATCAACAAAACCCACAAACCCAGAACCATCGACCACCGACCACCAACCACCAACAAAACCCACAAACCCATCAGCAATTCTGACCACCCCACAACAAACCCAGACCAGAAACACAAACCAAAACCCACAAAAATCCAACACACCCACAAAAAACCAAATTCTCTATCACCAATCCAAACCAAAACCTGACCCACTACAGAACCCACCGCCACAACACCACCGAAAAGAGGAAGAGAGAAGAGAAATTGCAAACCCACCACCATGGATTTGAGCAGAGGAGATTGAAATGTTGTCGGATTTAAGCGGATGAGAGTAAAACGTTACCGGTCTAAGCTTAAACATTGCCAGATCTAAGCAGGTTTTTGAAACTCCTCTCACTCACTACTCACTAAAACTCAAACTCACTGCTCAAAACATAGGCGGTGATAAACCACTGTGCCGGTGACTGAAACACACACCCATAACAATGGTGGCGACGAACGTGAAATCGGAGATGATGGCTCTAATGGACAAGGAGCGCCTTGAGGCCGAGATGAACACCATCGTCGACCGCCTCTACGGGCCTGGCGGCCCTAGCCTTTCCAGCAATCTCGTCGATTCCGAGGTCTCTTTCTTCTTTATCTTTCAATTTTTGATTTTTTGAAATTGTGAGTTGTGAGTGATAATATGTACTCAGAGGAAGAGAGAGAGAGGCGATTTTGGAGAGAGGAAAGAACAAAGAAAAAAGTTTGGGAAAAAGGACCAACATGACCACTTTTTAAATGTTGTGGACTTTATTGGTATTAGTCCAAACCTCCCCTTGTGGAATTTACCCTATTAGATATTTTGAGGTCAACTTGGAGGCTTAATTAGAGGTCCATTTTCCAGCAATTGCTTAGTTTCAAGATTTTTCGTTGATGCTATATTGAAGAAATGTATTTCAACAACAAATTATTTTCCCATCACATGAATATAATTTCTTATTCAACAACACTCTTTTTTTCATAATTTTATTGTCACTTCATATCATGCTTTAAGACAAAATTTTCGCTTCTCAATTGAATGAGAACTATAGAAAATCAATCCACACTTCCTACACTTTTCTATACTTAAGTGCTCTTACTTTAGATTCTTAAAATAAATTCAATCTCAAGAAACATGGGTAGAATCTAAGTTAAGGCACCTATGGGCCCGTTTGTTTTTCCATCTTAAATTCACATTTTTACATTTTAAACAATATTACATACATTTTCACATACTTTTTCACCGACATGTATTTCAAAAAATTACAAAAATTTCATCTCAAACTGCTCTACCAAACACCCTTTAAGAAACTCTACCTAAGTTTTAGCCATCAAATAATTCCTATCCATATGTTACATAATAATGCAAGAGTTCTGGTTGTAACCCGTGACATCATATGCATAATATGGCACACTAGGTTGATAATAATATGGCACACTAGCTTGATAAGTTGGCCAAATCATTGATTGTATTTCAGATTCACTGGATTTGGTCTCTTGCTTTGGTTTTCCCCCCTCAGCATTGACTAGCGAGACACTCGTTAACTCAGCAAATCCAACTTTCTTCCTCAGCAAAGATGTCAAGTTGACTGAATCAATGTCATCCCCAACAACAACAATCTGACTACTGTCATCACCTTGTAGAGAGACTGATTCCACACCTTAAGAACCCAAAAGAAAAACAATATGCTCATTAGTTTTAAATTCCTAATCTATTTTAACAATGATCAGAATGAAAGACAAAAAAAGAGAAATTGAGTACCTTGTAGACCAACTGCAATCTGCATGGCCTTAACCCGAGCATTCTTTTTGCCATTATTTAAGGTGACTCTGATCACTACCTTTTGCTGCAATAAAGTTTAGAAGTGTCAATTAATGACATAAAATGCTTGGAAGTACATAAGGAACAGAAATTTTAAATAATTGTTCAGCATGGTATTCATCATTACCTTCATTTTCTTGGTCAGAGAGTTCAAATTCTTATCAGGGAGCTGCAGGGTGTTTTGTTTAGCTAGCTTATTCTGGGTGTTGTTGCTTAATGTCACAAAAAAAGAAAAGAAAAAAGGAATGGATAAATGCCAGAGAGTTCAAAATCTTATCTGTGAGCAAACTGTGTTTAGCTAGCTAATTATTCTGGGTGTCGTAGCTTAATATATAGAGGTGTAAAGTTTAAGTTCACAGTTACACACGAAACAACCTTTTGTTTGTCCTGTCCAGAAAGTTTGGTCTACTTTTTTTGGTCTACTAGATGCGGCTTGCACGCGGCTTCTTTATGAAAGCCAATGAATTGTATGGTTTGCTTGACTTATAGTTAACGACTATGATGCACGGACACGGCGCTAGAGGTGCGGCACCCACGTCCGACGCGGCAACGCGCGAGGGACGCTGTTGCTCGCGCGTCGGTGCCGCGTCGGGCAGCGTCTGCCACGTTTTTTTTTTTTTTTTTTTCAGCTGACTCGCGCCGACTCGGTTTCGATTCGCGTCGATATGGGCCGTATCGGCAGTATCGGGTCGTATCGGCCGGTGACCAAAATGGCCGAAATAGCCGAAACAGGCCCAAAACGGCCGAAATAGGCCAAAATCGGCATTGAGTGAGACCCAAAAACCCTTAAGTTGTCATTCCTCAATTTTATTTTGAATATTTGTTGCTTCTTTTGTGTTTTCTTTTTGGTTTTGTGTTTTGTTTTGTGTTTCTTGCTTTCTTCTTTCTTTGTTTGTGAATCAAGGCATAGTAATATGTTTCTTAAGAATATTTTAATAGTAAAAATATATAGAAAATATAAATAAAAATATTTTTAATAATTTTTTAATTGCCGAGTCCTGCCGTACTCGCACCCACTTTTTTCAAAAATTGTCGAGTCCCGCACTCGCACCCGCGCCGGTACCCGCACCCGCACCTGCACCCGCGCCCGCGCCCGCACCCATGCTTCATAGGTTAACGAGGTCAAATCCAAATATAAGGACTGTCACAATTTGTGTGGACTGTGAAGTTTGAACTGGATCCATTTCACTTCAAATTCTAAGATGATAAGTTGTCACATCACATGATAATCCATTTACTTCTTTTTTTTTTTTTTTTTTTTAAATTTTCATTTGTTTGTCATTTTAGAGGAACAATAACCTAGTTTTATACATTTCAATAATTTTCTCATATTTTTCTCATCAATATATATATATATATATATATATATATATATTAATAAGCAAATTTCAAATTACAGTCTAATTTTGTGTCATGTGTCCTAAAGTAATTATTTTAAGAGGGTTTTATTTCTTAATTTTAGAATAAAATGTGGGACCATATCATAAATATTAATTCAAGTGAGTTATTGAGTACAAAAATCAAAGAGACTAGAATGAACGAATCGTTAAAAAAAAAAAGGTGCTTCACAACAACAAAAATTAAGAAGTAATTAAAAAATAAAATGGACAATTTATATTTTATACCTAATAATATTCTTACAAGACTTTTTAAAAAGTTAACAAAATAAAAGAATGACCACTAATAGTATTTAAATTATATATATAAGAATTATACTATCCATCTTTTTAAATATTTTGAAGTGTATCCACGCACGTGTATGAGGTTACAAGCTAGTATATATAAAAGTAGAAACCTCATGCGGGAGTACATGAGGTCTTGCTATGTAACACTCTAATTTTGCATTTAGCATTTTTAACATCTTTTTATTAAGTCCTTTTTACAGTTACCTAATAGATTATAGTAATTTCTTTTTATAGTTATATAAAAATATGGGCTGCTCTTAGCAATTAGACCAAATGTTATTCTCTACAAAATGGGCTACCTATTAAAATCAAACCAAACCAAACCTCATGAAATGTCCAAGTCTAGTTATTACTTTACATATTGTGACCCAGGTATCTGATCCTTCCTACATGTAGATCAAAACCAAAATTCTTACCCACTTACAAACTCTCTTCTGCCTCTCCCATGTGCAAATGATAGTTTTAGAAAATCTCATGCTCATGAAAGCATGTCTATGCAATTTATGTAGGAAAATTCTCTTTGTCATCGACTAGTGCAAAAATATATTGTTAGAACATATGTTATTGTAAATTGGCTAATCGTTTGACAAAATGCACTTTACTTGTAATTGGGTAGATCTAGGATGAGTTTAGTACTTCAAGGTACAAGAGTTCAAGTCTAGTATTGAAGCCATGCAAGTTTGTCCAAGAAGCAAGTGAAGAAGTGTTGTTCATTAAACCTTGACAGATAATATTTATCGAGGTTTAATGCTTGTGCTCGACAGAAACAATCTATCGAGAATTTCGAAATTTAGATTTCTAGATTTGTTTTCACGCATATCCAAGTGTATTTGTGTAGAATTTCTTTTCTCACAACCCTAGACATATATAAGGACTATTTTAAGAGCCGTCAAAGGTAATGTAAAGTGATGCAACTTAATGCAAATTGATCGTGCATGCAAATTATGAATGAAGACAAAATTTGCCATAGTTCATCATATTCTTTGTAGAAGCTACTGCGTCTTTGCGCCAAGGGTTTTGTAATCAAGGAGCTTCTTGATCTTCATCGTTTGGATGAACTGATGAACTTTGCAGCCAACATTTTCCTCAAGTTGGTGTGTTAGTCACGTACTTGGATTCGTGCATCAATTGGTTAGTCACGTATTGAGAGCCATGTATTGAAAGAAGAGATTGTCACTACATTATAAGTCCAATTGGGTATTGGGATAAGAGTTCTACTGTAGGTAGGTGTTAGGTACTAGGATTCCTTTTACTTGTAACCGCTTGTTTTGATAATAGTAGATTCTTGGAAGTGGTGACCTTAAATTCATCCGGTGGAGTTTTGCCTTGGTGGTTTTTCTCATTCGTAAACAAATCATCTGGGTCAAATTTATTTTCCGTTATATTGAACTTAGTTGGTGATTTGTTTATGCTACCATGTTTATTGCATGTAATTGAATCTAATTAATTTCACTTGGCTAATTAATTTGGTTAAGTTACCAAAGTGGTCAATACATTCTTGGCCTATCATTTATATAAATCTTGAGATTCCTAAGGTTAATGAAATAATTGACTAATGCATATTTTAAAATTATTAATAACAAAATTTCTTTGATAAATAACATATACTATCTTACAAAATATCATTTACATAATATTTTCTTTAAAAAAATTTAACGATAGAAATGGTAAAAAACATGATTCTATACAAGAAAGATAAAAAATACATGCAAAACAATTTTCATAGGATATCTTTAAAGAATATGAAGACAATAGAAGAGATCAAATGCATTGAATGAGATCCTACAAAACAAGTTTATTAATCATTTCAAATTATACCCATCATTTACTTGAAACAAATAATAATACATCATACGATTTACATTTTAAAAAATTCATATTAACTTCAAAGTTCATTGTAGGATGTGAAATGCTATGGTATTGGAACAAGCAACGTTGATACAACGACGGGTTGGTATTACATTTCATGTGTACTTTATGGAAGGAAGGTCAAACTACAATCAGGATCATTTTGGTGTGCAGTATGTGAAATACATAAAAAAAAAAAAAACATATCCCAAGGTTAAAGGCACTCACATTAACTACATACTCTCCAAATATTTATAACATATTCATCTCACTATAAGTACTATATACACAATTGCAAACTACTTTAGATACATGATTCAAGTTGAAGTTTTTGTTGCAATTAACAAAATAACTTTTGTGATATTTGATCGATATGCTAAGAACATCCTAAATAAATCTGCAAGAGATATTGCTGAAAAACAAACTGAGGTACAACTTATTTAAATTATTATAAAACTTTTAATCATAATATATATAAAATATATTCCTCCAATGCAAACTGATACTGGAGAAGGAATCTCACATGAATTGAATAAAATTTTAGGAAGAAAATACATTTTTCTACTTTGTTTGAATGAATTCAATTTAAATGATAGGTTTGTAAATTACACAATTGCTAAGATTTTTTATGCACCTTGAAGTGACAAAAAGGTATGTAAGAAGAAAAAAAAAAAAAGACAAAGTTTAGTTACAAAATTGGTTGTAGCCTAATGTTACAACCTTATTCAATATTATTACATTACTACATATTTTGAAAATCTAACCATTGAATTACATGTTTGTTATGTTCTTAATAAACATATCAAATTTTGTGTCAATTGGATATTATTTACTACATGATCTATAAGTTTACATTTTATGCATACTTTTAAATTTCAAAAACTTGCAATTTAAACAATTTATTGATAACAAGTTATTGATCAATCTTTAATTTTATAGAAATTTTGCAAGCATGAAAAATATAAGAAGAAAATGTAATCTAACGGTCGATTTGTCAAAATTCACTTCTAATAGAAATATATTAAGTAAGGTTGTAGAATCATTTACAAAAAATTGTCACATCACTAAAATTCAATATGAATACAGATACCTATCCAAAATCTTTGCGACAATAAATCCACAAGTCAAAACTTTGTAAGATCCAGTCAGGAATCTTCCAATGTCAATCCATTAGTGATTAATACAAATGATGCAACAAAATGAAAAAGTGATGAAATCTCAAAATTGAACAAATAGGGACAGACCAAACTTCAAACGTTGAAGATGAAGAAATAGATAATGATATGGAATGAATTAGCATGTCTTTATCAACTTTTAAAAAATTGGAATTAACATGTCTTTATCAACTTTTAAAAAATTAGAAAAGTGTGCTTACCTGGTTTACAACCTAGGCACAGCCAATTAGAGTCAAAGCTAAAGTCTAACCACTAAGTTATGCTTGCAAGTTGATGCTTAACAATAGAAAAGAAAATACTTGAAGAAAACTTAACACATTTTTTTTAACAACTTGACACAATTCTATTCTACTGAATTAAATTATCCATCTTTTAAAGGGAATATATATTTATATATATATAATTATAATTAAAATCCTTCAAAGTTATTCAACTTTACTTCAAAAATTAATCATAACTCTTAATGTTTTCATGGTTTATTTTTCTATTTTATTAACTTTCTTATATAATTTGTAAATATATGCTTGAAAATCATTAAATTTCCCTCACATATATAGATATATTAGTTAATTTTGCTAGTTTTATAAATTTAATAACTATATATGGGTTTGACTTCACTCAAATTTTGCTAGTTTTATTAAAGTAATTATGACGTTATTGCGGTTTGACTTCACTCAAATTTTAACAACCTTGAACTTCTCCCTTCATCGGTTTTTTGAACGGTCCGGATCTAAAAACCATGCTTCCTACTTATTTGATTGATATCCTTTTTGAAACCATACTTTCTTTTATATTACTAAAACACGAACTTTCTTTTCTAAATGAAGGTTTTTTTAAATAGTTTATTTAAAAAAACTGAAAAGAAAAAAAAAGTTGTACCAAATTAGACAAAAAATTATTAAATTTTTTTTCTTTTTTTATTGTTTGCTTATAATAATATTAATTTTTATTTTTATTTTTTATTGTTTGCTTATATGATCAACCTTCTATTCCCACGAAGAAAAGTTGAAAGTTGAAACCCTTTTAACCTTTATAACTCAGGCAAATAACAATTGAGATTACCTAGAAAGAGCTGTTATTCACCTTTAGTGCCTTTAAAGTAGAGTAAAACATTCTATCATGGAAAGATTCCTCTAAAATAAATAAAAATAAACTTTTCCTTCAAGGGGTCCCTTATGTCGATAGTGGTCGTGGTTTACATTTTCAGTTGACTCATTTTCCGCACACTAGACTTTTATGCTATACCAAATATCATATATATATATATATATATATATATATATATATATTAATAGGCAAGTTTTAAATTATAATCCAATTTTGTGTCATGTGTTCTAAACTAATTATTTTTAGAGAGAGTTTTACTTCCTAATTTTAGAATCAAATGTGAGATCACATCATAAATATTAATTCAAGTGAGTTATTGAGTACAAAATCAAAGAGTCTAGAATGAATGAATCATTAAAAAAAAGTGCTTCACAATAACAAAAATTAAGAAGTAATTAAAAAATAAAATAGACAATTTACATTTTATACCTAATAATATTCTTACAAAACATTTTAAAAAGTCAACAGAATATAAGAATGACTATCAATAGTATTTAAATTATATATATATAGGAATTATACTATCTATCTTTTTGTATATTTTTAAGTATATCCATGCATATGCATGGGGTTACAAGTTAGTATATATAAAAGTAGAGACCTCGTGCGGGAGTGCATGAGGTCTTGCCATGTGACACTCCAATTTTGCATTTAGCCTTTCTAACATCTTTTTATTAAGTCTTTTTTACTATTACCTAATAAATCATAGTAACTTCTTTTTACTATTATATAAAAATATAGGTTGTTCTTTGCAATTAGACCAAATGTTATTCTCTACAAAATCGGCTACCTTTTAAAAACAAACCAAACCTTATGAAAACCCCAAGCCCAGTAATTACTTTACATATTATGACCCAGGTATTTGATCCTTTCTACGTGTAGATCAAAGCCAAAATCCTTACCCATTTACAAACTCTCTTTCGCCTCTCTCACGTGCAAATGATACTTCTAGAAAATTTCATGCTCATGAAAGCATGTCTATACAATTTATGCAGGAAAATTCTCTTTGTCATCGACCAGTGCAAAAAAAAAATATATATATATATATATATATCTTGAAATTCCACGAGGTTGATAAATAATTGACAGATGCATATTTTAAAATTAATAATAACAGAAAAAGTATGATAAATAGCATATACTATCTCACAAAATGCTATTTACATAATATTTTTTTTTAAAAAAATTCAACTATAGGAATGGTCAAAAACATGATTCTATACAAGTAAGATAAAAAATACATGCAAAACAATTTTCATAGGAGGATTTATCTTTAAAGAATATGAAGACAATAGAAGGGATCAATTGCATTGAATGAGATTCTACCAAACAAGTTTATGAATCATTTCAAATTATACTCATCATTTACTTGAAAAAATAATAGGACATCATACAATTTACATTTAAAAAAAATTCATATTAACTTCAAAGTTCATTGTGGGATGTGAAATGCTATGGTATTACAACAAGCAACGTTGATACAATGACGGGTTGGTATTCATTTCATGCGTACTTTATGAAAGGAAGGTCAAATCACAATTAGGATTATTTTGGTGTGCAAAATGTGAAATACATAAAAGAAATCCCTATCCCAAGATTAAAGGCACTCACATTAACTACATACTCTCCAAATATTTAATACATATTCATCTCACTATAAATATTATATACACAATTGCAAACTACTTTAGATACATGATTCAAGTTGAAGTTTTTGATGCGACTAACAAAATAACTTTTGTGATATTTGATCAAGATGCTAAGAAAATCCTAAATAAATTTGCAAGAAATTTTGCTGACAAACAAACTGAGGTATAACTTATTTAAATTATTGTAAAAGTTTTGATCATAATATATATAAAATATATTCCTTATATGAAAATTGATATTGGAGAAGGAATCCCACATGATTTGAAGAAAATTTTAGGAAGAAAATACATTTTCCTACTTCATTTGAATGAATTCAATCTAAAGGATGGTTTTGAAAATTACACATCGCTGGATCTAAGCGGGTTTTTGAAACTCCTCTCACTCACTACTCTTTAAAACTCAAACTCACCGCTTAAAACTTAGGCGTTGATAAACCACCATGCTGGTGACCGAAACACATCCATAACAATGGTGGCGACGAACATGAAATCGGAGACGATGGCTCTGATGGACAAGGAGCGCCTTGGAGGCTGAGATGAATGCCATCATCGATTGCCTCTCTCGGGCCTGGCGGCCCTGATCTTTCTGGCAATCTCATCGATTCCAAGGCCTCTTTCTTCTTTATCTTTCAATTTTTGATTTTTTGAAGTTGTGAGTTGTAAGTGAGAATATATACTCAGAGGAAGAGAGAGAAAGAGGTGATTCTCGAGAGAGGAAAGAACAAAGAAAAAAAAAAGTAACAGTGTTACAAACCATCTGGGAAAAAGGACCAAAATGATCAATTTTTAAATGTTGTGAACTTTATTGGTATTAGTACAAACGGTTTGTGGAATTTACCCCAGTAGATATTTTGAGGTAGACTTGGAAGCTTAATTAGAGGTCCTTTTTCCAGCAATTGCTCAGTTTAAAGATTTTTCGTTGATGCTATATTGAAGAAATGTATTTCAACAACAAATCATTTTCCCATCACATGAATATAATTTCTTATTCAACAACACTCTTTTTCATAATTTTATTGTCACTTCATATCACACTTTAAGACAAAATTTTCGCTTCTCAATTGAATGAGAACTATAGAAAATCAATCCACACTTCCTACACTTAAGTGCGCTTACTTTAGATTCTTAAAATAAATTCAATCTCAAGAACCATGTGTAGAATCTAAGTTAAGGCACCTAGGGCCCGTTTATGTTCCCATCTCAAACTCATATTTTTACATTTTAAACAATATTACACACATTTTCGCATACTTTTTCACCGACACGTATTTCAAACAACTACAAAAATTCTATCTTAAACTACTCTACTAAACACCCCCTAAGAAACTCTACCTAAGTTTTAGCCATCGAATAATTCCTACACATAGATCACATAATAGTGCAAGAGTTCTGGTTGTAATCCGTGACATTATATGCATAATATGGCACACTAGGTTGATAATAATATGGCACACCAAATTGATAAGTTGGCCAAATCATTGATTGTATTTCAGATTCACTGGGATTGGTCTCTTGCTTCGGTTTTTCCCCCTCAGTACTGACTGGAGAGACACTAGTTAACTCAGCAAATCCAACTTTCTTCCTCAGCAAAGATGTCAAGTTGACTGAATCAATGTCATCCCCAACAACAACAATCTGACTACTGTCATCACCTTGTAGAGAGACTGATTCCACACCTTAAGAACCCAAAAGAAAAACAATATGATCATTAGTTTTAAATTCCTAATCTATTTTAACAATGATCAGAATAAAAGACAAAAAAAAAAAAAAAAGAGAAATTGAGTACCTTGTAGACCAACTGCAATCTGCATGGCCTTGGACCGAGCATTTTTTTTGCCATCATTTAAGGTGACTCTGATCACTACCTTTCGCTGCAATAAAGTTTAGAAGTGTCAATTAATGACATAAAATGCTTGGAAGTACATAAGGAAGAGAAATTTTAAATAATTGTTCAGCATGGTATTCATCATTACCTTCATTTTCTTGGTCAGAGAGTTCAAATTCTTATCAGGGAGCTGCAGGGTGTTTTGTTTAGCTAGCTAATTCTGGGTGTTGTTGCTTAATGTCACAAAAAAAAAAAGAAAAAAAAAAAAGAAAAAGGAATGAATATATGCCAGAGAGTTCAAAATCTTATCTGTGAGCAAACTGTGTTTAGCTAGCTAATTATTCTGGGTGTCGTAGCTTAATATATAGAGGTGTAAAGTTTAAGTTCACAGTTACACACGAAACAACCTTTTGTTTGTCCTGTCCAGAAAGTTTGGTCTACTACTTTTTTCGGTCTACTAGATGCGGCTTGCACGCGGTTTCTTTATGAAAGCCAATGAATTGTATGGTTTGCTTGACTTATAGTTAACGAGGTCAAATCCAAATATAAGGACCGTCACAATTTGTGTGGACTGTGAAGTTTGAACTGGATCCATTTCACTTCAAATGCTAAGATGATAAGTTGTCACATCACATGATAATCCATTTACTTCTCTTTTCTTTTTCTTTTTTTCTTTTTTTTTTAATTTTCATTTGTTTGTCATTTTAGAGGAATAATAACGTAGTTTTATACATTTCAATAATTTTCTCATATTTTTCTCATCAATATATATATATATATATATTAATAGGCAAATTTCAAATTACATTCTAATTTTGCGTCATGTGTCCTCAAGTAATTATTTTAAGAGAGTTGTGTTTCCTAATTTTAGAATAAAATGTGGGACCACATCATAAATATTAGTTCAAGTGAGTTATTGAGTACAAAAACTAAAGAGACTAGAATAAACGAATCGTTAAAAAAAAAAAAAAAGTGCTTCACAACAACAAAAATTAAGAAGTAATTAAAAAATAAAATGGACAATTTAAATTTTATACCTAATAATATTCTTACAAGACTTTTTAAAAATTTAACAAAATATAAGAATGACCACAAATAATATTTAAATTATATATATAGGAATTATACTATTCATCTTTTTGTATATTTTTAAGTGTATCCATGCACGTGCATAAGGTTATAAGCTAGTATATATAAAAGCAGAGGCCTCATACGTGAGTGCATGAGGTCTTGCTATGTAACACTCTAATTTTGCATTTAGCATTTTTAACATCTTTTTATTAAATCATTTTTACTGTTATCTAATAGATTATAGTAACTTCATTTTACTGTTATATAAAAATATGGGCTGCTCTTAGTAATTAGACCAAATATTATTCTCTACAAAATGGGCTACCTTTTAAACATAAACCAAACCAAACCTTATGAAATGCCAAAGCCCAGTTATTACTTTACATATTATGACCTAAGTATCTGATCCTTCCTATGTGTAGATCAAAGCCAAAATTCTTACCCACTTACAAACTCTCTTTCACCTCTCCCACATGCAAATGATAGTTCTTGAAAATCTCATGCTCATGAAAGCATGTCTATGCAATTTATGTAGGAAAATTCTCTTTGTCATCGACCAGTGCAAAAATATATTGTTAGGACATATGTAGAAGTTGTTAGAACATATATGTTATTATAAATTGGCTAATCCTTTGACAAAGTGCACTTTACTTGTAATTGGAGAGATCTAAGATGAGTTTAATACTTCAAGGTACAAGAGTTCAGGTCTAGTATTGAAGCCATGCAAGTCTGTCCAAGAAACAAGTGAAGAAGTGTTGTTCCTTAAAGCTCGACAGATAATATTTATCGAGGTTTAATGCTTGTGCTCGACAGCTACTCAACAGAAACAGCAGCTGCTCAACAAAAACAGTATCTATCTAGAATTACGAAATTCAAATTTCTAGATTTGTTTTCACTCATATCCAAGTGTATTTGTGTAGAGTTTCTTTTCTTACAACCCTAGACATATATAAGGATTATTTTAAGGGTTGTCAAAGGTGATGTAAAGTGATGCAACTCAATGCAATTTGATTGTGCATGCAAATTGTGGCCGGAGACAGAATTTGCCACAGTTCATCGTATTCTTTGTAGAAGCTACTGTGTCTTTGCGCTAAGGGTTTTGTAACCAAGGAGCTTCTTGATCTTCATCGTTTGGATGAACTAAAGAACTTTGCAGCCAACATTTTTCTCAAGTTGGTGTGTTAGTCACATACTTGGATCCGTGCATCAATTGGTTAGTTACGTATTGAGAGCCATGCATATAAAGGAGAGATTGTCACTACATTATAAGTTCAATTGGGTGTTGGGATAAGGGTTCAATTGTAGGTTGGTGTTAGGTACTGAGATTCCTTTTACTTATAACTGCTTATTTTGATAATAGTGGATTTTTGGGAATGGTGACCTTAAATTCACCCGATGGATTTTTGCCTTGGTGGTTTTCCCCATTTGTAAACAAATCACTTGGGTCAAATTTATTTTCCGTTACATTTAACTTAGTTGGTGATTTGTTTGTGCTACCATGTTTATTGCATGTAATTGAATCTAATTAATTTCACTTGGCTAATTAATTTGATTAAGTTACCAAAGGGGTCAATACACATTCTTGGCCTATCATATATATATATATATATATATATATATAAATCTTGAGATTCCTAAGGTTAATGAAATAATTGACTAATGCATATTTTAAAATTATTAATAACAAATTTTTTTTGAAAAATAACATATACTATCTCACAAAATACCATTTACATAATATTTTCTTTTAAAAAAAATTTAACAATAGAAATGGTAAAAAACATGATTCTATACAAGAAAGATAAAAAATACATGCAAAACAATTTTCATAGGATGCCTTTAAAGAATATGAAGACAATAGAAGAGATCAAATGCATTGAATGGGATCCTACAAAACAAGTTTATTAATCATTTCAAATTATACTCATCATTTACTTGAAAAAATAATAATACAGCATACTATTTACATTTTAAAAAATTCATATTAACTTCAAAGTTCATTGTAGGATGTGAAATGCTATGGTATTGGAACAAGCAACATTGATACAACGACGGGTTGGAATTACATTTCATGCGTATATGGAAGGAAGGTCAAACCATAATCAAGATCATTTTGGTGTGCAAAATGTGAAATACATTAAAAAAAAAAAAATCCCTATCCTAGGGTTAAAGGCACTCACATTAACTACATACTCTCTAAATATTTATAACATAACTATATACATAGTTGCAAACTACTTTAGATACATGATTCAAGTTGAAGTTTTTGTTGCAATTAACAAAATAACTGTTGTGATATTTGATCAATATGTTTAGAAAATCCTAAATAAATCTGCAAGAGAAATTGCTAGAAAACAAACTGAGGTACAACTTATTTAAATTATTGTAAAATTTCTAATCATAATATATATAAAATATATTCCTCAAATGCAAATTGATACTGGAGAAGGAATCCCACATGAACTGAATAAAATTTTAGGAAGAAAATACATTTTCCTACTTTGTTTGAATGAATTCAATTTAAATGATAGTTTTGAAAATTACACAATTGTTAAGATTTTTTATGCACGTTGAAGTGACAAAAAGGTATGTAAGAAAAAAAAAAGGACAAAGTTTAGCTACAAAATCGATTGTATCTACAAAATTGGTTGTAGCCTAAGGCTACAACTTTATTCAATATTATTCACATTACTACATATTTTGAAAATCTAACCATTGAATTGCATGTTCTTTGTGTTCTTAATAAAGATATCAAATTTTTTGCCAATTGGATATTATTTACTACATGATCTATAAGTTTACATTTTATGCATAATTTTAAATTTCAAAAACTTGCAATTTAAACAATTTATTGATAACGTAGTTATTGATCTTTAATTTTATAGAAATTTTGCAAGCATGGAAGATATAAGAAGAAAATGTAATCTAATGGTGTATTTGTCAAAATTCACTTCTAATAGAAAGATATTAAGTAAGGTTGTAGAATCATTTACAAAAAATTGTCACATCACTAAAATCTAATATGAATACAGATACCTATGCAAAATCTTTGCGACAATAAATCCGCAAGTCAAAATTTTGTAAGATCCAGTCAGGAATCTTCCAATGTCAATTCATTAGTGATTAATACAAATGATGCAACAAAATGAAAAAGTGATGAAATCTCATAATTGAACAAATAGGGATGGACCAAACTTCAAACGTTGAAGATGAAGAAATATAAAATGATATGGAATGGACGGGAATCTTCCAATGTCAATTCATTAGTGATTAATACAAATGATGCAACAAAATGAAAAAGTGATAAAATCTCCTAATTGAACAAATAGGGACGGACCAAACTTCAAACGTTGAAAATGAAGAAATAGATAATGATATGGAATGAATTAGCATGTCTTTATCAACTTTTAAAAAAATAGAAAAGTGTGCTTACCTAGTTTAGAACCTAGGCACAGCCAATTAGACTCAAAGCTAAAGTCTAACCACTAAGTTACGCTTGCAAGTTGATGCTTAATGATAGAAAAGAAAATACTTGAAGAAAACTTAACGCATTTTTTTTTTAAACAACTTGACACAATTCTATCCTACTGAATTAAATTATCCATCTCTTAAAGGGAATATATATATATATATATATATATATATATATATATATATATAAAATTATAATTATAATTAAAATCCTTCAAAGTTATTCAACTTTATTTCAAAAATTAATCATAACTCTTAATGTTTTCATGGTTTATTATTCTATTTTATTAACTTTCTTATATAATTTGTAAATATTTGCTTGAAAATCATTAAATTTCCCTCATACATATAGATATATTAGTCAATTTTGCTAGTTTTATAAATTTAATATCTATATATGAGTTTTAATTAATTATTAAAGTAATTATGGCGTCATCGCGGTTCAACCTCGGTCAAATCTCGGTCAAATTTTAAAAACCTTGAACTTCTCCTTTCACCGGTTCTTTGAATGGTCTGGGTCTGAAAACCATGCTTCCTACTTGTTTGATTGATATCCTTTTTGAAACCATACTTTCTTTTTATTGCTAAAGCACGAACTTTCTTTTCTAAATGAAGGTTTTTTAAATAGTTTATTTCAAAAAACTGAAAAGAAAAAAAAAGTTGTACCAAATTAGACAAAAGCCACTTCACAGTTATTAATTTTTTTCTTTTTTTATTGTTTGCTAATAATAAATAATAATATGAAAATTTGACCTCTACTCTTTCTTTTTTTCAAGGTGTTGAAAAGTGATTCATGGGAGTAATTTAAAGGTAGAGTTATCAAACACTTTTAGTTTTTATAGACAAAACTTCTTTTTTATGCAATCAAGATTCACGAAGTAGCTTATAACATGGATGTGTATGAAACTTATTCACCTTTTTGGTGGAGGTGGGTGTATAAACCCATTTTTAGTCCAGACAAAAATTTAGACTACCTTTTATCTGTCTAGTAAAAGTTGTAGAAAAAGGTCCTACAAATAGTTGGGTATTGTGCTTTTAGAAGGTAAGTCCGTGGTTCTCTTTTATGAAAAGCCAATGAATAGTTTGTGGTGTTATTTGGACTACTTATAGGGACATGGGCTTTCTTTGGTTCTACTTCTTCCTCTTTAGTTGATGCGGTCATGACTGTGTCTAAATATGAGGATTATTGCCGTTTTATATAAGGATTATTAAATAGTCAAACTCTATTTACACAAAAAAAAAATTATTTTTTTGTTTGATGACAATAAGCAATCATCATAGAGCGAATATCATAAATTGAAAGTCTATTTAAGCATCATAATTTATATGATCAACCATCTATTCCCACGAAGAAAAGTTGAAACCCTTTTAACCTTTATAACTCCGGCAAATGACAATTGAGATTACCTAGAAAGAGCTGTTATTCACCGTTAGTGCCTTTAAAGTAGAGTAAAGCATTCTATCATGGAAAGATTCCACTAAAATAAGTAAAAATAAACTTTTCCTTCAAGGGGTCCCTTATGTCGATAGTGGTTGTGGTTTACATTTTCAGTTGACTCATTTTCCGCACACTAGACTTTTATGCTATACCAAATATCATATGCATATATATATATATATATATATATATATATATATATATATATATATATATATTAATAGGCAAATTTTAAATTACAATCCAATTTTGTGTCATGTGTTCTAAACTAAATATTTTTAAAGAGAGTTTTATTTCCTAATTTTAGAATCAAATGTGGGACCACATCATAAATATTAATTCAAGTGAGTTATTTAGTACAAAACCAAAGAGTCTAGAATGAATATATCGTTAAAAAAAAAGTGCTTCACAATAACAAAAATTAAGAAGTAATTAAAAAATAAAATAGACAATTTACATTTTATACCTAATAATATTCTTACAAAACTTTTTAAAAAGTCAACAAAATATAAGAATGACTATCAATAGTATTTAAATTATATATATAGGAATTATACTATCTATCTTTTTGTATATTTTTAAGTATATCCATGCGTATGCATGGGGTTACAAATTAGTATATATAAATGTAGAAACTTCGTGCGGGAGTGCATGAGGTCTTGTCATGTGACACTCTAATTTTGCATTTAGCCTTTTTAACATATTTTTATTAAGTTTTTTTTACTATTACCTAATAGATCATAGTAACTTCTTTTTACTGTTATATAAAAATATGGGCTGTTCTTTGCAATTAGACCAAATGTTATTCTCTACAAAATGGGATACCTTTTAAAAACAAACCAAACCTTGTGAAAAGCCCAAGCCCAGTTATTACTTTACATATTATGACCCAGGTATCTGATCCTTCCTACGTGTAGATCAAAGCCAAAATCCTTACCCATTTACAAACTCTCTTCCGCCTCTCCCACGTGCAAATGATACTTCTAGAAAATTTCATGCTCATGAAAGCATGTCTATGCAATTTATGCAGGAAAATTCTCTTTGTCATCGACCAGTGCAATATATATATATATCTTGAAATTCTTGAGGTTGATGAAATAATTGACAGATGCATATTTTAAAATTATTAATAACAGAAAAATTATGATAAATAGCATATACTATCTCAAAAAATGCTATTTACATAATATATATATATATATATATATATATATATATATATATATTTTTTTAAATTCAACTATAGGAATGGTCAAAAACATGATTCTATACAAGAAAGATAAAAAATACATGCAAAACAATTTTCATTGGAGGATTTATCTTTAAAGAATATGAAGACAATAGAAGATATCAAATGCATTGAATGAGATTCTACCAAACAAGTTTATTAATCATTTCAAATTATACTCATCATTTACTTGAAAAAATAATAATACATCATACTATTTACATTTTAAAAAATTCATATTAACTTCAAAGTTCATTGTGGGATGTGAAATGCTATGGTATTACAACAAGCAACGTTGATACAATGACGGGTTGGTATTCATTTCATGCGTACTTTATGAAAGGAAGGTCAAATCACAATTAGGATTATTTTGGTGTGAAAAATGTGAAATACATAAAAAAAAAAATCCCTATCCCAAGGTTAAAGGCACTCACATTAACTACATACTCTCCAAATATTTATAACATATTCATCTCACTATAAGTACTATGTACACAATTGCAAACTACTTTGGATACATGATTCAAGTTGAAGTTTTTGATGCAACTAACAAAATAACTTTTGTGATATTTGATCAAGATGCTAAGAAAATCCTAAATAAATCTGCAAGAAATCTTACTGAAAAACAAACTGAGGTACAACTTATTTAAATTATTGTAAAACTTTTGATCATAATATAAAAAAAATATATTCCTCATATGAAAATTGATACTAGAGAAGGAATCCTACATGATTTGAAGAAAATTTTAGGAAGAAAATACATTTTCCTACTTCATTTGAATGAATTCAATCTAAATGATGGTTTTGAAAATTACACAGTTGCTAAGATTTTTTAAGCACCTTGAAATGACAAAAAGGCATGGAAGGAAAAAAACGCAATCCAATGTGCTATATTAACTCTTTTGCTACACTATTCCTTATAAAGTAACAAAAAAATATAAAATCTTTACAAAAAGTTGTCACATCACTGAATTTTAATTTGAATGTGAATACCTATGCAAAAATCATAGCGACAATAAATCTATAAGGCAAAACTTTGTAAGATCCAGTCAAGAATCTTCCAATGTCAATTCATTAGTGATTAATACAAATGATGCAACAAAATGAAAAAGTGATGAAATCTTAAAATTGAACAAATAAGGTTGGACCAAACTTCAAATGTTGAACATGAAGAAATAGTTGATGATAATATACCCCTCAACAAGATTTACAAGCATCATCATACTATAAAAATAAAGCATTGAATAAACAAAAAAACAAGATTTCACAGTACATCTCTATATTACATCACATAATAAAAAATATGGAGTGAATTAATATGTCTTTATCAACTTTTAAAAAATTAGAAAAGTGCAATTACCAGATTTAGAACCTAGGCCCAACCAAACTGATTTAGAGCTAAAGTCTAACCATTAAGCTATGCTTGCAAGTTGATGTTCAACAATAGAATAGAAAATACTTGAAGTAAACTTAACACAATTTTTTTTTTTAAACAACTTCACACAATTCTATTTTACTAAATTAAATTATCCATCTCTTAAAGGGAATATTAAAAAAAATTATAACTAAAATCCTTCAAAGATATTCAACTTTACTTCAAAAATTAATCATAACTCTTAATGTTTCCATGGTTTATTATTCTATTTGATTAACTTTCTTATTTAATTTGTAAATATATGCTTGAAAATCATTAAATTTCCCTCACACATATAGATATATTAGTTAATTTTGTTATTATTTTAAATTTAATATCTATATTTGGGTTTAAATTAATTATTAAAGTAATTATGATGTCATTGTGGTTTGACCTCGGTTGAATCTCGCTTCAACCTTAAAAATCTTGAACCTCTCCCTTTACCGGTTCTTTGAATGACCCGGGTCTGAAAACAATACTTCCTACTTGTTTGATTGATATCCTTTTTGAAACCATACTTTCTTTTTTATTAATAAAACACCAATTTTATTTTCTAAATGAAGGTTTTTTAAATAGTTATTAATTTTCAAAAAATTGAAAAGAAAAAAGAAAGTTGTACCAAATTAGGCAAAAGCCACTTCACAGTTATTAAAAAAAAATTATTTATTTTATTGGTTGCTTATAATAGATAATAATATGAAAATTTGACATCTACTCTTTTTTTTTCAAGGTGTTGAAAAGTGATTCATGGGAGTAATTTGAAAGCAGAGTTATCAAACACATGTTATAGACAAAAATTCTTTTTTATGCAATCAAGATTGACGAACTAGCTTTTAAGATGGATCCAAATGGGAGAAGTGTATGAAACTTTTTCACCTTTTTTGTGGAGGTGGGTGTATAAACCCATTTTTAGTCTAGACAAAAATTTAGACCATCTTTTATCTGTCCAGTAAAAGTTGTAGAAAAATGTCCTACAAATAGTTGGGTATAGTGCTATTAGAAGGCAAGTCCGCGGTTCTCTTTTATGAAAATTGAAAAGCCAATGAATAGTTTGTGGTGTTTTTTGGACTACCTATAGGGACATGGGCTTTCTTCGGTTCTTCCTCTGTAGTTGACGTAGTCACGACCGTGTCTAAATATGAGAATTATTGTCGTTTTATAAAAAAATTATCTAATTTTTTAACTCAATTCACAAAAATATATATATATATATATATATATATATATATATATATATATATATAACTTATGTTTTTGTTTGATGACAATAAGCAATCATCATAGAGTGAATATCATAAATTGAAATTCTATTTAAGCAACATAATTTATCCTAGTGATGAGCCTTCAACTTTCAACTTTTCTTAATGGGAATAGAATTCTATTCCCATGAAGAAAAGTTGAAAGTTGAAACCCTTTTAATCTTAATTTATACCTCAGGCAAATGACAATTGAGATTACCTAGAAAGAGTTGGTATTCACCTTTAGGGCCTTTCAAGTATAGTAAAGCATACTATCATGGAAAGATTGCACTAAAATAAATACAAAGAAACTTTTCCTTCAAGGGGTCCCTTATATCGATAGTGGTCGTGATTTACAATTTCAGTTGACTCATTTTCCACACGCCAGACTTTTATGCTATACCAAATATCATATATATATATATATATATATATATATATATATATATATATGTTACAATTTGATAATAGAGAAGTTTCTACTAGTTTTCCTACTCTACATGATCTAGTGCTTTCGCTTTTTAGTGCTAATCGCTATTACATCCACACAAAATAAATAAAAATAAAAATAAAAATTGCTTTTGCTTTACTTCGGTCATTTGTCATAAATCTTAAGTTGTAACGTTTGACTTGATTTTCCATAATGTTGGCAGATTAATTATGATGGATGTACTAGTTGTGTTAGTACTTAGTAGCATTGCTTACGTCGTTCCAATCCAAAGATAAATTTGATAATAGAGAAGTTTCTACTAGTTTTCCTACTCTACATCATCCAGTGCTTTCGCTTTTTAGTGCTAATCGCTATTACGTCCAAAAAAAAAAAAGCTTTTGCTTTACTTCGGTCATTGTCATAAATCTTAAGTTGTAACATTTGACTTTATTTTCCATAAGGTTGGCAGATTAATTATGGTGGATGTACTGGTTGTGTTAGTAGCATTGCCCCTAGTTAGACTAAGAATGATACTTAGAACAGAAATGTTGTGTCTATCAATATTTTCACAATAAATCTTTTGTATCTTATTGTTGCTGGTAAATGAAAAAAGTAATTTTAGTAGTGTGTTTAAATTAGAACCAGCAATAACTTATAATTTGTTATGAAAACATTGTAAACGTAACACTTTCTACTTAAATTTATAGGAGTCATTCACCAGTTTCTCAAATTTTTATTACGGTGTTGGAGTTCAGTGCAATTTCAGTAATAGATAAATATGATAAAATTATTGTAACTTATAAAAGTATGTTATTATTTGTCTAAAAAGACAAACAAATGAAAAGCTCAAATGGATTAACATGTGATGTGACAATTTATCACAGTAGAACATCACAATCAAACTTGAAAAATAAAATAAAAAGCTCAAAAAAATTGTAATGTTACTATTCAATATGACATGAGTTACTTTCTTCTTTGGTAAAAACTAAAAAAGGAAAAAAAAGTGTAGAAAGTGTAAAATATAGCTCTCCTTATAAAAGTTATTTAATTTATACTGGATTCATTCCATGGTTAAACTGGATTCATTTCAAAATTTTGTTTGATCTTGATCAAACTTCAGAGTCCATAAATGATGACAGTCCTTATATTTGCATTTGACCTCGTCAACTATAAGTCAAGCAAACCGCGTGCAAGTTTCATAAAGTAGTAGACCATACTTTCTGGACAGGACAAACAATTAGCGTAACTGTGAACTTAAACTTACGCGGTTACGCCTATATATATTAAGCTACGACACCCAGAATAATTAGCTACCTAAACACACTTTGCTCCCAGATAAGATTTTGAACTCTCTGGCGGAGATAATATATCCCTTTCTCTTTGTTTCTTTCTGACATTAAGCAACGACACCCGGACTTAGCTAGCCAAACAAAGCACCCTGCAGCTCCCTGATAGGAATTTGAACTCTCTCACCAAGAAAATGAAGGTAATGATGAATACCATGATGAACAATTACTTACAATTTCTGTTCCTTATGTACTTCCAAGCATTTTTATGTCATTAATTTACACTTCTTAAATTTATTGCAGCAAAAGGTAGTGATCAGGGTCACCTTAAATAATGGCAAAAAGAATGCTCGGTCCAAGGCCATGCAGATTGCAGTTGGTCTACAAGGTACTCATTTTTATGTCTTTTATCTGGTCATTGTTAAAATTGATTAGGAATTTAAAACTAATGATCAGATTGTTTTTCTTTTGGGCTCTTAAGGTGTGGAATCAGTCTCTCTACAAGGTGAGGACAGCAGTCAGATTGTTGTTGTCGGGGACAACATTGATTCAGTCATCTTGACATCTTTGCTGAGGAAGAAAGTTGGATTTGCTGAGTTAACGAGTGTCTCGCCAGTCAGTACTGAGGGGGAAAAAGCAAAGCAAGAGACCAAACCTAGTGAATCTGGAATACAATCAATGGTTTGGCCAACTTATCAAGCCGGTGTACCATATTATTATCAACCTGGTGCACCATATTATGCATATGAAGTCGCGGGTTACAACCAGAACTCTTGCAATATTATGTGACCTATGTGCAAGAATTATTTGATGCATATGGTTCCTGAGATTGAATTTGATTTAAGAATCAAAAGTAAGAGCACTTAAGTATAGAAAAGTGTGGATTGATTATTTATGGTTCTCATTCAATGGAAAAGAGAAAATTTTGTCTTAAAGCATGATATGAAGTGATAATAAAATTATAAAGAGAGAGTGCTGTAAAAGAGATTATTTTCATGTAATGGGCATGTGGTTTTTTGTTGAAATACATTTCTTCAATATAGCATTAATGAAAATTCTCTAAATTGAGCAATTGGTGGAAAATGGACATCTAATTAAACTTCCAAGTCAACCTCAAAATATCTAATAAAGTGGGGATAAGGAGTTCCAAATTCCAATTGTCATTCAATCCTAAGTTATTTACTAAGTAAAATTAAAGATCTCTTAAAACTTCATACTTTATAGGTGGGACATTTTTTGCACATATTTGGGGTTTTTATCATACTTATCTTAAAAAATCGACAAAGCCCAAAATCCATTATTTTAGCCACAAAATTGACAAAATTCAGTCCACAAGATCAGCTAAACTCAAGCTCATGAAGTTTAGCCAAAAACCCAACGATATAACCCATCGAGTTCACGAGGCCAGTCAACAAGATTGGTCAACTCAGGCCCACAAAGTCAAATACAATCCAATTTCTCAAGATTGACACAAAACTAGGCCAAGTTAAGGCCATATTAGAGATTCATCATCATAAGGGACCCAAAACCATAGAGTGCTTATTTTTTGTCGATTGATGAAATTTTCATTTTCATTGAACCCTGTCATATTATCTAGGAGATTTGTTCTATTCTGGATGCTTCAACCAACATACTACTAGCCCAATTATGGATTTATAAATGAAAGCTAATTGTATTTTAAAGAAAATCTTCTATGTATAATTTGAAATGTAACATACCCACCACTACCGATATTGACATAAGGGACCCTTGAGGGAAACGTTCGTCACTATTTATTTTAGTGCAATTTTTCTATGATAGAATACTTTACTAGTATAATTTAAAGGCTCAAAAGGTGAGATCCAACTCTTTCAAGGTAATCCCGATTGTCATTTGTGTCGGCTATAACGGTTAAAGGGTTACTTTCAACCTTTAACTTTTCTTCATGGGAATAGAAAGTTCATCCTTGTGTGAATTATGATGCTAAAATAAAATTTAATTTATGGTGTTTGCTCTATGATGATTGCTCATTGTATATCACATAAAAAAAATCAGTTGATATATATATATATATATATATATATATATATATATATATATATATATATATATGTTGTTGTTGTTGTTGTAGGTGGGGTTTGAAAATTAGATAATCCTTATATAAATGACTATAATTCTCATATTTAGACATAGTCGTGACTGGGTCAACTAAAAAGGACGAACCGAAGGAAGCTCATGCCCCTATGAGTAGTCCAAAAGACACAACAATCCATTCATTGACTTTTCATAAAATAGAACTGCGTGCTTGCCTTCTAAAAGAAAACAATACCCAACTATTTGTAGGGCATTTTAATTCTTGTTATATTGGACAGATAAAAGGTAGTCTAAATTTTTGCCAAGACTAAAACTAGGCTAAATATCCCACCTCCATAAAAAGGTTGAAAAAGTTTCATACACTTCTCTATTTGGATCCATCTTATAAGCTACTTCGTGAATCTTGATTGCATAAGAAAGTAGGTTTATCCCATAACACGTATGTGTTTGATAACTCTACTTCTAAATTACTCCCATGAATCACTTTCAAGACCTAGAAAAAAAAAAGTAGAAGTCAAATTACCTCTCTCCTCCCCCCTCTTTAACGATAAAAATAGTGGAGGGAATCTACATATAAAAAGTTCTCATAGGATTTGTATCCTCTTTTAAATTAAACTAGCTTGTAACCCCATGCATATGCATGGATATACTTAAAGATATACAATAAGATGCATAATATAATCTATATATATATAATTTAAATAATATTTATAGTCATTTTTATATTTTTTAAAATCTTTAAAAAATTATTGTAAGGATAATTTGAGGTATAAAATGTAAATTGTCTATTTTTAAATAAAAAAATTATTGTGAAGTACTTTTTTTTTTTAACTCTTTGGTTTTTGTACTTAATTACTCATTTGGATGAATATTTATGATGTGGTCCCACATTTGATTCTAAAATTAAGAAATAAAATTTTTTAAGAATAAATAACTTAGGACACATGGCACAAAATTGGAACTCTAATTTGGAATTCTAATTTGAGTTTCTCTCAGCTTCACCTATTATTATTTATATAGATTCTAAAAGTTTAATTTTTTTTCAATTAAATTTATAAACTTATAAAACCATTTCCATCTAAAGCATTTGCTTATATCTGTTTATTCTAGATAGTAATGGAATTGAGAAAAATGAGATAATGTTGATAAAACTATGGGTTCCACTAAGGTAACCAATTTTGATTTTTTTGGCAATCTCTTTCTCACTCGAAGGAAAACTTTCTCTCTCTAAACAAAGATTACTTTCTTTGTTAGCTTTTTCTAGTTAAAAAAATTTACATACTTACTGATGGGCAATGGCTACGTGTTAATTTATTCGTAGGGTTTTTAGTAGTCCAACTTTTTCTCCTAATGGAAAGATTATATGTATTATTTAATGGAAAACATTTTTCGATAAACATTTTCTAGAAAACATATTTATTTTCTTGTATTTTGTTACAACTTGGAAAATGGGTTAGAAATTTTTTTTGAGAAATGATATGTCCACAACATTTTCACAATATTTTTACAACAAATCCTAAGTGGCAGCTTGTTACTAGTTGTTATTATTGGGGCAAAAAAGTAATTTTAGTGTTAAGTTCAAATTTGAACCAATAACAACTAACCATCAGTGATTTGTTGTGAAAATGTTGTAAAAATGTTGTGGATGTGGCACCTCTGATTTTTTTTTTGTCATTCAGATCACATGAAAATCATTAATATTTATTGAAATTTTAAATAATTATGCATATAAAACTTTCATTCATAGGAAAAAAACCATAAAATGAGAAAACATATTCCAAAATTTTGGGCCATTTTGGAGCCTATTGGGGAAACATTCCCTAAATTTGGGGTGCAATAAATTAAGTGGGAAAGCTACTTATTTGAATAAAAAATGTCGTTTGATAAGGTTAATGGTCAATTAACGTTGGTCAATGATGTATCATGAGCCTATTAATGATAATCATCAATTGGTCCGTAGTGAGAGAGAGGAGTTGAAGAGAGATAACTTACCGTTGGAAGAGTTCTTAGTGGTGATCTATTGAGTATGCAATGTTCTTGGAAAGGTTTTCTACTCTTAAAATACCCAAAATGAAAAACTACTCTAGTGAGTTTATTTCTCTATTGTTTATTGATTATTGAACAAATTTTCTATTGAATTACTTTTTTTGTGGTACTAAATATGAAAAAATGAAAAAAAAAAAAAAAAAAAAAAAGCTTTGCAGAGATTTAAGTTCTTTTGCACCTTTGCATCTTCATGAGCTAGAAAATTTTTTCTTACCCACTTTTGATAATAGAAACGATATTGTTTAATGACTAAGGGAAGGAGGTGCTATGGGGCATGCCTCCCCCAGTTTTAAGTATTCTTCAATAAATTATTTTTTGTAATTACAATTAAAAAAAATTTATTTTGCATTAGGAGAATTTTTTTTGTTTGTTGATAATCTGCATTTGGGGAATTAGATATATATATATATATATATATATATATATATATAAACTATAAACATTTCTTTTCTTTACTTTTAAGGACAATTGCAGATTTCATTGTCTAGAGTAAGAGATCCTTATTGTGCTTGTCATCTATTAAAATAAGATATATTTCTTCATTTTAGACTTTTCTTATATTGACTTATATAAGTTTAGTTATGTAAAATTATGTATATCATTTAAGTTGATTATTGTGCATTTGACAACTAATAATTAAAACCTAGTTTTTTTGCTTAAATTATCTATAATTTATGAGTCCCACATTACTTTTTGTTTTAGCTTTATTTCAAATAAGTTAGCTTTTAGTTTTTTGTCTCATATTATGCAAATAAGCTACCAAAAATAAGCAAAAAAATCATTTAAATGGTAGCTACTTGTGATCAAAACTATTATTGAACAAAAAATCCTAATTTAAACTCTTTTTAGATTGATCTAAAATGTTTAGAGAATATTATTTGTGATCAATATCATTTAAATGGTAGTTTATAATTTACAAATTGACTAGATGAGAAAAAATGATTTTGATTATATAAACTAACTTGATTTAAATATCTTCATCATATGTGATTAAGATAAGTTATCATGGTATATATTTTCATTTAGTTCTATCTTCTCATTTTGATTGTAGCTGTTAAATTTATTTGACTTAAATGATAATTGTCTAAGTCTTGTGATGGAGGATGAAACTAAAGGAATTTGCTACATTTACAATATTTTCACAACAAATTATAGTTGGTAAGTTGTTATTGGTTTTAATTTGAATCTACAACTTAAATTACTATTTTGCCCACCCATAACAAGATTTACAAGCATCGTCATACTACAAAAATAAAGCATTGAAGAAACAAATAAACAAGATTTCACAATGAAACTCTTTATTACATCACATAATAAAGATTAATAATATAGAATAAATTAACATGTCCTTATCAACTTTTACTATACAATATTACAATAGCCAATCGTTAGAGTTAAAGTCTAGCCACTAAGCTACGCTTGTAAGTTGATGCTCAACAATAGAAAAGAAAATACTTGAAGTAATCTTAATACATTTTTTTTAAACAACTTAACACAATTCTATTCTACTGAATTAAATTATCCATCTCTTAAAGGGAATATAAAAAATTTATAGTTAAAATCCTTCACAGATATTCAACTTTACTTTGAAAATTAATTATAACTCATAATGTTTTCATGGCTTATTATTTTATTTTATTAACTTTCTTATTTAATTTGTAAATATATGCTTGAAAATTATTAAATTTCCCTCACACATATAGATATATTAGTCAACTTTGCTAGTTTTATAAATTTAATATCTATATTTGGGTTTTAATTAATTAGTGAAGTAATTATGATGTCATCGCAGTTCGACCTTCGTCGAATCTCTGTCTAACCTAAAAGATCTTGAACCTCACTCTTTAACGGTTTTTTGAATGGTCTGGGTTTGAAAACCACGCTTCCTACTTGTTTGATTGATATCCTTTTTGAAACCATATTTCTTTTTTATTACTAAAACACCCATTTTCTTTTCTAAAAGAAGGTTTTTTAAATAGTTTATTTCAAAAAACTGCAAAGAAAAAAAAAAAAAAATTGACCCAAATTAGACAAAAGCCACTTCACAGTTATTAATTTTTTTTTTTATTGGTTGCTTATAATAAATAATAATACGAAAATTTGATATCTACTCTTTTTTTTCTTTCAAGGTGTTGAAAAGTGATTCGTGGGAGTAATTTAAAAGCAGAGTTATCAAACACGTGTTATAGACAAAACTTCTTTTTTATGCAATCAAGATTCACGAAGTAGCTTATAAGAGGGATCCAAATGGGAGAAGTGTATGAAACGTTTTCACCTTTTTTGTGGAGGTGGGTGGATAAACCCATTTTTAGTCTAGACAAAAATTTAGACTACCTTTTATCTGTCCGGTAAAAGTTGTAGAAAAATGTACTACAAATAGTTGGGTATTGTGCTTTTAGAAGGCAAGTCTGTAGTTCTCTTTTATGAAAATTGAAAAGCTAATGAGTAGTTTGTGGTGTTTTTTGGACTACCTATAGGGACATGGGCTTTCTTTGGTTCTTTCTCTTTGATTGACGCGGTCACGACTGTGTCTAAATATGAGAATTATTGTCGTTTTATGTAAAGATTATCTAATTTTTGAACTCTATTTACAAAAAAAAAAAAAATTAACTCATGTTTTTGTTTGATGACAATAAGCAATTATCATAGAGCGAATATCATAAATTGAAATTCTATTTAAGCTTCATAATTTATCCTAGTGATCAACGTTCTATTCCCATGAAGAAAAGTTGAAAGTTGAAACCCTTTTAACCTTTATACCTTAGGAAATGACAATTGAGATTACCTAGAAAGAGTTGATATTCACCTTTAGGTCCTTTAAAGTGTAGTAAAGCATTCTATCATGGAAAGATTGCACTAAAATAAATAAAAAGAAATAAAAAGAAACATTTCCTTGGTCGTGGTTTACATTTTCAGTTGACTCATTTTCTGCACACCAGACTTTTATGCTATACCAAATATATATATATATATATATATATATATATATATATATATATATATAGACACACACTCTAGCCTCTGAGTAAAGGCTTTTTTATTTTAGGCTCACACCATGCAGAATCTCAAGGATCGCAGCCCGAAGATCTTTTCGAACGTCTTGAGCGCCAGAGGGATCGAGAGGGAAGCATTTATATCGTATATCCTGGTGCGAGTCATACGCGCGGTGGAGGCAGTGCCACCCATGAGGATGATGCCAAGGCCATGCAGAGGGAGATTAACCACCTCAAGAAGAAGCTGCGCCGTGTCAGACGAAGACGGGCGTCACCCCCATCTAATCCTTCTTCAGGGGAATCCCGGGGAAGCAGTTACAGTTCAAGGTCCAGGACCCCCCCCAGCGAAACCTTCTCTTGCGAAGAGGATGACCTACCGGGTCGTAAGCATAGGAGGCTTCCTTCTAGGGGCTTGGGGAACGACACTATGAGCCGAGCGTTACACCAACTCTCCAAATCGCCCTTCTTACGCAGGATTAAGAATAGAAGGCTCCCCAGGCGGTTCACCCAGCCTACCTTCACCATTTATAATGGCCGGACCAACCTGGTGGAACATGTGAGTCACTTTAATCAGAAGATGGCGGTGCATTCTCACAATGAAACCTTGATGTGCAAAGTCTTTCCTTCTAGCTTGGGACTTGTTGCTATGAGATGGTTCAATGGACTAAAGTCGGGGTCTGTTAGTTCATTCAGGGAACTTACTAGGGCATTTGCGTCTCGGTTCATTACATGCAGCAGAGTTCCTCGACCGTTGGACTCGCTATTATCCATGGCCATGAGGGAGGGTGAGACGTTGAAAGCATACTTCGACAGGTATTGGGAGATGTTTAACGAGATAAATGGAGATTTTAACGAGGTGGTGATTAATACTTTTAAAGTGGGTCTTCCCACTGACCATGACTTGAGGAAATCCTTGACCAAAAAGCCCGTACGGAGTGTACGTCGCCTCATGGACCGCATTGACCAGTACAAAAGGGTTGAGGAAGATTAACAGCATGGTAAGGGTAAGGCGAAGGTTATCCCCCAGGATAGGAGGGATTTCAGGTCGGACTGGTATCACAACAATAAGCCGAGGAGAGATTACTCTGGGCATTCTGGCTCAGCCACCCCTCAAACAGTTAATACTGTATTCCGAGAACCAGTGCACCAACTACTGGAGAAAGTCCATAAGGAACCCTACTTCAGATGGCCTAGTAAGATGGTGAGGGACCCTACGAAGCGTAATCAGAATCTTTTTTGCCAATACCATCAGGATGTCGGTTATACTACCGAGAATTGTCGGACCCTCTGGAACCATCTAGAACAGCTTGTTAGCGAGGGAAAATTGAAGCAGCACCTGTACCAACCTAACGGGCAAGGCAGCCAGTCCGGCTCAAATAATCAGAAGAACAACTTATCTCGGCCGCCCTAGGGAACGATTAACGTTATCTTCGCTGCATCTGGCAGGACCGGTTCCTGTCCTACCAGGGTGATGGCAGTTTCACACTCCCAGGCCGAGGAGTCAGGCTCGAAGCCAAAGAGGATTAAGGGGAATGTGCCTGTCTTGGGATTCTAGGAGGAGGATAAGGTTGGGACCATCCAACCCCATGATGACGCCCTGGTGGTCACTTTGAGGATAGGGAATTATGTTGTCAAAAGGGTGATGATCGATTAAGGCAGCGGCGCGGATATTATATATCTTGACTTATTCAAGGGGCTAAGGTTAAAACTGGAGGATCTCACTGCTTATGACTCCCCACTGATAAACTTCGAAGGGAAGACTGTCATACTAAAGGGATAGATTCGATTGCCTGTACAGTCGGGCTCGGAAACGGTAGAGGTGGATTTTATTGTGGTTGACGCATATTCCCCATACACGGCCATCCTTGCCAGGCCTTGGTTACACGCTTTGAGTGCTGTCTCCTCAACTTTGCATGTTAAAGTAAAATTCCCCTCGGGGGGATTCATCGAAGAAATTCTTGGCAGCCAAGCAGTGGTAAGGCAATGCATATCGGCTGCAGTACTTCATCAAGCCAAATCAGAGTCCTCGGCCTCGGTTATGGAGGACTTATAACAATTAACGACTCTGGATGCGCCCGATGCAGTGACAGCAGAGGAAGCCATGTTTGAAGATTTGGAGAGGTTTCTGATAGCCGATGACCCCGAAAGGTTCTTTCAAGTTGGTATACGTTTACCACACCAAGAGAAGATGAAATTGGTTGAGTTTTGGAAGGACAATATCGATGTCTTTGCCTGGGATCCCTATGAGGCTCCGGGGGTTGACCCAAACTTCATTTTTCATCATTTTAACGTCAACCCTGCCGTTGTTCCTAGGAGGCAGCCACCTCGGCGTTCCTCCAAAGAGCATTTCGAGGCTGTTAAAGAAGAAGTGCTCAAGCTCAAAAGGGCTGGGGCTATTAAAAAAGTTCTCTACCTCAGAGTGGTTAGCGCATACAGTTGTGGTGAAAAAGAAGAACGGAAAGTGGAGAGTATGTGTAGACTTTACAGATCTAAATAAAGCCTGCCTAAAGGACTCGTTCCCGATTCCACGCATCGATCAGCTTATGGATGCCACGGTCGAACATCATCGGATGAGCTTTTTAGATGCTTTCTAGGGTTATCACCAAATTTCATAGGCGGCGGATGATCAGGAGAAGACTGCTTTCATTACTCTAACAGGGAACTATCACTATAAAGTGATGCCGTTCGGATTGAAGAGTGTAGGGGCTACTTACCAAAGGATGATGACCAGAATGTTTGAGTCGCAACTTGGAAAGACCATTGAGATATATGTGGATGATATGGTAGTGAAGAGTAAGACAATACCCACGCACGTGAAAGATCTGGACGACACCTTTCAAATACTTAGAAAGTACAAGCTGCGCCTTAACGCCTCAAAGTGTTCTTTTGGGGTGGGTTCTGAAAAGTTCCTAGGCTACATGGTGACTTATAGAGGGATAGAGGTGAATCTGGCGCAGGTTAGAGCCATCCAAGGCTTGCAACCACCTCAGAATCCAAAGCAAGTTCAGAAATTGATCGGGATGATCGCCACCCTCAACAGGTTTATCTCTCGCTCAGCTGAAAGGTGCAGACCTTTTTTCCAACTATTGAATAAATGGAAAGGATTCCAGTGGACCGAGGAGTGTGCTTTAGCTTTCCAGCAACTTAAGGAATATCTTTCCCAGCCAGCCATTATGTCTCGGCCAAAGGTTGATGAAATCTTGTTTGCATACCTAGCTGTGGCCGTCCATGCAGTCAGCCTGGTCCATATAAGGGACGACGACGGGGTACAGAGACCGGTCTATTATATCAACAAATCCTTGAATGAAGCTGAAGTGTGTTATTTGCCTTTAGAGAAGGCAATTCTGGCTGTAGTCCATGCCATGCGGAAGCTTCCTCACTATTTACAGTCTCACACTGTGGTGGTTTTGACCCAACTGCCTCTCAAGTTAGTATTGCGAAGTGATGACTACTCGGGAAGGGTAGCTAAGTGGGGGACTATTTTGGGAGCTTTTGATATCAAATACATGCCACGCACCTTGGTGAAGGGCCAAGTTCTCGCGGATTTGGTGGCAGAGTTCGCCGAACCATGATTAGAAGAAACTGCGAAGGAATCACATATGGATGAAAAATCAGTTGGCATGATCACAAGCAAAGGACCACCGACTTGGAACGTGTATGTTGATAGGGCAGCCAACTAAAGGGGGTTTGGAGTTGGACTTGTTTTGGTGTCCCCTGAGGGGATTGTCTTTGAAAAATCGCTGAGATTAGCATTCTCAGCCACTAATAATGAGGTCGAGTACGAAGCGGTCTTGGTTGGTATGAATATGGTACGAAAAATGGGCGGAAAGGACATTCATATGTTCTCGGATTCTCAGTTAGTTGTGGGCCAAGTAACGGGGACCATGGAGGCTAGAGACCCAAGAATGCAAGAGTACCTGACCCAGGTCAAGTGTTTTCGATTCGAATTTGATTCTTTTATCCTTTCTCACATTTCTAGAAGTGGAAACACACATGTGGACTCGTTGGCCACTTTAGCGACATCCTCGGCTCAGTTTTTCCCTAGGATTATCCTCGTTGAAGACTTGCTAGAACCAACTCTGACCACTGCAAGTGTCGTCCATATCCATCTGATAAGGCCCGGACCTAGCTGGATTGACCCTGTGGTATCTTTTCTAAAAAGCGACACTCTTCCCGAGGACAAGTCTGAAGCAGTTAAGATTCGTCGAAAGGTGCCTCGTTTCTGGCTGTCCGAAGATCATAAATTGTATAAACGCTCCTTCTCCGAACCATACTTGTTATGTGTACACCCTAAGTCAACGGAGGCACTTTTGGAAGAATTGCATGAGGGAATTTGCAGAAGCCATACTGGAGGAAGGTCCTTAGCCCATAGGGCTCTGACTTAGGGATATTGATGGCCCAATATGCAGAAGGAAGCTCAAGACTACACGAGAAAGTGTGACCAATGCCAAAGGTTCGCTCCCAACATTCATCAGCCTAGGGGAGTCCTTAATCCTTTGTCGAGTCCTTGGCCTTTCGCTCAATGGGGATTGGATATAGTAGGGCCTTTTTCGAGGGCTGTGGGAAACAAAAGATGGCTACTCGTGGGAACCGACTGCTTCACCAAATGGGTCGAAGCTGAGCCCTTAGCAAATATTAGGGATATCGACTCCAAGAAGTTTATTTGGAAAAATATTATCACTAGATTTGGGGTACCCCACACACTTATTTCAGATAATGACGTTCAATTTGATTAGTAGAGCTTTTAGGAAGTATTGTAGTGACATGGGCATCACAAACAGATACTCCACCCAAGCTTATCCTCAGGGAAATGGGTAGGCCGAGGCTGTTAACAAATTCATAGTCAGTGGACTCAAGAAGAGGCTGGATGACGCGAAGGGTAGATAGGTAGAGGAGCTACCACATGTTTTATGGACGTATTGGACTACGCCGCGCAGATCCACTAGAGAAACACCATTCTCTATGACTTATGGGGTCGAGGCGGTGATACCTTTAGAATCTGGTTTCCCCACGCTAAGGACGAGTTCTTTTAGTCCAGAAAATAACGATGGTCTCTTGGAGAAAAGCCTGGATTTGGTTGAGGAACGGCGAGAGGCCACTATGGTCCAAATGACTTATTATCAGCAGAAGTTTAAATGAGGGTATGATGCCCATGTGAAGTTAAGGCCACTAGCGCCTGGGGATCTGGTGTTGAGAAAAGTTGTGGGTACTGCTAAAAACCCAGCATGGGGAAAGTTAGGACCAAATTGGGAAGGACCCTATCGGATCATCTCTGTAGCAGGCATAGGATCATATCGACTAACTGATCTAGATGAAAAAATTGTACAATACCTCTGGAATGTAAACAACCTACGAAGGTATTATTATTAATAAAAAACACTTTTATCGTTCATGGTTCAAATTATTAATGTGTTTGGGCTTATTTCTTACTATTTCTAAGTGTCAAACAGAAACTTGGTCATGGATGGTTCTCAGACCATATACCTTGTGGAAATTGATATCTTACCAAGTATCAAACAGAAACTTGGTCATGGATGGTCCTCGGACCACATACCTTATGGAAATTGATATCTTATCATTTGTTAAACAGAACCTTAGCTATGTCGGGTCCACAGACCTTCTACTTTGGGGAAATTAACATCTTAAGTTACTATTTCTAAGTGTCAAATAGAAACTTGGTCATGGATGGTCCTCAGACCACATACCTTGTGGAAATTGATATCTTACCAAGTATCAAACAAAAACTTGGTCATGGATGCTCTGAGGACCACATACCTTGTGGAAATTGATATTTTATCATTTGCTAAACAAAACCTTAGTTATGTCAGGTCCATAGACCTTCTACTTTGGGGAAATTAACATCTTAAGTTACTATTTCCAAGTGTCAAACAGAAACTTGGTCATGGATGGTCCTCAGACCACATACCTTGTGGAAATTGATATCTTACCAAGTGTCAAACATAAACTTGGTCATGGATGGTCCTCAGACCACATACCTTGTGAAAATTGATATCTTAGCATTTGTTAAACAGAACCTTAGTTATGTCGGGTCCACAGACCTTCTACTTTGGAGAAATTAACATCTTAAGTTACTATTTCAAAGTGTCAAACAGAAACTTGGTCATGGATGGTCCTCAAACCACATACCTTGTGGAAATTGATATCTTACCAAGTATCAAACAGAAAATTGGTCATGGATGGTCCTCGGACCACATACCTTGTGGAAATTGATATCTTATCATTTGTTAAACAAAACCTTAGTTATGTCGGGTCCACAGACCTTCTACTTTGGGGAAATTAACATCTTAAGTTACTATTTCTAAGTGTCAAATAGAAACTTGGTCATGGATGGTCCTCAGAACACATACCTTATGGAAATTGATATCTTACCAAGTGTCAAACAGAAACTTGGTCATGGATGGTCCTCGGACCACATACCTTATGGAAATTGATATCTTAGCATTTGTTAAACAGAAGCTTAGTTATGTCGGGTCCACAGACCTTCTACTTTGGGAAAATTAACATCTTAAGTTACTATTTCAAAGTGTCAAACAGAAACTTGGTCATGGATGGTCCTTAGACCACATACCTTGTGGAAATTGATATCTTTCTAAGTATCAAACAGAAACTTGGTCATGGATGGTCCTCGAACCACATACCTTGTGGAAATTGACATCTTATCATTTGTTAAACGGTACCTTAATTATGTCGAGTCCACAGATTTTCTATTTTGGGGAAATTAACATCTTAAGTTGCAATTTCTAAGTATTAGATAAAAACTGAGACATGCATGGTCCTCGGACCACATGCCTTGTAAAAATTGGCATCCTACTTGTTCTAGAAAGGAAATTTAGTTATGTCGGGTCTTTGAATCCTTTACTTTGAGAACATTAGCAACAAAAAAAAAAAAACCATTTGACATTAGTGTTGAGAAGTTGGTGAAACACTTGGATTGCTTTATGTCCCAAGTTAAATTCTAAGTTGAGTTTTTGATTGTATATTGTTGTTTCACATATGTTTTGTTCATGGGTCCTGATTTGCAAAATATAAGCTAAGTATGTGTGCTTTTATTTAAAGTCATGACAAATTAAAATATTGCAAGTGGTGTTAATTGTTCCATTCATTCATTTTTGTGTTGATGAGCATTATTATACTAAAATTTGCAAGGTAAATGAAAATCAAACCAAACAGTTTGTCATTAATTTCTGTCAATGTACATACAAAGCAAAAATTCAACAATTTGTTACACGATAAAAAGAGAAGTCCTAAATAGCCTAAACCCTAAGCCTTAGAAGGGGGGTTCTGCTCGGAAGTGCTAGCAGCTTCTGTGCTTTTTAACTCCATTTCAAAGGAGGACTGGACTTGTTTTCCCTTGTCTGTTGCCACTGGTGGAGGGACATTAGGCTCGGCACTTTGGCTCGTAGCCTTCTCGGCACCTTCACCCTGTTCCTTCTCTTTATTGGAACTCATAGGTTCTATAGGAGTAGGAATGGGCTCTGGGATCTTAGGAGGGAGCATGGAAGGTGCTGTCTTAGGGGCAGGGGCGACAGGAGGAAGTTCTTCTATCTTCTGGATGTCTAGGGGAAGCCAAACGTTTTCGGCCTTCCTTAACTCGGAAGTTGAGGGAAGCCCTGCCACGTTTAAGGTTTCCTCCCAAACTTGCTGGCAGTACTCTCGACACAGCCCGGCGAACTCCTCGGTTAGCTGGTTTTCTGTCGCCACTACCCCTTCCTTGTAAGAAGCCTTCTTCGCGGCCTCCATGGAGTCCTTGAAGGTACGAGCCTCGTCCTTCATCCTGGCAAGCTCCTTCTTCAAGTCAGAGTGTTCCTATTGAGTTTTGGATAACTCTTCATCCCTTTGACGAAGAAGCTTGCGTTGCCCCTCCACCTGGGTTCTCATTGTCCTCAGGCTGGCCTCGGCACCATCTTTTTCCCTTTTTAGCTCCACCAGCTGCGTGGTTAGCTTTTCATTCTGCGCAAGGGCCTGGCCTAAGGACTTCTCGGTCTCCAGCCTAAGCTCCAGTTCAAGTCCAGCCTTCTTCCGAGAATCCTCCACCCACTTCTCGGCGACAAAGACTTCATAGATGGCCTGTGGCGAAATATCAAAATATCAAACGTATAAAATGTCTCCTACAATAAGGTGTGATCAAAAAATAAAGTGAAGATAAGACTTAAATACTTACCAAGGCCAAGTCCCTTTTTAGCAAAAGGAACAGATGGGGCTGGTTCATCTTGTCAAGGGCTTCCATGTCCTTGGGCAGAAGAAGGGGACGTTCCAAGGCATCGGCCAGGTGGAGAGCATGGCCTTGTTGGAATGCCCTAATGTTAGACTGGGAAGGGATTGGTGCCCCGTCCAGCATAAGCTCGGGAGACCAGTTAGCTGGTGCACGGCGCACCTCGGCAAGGTCTCTGTTCTCCCTGCTTTCTATCGAGGAGACACGTCCCTTGCCCTTGTTGGGTTTTTGTTGCTAGGGTTGTTGTTGTTGTTATTTCAGCTTCTTCTGCCTCTCCCCATCTGCCTCCTCGGCCTCACCCTTCCTTTTCTTCTTAGGCTTCGCAACGAGAGGCTTAGGATCGGAGGGAGAAAGGGGTGGGGCAAGGACGGAGGGACTTGCGACCCACCTGCTCCCTTTTGGGAGACTCTCGCGCCCCTTTTGTGCATTAATTGCTTTAGCGCGTCCATTTCTCTTCTTTTTCTTCAGAACTGGAGTTAGGCTGGGCAATCACCAGACCTTGTATCCCCGAAGTCTCGGGGGGTGCGTGCTCGTCTTTCGAGAGAATAACAAATGGATTCCCTTGAGGCCTTTTGACATCCTCGAGTTGAAAATTGTCTATCTCTTCGTCCAACGAGTGGTGCGAGGATGCTTGCTCTTCTCGGACGACGGTTGTCTGGGATTGCGCTGAGAGAGGAATTGTTACGATAGGGCACGTGTATAGAATGGTGGTGGGATCGTCGGGAATTTCGCGGTCGGAAAGGAAGCCTGGTCTGGCTACGTCTATCCTTCTGCGTCGCTTATCTCCCACGATGATGGCGTTTTCAATTTCTTGAAAGTCCACCGATATGGGGTCGTATCCCAGTATCAGGTGGGCAGCTCTCAATTGTAGGTCCTCATTGACGAATACTTCGGAGCGAAGGACACGGTTTAGGTCGGCAACGTTGCAGAGGCTGAGGCGTGCACGTACGTGTTGTTTATCTGTGAGGAAAAATATCCGAGAAGAAGAATATGGTCAGACTAATGATAAACATCAAGACAAAAAGGAACAATATGCAATAAAAATTAAAAATGGTAAAGGCAATGGGGTTGAATCATAGGATATTAAATCTAACTCCTAAGGATTCACACCTGGTTCTCACCATACGATTGGGCAGTGAGGACCGTCATACTAGTTTCCTGAGGCGATGAGGTAGTCATCCTTCATGCCTTTGTTGGACTTGGGAAGATAGGAGATCAGTCTAACTATGCTAGATCGGGATTTAATGTAATATCCTACATTTTTGAGTTTGTGGCACTCGTACATGAAGGTAACGTCGTGCCATGTGAGGTTTAGGCCCATTTGCTCGTTCAGAGCGTCGACACTACCTAAGACCCTAAACACGTTTGGTGCGCACTGGTCTGGGCATAACCTATGGTTACGAAAGTATTCACTAGTCACATTTCTCATGGGGAGAGTCATCCCACCTTCTATGAAGGCAATCATGGGAATAATGACTTCTCCGTCTCTCCTAGCACTACGTACGGCTTCTACTGGACAGTATCGCAAGCCTATGTCATTGGGAATATGGTACTTGGCACTAAAACCCTCCATACCGGCGTCAGAATCCACCAAACACTTAAATCTACCCATTTGGTGAGAACGAAAATGAAAGTTAAAGGAAGAAAATGAATTTAAATGGTGGCCGAGGACAGAAGCCGAGAAGGAATGAACAAAGAAGAGCGAAAACTTATGAGAGTTGGTTATGCGATTCTTCACAAGCTTCTGGAGAGAAAAGGTGATGATTGACACTTTGATACGATTGATTTCTAAAGAAATGAATGAAGGTGCGGGTTTCCAGGCGTTTTGACGTGCTGGAGGCGGCCTCGAAATTAAATTTGTCCCGCTCAAATTTTCAGGGCCAACCTGGACCGTTGGATGTTCATCTTATCGTTGAACGTGGGGAACAAGATGTAACTTGCGGTCATAAATGCGCACGTTCCGTGTTTCGAAGCGTCAGAAGCATTTTCAGGGAACGAAAGGACCCATACATGCGTGGTGGTTTACAAAGCGTGTGGGAGGTATTCTGGTCAGATCAAAACTTTATTTCTCTCCTCGGATCGGTGGGAAAAATAAAGTTTTGAGGGGCTATTGTGGGGGGTAAAAACTCCTGGATAAACATTTGGGCTTTGGGCCTGATTAGCTGGTACTAGTTTGTTTTTTATTAGGGCCTCCAGGCCCACAAGTCAATCTGCACTGTAAAGGTCCGAGGAGTTATCCGAGAAGGAATGTCTCCTCGGACGGGCCCGGCGATGACCCTGGGACTTGCTAAACGGGTTAAAGGCAGAATTTTGGAAAAAACTGATGGATAAGAGGGTGATCCAAGCACCCTCTAGAAACAAGGATGTGAGAGAAATATCTAAGGAAAAGGCTGTTACCTCTACATTAAAGACCCTGCATCTACCTCCCTGGCCGCATTAATGGGGAAGTGACCTATGAACAGTAGGATTCAGTCTCCCTGCTATTATTTGAAGACTTCAAGAAGGTGGTGGATGGGACAAGGACCTAAGGGGAAGATTTGTATGACACGTGGATGAACCAGTAAAGGAGAAGTATATAAGGAAACGAGAGAGGAAAGAGAAAGGATCAACACTTTCTGCTGAGAGAAAATAGGAACCAAGAGTTGTAAACTTTGGCATAGAAAGAGAATATATATATATATACAAATCGTCCTCAGCTTACGTCCGAGGAGGTTTCTTTGTTGTATTCATTCACCATTTGCATAGATTATGGCACTTTAGCCTGCTAATCAAAATTCCAACATCCCGAACCTAGATTTCAAATCCACACTCTACAAATCTTATTGCATAAGGCTCATTGGGCCTGAGCCCAACACTTATTTTTGGGTCCGGGTACAATTGTGCACTTACATTATTAGTACTAAATTCAGTCTCATCTTTGTGGGCATATCTAAACTTTTTTTTTTAGTGAAGAATAGGAAAAGAATACTTCATTTTTAAAGTTTCATTTATCCAAACTTTTATTTACATATCTTTCCTTAATTGTTTATTATATTTTTTTAAGAGAAAATTTTGATTTATTGATGGGAGTTATCTACTTATCTTCAATCCTAAAATTTAGCCACTTACTACATGTAGTTAAAAAGAGCTTAAATTTAGGATTTAACAATTACCTTTAAAACCAAAAAACTCTATGTAACATTTTTGATTGAAGTAAAAATGGATGTGGGTTTTTTTTTGTTGAGGAAAATGGACATGGCTGTGTTATGTGTTTATAATAGTCCTAAAATGTAGTCACTTAGTATAGATTCATAACAAAACAAAGTACAAAATTTTAATAGTTTTTATTTATTTTGTTGCGGTAAAAGGCTTAGGTTTTTTTATTATTATTTATTTTTCTTAAAGGAAAGGCCCCAAGATCCAAGTTTCTTTATTTTTTAGTGTTGTTTTTTTAAATTTTATTTATGGTAGTTATAAATTTTCGATTAATCCTAAAAGCTAGTTTTTTAATTTTCAATTGTAATCGGTTGTAAAATGAGAGAGGAAAAAAAAAAGAGAATAAATTAAAGCATTTTTTTTGGCGTAAAACATGAGAAGTGAAATTTAAATATAATTGGTTGTAAAAGGAAAAAAAAAAATTTGGTAATTGAAAAAGTGGAAAACGTTATTGGAATATTAAAAGTACTTTTTTAGAAGTAAAACATGAAAAGTAGAATTCAACTAGAAGTTTTATAAAAAAAAACATATTTATCCTATTAGTTGAAAAACTTGTAAGAGAATAGATTGAGGATATTTTGGGTATTAAAATTGAGGATTCCAAAGAAGGGAAGCCCCTTAAATAGTAGTATAGATAGATTATCAATTGGTCCGTAGTGAGAGAGAGGAGTTGAAGGGAGATAACTTACCATTGGAAGAATTCTTTGTGGTGATCAATTGAGTATATAATGTTCTTGGAAAGGTTTTCTACTCTTAAAAGACCAAAAAAAAAAAAATTTATTCTAGAGAGTTTATTTCTTTATTGTTTATTTATTATAGAACAAATTTTCTACTGACTTACTTTTTTGTGGTACTAAATATTAAAAAATGAAAAAAAAAAAATGCTTTACAGAGATTTAAGTTCTTTTGCACTTTAGCATCTTCATAAGCTAGAAAATTTGTTCTTATCCACTTATGATAATAGAAACGATATTGTTCTAAAATGTTTAGAGAATATTACTTGTGATCAATATCTTTTAAATGGTAATTTATAATTTACAAATTGACTAAATGAGGAAAAAAATATTTTGATTAATTATGTAAATTAACTTGATTTAAATATTTTCATCATATATGATTAACATAAGTTATCATGGTATATATTTTCATTTAGGTATATCTTCTCATTTTGATTGTAATTGTTAAAACTATTTGACTCAAATGGTAATTGTCTTAGTCTTGTTATGGAGGATGAAACTAATGGAAAGTGCTATATCCACAATATTTTTACAATACTTTCACAACAAATCATAGGTGGTAAATTGTTATTGGTTTTAATTTATATCTAAAACTTAAATTACTTGTTTGTTTACCCATAACAATTAATAATAACATGTCACTAAAGATTTGTTGTGAAAAAGTTGTGAACAAAACATTGCTCTAAAACTATATTGTGATGCATAAATTTGGAGCAACTATGTAATACTAGCATTAATAGTGACTCTAGAATTGAAATGCTCAAGGAGGGTTGGTAAAAGCATAGTCACTCTTTCATAAAGCAAAGAGCTTTGGCTTTAAGAAGAGTTTATGATCTTGAAGGCTAGCAAGCTCTTGCAAAATGGGCAAGTAACCCTAGGTTTTTTGGATGTCCGAATAGCTCTAATTTATCAAGTACTTTTATTTCAAGCCCTGTATTATGTTTTTTTGTTTGAGAATAATATTTGTTTTTTAGTTTAATATTAGCAACGTAAAAATAAAATAATTTTTTTTTGTGGTACTCATTTGGTACAACTTATTTTATTTTTCGGTTTTTTGAAATAAACTACTTAAAAAACCTTTATTAGAAAAGAAGAAGAAGAAGTTGTTTTAGAAATTAAAAAGTATGGTTTCAAAAAGGATATCAATCAAACGAGTACGTAGGGAAACGTCCAATAATTGGGTCATGTCATGATGCACGTCGTTCCAATCCAAAGATTTTTTTTTTTTTTGAAGCAGAAGCATTTCATTCAATTAAATAGAGATATTAGAATCTTGATACAAGGCTTCCCTAGCTATTGGAGGAACATCTTCCATCCAAAACACATCATGACTAATATTCCTAGCAAATTGAGCTAACTCATGAGCAACCCAATTCCCCCCTCTCTTAATACATTCAATCCTTACCCATTGTAAATTCCCAATCAAATGATGAATGTCCCCAATTAAATTCCCAAGCATAGAATGATCATCTTGCATAGCTGAAATAACTTTCATAACAGAGCTATTATCCCCTTCAATGACTAATTCAAAGAAGTCTGCATCAACAGCAAATTCAATAATTTTTCTACATGCACGTAACTCAGTTTCCTTGCTGCAAAATACCCCAGGTCCCTTAGCTGCCATGGCTGCCATAACCTCACCTTTCTCATTCCAGATGATTGCTCCAAAGCCAGAACTGTTGAGGGTCGAGAACAAGGCTGCATCAAAATTAAGCTTGAAAATCGAGAAGTTTCTACTAGTTTTCCTATTCTACATCATCCAATGCTTTCGCTTTTTAGTGCTAATCGCTATTACATCCACTAAAAAAAATATTTTAAAAAAGCTATTGCTTTACTACGGTCAATTGTCATAAATCTTAAGTTGTAACCTTTGACTTAATTTTCCGTAAGGTTGGCATTGCTCTTAGTTAGACTAAGAATAATACTCTTTCTTTTTTTTCTTTTTTTTTTTGCTACATCATCCAATGCTTTCGCTTTTTAGTGCTAATCGCTATTACGTCCAAATAAATAAATAATACTTTTGGTTTTCTACGGCCATTTGTCATTAATCTTTAGTTGTAACATTTGACTTAATTTTCCATAAGGTTGGCAGATTAATTATGATGGATGTACTAGTTGAGTTAGTAGCAGTGCTCTTTAGTTAGACTAAGAATAATACTTAAAAGATAAATGTTTTCTATCAATATTTTTACAACAAATTTTTTGTAGCTTATTATTACTGGTAGATGAAAAAAGTAATATCAGTGATATGTTTAAATAAGAACCAGTAATAATTTATTTTATAAAATTTGTTATAAAAATATTGTAAACGTAACACTTTTTTACTTAAATTTATAAGAGTCATTCACCAGTTTCTCAAATTTTTATTACGGTGTTGTAGTTTAGGGCAATTTCAGTAATTGATAAATATGATAATATTATTGTAACGTATTAAAGTATGTTATTATTTGTCTAAAAAGACAAACAAATGAAAATTAAAAAAAGAAAAAGAAAATGGATTATCATGTGATGTGACAATTTATCATAGTAGAACTCTATCCCAATCTAACTTGAAAAAAAAAATGTAATGTGACTATTCAATATGACATGAGTTACTTTCTTCTTTGGTAAAAAGGATTTAAAAAAAAAAAAAAGGTGTAGAAAGTGTAAAATATAGCTCTTCTTATAAATGTTATTTAATTTGTACTGGATTCATTTCAAAATTTTGTTTGATCTTGACCAAACTTCAGAGTCCATAAATGATGACAGTCCTTATATTTGCATTTGACCTCGTCAGCTATAAGTCAAGCAAACCGCGTGCAAGTTTCATAAAGTAGTAGACCATACTTTCTGGACAGGACAAACAATTAGCGTAACTGTGACCTTAAATTTACGCGGTTACGCCTATATATATTCAGCTACGACACCCAGAATAATTAGCTACCTAAACACACTTTGCTCCCAGATAAGATTTTGAACTCTCTGGTGGAGATAATATATCCCTTTCTCTTTGTTTCTTTCTGACATTAAGCAACAACACCCAGACTTAGCTAGCTAAACAAAGCACCCTGCAGCTCCCTGATAGGAATTTGAACTCTCTCACCAAGAAAATGAAGGTAATGATGAATACCATGATGAACAATTACTTACAATTTCTGTTCCTTACGTACTTCCAAGCATTTTTATGTCATTAATTTACACTTCTAAAATTTATTGCAGCAAAAGGTAGTGATCCGGGTCACCTTAAATAATGGCAAAAAGAATGCTCGGTCCAAGGCCATGCAGATTGCAGTTGGTCTACAAGGTACTCATTTTTATGTCTTTTATCTGGTCATTGTTAAAATTGATTAGGAATTTAAAACTAATGATCAGATTGTTTTTCTTTTGGGCTCTTAAGGTGTGGAATCAGTCTCTCTACAAGGTGAGGACAGCAGTCAGATTGTTGTTGTCGGGGACAATATTGATTCAGTCATCTTGACATCTTTGCTGAGGAAGAAAGTTGGATTTGCTGAGTTAACGAGTGTCTCGCCAGTCAGTACTGAGGGGGAAAAAGCAAAGCAAGAGACCAAACCTAGTGAATCTGGAATACAATCAATGGTTTGGCCAACTTATCAAGCCGGTGTACCATATTATTATCAACCAGGTGCACCATATTATGCATATGAAGTCGCGGGTTACAACCAGAACGCTTGCAATATTATGTGACTTATGTGCAAGAATTATTTGATGCATATGGTTCCTGAGATTGAATTTGATTTGAGAATCAAAAGTAAGAGCACTTAAGTATAGAAAAGTGTGGATTGATTATTTATGGTTCTCATTCAATGGAAAAGAGAAAATTTTGTCTTAAAGCATGATATGAAGTGATAATAAAATTATAAAGAAAGAGTGCTGTAAAAGAGATTATTTTCATGTAATGGGCATGTGGTTTTTTGTTGAAATACATTTCTTCAATATAGCATTAATGAAAATTCTCTAAATTGAGCAATTGGTGGAAAATGGACATCTAATTAAACTTCCAAGTCAACCTCAAAATATCTAATAAAGTGGGGATAAGGAGTTCCAAATTCCAATTGTCATTCAATCCTAAGTTATTTACTAAGTAAAATTAAAGATCTCTTAAAACTTCATACTTTATAGGTGGGACATTTTTTGCACATATTTGGGGTTTTTATCATACTTATCTTAAAAAATCGACAAAGCCCAAAATCCATTATTTGAGCCACAAAATTGACAAAATTCAGTCCACAAGATCAGCTAAACTCAGGCTCATGAAGTTTAGCCAAAAACCCATCGATATAACCCATCGAGTTCATGAGGCCAGTCAACAAGATTGGTCAACTCAGGCCCACAAAGTCAAATACAATCCAATTTTTTAAGATTAACACAAAACTAGGCCAAGTTAAGGCCATATTAGAGATTCATCATCATAGGGGACCCAAAACCATAGAGTGCTTATTTTTCGTCGATTGATGAAATTTTCATTTTCATTGAACCCTGTCATATTATCTATGAGATTTGTTCTATTTTGGATGCTTCAACCAACATACTACTAGCCCATATATGGATTTATAAATGAAAGCTAATTGTATTTTAAAGAAAATCTTCTATGTATAATTTGAAATGTAACATACCCACCACTACCGATATTGACATAAGGGACCCTTGAGGGAAACGTTCGTCACTATTTATTTTAGTGCAATTTTTCTATGATAGAATACTTTACTAGTATAATTTAAAGGCTCAAAAGGTGAGATCCAGCTCTTTCAAGGTAATCTCGATTGTCATTTGTGTCGGCTATAACGGTTAAAGGGTTACTTTCAACCTTTAACTTTTCTTCATGGGAATAGAAAGTTCATCCTTGTGTGAATTATGATGCTAAAATAAAATTTAATTTATGGTGTTTGCTTTATGATGATTGCTCATTGTATATCAAATAAAAAAAATCAATTGATATATATATATATATATATATATATTGTTGTTGTTGTTGTAGGTGGGGTTTGAAAATTAGATAATCCTTATATAAATGACTATAATTCTCATATTTAGACATAGTCGTGACTGGGTCAACTAAAAAGGATGAATCGAAGAAAGCCCATGCCCCTATGGGTAGTCCAAAAAACACAACAATCCATTCATTGACTTTTCATAAAATAGAATTGCGTGCTTGCCTTCTAAAAGAAAACAATACCCAACTATTTGTAGGGCATTTTAATTCTTGTTATATTGGACAGATAAAAGGTAGTCTAAATTTTTGCCAAGACTAAAACTAGGCTAAATATCCCACCTCCACAAAAAGGTTGAAAAAGTTTCATACACTTCTCTATTTGGATCCATCTTATAAGCTACTTCGTGAATCTTGATTGCATAAGAAAGTAGGTTTATCCCATAACACGTATGTGTTTGATAACTCTACTTCTAAATTACTCCCATGAATCACTTTCAAGACCTAGAAAAAAAAAAGTAGAAGTCAAATTACCTCTCTCCTCCCCCCTCTTTAATGATAAAAATAATGAAGGGAATCTACATATAAAAAGTTCTCATAGGATTTGTATCCTCTTTTAAATTAAACTAGCTTGTAACCCCATGCATATGCATGGATATACTTAAAGGTATACAATAAGATGCATAATATAATCCCTATATATATAATTTAAATAATATTGATAGTCATTTTTATATTTTTTTAACTCTTCAAAAAATTATTGTAAGGATATTTTGAGGTATAAAATGTAAATTGTCTATTTTAAAAAAATATATATATTGTGAAGCACTTTTTTTTTTTTAACTCTTTGGTTTTTGTACTTAATTACTCATTTGGATGAATATTTATGATGTGGTCCCACATTTGATTCTAAAATTAAGAAATAAAACTTTTTAAGAATTAATAACTTAGGACACATGGCACAAAATTGGAACTCTAATTTGGAATTCTAATTTGAGTTTCTCTCAGCTTCATCTATTATTATATATATAGATTCTAAAAGTTTAATTTTTTTTTTCAATTAAATTTATAAACTTATAAAGCCATTTCTATTTGAAGCATTTGCTTATATCTGTTTATTCTAGATAGTAATGGAATAGAGAAAAATGAGATAATGTTGATAAAACTGTGGGTGCCACTAAGGTAACCAATTTTGATTTTTTTGGCAATCTCTTTCTCACTCGAAGGAAAACTTTCTCTCTCTAAACAAAGATTACTTTCTTTGTTAACTTTTTCTAGTTAAAAAAATTTACATACTTACTGATGGGCAATGGCTACGTGTTAATTATCTATTCGTAGGGTTTTTAGTAGTACAACTTTTTCTCCTAATGGAATGATTATATGTATTTTTTAATGGAAAACATTTTTTGATAAACATTTTCTAGAAAACATATTTATTTTCTTGTATTTTGTTACAACTTGGAAAATGGGTTAGAAATTTTTTTTGAGAAATGATATGTCCACAACTGTGTGGGGCAAAAGGATCCTGGTGGGAATGTGGGCCTTTTGGGCCTTGTTAAAGAAGGCCGACCTGACCCTGGGGTTAGAGATTGTTGGTGCTATGGGTCGGCCTATACGCCGAGGATCCTAGGATCCAGCCGAGGATGGTTTTCCCCTCGGACTGACATCAAAGAACCTGAGACTTCATGGTAAAGATTAGGGAATGATACGGTCAAGACCAACGGTTAAAGGGAGAGAACCCTTGAATGTCCTAGAAGCGCCGATGTTGGAAGAATATCAAAGGTAAAGGCTGCTACCTCCACATTAAAGACCCACCCTACCACCCTGGCCGCATTAATGAGGAAGTGACACTTAAACAGTGGAAGGGAAACTTCTAGTTACTGTTCAAAGGCACTAAGAAAAGAAATATCTAGGCTAAGGGAGGAATTGGGGGGCAACACGTGGATAAAGTATTAAAAAGAGGAGTATTTAAGGAGGGACCTGGAACAGAAACAGGACGGAACTTTTTGTAACCTAAAAAGAACAAGGAAAAAGAGAGAGATATAATATAAGAACAGCTTTCGGCTTACGTCCGAGGAGGCCTATTTACATTACTCCTTTTTGTCTCTAAGTACTTGGAATCTTTAGTTTGTCATTTCATCCTCATACACTTCTAACCTGGGTTTCAAGCCCACACTCTACAAATTCTTATTGTTTAAGGCTCATTGGGCGAGCCCGCTAACTATTCTTGGGTCCGAGTGCAATTGTGCACTTACAATTGGCGCCGTCTGTGAAATCTAGTCTAGAAGTAGTAGGGATATTATGGCGAGGCTTAGGCTCTCATCATGCGGAGTCACAAGGATCACAACCGAAGATCATTTCGAACGTCTTGAACAACGTAGGGATCGTGAGGGAAGCGTCCATACGGAATATCCGGGGGCTAGCCATACTCGTGGAGGGGTAGCACTACCCACGATGAGGGCTCTAAATCCATGCGAAGGAAATCAATCGTTTGAAGAGGAAGTTACGCCGTGCTAAACGTAAGGTTTCCCGTCCTCATCTAGTTCTTCCTCGGAGAAGGATGGGGGACATGGCTACGGTTCAAGGTCATATTCCCCGCCGGTGCAACATCCCTGGTGAGGGAGAACGACCGGCCAATCCGCGGACGTAAGAAGCTTCGTCCTAGGGGTTTGGGCAACGATACCATGAGTAGGGCGTTGCACCAACTCTCTAAATCTCCGTTTTCACGTAGGATTGAGAGGGGAGGCTCCCCGGGAGGTTCACCCAGCCCACGTTTACCATCTATAATGGCCGGACCGATCCGGTGGAGCACGTGAGTCACTTCAACCAAAGGATGGCGGTGCACTCTCTCATGAGACTTTGATGTGTAAAGTCTTCCCCTCCGGCTTGGGACTGTGGCTATGAGATGGTTCAACGGTCTCGAGTCGGGGTCCGTAGGCTCGTTTGGGGAACTAACTAGGGCGTTTGCTTCTCGGTTCATTACTTGTAGCAGAGTCCCTCGGACCTTGGACTCATTGCTATCCATGGTCATGAAGGAAGGGAGACAATTTGAAAGCATACTCCGACAGATATTGGGAGATGTTTAATGAAATAGACGGCGACTTTGATGAGGTGGCGCTAAATACCTTTAAGGTAGGCCTCCCTACTGATCACGACCTAAGAAAGTCTTTGACGAAAAAGCCCGTCCGCAGCGTACGTCGCCTTATGGATCGTATTGATGAATATAAAAGGGTAGAGGAAGACCAACAACGGGGAAAAGGAAAGGAGAAGGTTATCCGCGGGAGAGAAGGGATTTCGGGTCGGACGGATATCACGACAACAAGCCGAGGAGGGATTACTTCGGACAATCCGGCTCGGCGGCACCCCACTGTAAATCGTGTTCCGAGAACCGTGCATCGATTATTAGAAAAAGTTCGTAAAGAGCCCTTCTTCAGATGGCCCGGCAAAATGGCAGGTGACCTGAGAAGAAATCAAAACCTTTTCTCGTCGTACCATCGGGATGTGGGCCACACTAACTGCGGCGTCGAACCACTGTGGAACCATCTAGAGCGGCTCGTCGAGGAAAGTTAAAGCAGCACTTGTGTCGGCCCACCGGGCAAGTCGAGTCAAGTTGGTTCAAACAACCGGCGGAATAGTTCATCTCGGCCAGCATTGGGGACGATTAATGTTATCTTCGCTGCACACAGTAGGGCAGCTCGGGTCCTACTAGGGTTATGGCGGTTTCCCATTCGCAGGCCGAGGATGTGGGTAGCGAGCCGAAGAGATTAAAGAGCACTTTACACCTGTCTTGGGTTTCTCCGAGGAGGATAAAGTAGGGACTATCCGGCCCCATGACGATGCTCTTGTGGTTACCCTCGAATAGGTAATTATGACGTGAAGAGGGTAATGATAGATCGGGCGGCGGTGCGGATATCATGTACCCACGATCTATTTAAGGGGTTAAGGTTGGAGTTGGAAGATTTAACTCCTTATGACTCACCTCTTATTAGCTTTGAAGGGAGAGCCGTTGTGCCAAAAGGACGGATCCGTTTACCTTTTCAATCCGGCACGGAAACGGTTGAAGTAGATTTCATTGTGGTTGACGCGTACTCTCCATATACGACCATCCTCGCCAGCCATGGCTGCACGCCACAGAGAGCCGTTTCCTCTACCTTGCACGTTAAGGTTAAATTCCCCTCGGGAACATGTTGAGGAAATCCTCGGCGGTCGAGGGTAGTGGCCAGGCAATGCATCTCATTTGCGGCGTGCCCGTCGATCGAAGTCGAGTTATCAACCTTGCCCATCCAGGAGTCATAGCAATTAACAGCTCCGGAGGCACTTGGAGCGATGACAGAAGATGAGGCTGTTTGCGAGGAGTTTGAGAAGTTTGTAATAACCGACGATCCAGAGAGGTTCTTTCAAGTTGGCATACGATTGCCACACCAAGAGAAGATGGAGTTGTTGAAATTTCTGAAGGACAATCTAGATGTCTTTGCATGGGACCCACATGAGGCTCAGGGTGTGGATCCGAACTTTATTTGTCATCATCTAAACGTCAATCCGGCCATTGTTCCGAGGAGGCAGCCACCTCGGCGATCTTCCCGAGAACATTACGAGGCTTGTGAAGGAAGAGGTTCTTAAACTCAAAAGGGCGGGGGCTATCAAAGAAGTTTTCTACCCTTGAATGGTTGGCTCATACCGTTGTCGTTAAGAAGAAGAACGGCAAGTGGAGAGTATGTGTAGACTTTCTTGATCGAACAAGGCATGTCCTAAAGATTCATTCCCAATGCCACGGATTGATCAACCTGGTAGATGCTACTTTCGGACATCATCGGATGAGTTTCCTGGACGCCTTTCGGGGTTACCACCAAATCCCCTTGGCATTAGAGGATCGGAAAAAGGCTTGCTTTCATTACTCCAACGGGGAACTATCATTATAAAGTCATGCCATTTGGGTTAAAAAATGCCGGGGCTACTTATCAAAGAATGATGACCCGAATGTTTGAACAGCAAGGGGAAAACCATAGAAGTATACGTGGATGATATGGTGGTAAAGAGTAAGACGGTACCTTCGCACATGACGAGATTTGGCCGACACCTTCCAAATGCGAGAGTATAAGTTGCGCCTTAACGCCTCCAAGTGTTCTTTTGGAGTGGGACTGGAAAGTTCTTAGGATATATGATCACTCATAGGGGCATAGAGGTGAACCCGGTGCGGAGTTAGGGCTATTCAAAATTTGCAGCCGCCTCGGAACCCAAAGGAGATTCAGAAATTGACCGGAATGATTCTTTGCGTTGAACAGATTTATTTCTCGGTCGCCTGACCAGGATGCCGTCCTTTCTTTCGGTTGTTGAACAAGTGGAAAGGGTTTCGGTGGACCGAGGATTGTGAGTCGGCTTTCCAACAGCTTAAGCAATATCTATCTCGGCCACCCATTTTATCTCGCCACTGAGGTGGACGAGGGTTTTATTCGCTTATCTTGCCGTGGCTTTTCATGCGGTGAGGCTAGTCCTTATAAGGAATGAAGATGGAGTGCAGAGGCCGATCTACTATGTTAGTAAGTCCTTGATTGAAGCCGAGGTGCGCTATTTGCCCTTGGAAAAAGCACTTCTGGCTGTAGTCCACGCCACGCGCAAACTTCCTCATTATTTCCAATCTCATCTTGTGGTTGTTTTGACCCGATTGCCGCTCGAAAGGCCGTGTTGCGTAGTGCTGATTATTCTGCGAGAGTGTCATACTCGGGAACCATATTGGGCGCCTTTGATTTTAAGTACCCGCCTCGCACCTCGGTGAAAGGTCAGGTCCTCGCAGATTTGGTGGCGAGTTTCTTGAGCCATTGTTAGAAGAAACTTCAAAGGTAGCGCACATGGGTGAAAAATCGTTGGTGTGATCACAGTAGTATCGCCCTCGGCTTGGAAAGTTTATGTGGATGGGGCTGCTAATCATAAAGGGTCGGCGTTGGACTTGTTCTAATGTCCCTGAAGGAATTGTCTTTGAAAAATCTTTGAGATTGGCTTTCTCGGCTACTAATAATGAGGCCGAGTATGAAGCGATCTTGGTAGGCATGCGAATGGTACATAAGATGGGTGGCAAGGAAATCCATGTGTTCTCGGACTCTCAATTAGTGGTCGGCCAAGTCATGGGGACCATGGAGGCTAGAGATTCCGGAATGCGGAATATTTGGCCCGAATTCGAGCGTCGGCGGGCTGAATTCGACTCCTTTGCCTTAGTTCATGTCTCTAGGAGTGGAAATACTCATGCAGATTCTTTGGCTACTTTGGCAACATACTCGGCTCAAGGTCTACCAAGGGTTATTCTCGTTGAGGATTTGGTAGAAACTTCTCTTATAGCTGCCAACGCACCTCGCGTCCATCTAATAAGGCCTGGTCCTAGTTGGATGGATTCGATCATATCTTTTCTCAAAAATGACATCCTTCCCGAAGACAAAGTTGAAGCGGAAAAGGTACGTCGAAAGGCGCCGCGTTTACGGTTGTCCAGAGGACCAGAAGCTATACAAACGATCCTTTTCAGGACCGTATTTGTTGTGTGTACACCCTGAATCAACAGAATCATTACTGGAGGAATTGCATGAAGGAATTTGTGGGAGTCACACTGGGGGAAGGTCCTTAGCTCATAGAGCCCTTACTCAAGGTTATTGGTGGCCCAATATGCGAGAGGAGGCTCGGGACTATGCCGGAAAGTGTGATCAATGTCGGAGGTTCGCTCCTAATATCCACCAACCTGGAGGGGTTCTTAACCCTCTGTCTAGCCCTTGGCCTTTCGCATAATGGGGCCTGGACATTGTCGGGCCATTTCGAAACTGCCGGCAACAAAAGATGGTTGCTCGTGGGAACGAGACTATTTCACTAAATGGGTTGAAGCTGAGCCATTAGCCAATATCCGAGATGTTGATTCCAAGAAATTTATATGGAAAAATATTGTTACTAGATTTGGTATACCGCACACTCTTGTCTCGGACAACGGCGTTCAATTTGAGGCAACGCCTTTAGGCAATATTGTGGTGACATGGGTATCATAAATAGATATTCTACCCCAGCTTATCCTCGAGGGAATGGGCAGGCCGAGGCCGTTAACAAAGTCATAGTCAATGGGCTCAAGAAGAGGTTGGATGATGCGAAAGGCGGATGGGTAGAAGAGCTCCCCTCATGTTCTGTGGACATATCGGACCACACCACGCGAGTCCTTTGGAGAGACACCATTTTCTATGACTTATGGAGCCGAGGCGGTGATACCACTAGAATCTGGTTTTCCTACTCTAAAGACAAGTTCTTTTAGCCCCGAGAATAACCAGGGACTTTTGGAGAAAGATCTTGATTTACTTGAGGAACGGCGTGAGGCAGCTATGGTCCAATTGGCTTATTATCGGCGAGGCAAAGCTAAAACGAGGATATGATGCCCACGTGAAGCTAAGGCCACTTGCACACAGTGATCTTGTATTAAGGAAAGTTGTAGGCACTTCTAAGAACCCAGATGGGGTAAACTAGGACCTAGCGGGAAGGCCCCTATCGCATTGTTTCAATAGCAGGCATAGGGTCGTATAGGCTAGCTGACCTAGATGAACGAGTTGTACCACGTCCATGGAATGTAAATAATCTTAGAAGGTATTATTATTAATCAAATAAGCTTTTGTCAATTAATATTTTTAAAGTTATGGCTAGCTCTTATATTTGAAGTTACAATTATTAAGAATCAAACAGAAACTTGGTTAAGTGCAGTCCTCGGACCACAAACCTTGTGGAAATTGATGTCTTCCCATTTGTTAAACAGAACCTTAGTTATGCCGGGTCTTCGGACCTCCTACTTTGGGAAAATTAACATTTGGAGTTACAATTATTAAGAATCAAACAGAAACTTGGTTAAGTGCAGTCCTCGGACCACAAACCTTGTGGAAATTGATGTCTTGCCATTTGTTAAAACGAGAACCTTAGTTATGCCGGGTCTTCGGACCTCCTACTTTGGGAAAATTAACATTTGGAGTTACAATTATTAAGAATCAAACGAAACTTGGTTAAGTGCGGTCCTCGGACCACAAACCTTGTGGAAATTGATGTCTTCCCATTTGTTATACAGAACCTTAGTTATGACTGGTCTTCGGACCTCCTACTTTGGGAAAATTAACATTTGGAGTTACAATTATTAAGAATCAAACAGAAACTTGGTTAAGTGCAGTCCTCGGACCACAAACCTTGTGGAAATTGATGTCTTGTCATTTGTTAAACAGAACCTTAGTTATGCCGGGTCTTCGGACCTCATACTTTGGGAAAATTAACATTTGAAGTTACAATTTTTGAGAATCAAACAGAAACTTGGTTAAGTGTAGTCCTCGGACCACAAACCTTGTGGAAATTGATGTCTTGTCATTTGTTAAACAGAACCTTAGTTATGCCGGGTCTTCGGACCTCCTACTTTGGGAAAATTAACATTTGAAGTTACAATTTTTGAGAATCAAACAGAAACTTGGTTAAGTGTAGTCCTCGGACCACAAACCTTGTGGAAATTGATGTCTTGTCATTTGTTAAACAGAACCTTAGTTATGCCGGGTCTTCGGACCTCCTACTTTGGGAAAATTAACATTTGAAGTTACAATTTTTGAGAATCAAACAGAAACTTGGTTAAGTGTAGTCCTCGGACCACAAACCTTGTGGAAATTGATGTCTTGTCATTTGTTAAACAGAACCTTAGTTATGCCGGGTCTTCGGACCTCCTACTTTGGGAAAATTAACATTTAAAGTTACAAATTTTTGAGAATCAAACAGAAACTTGGTTAAGTGTAGTCCTCGGACCACAAACCTTGTGGAAATTGATGTCTTATCATTTGTTAAACAGAACCTTAGTTATGCCGGGTCTTCGGACCTCCTACTTTGGGAAAATTAACATTTAAAGTTACAATTTTTAAGAATCAAACAGAAACATGGTTAAGTGTAATCCTCGGACCACAAACCTTGAGGAAATTGATGTCTTACCATTTACAGTTACAATTTTGAAGAATTAAACGAAAGATTGCTTAAGATTTATCTTCGGACTATGACTTTGATTAAACTTAACTTCTGATTATGCCTGGATGTTAATACCTTACTGTTTATTAACTCGGATCTTACAACCTACTAAAAACAGTGTTATGCATTATAAGGGCTTAATTGTTATATGAAGTCCTCTTTCCTTTTTTAATCGAGGTATTATTCAAAGGAATTAACCATGTCACCTTGTATTAAATCTTTAATAATATACACATGATTATGTGAAAGTTATGACTACGCAATCCTTGGAGTTAGATTTTTATGCTCTGAGAAACTTCTGATATGACTTAATGGGAAAACTTTTGTAATAAGTACATAAAGAATAAAGAAAAGCGAGACACAATCCAAGTGAAAAGCAAACTAAATTGTTCTTAATTAATAAAGGTAAATTTAAATTAAAATATATAATTAAAAAAAAAAAAAAAAAAATGGAAAAAGAGAAGCCCTAAGCTAAGTCCTAAGGCATTGGAGGAGGATCTTCTTTGAGAGGTACTAGTGCCCTCGGTCTTTCTCAACTCGGCTCAAAGGAGTCATAACATGCTTTCCTTTATCCGCCTGTCTTTGGTGGAAGGACGTTGGGTTCCACTATCGGGTTCAAGTCCTCTCTCGCATCCACCCACTCCTTCCTTTTCTTTATTGGAACCGGAAAGGTTCTAGGATCGGAATTTGCGTGGGACCATCGGAGGTAGGACGGGAAGAGTTGTCTCGGGGTAGGAGTAGCGAGCGGGAGCCTCTTCAATCTCACTGTATTTCTAGGGAAGCCAAACGTTCTCGGACTTCCTCAAATCCGAAGGCGGGAACTCTGCTACGTTTAAAGCTTCCCCCATACTTTTGACGAGTATTCGCGGCATAAAGCCGCGAACTCCTCTGTCGCTTGCTCCTCGGTAGTGGCTACCCCTTCATCAAAACTTGCACTTCGCGGCTTGAAGAGAGAGTTGGAAGGAACTGGCTTCTTCTTTCATCGGCCGCCAATTGCTTCTTCAGAATCCGAGCACTCCTTTTGAGCTTGGGAGAGCTCTTCATCTCTTGCATGAAGGAGCTTGCGCCGTCCTTCTATCGGGTCTTCATTGTCTTCAAGTTTGACTCGACCCCATTCTTCTCTCTCCCTCAGCTCGCTACCTCCGAGGTCAGCTTTTCGTTCTCGGCAAGGGCTGTACCCAAGGACTTCTCGGTCTCCACCCTAATTTCGAGCTCGGCCCTGGCTGCTTTCCGAGCGTCTTCAATAAACTTTTCAGCTACAAAGACCTCCTGAATAGCCTGTAAAAAAGCATGATGGAGTTAGGAATAACAAAAACTAATTTACTTATAAATATTGTTAAAAGGAGAAACACTTACCGAGTGCTAAGTCTCTTTAGAGAGAGGAATAGTTGTGGTTGGCCCATCTTTTCCAAGGTCTCCATGTCCTTGGGCGGCGAGGGGCGTTCTAGGACCTCGGCCGAGGTGGTGGGCGTGGCCTTGTTGAACGCCCTCACCTGCGGTGACGGGGAGATAGGAGGGCCGTCCGGCCTTAGATCGGGGACAAGTGGCCGGTGCTCGGTGCACCTACGGCCTCATCCACGATTTCCCCAAGTTCGGTGAACGGGCTCTACCCTTGCCTTTGTCCGGCCTTCGCTGGGCCGGTGGGAGTTGTTGGCGTGGTTTCTTGGGGTCTTTAGTAATCGTCCCCTCGTTATCTCCTTCCTCTTCTTCTTGGGATCCTCGGCTGGCAGTTTTGGCTCGGCTAGAGGAGGAGGAGGAGGTAAAGGCTGGGGGAACTTGGGACGTCCTGTTCTCTTCTCTGCAACTTTGGCAGCCCTATTAGTGAGAAGACCCTCCATTCGTCCCATGCCTTCTACGGATTCGTCCTCGGGAAGGGCGACTACAAACCTGCGATTCCGGAGGCCTCGGTGGCTTCTTCCTCCTCGTCGGAAAGTACCACGAAGCGGTTTCCGCGAGGTCTCTCGGTGTCTTCAAGATGGAATTGGTCTATCTCGTCGTCAAGAGTGTGAAGAAGACACCTCCTCTTCTAGAACGACAGTTGTTTGTGAGTGTATGGCGAGGACTGCCGCTATCGGCCGGTTGTACAAAATAGTGTCGGGGAGCGTCGGGAGGTCACGGTCATCCAAAAATGGGGCCGAGCTACGTTTATCCTCTTCCGTCTTCGGTCGCCGGCAATAATGGCATCCTCTATCTCACGAAAGTCTTTGGAAAGGGGGGTGTATCCTAGAATGAGATGAGCAGCCCGGAGTTGTAGGTCTACGCACTAACGAATACCTCGGAGCGAAGTACTCGGTTTAGATCGGCAACGTTACGGTGACTTAGACGAGGACGCACGTGTTGCTTATCTGCAAAAAAAGACATCAAACAAACAAACCTGGTCGATTCACACAAATATTTAACGAATTTAAGTAAATACAAATACGAATTTATGTGTGTGTGTAACGAGAAGTTCTGTTGTGGGGAGATTAATCCTATGGTGTCGCACACTGGATCCCCCACCTGCGCTGGGCGGTGGAGGCCGTCGTGCCAGGTTCCGGACACGATGAGGTAGTAGTCCTTCATGCCTTTGTTTGATTTGGGCAGACAGGAGATTAGCCTAACGGTGCTAGACCGAGATTTCATATAATAGCCTACCTTAGAGAGTTTGTGGGACTCATATAGGAACACGACATCGTGCCATGTGAGGTTTAAACTCATACGCTCGTTTAGAGCATCTACACTACCTAAAACTCTAAAAACATTTGGAAGGCATTGGTCGGGGCACAACCGGTGGTTGCGAAGATACTCCCTCATTACGGGTTTCATTGGTAGGGTCATCCCACCCTCTATGAAGGCTATCATAGGAATGATAACCTCTCCCTCTTTCCTAGAACCAGCCACGGCTATTGCGGAAGGCGGTATTCTAACCCTACGTCGCTGGGAATATGGTATTTGGCTCTAAAGCCTTCCATCCCCGGCGGCGGTATCAACTAGACACTTGAATCTTCCCATTACGAGAGACGATAGACTAAACTTTAAAAGGGAGAGTGATAGTATTGGTAGCCGAGGAGCGTATCCGAGGAGAAAAGGTCAAGACTAGAGAGAGCAAGAACTTACAAAGTTGAAGGTACGGGTTTCCACGTTTTCGCCGGTGAAGAATGATTGTTGTTGTTTTGATGGGATTGATCCTCGATGACTTAAATGAAGGCGCAGGTTCCCGAAGCGTCACGACGTGCGAAAGGCGGCCTCGAAAATTATGTCTGTCCCGCCTAAAATTTCGTGGAGTGAGGAGAACCGTTGGATGCCCATCTCACCGTTGAGCGTGGGAGACAAAGAGTAACTTACAGTAATAAATGCGCGCGTTTTCGAAAATGAAACCGCCAAGTGTCATCTTCTGGGACTCGAAACGATTTCCACACGTGTCGTCACTTATAAAGTGTGTAGAGCGAGGTTCTCGTCGGATCAAAACCCTATTTTTCTCCTCGGATGTCGAAAATTAGAGTTTTGAGGGGCTATTGTGTGGGGCAAAAGGATCTGGTGGGAATGTGGGCCTTTTGGGCCTTGTTAAAGAGGCCGACACGACCCGGGGTTAGAGATTGTTGGTGCTATGGGTCGGCCTATACGCCGAGGATCCTAGGATCCACCGAGGATGGTTTTCCCCTCGGAGCGACATCAAAGAACACGAGACTTCATGGTAAAGATTAGGGAATGATACGGTCAAGACCAACGGTTAAAGGGAGAGAACCCTTGAATGTCCTAGAAAGCGCCGATGTTGGAAGAATATCAAAGGTAAAGGCTGCTACCTCCACATTAAAGACCCACCTGCACCTACCACCCTGGCCGCATTAATGAGGAAGTGACACTTAAACGGTGGAAGGGAAACTTCTGATTCTTGTTCAAAGGCACTAAGAAAAGAAATATCTAGGCTAAGGGAGGAATTGGGGGGCAACACGTGGATAAAGTATTAAAAAGAGGAGTATTTAAGGAGGGACCTGGAACAGAAACAGGACGGAACTTTTTGTAACCTAAAAAGAACAAGGAAAAAGAGAGAGATATAATATAAGAACAGCTTTCGGCTTACGTCCGAGGAGGCCTATTTACATTACTCCTTTTTGTCTCTAAGTACTTGGAATCTTTAGTTTGTCATTTCATCCTCATACACTTCTAACCTGGGTTTCAAGCCCACACTCTACAAATTCTTATTGTTTAAGGCTCATTGGGCCTGAGCCCATAACTATTCTTGGGTCCAGGTGCAATTGTGCACTTACAACAACATTTTCACAATATTTTTACAAAAAATCCTAAGTGGAAGGTTGTTACTAGTTGTTATTATTGGGGCAAAAAAGTAATTTTAGTGTTAAGTTCAAATTTGAACCAATAACAACTAACCATCTGTGATTTGTTGTGAAAATGTTGTAAAAATATTGTGGATGTAGCACCTCTAATTTTTTTTTGTCATTCAGATCACATGAAAATCATTAATATTTATTGAAATTTTAAATAATTATGCATATAAAACTTTCATTCATAGGAAAAAAACCATAAAATGAGAGAACATATTCCAAAATTTTGGGCCATTTTGGAGCCTATTGGGAAAACATTCCCTAAATTTGGGGTGCAATAAATTAAGTGGGAAAGCTACTTATTTGAATAAAAAAATGTCATTTGATAAGGTTAATGGTCAATTAATGTTGGTCAATGATGTATCATGAGCCTATTAATGATAATTATCAATTGGTCCGCAGTGAGAGAGATGAGTTGAAGAGAGATAACTTACCGTTGGAAGAGTTCTTAGTGGTGATCTATTGAGTATGTAATGTTCTTGGAAAGGTTTTCTACTCTTAAAATACCCAAAAAGAAAAACTACTCTAGTGAGTTTATTTCTTTATTGTTTATTGAACAAATTTTCTATTGAATTACTTTTTTTGTGGTACTAAATATGAAAAAATGAAAAAAAAAAAAAAAAAAAAAGCTTTGCAGAGATTTAAGTTCTTTTGCACCTTTGCATCTTCAAGAGCTAGAAAATTTTTTCTTACCCACTTTTGATAATAGAAACGATATTGTTTAATGACTAAGGGAAGGAGGTGCTATGGGGCATGCCTCCCCCAGTTTTAAGTATTCTTCAATAATTTTTTTTTTTTTTTGTAATTACAATTAAAAAAATTTTATTTTGCATTAGGAGAATTTTTTTGTTTGTTGATAATCTGCATTTGGGGAATTAGATATATATAAACTATAAACATTTTTTTTCTTTACTTTTAAGGACAATTGCAGATTTCATTGTCTAGAGCAAGAGATCCTTATTGTGCTTGTCATCTATTAAAATAAGATATATTTTTTCATTTTATACTTTTCTTATATTGACTTATATAAGTTTAGTTATATAAAATTATGTATATCATTTAAGTTGATTATTGTGCATTTGACAACTAATAATTAAAACCTAGTTTTTTTTGCTTAAATTATCTATAATTTATGGGTCCCACATTACTTTTTGTTTTAGCTTTATTTCAAATAATTTAACTTTCATTCCTTCGGAAATAAGTTAGCTTTTAGTTTTTTTTGTCTCATATTATGCAAATAAGCTACCAAAAATAAGCAAAAAAAAAAAAAATCATTTAAATGGTAGCTACTTGTGATCAAAACTATTATTGAACAAAAAATCCTAATTTAAACTCTTTTTAGATTGATCTAAAATTTTTAGATTGATCTAAAATTTTTAGAGAATATTATTTGTGATCAATATCATTTAAATGGTAGTTTATAATTTACAAATTGACTAGATGAGAAAAGAATATTTTGATTATATAAACTAACTTGATTTAAATATATTCATCATATGTGATTAAGATAAGTTATCATGGTATATGTTTTCATTTAGGTCTATCTTCTCATTTTGATTGTAGCTGTTAAATTTATTTGACTTAAATGATAATTGTCTAAGTCTTGTGATGGAGGATGAAACTAAAGGAAATTGCTACATCTACAATATTTTCACAACAAATTATAGTTGGTAAGTTGTTATTAGTTTTAATTTGAATCTACAACTTAAATTACTGTTTTGCCCACCCATAACAAGATTTACAAGCATCGTCATACTACAAAAATAAAGCATTGAAGAAACAAATAAACAAGATTTCACAATGAAACTCTTTATTACATCACATAATAAAGATTAATGATATAGAATAAATTAGCATGTCTTTATCAACTTTTATTATACAATATTACAACAGCCAATCGTTAGAGTTAAAGTCTAGCCACTAAGCTACGCTTGTAAGTTGATGCTCAACAATAGAAAAGAAAATACTTGAAGTAATCTTAATGCATTTTTTTTTAAACAACTTAACACAATTCTATTCTACTGAATTAAATTATCCATCTCTCAAAGGGAATATAAAAAATTTATAATTAAAATCCTTCACAGATATTAAACTTTACTTCGAAAATTAATTATAACTCATAATGTTTTCATGGTTTATTATTTTATCTTATTAACTTTCTTATTTAATTTGTAAATATATGCTTGAAAATTATTAAATTTCCCTCACACATATAGATATATTAGTCAATTTTGCTAGTTTTATAAATTTAATATCTATATTTGGGTTTTAATTAATTAGTGAAGTAATTATGATGTCATCGCGGTTCGACCTCCGTTGAATCTCTGTCTAACCTAAAAGATCTTGAACCTCACTCTTTGCCGGTTTTTTGAATGCTCCGGGTTTGAAAACCACACTTCCTACTCATTTGATTGATATCCTTTTTGAAACCATATTTCTCTTTTATTACTAAAACACCCATTTTCTTTTCTAAATGAAGGTTTTTAAATAGTTTATTTCAAAAAACTGAAAAGCAAAAAAAAAAAAAAAAAAAAAAAAAAATTGTCCCAAATTAGACAAAAGCCACTTCACAGTTATTAATTTTTTTTTTATTGGTTGCTTATAATAAATAATAATATGAAAATTTGATATCTACTCTTTTTTTTCTTTCAAGGTGTTGAAAAGTGATTCATGGGAGTAATTTAAAATCAGAGTTATCAAACATGTGTTATAGACAAAACTTCTGTTGAGGTACAAATTTTCGGACCCTAATTTCTTTAGCTCACTCACAAAAAGTACCCACACAAGCCCAAGAATTATTTTAAAGCCCACATGAATATCTCCCACATATTACTCAAATATTCTCCATGTTATTGGGCTCCCACAAATATTTCCCACATATATAAGCCTCACAAATTACTTTGGGCCCTCTCACAAATACTACCCACAATATTCCACGTATTATCCAACATTGAGCCACAAAATTATGCTCCCTCCACAAAAAGTCCAAACTCATTTACCTTGTGGGCTAAATCCAAAAAGCCCAACAAAACTCTTTACTAAGCCCGTCGCTACACGACACCTTTCTAAGCCCGTCGCTACACGACACCTTTCTAAGCCCGTTGCTCCACGGCACCTCTAAGCCCGTTGCTGCACGGCACATCTAAGCCGTTGCTACACGACACCTTAAAGCCCGTAGCTACATGGCACCTTACAAAGCCCGTTGCTACACGACACCTTACAAAGCCCGTTGCTACACGGCACCTCTAAGTCCGTTGCTACATGGCAATATCTTTACAAAATCTCAAACTATCTTACGAAGCCCAAGTATTAATTTGGCAAACTACTTTTCGAAGCCCAAATATTAATTTGCAACCTACTTTACGAAGCCCAAATACTAATTTGGCAAACTATTTTACGAAGCCCAAATACTAATTTGGCAAACTATTCTACAAAGCCCAAATACTGATTTGGCAAACTGCTTTACAAAGCCCAAATATTAATTTGACAAACTATTTCTAAAAGTCCAAATATTGTTTTGGCAACTATTTCAACTATTTCCTAAAACTCAATATCATTTTGGCAACTATTTTCTAAAGCCCAATATTATCTTGGCAACTATATCTAAAAGCCCAAATATTATTTTGACAACTATTTCAACTATTTCCTAAAACCCAATATTATTTTGGCAACTATTTCCTAAAGCCCAATATTATCTTGGCAACTATTTCTAAAAGTCCAAATATTACTTTGGCAACTATTTCCTAAAAACCCAATATCATTTTGGCAACTATTTCCTAAAGCCCAATATCATTTTGACAACTATTTCATAAAGCTCAATAATGTTTTGGCGCTATTTCGTAAAGCCCAATGTCATCTTGGCAACTATTTCTAAGAGTCCAATATTATTATTGACACTATTTCTAAAAACCCAAATACTATTTTTGGCACATATTTACAAAGTCTAAATATTATCTCAACAATTATTTCACATATACAAAATCCCTTACTTATTGGAATTATAAGTATTTATCCTCCAAGAAAATACCTCTCTTGCAAAGTTTATAAAAGCCCATGAGTGTCATCCATGGCAAAATTCTTCATTTGGAGGAAACAATTAGCCCCAAAGCAGCCCAAACGAGAGGCCCAGCTGGACCAGCTCAGCCCAAAACCCAGGTACCATCAGCAAAAGCTCACGTGAGCTAATTAGCCAAAAATCCAGCACAAGTCAACAGCTGGAGCCCATTGCTATCAAGTTTTAGCTTGTCCCATCAGGTTAGGATAAGACACATGTCCATCAGGGGTCAAACCTTTCTGAAATATCATCAGTCATTGGGTGACATAAAGCTGAAATGGACTTAACAAAAGGCTGAGAAGACCCAACAGGGAGCTGAAAGCACTTCAGCCAACCACCCCCTCTTTCTTCTCCAACGTATTCGGTCAAGCATCCAAGGCAGCCATTAATGCCCTGAAGCAAGCTCAAATCAGCTCGTTTTTCATGCTAAAAAATACGTATTTTTTGGTTTATGGACAAAGCACATGAACCCCTAATGGGCAAACTTAGGGAAATGTGGTTTGGAGGGCACCAAGGGGATCCCAGCAGAGTTCCAGCAAAAGCTCCAAGGTTGACACCTGGCTTGGGGTGATGCAACCTGCCTTTAGGAGCTTTGAATCTAGTAAGCAGCACAATCAAGGTCATTAGCTTAATGCATATTTTAACCCCAGCAGTCAAGACCAATCAGCATTAATGCTAAGTCAGCTGATATTACCCAAAAACAGCAAGAGTCTTCAAATGGTCAAGCTTACCATTCTTAGCTAACATTCTAAGAACAAATCCCTAAGGATTTTCTAAAGATTGGGGGGAAGATTTAGCAAAGGTTATTTGCCAATTGCCCCCTAAATCTCAACTATAAATAGAACCCTCCATTAATGCCTCAAGGGGAACAATAACATACCAAGAAACACACTCATAGAGAAAAACTTTCACAAGGCCCCTCTGTTTCAGCCCCTAAAAATCCCAGCATAGTTCAAAGTCATAAAACTCTCAGTTTCAAACATGGAAATTGAGTTCCCCCACTCCTAGTTCAAAACACCTCTCATACCTTTACTTAAAAACATATAGCTCCTCCCCAGCAGAAAGTTCAGCAGCTCCACTATACATTCTCACTCACTACCCATTTTGCTCACGAATGGCTCTCCCTACTCATTACAAATACTATGTCCAAGAGCATGCTTTGGCACCATAATGACCTTGCTGCACTAGCTGGGATCTCTCTCTCTCCCTTCATCTCACACTAAGCTTTCCTCATTATTTGCTATCGTGGAACCCATAATGTTTATCTATTCATTTACTATTCATGGTTATGATGTAACAGTTACCAAAGAATTTTTCCCTCATATTATTGTATTAGAAGACTCTTCCCTAGAGCTAATGGATGATGACTCTGATGTTTCCTCTTAACTTGTGAAATACTCAAAGTTTACTTTACTGTATTGTTGAGTTGTTTTGTTGCAAAAATATTCTTACGGCTGGGTCACTCTTTTCTGCAGAAATACTTTACAGCTGGGTTATTTTTTGCAGAAACACTCTACCGCCGGGTTATTTTTCTGCAGAAATATTCTTATGGCTAGGTCACTCTTTTCTGCAGAAGTACTTTACAGCTGGGTTATTTTCTGCAGAAGCACTCTACCACTAGGTTACTCTTTTTCTGCAGAAACACATCACGACTGGGTCATTTTCTGCAGAAGTACTTTGCAGTTGGGTAACTCTTTTCTGTAGAAGCATATTACGGCTAGGTTACCTTCTGTAGAAACCTTCTACTACTAGGCTATTCCTTACAGTACGCTTTTTAACCACGCTGACGTATCTGCTGTAGGAATTGTTTATGAGCCATTCTTGTAAGTCCAAATCTAGGCCCAAGGCATGAAAATATAGTGAACTATTTGGATCTTCGCCGATAGCCTTTGGGCCGTACATCAGGCCCATCATCGAGTTTCGATTTAGGCCCCCGACCTAACATAAATCTCATTTGTCGGAAAGGAAACTTTTTTGCCCTTGACAACTTCTTTTTTATGCAATCAAGATTCACGAAGTAGCTTATAAGAGGGATCCAAATGGGAGAAGTGTATGAAACGTTTTCACCTTTTTTGTGGAGGTGGGTGGATAAACCCATTTTTAGTCTAGACAAAAATTTAGACTACCTTTTATCTGTCCAGTAAAAGTTGTAGAAAAATGTACTACAAATAGTTGGGTATTGTGCTTTTAGAAGGCAAGTCTGTAGTTCTCTTTTATGAAAATTGAAAAGCTAATGAGTAGTTTGTGGTGTTTTTTGGACTACCTATAGGGACATGGGCTTTCTTTGGTTCTTTATCTTTAATTGACGCAGTCATGATTGTGTCTAAATATGAGAATTATTGTCGTTTTATATAAAGATTATCTAATTTTTGAACTCTGTTTACAAAAAATAAAAAATAAATAAATAAAATAAATAAACTCATGTTTTTGTTTGATGACAATAAGCAATTATCATAGAGCAAATATCATAAATTGAAATTCTATTTAAGCATCATAATTTATCCTAGTGATCAACCTTCTATTCCCATGAAGAAAAGTTGAAAGTTGAAACCCTTTTAACCTTTATACCTCAGGAAATGGCAATTGAGATTACCTAGAAAGAGTTGGTATTCACCTTTAGGTCCTTTTAAGTGTAGTAAAGCATTCTATCATGGAAAGATTGCACTAAAATAAATAAAAAGAAACTTTTCCTTCAAGGGGTCCCTTATGTCGATAGTGGTCGTGGTTTACATTTTCAATTGACTCATTTCTTGCACACCAGACTTTTATGCTATACCAAATATATATATATATATATATATATATATATATATATATATATATATATATATATATATATATAGACACACACGCTACCCTCTGAGTAGAGGTTTTTTTATTTTATTTGGTAAGGTTAATAATTTGTATTCATTATAATTTGAAATTACTACATTATTCAATCACAAAAAAAAAAAAAAAAAAATCCTAAGGATGTGATGAGTATTATGCATTTACAGATAAAATAATTTTTCATCAATATTGAGTTAAAATCCATATATATATATATATATATATATTTTATATTATCAGTACTAAATTCAGTCTCATCTTTGTGGGCATATCTAAACATTTTTTTTTTAGTGAAGAATAGGAAAAGAATACTTTATTTTTAAAGTTTCATTTATCCAAACTTTTATTTACACATCTTTCCTTAATTGTTTATTATATTTTTTTAAGAGAAAATTTTGATTTATTGATGGGAGTTATCTACTTATCTTCAATCCTAAAATTTAGCCACTTACTACATGTAGTTAAAAAGAGCTTAAATTTAGGATTTAACAATTACCTTTAAAACCAAGAAACTCTCTGTAACATTTTTGATGGAATAACATTTTTGATGGAAGTAAAAATGGATGTGGGTTTTTTTTTTTTTTTGAGAAAAATGGACATGGCTGTGTTATTTGTTTATAATAGTCCTAAAATGTAGTACTTAGTACAGATTCATAACAAAACAAAGTACAAAATTTTAATAGTTTTTATTTATTTTGTTGTGGTAAAAGGCTTAGGTTTTTTTTATTATTATTTATTTTTCTTAAAGGAAAGGCCCCAAGATCCAAGTTTCTTTATTTTTTAGTGTTGTTTTTTTAAATTTTATTTATGGTAGTTATAAATTTTCGATTATTCCTAAAAGGTAGTTTTTTAATATTCAATTGTAATCGGTTGTAAAAGGAGAAGAAAAGAAAAAGAATAAATTAAAGCATTTTTTTGGAGTAAAACCTGAGAAATGAAATTTAAATGTAATCGGTAGTAAAAGGAAAAAAAAAAAAAAGAATTTGGTAATTGAAAAAGTGGAAAACGTTATTGGCATATTAAAAGCACTTTTTTAGAAGTAAAACATGGAAAGTGGAATTCAACTGGAAGTTTTAAAAAAAAAAAAACATATTTATCCTATTAGTTGAAAAACTTGTAAGAGAATAGATTGAAGATATTTTGGGTATTAAAATTGAGGATTCCAAATAAGGGAAACCTCTTAAATAGTAGTATAGATAGATTATCAATTGGTCCGTAGTGAGAGAGAGGAGTTGAAGGGAGATAACTTACCATTGGAAAAATTCTTTGTGGTGATCAATTGAGAATATAATGTTCTTGGAAAGGTTTTCTACTCTTAAAAGACTAAAAAAAAAAAAATCTATTCTAGAGAGTTTATTTCTTTATTGTTTATTTGTTATAGAACAAATTTTCTATTGACTTACTTTTTTGTGGTACTAAATATTAAAAAATGAAAAAAAAAAAATGCTTTACAGAGATTTAAGTTCTTTTGCACTTTAGCATCTTCATGAGCTAGAAAATTTGTTCTTACCCACTTATGATAATAGATACGATATTGTTCTAAAATGTTTAGAGAATATTACTTGTGATCAATATCTTTTAAATGGTAGTTTATAATTTACAGATTGACTAAATGAGGAAAAAAATATTTTGATTATGTAAATCAACTTTATTTAAATATTTTCATCATATATGATTAACATAAGTTATCATGGTATATATTTTCATTTAGGTCTATCTTCTCATTTTGATTGTAATTGTTAAAACTATTTGACTTAAATGGTAATTGTCTTAGTCTTGTTATGGAGGATGAAACTAATGGAAAGTGCTATATCCACAATATTTTTACAATACTTTCACAACAAATCATAGGTGGTAAATTGTTATTGGTTTTAATTTATATCTAAAACTTAAATTACTTGTTTGTTTACCCATAACAATTAATAATAACATGTCACTAAAGATTTGTTGTGAAAAAGTTGTGAACAAAACATTGCTCTAAAACTATATTGTGATGCATAAATTTGGAGCAACTATGTAATACTAGCATTAATAGTGACTCTAGAATTGAAATGCTCAAGGAGGGTTGGTAAAAGCATAGTCACTCTTTCATAAAGCAAAGAGCTTTGGCTTTAAGAAGAGTTTATGATCTTGAAGGCTAGCAACCCAAGCTCTTGCAAAATGGGCAAGTAACCCTAGGTTTTTTGGATATCCGAATAGCTCTAATTTATCAAGTACTTTTATTTCAAGCCCTGTATTATGTTTTTTTTTTTTTTTTTTGAGAAGAATATTTGTTTTTTAGTTTAATATTAGCAACGTAAAAATAAAATAATTTTTTTTTTGTGGTACTCATTTGGTACAACTTATTTTATTTTTCTTTTTTTTGAAATAAACTATTTAAAAAACCTTCATTAGAAAAGAAGAAGAAGAAGTTGTTTTAGAAATTAAAAAGTATGGTTTCAAAAAGGATATCAATCAAACGAGTACGTAGGAAAACGTCCAATAATTGGGTCATGTCATGATGCACGTTGTTCCAATCCAAAGATTTTTTTTTTTTTGGAAGCAGAAGCATTTCATTCAATTAAATAGAGAAATTAGAATCTTGGTACAAGGCTTCCCTAGCTCTTGGAGGAACATCTTCCATCCAAAACAAATCATGACTAATATTCCTAGCAAATTGAGCTAACTCATGAGCAACCCAATTCCCCCCTCTCTTAATACATTCAATCCTTACCCATTGTAAATTCCTAATCAAATGATGAATGTCCCCAATTACATTCCCAAGCATAGAATGATCATCTTGCATAGCTGAAATAACTTTCATAACAGAGCTATTATCCCCTTCAATGACTAATTTAAAGAAGTCTGCATCAACAACAAATTCAATAAATTTTCTACATGCACGTAACTCAGTTTTCTCGCTGCAAAATACCCCAGGTCCCTTAGCTGCCATGGCTGCCATAACCTCACCTTTCTCATTCTGGATGATTGCTCCAAAGCCAGAACTGTTGAGGGTCGAGAACAAGGCTGCATCAAAATTAAGCTTGAAAACTGAGAAGTTTCTGCTAGTTTTCCTATTCTACATCATCCAATGCTTTCGCTTTTTAGTGCTAATCGCTATTACATCCACTAAATTTTTTTTTTTAAAAAGCTATTGCTTTACTACGGTCAATTGTCATAAATCTTAAGTTGTAACCTTTGACTTAATTTTCCATAAGGTTGGCATTGCTCTTAGTTAGACTAAGAATAATACTCTTTTTTTTTTTTCTTTTTTTTTTTGCTACATCATCCAATGCTTTCGTTTTTTAGTGCTAATCGCTATTACGTCCAAAAAAATAAATAAATAATACTTTTTCTTTACTACGGCCATTTGTCATTAATCTTAAGTTGTAACATTTGACTTAATTTTCCATAAGGTTGGCAGATTAATTATGATGGATGTACTAGTTGAGTTAGTAGCAGTGCTCTTTAGTTAGACTAAGAATAATACTTAAAAGATAAATGTTGTGTCTATCAATATTTTTACAACAAATTTTTTGTAGCTTATTGTTACTAGTAGATGAAAAAAGTAATATCAATGATACGTTTAAATGAGAACCAGTAATAATTTATTTCATAAAATTTGTTATAAAAACATTGTAAATGTAACACTTTTCTACTTAAATTTATAAGAGTCATTCACCAGTTTCTCAAATTTTTATTACGATGTTGTAGTTTAGGGCAATTTTAGTAATTGATAAATATGATAATATTATTGTAATGTATAAAAGTATGTTATTATTTGTCTAAAAAGACAAACAAATGAAAATTAAAAAAAAAGAAAAAGAAAATGGATTATCATGTGATGTGACAATTTATCATAGTAGAACTCTATCCCAATCTAACTTTAAAAAAAAAAAAAAAAATTGTAATGTTACTATTCAATATGACATGAGTTACTTTCTTCTTTGGTAAAAAGGATTTTTTTAAAAAAAAAAAAAGGTGTAGAAAGTGTAAAATATAGCTCTTCTTATAAATGTTATTTAATTTATACTGGATTCATTCCATGGTTAAACTGGATTCATTTCAAAATTTGGTTGATCTTGATCAAACTTCAGAGTCCATAAATGATGGCAGTCCTTATATTTGAATTTGACCTCGTCAACTATAAGTCAAGCAAACCGCGTGCAAGTTTCATAAAGTAGTAGACCATACTTTCTGGACAGGACAAACAATTAGCGTAACTGTGAACTTAAACTTACGCGGTTACGCCTATATATATTCAGCTACGACACCCAGAATAATTAGCTACCTAAACACACTTTGCTCCCAGATAAGATTTTGAACTCTCTGGCGGAGATAATATATCCCTTTCTCTTTGTTTCTTTCTGACATTAAGCAACGACACCCGGACTTAGCTAGCCAAACAAAGCACCCTGCAGCTCCCTGATAGGAATTTGAACTCTCTCACCAAGAAAATGAAGGTAATGATGAATACCATGATGAACAATTACTTACAATTTCTGTTCCTTATGTACTTCCAAGCATTTTTATGTCATTAATTGACACTTCTAAAATTTATTGCAGCAAAAGGTAGTGATCCGGGTCACCTTAAATAATGGCAAAAAGAATGCTCGGTCCAAGGCCATGCAGATTGCAGTTGGTCTACAAGGTACTCATTTTCATGTCTTTTATCTGGTCATTGTTAAAATTGATTAGGAATTTAAAACTAATGATCAGATTGTTTTTCTTTTGGGTTCTTAAGGTGTGGAATCAGTCTCTCTACAAGGTGAGGACAGCAGTCAGATTGTTGTTGTCGGGGACAACATTGATTCAGTCATCTTGACATCTTTGCTGAGGAAGAAAGTTGGATTTGCTGAGTTAACGAGTGTCTCGCCAGTCAGTACTGAGGGGGAAAAAGCAAAGCAAGAGACCAAACCTAGTGAATCTGGAATACAATCAATGGTTTGGCCAACTTATCAAGCTGGTGTACCATATTATTATCAACCCGGTGCACCATATTATGCATATGAAGTCGCGGGTTACAACCAGAACTCTTACAATATTATGTGACCTATGTGCAAGAATTTTTTGATGCTAAAACTTAGGTAGAGTTTCTTTCTTAGGTGCTTTAACTTAGATTCGACATATGGTTCCTGAGATTGAATTTGATTTAAGAATCAAAAGTAAGAGCACTTAAGTATAGAAAAGTGTGGATTGATTATTTATGGTTCTCATTCAATGGAAAAGAGAAAATTTTGTCTTAAAGCATGATATGAAGTGATAATAAAATTATAAAGAAAGAGTGCTGTATAAGAGATTATTTTCATGTAATGGGCATGTGGTTTTTTGTTGAAATACATTTCTTCAATATAGCATTAATGAAAATTCTCTAAATTGAGCAATTGGTGGAAAATGGACATCTAATTAACCCTCCAAGTCAACCTCAAAATATCTAATAAAGCGGGGATAAGGAGTTCCAAATTCTAATTGTCATTCAATCCCAAGTTATTTACTAAGTAAAATTAAAGATCTCTTAAAATTTTATACATTATAGGTTGGAAATTTTTTGCACATATTTGGGTTTTTGATCATACTTATCTTAAAAAATCAAAGCCCAAAATTCGTTATTTTAGCCACAAAATTGACAAAATTCAGTCCACAAAATCAGCTAATCTCAGGCTCATAAAGTTTAGCCAAAAACCCATCGATATAACCCATCAAGTTCATGAGGCCAGTCAACAAGATTGGTCAACTCAGGCCCACATAGTCAAATACAATCCAATTTCTCAAGATTGACACAAAACTAGATCAAGTTAAGGCCACATTAGGGATTCATCATCATAAGGGAACCAACACCATAGAGTGATTATTTTTCGCCGATTGATAAAATTTTCATTTTCATTGAATCCTGTCATATTATTTGTGAGATTTGTTCTACTTTGGATGCTTCAACCAACATACTACTAGCCCATATATGGATTTATAAATGAAAGCTAATTGTATTTTAAAGAAAATCTTCTATGTTTAATTTGAAACGTAACATACCCACCACTACCAATATTGACATAAGGGACCCTTGAGGGAAACGTTCCTCACTATTTATTTTAGTGCAATTTTTATATGACAGAATACTTTACTAGTATAATTTAAAGGCTCAAAAGGTGAGATCCAGCTCTTTCTAGGTAATCTTAATTGTCATTTGCCACAACTATAAAGGTTAAAGGGTTACTTTCAACCTTTAACTTTTCTTCATGGGAATAGAAAGTTCATCCTAGTGTGAATTATGATGCTAAATTAAAATTTAATTTAAGGTGTTTGTTTTATGATGATTGCTCATTGTATATCAAATAAAAAATCAGTTGATTTTTGTTGTTGTTGTTGTTGTTGTAGGTGGGGTTTGAAAATTTGATAATCCTCATATAAAATGACTATAATTCTCATATTTAGATACAGTCATGACTAGGTCAACTAAAGAGGACAAACTGAAGAAAGCCCATGCCCCTATGGGTATCCAAAAAACACAACAATCCATTCATTGGCTTTTCATAAAATAGAACCGCGTGCTTGCCTTCTAAAAGAGAACAATACCCAACTATTTGTAGGGCATTTTAATTCTAGTTTTATTGGATAGATAAAGGTAGTCTAAATTTTTGCCGAGACTAAAATTAGGCTAAATATACCACCTCCACAAAAAAGTTGGAAAAGTTTCATACACTTTCCCATTTGGATCCATCTTATAAGCTACTTCGTGCATCTTGACTGCATAAGAAAGTAGTTTTAGTCCATAACACGTATGTGTTTGATAACTCTACTTCTAAATTACTCCCATGAATCACTTTCAAGACCTAGAAAAAAAAAGTAGAAGTCAAATTCCCCCCCCCCCTCTTTAACTATAAAAATAATGGAGGGAATCTACATATAAAAAGTTCTCATAGGATTTGTATCCTCTTTTAAATTAAATTCTAAAACTTTTATTTTTTTCAATTAAATTTATTAACTTATAAAGCCATTTCTATTTGAAGCATTTGCTTACATCTGTTTATTCTAGATAGTAATGGAATAGAGAAAATGAGATAATGTTGATAAAACTATGGGCTCCACTAAGGTAACCAATTTTGATTTTTTTCGCAATCTCTTTTTCACTTGAACAAAAACTTTCTCTCTCTAAACAAAGATTACTTTCTTTGTTAACTTTTTCTAGTTAAAAAATTTTGCATACTTACTAATGGGCAATGGCTACATGCTAATTATTTATTCGTAGGGTTTTTAGTGGTACAACTTTTTCTCCTAATGGAAAGATTATATGTATTTTTTAATGGAAAACATTTTTCGATAAACATTTTCTAGAAAACATATTTATATTCTTGTATTTAGTTACAACTTGGAAAATGGGTTAGAATTTTGTTTCTTTTTTTGTCATTCAGATCATATGAAAATCATTAATATTTATTGAAATTTTAAATAATTATATGTATAAAAAACTTTCATTCATAGGAAAAAAAGCCCTCAAATGAGAAAACATATTCCAAAATTTTGGGCCATTTTGGAACCTATTGGCAAAACATTCTCTAAATTTGGGGTGTAATAAATTAAATGGGAAAGCTACTTATTTGAATAAAAAATGTCATTTGATAAGGTTAATGGTCAATTAATGTTGGTCAATGATGTATCATGAGCCTATTAAATATTAATGATAATTATCAATTGGTCCGTAGCGAGAGAGAGAGAGGAGTTGAAGAGAGATAACTTATTGTTGGAAGAGTTCTTTGTGGTGATCTATTGAGTATGTAATGTTCTTGGAAAGGTTTTTTACTCTTAAAATACCAAAAAAAAAAAAAAAATACTCTAGTGAGTTTATTTCTTTATTCTTTATTGATTATTGAACAAATTTCCTATTGAATTACTTTTTTTGTGGTACTAAATATTAAAAAAAAAGAAAAAAAAGAAAAAAAAGCTTTTTCAGAGATTTAAGTTCTTTTGCACCTTTGCATCTTCATGAGCTAGAAATTTTTTCTTACCCTCTTTTGATAATAGAAACGATATTGTTCAATGATTGAGGGAAGGAGGTGCTATGGGGCACGCCACCCCCAGTTTTAAGTATTCTTCAATAATTTTTTTTTTTTTTTTGTAATTACAATTAAAAAAAAATTCTTTTGCATTAGGAGAATTTTTTTGTTTGTTGATAATCTGCATTTGGGGAATTAGATATATATATATATATATATATATATATATATATATATATATATATATATATAAACTATAAATATTTTTTTTTCTTTACTTTTAAGGAAAATTACAGATTTCATTGTCTAGAGTAAGAGATCCTTATTGTGCTTGTCATCTATTAAAATAAGATATATTTTTTCATTTTATACTTTTCTTATATTGATGTAAAATTATGTTTATCATTTAAGTTGAGTAATATGCATTTGACAACTAATAATTAAAAGCTAGTTTTTAGCTTAAATTATCTATAATTTATGGGTCCCACATTAATTTTTGTTTTAACTTTATTTCAAATAATTAACTTTCATTACTTTGGAAATAAGTTAGCTTTAAGTTTTTTGTCTCATATTATGAAAATAACCTACCAAAAATAAGCAAAAAAAATCATTTAAATGGTAGCGACTTGTGATCTAAAATATTATTGAATAGAAATTCCTAATTTAAACTCTTTTTAGATTGATCTAAATTGATAAAATTATTAGGTACTCCAGGAGTACCGTAAATGCGTACTCCTCCCTCTCACATAAATGATGAATCCCACCATGGATTTAATTAGTGGGACACACCATTCATGTGAGAGGAAGGAGTACGCCTTTATGGTACTCCGGAAGTACACAATAATTTCCCTCTAAAATGTTTAGAGAATATTATTTGTGATCAATATCATTTAAATGGTAGTTTATGTAAGCTCGGATTTGTATTAAAAACACAAGAGCTGTTTAGACCCCAAAATAATAAATTATGGCTCAGTTGATTTTACTCCAATTTAAACTAAGTGCGAAATAGAGTAAATGCGAGCGAACAAACAATAAAACTACTCTAAGCCATATTCAACAAATCACAGCAGTAAAATAAGAGCTAAAAGAGTAGGGAAGAGAGATGCAAACACAAGATAATACGTCGATGTATTATCGAAGAGGAAACAGAAGAACTCGGTGAAAAATCTCTTTGCCACCCTCCAAGCGATAAATTGATCCACTAGACAATAAGTTGGAATACACAAATAGCAAGAGACCCTCCAAGCCTAATCTACCTAGTGCATCTAAGCCTTCCAATGCTTCTCAGCAGCACCAAAACCTCATTTGACACTCAGTATGGGTGTGGTAAGTGTTTGGGCTATCAATCTCTCAAGAATTTGGAAATGGAGAGTTAGTTGTAGAGGAAAACCACAATGAATGGTGTAGAGAATTGTCTAAGTCTTGTGATGGAGGATGAAACTAAAGGAAAGTGCTATATCCACAATATTTTCACAACAAATTATAGTTGGTAAGTTGTTATTGGTTTTAATTTGAATTTATAACTTAAATTACATTTTCGCCCACCCATAACAGTTAATAATAACTTGCCACTTAAAATTTGTTGTGAAAAAGTTGTGAACATAACATTTCTTTTAAATTAAATTGTGATGTAGAAATTGGAAGCAACAATGTAACACTAGCAATAGTGACTTGAGAATTGAAATGCTCAAGGAGGGTTGTTAAAAGCATAGTCACTCTTTCATAAAGCAGGGACTTTGGCTTTAAGAAGAGTTTATGATCATAAAGGCTAGCAACGCAAACTCTTGCAAAATGGGCAAGTAACCCTAGGATTTCGGATGTTCGAAAAGCTCTAATTTATCATATGCTTTTATTTCTAGCCTTGTTGTATTCTGTATAATTTTTTTGAGAAGAATATTTGTTTTTTAGTTTATGAAGTTTTCCTATTATCAACAGCAAAAAAAAAAAAAAAAAAAACTATTTTTTTTCCTATTGTACTCATTTGGCACAAATTTTTTTTTTTTTTCCAATTCTTTGAAATAAACTATTTAAAGAAACCTTCATTTAGAAAAAAAGAAGTTGTTCTAGAAATAAAAAAGTTTGGTTTCAAAAAGGCTATGAATCAAACGAGTAAGAACTTCCTAGTAGGAAAGTAGGAAGTAGGAACAAAGGGAGTCTATCTCGTACCGGAGGCTATATCAGTTTGACTAGTGGAATGATATATTTCGGTACCGGTCAATATCGGTGTACCGTTTCGGGTTTACCGTTATTTATATATATATATATATATATATATGTGTGTGTGTGTGTGTGTGTGTGTGTGTGTGTTTGTGTGTGTATTATAATAAATATAAAAGTTTACCATAAAACATTACCTCAATTCAGAACAAATTATTCATGGTTTTAGACTTTAACATCAATTAAAAGAAAAAAAACATAATATAAAAAATAAAAAGCTTAATTGTTCATTGCATACTAAGAAAAGAAATAATACTAATAAGTTAATGTAAGTAAGTTACCATTCTGCCCTTACAAAAATTAAAAAATTACAGAACTAAAAAAAAAAAAGCTTTTTTTCTGTACCGGCTAATACGTCCGGCATCGGCCGATATGGCCAGTACATAGCCAGTACGGCCGGTATTTAAAGTGGTACGAAACGTTGGCGCTTCGATACCGGTATACGTACTGGTACGGTATATACCGGCTGGTATGGTATATACCGGCTGATACCGGTACGATATTGACTACGCTGGTAGGAACACGTCCAATAATTAGGCCATGTCGTGATGCTCATCATTCCATTACAAAGATAAATTTAATAATAGAGAAGTTTCTACTAATTTTCTTTATATCATCACGTGCTTTTGCTTTAGGTCTAATCGCTTTTACATTAAAAAAGAAAAAGTGCTTTTGCTTTAATTTTCCATAAGGTTGGCAGATTAATTATGACGGATGTATAAAAAAAGTAATTGTGTTAGTAGCATTGCTCTTACTTAAACTAAGAATGATACTTAAAAGATAACTGTTGTGTCTATCAATATTTTCACATTAAATTTTTTTTAGCTAATTGTTATTAGTAGATAGAAAAGGTAATTTCAATGGTGGGTTCAAATTAAAACAAATAATAACTTATCACATAGAATTCATTGTAAAAACATTGTAGACATAACACTTTTCTACTTAAAGTTATAGGAGTCATTCACTAGTTCCTCAAATGTTTATTACGGTGTTAGAGTTCAATGCAATTTCAGTAATTAATAAATATGATAAAATTATTGTAATATATAAAAATATGTTATTATCTGTCTAAATAGACAAACAAATGAAAATTAAAAAAGAAAAAAAGAAAAAGAAAATGGATTATCATGTGATGTGACAACTTATCATAGTAGAACTCTATCACAATCTAACTTGACCCAAAAAAAAAAAAGATCAGAAAAATTGTAATGTTACTATTCAATATGACATGAGTTACTTTTTTTCTATGGTAAAAAGGAAAAAACAAAAAAACGTGTAGAAAGTGTAAAATATAGCTCTTCCTATACATATTATTTATACTGGATTCAGTCCATGGTTAAACTGGATTCATTTCAAAATTTTGTTTGATCTTGATCAAACTTCAGTCCATAAACGATGGCAGTCCTTATATTTGAATTTGACCTCGTCAACTATAAGTCAGGCATACCATTCAATTATTTGGGTTTCATAATGAAACCGCGTGTAAGCTTCATTAAGTAGTTGACCATACTTTCTGGACATGATAAACAATTAGTATTGGTTAAATAATTAAGAGTCCGTTTGAGAACAACTTATTTAGTTGAAATTGAAAATTTTCTGTTGAAAATACTGTAGATAAAGGTAAAAGTAAGCCGAAATAGTATAATAGGATCTATAAATAATATCAAAAAGTGCAATGAAACCTATGAATAATAACAAAAATAAGTTTAATAGTAAAATAAGCTGACTTTAAACTCTAATTCCAAACACAACCTAAATTTACCATATCCTAATAGTTTAAAATTTTGGGACAATTGGTAGTTTAATATGGTATCAGAACATAAGATCCTGAGTTAGATCCTTCTGTTCTCTACCTTACCTTCCATTTAAATTTTCACATGTTGGGCCTTACTTATTAAAAGGTAGTTTTAGCTCACATGTAAGGGGGAGTGTTAGAAGTATTAGTTAAATGATTAAATTTACCATATCCTAATAGCATAATTTAAAGGCTCAAATGGTGAATTCCAGCACTTTCTAGGTAACCTCAATTGTCATTTGCCTAAGTTATAAAGGTTAAGGGGTTTCAACTTTCAACTTTTCTTCATGCCAATAGAAAGGTCATCCTACTATGAATTCTGATGCTCAAATAAAAATTTAATTTATGGTATTCGCTTCATAATGATTGTTCATTATTATCAAGTAAGAACATCAGTTGATTTTTTGTGTAAATTAGGTTCAAAAATTAGATAATCCATACATAAAACAACAACAATCCTCATACGTAGACATGAGTCATGACTGGATCAACTAAAGAGAAAGAACCTAAGAAAGCTCATGCCCTTATGGGTAGTCTAAGAAAGCACAAACCATTCATTGGCTTTTCATAAAGAGAACCGTGTGTTTGCCTTCTAAAAGCACAATACCAACTTTTTGTAGGGCATTCCTTTACAACTTTTACTGGACAGCTAAAAGGTAGTCTAAATTTTTTTTTTTTTAGACTAAAATTGGTTTATACCAGTACCTCCACAAAAAAGTTGAAATTTTTTTATACACTTCCCCCCTATGGATCCTATCCTATAAGCTATTGTGAATCTTGATTGCATAAAAAAATTGTTTTGTCTATAACGTGTTTGATAACTCTACTTTTAAATTACTCCGATGAATCATTTTTCAAGACCTTGAAAACAAAGTAGAAGTCAAAAGTTTGTTATTCTTACTACAAAATAAGTTATCTTATTTCCCCACCCCCCCCCCCCCCTCCCTTTTTAAGGGAATCTACGTAAAAAGATCTCTCAAGATTTATATCCTCTTTTGAATTAAATTTCAAAATTTTTATTTTTGTCAATTGAAATACTAAACTTATAAATCCTTTTTAGTTTGAAGCACTTGTTTATATCTTGACATTTAAGGAATAGAGAAAAATGAGTCTCCATTGATAAAACTATGTTCCACTTTGGTAACCAAATTTATTTTTTCTGGCAATCACTTTCTTACTCTAAGCAAAACTTCCTCTTTCCAAACAAAGATTAGTATCTTTGTTAACTTTTTAAGTTTCAAAAATTGCATACTTTTTTTTAAAAAATTTTATTTATTTATTTATTTTTATACAAGATAGAATTCAACTCTACCCTAATTTAAGTGTATATGTGTATGAAGCTCCCTCCTAGAGACTTAAACCCCGGCCATTGCCCCCCACACCCCACAAGCACTTATACTTGTAAAGTAACCATCGCACCAAGGGTGTGCGGTGGTAAAAATTGCATACTTACTACTAGTTATGTGCTAACTATTTATTCATAGAGTTTTAAGTTATACATTTTTTTTCCCTTGAAGGGAAGGTTATAAGTATTCTTTATTGGAAAAAATTTTCAAAAAATATTTTCTGAAAAACTTTATTAGTTTTCTCGTATTTAGTTATGACTTGGAAAATGAGTTAGAAAATATTCTTTGTTGTTTAGATCACATGAAAATCATTAATATTTATTGTAATTTTAAACAATTATATATATATATATATATATATAAATTTCATTCACAAAAAAAAAAAAAAAAAAAACTTCAAATGAGAAAATATTTTCAAAATTTTAGGCCATTTTTGAGCTTCAATAAGGAAAAAACTACCCTACTTATTTGAATAAAAAATGTCCTTTTTTTTTTAGAATGACAAAGTTAATGGTTAATTAACACTGTTCAATATATGGGGTATCAATGGCCAGTTAATGATGGATAATAGTTGGTATGTAGCGATGGAGAGGAGTTGAAGAGAGATAAAAGAGTTCTTTGCAGTGATCTAATGAGTATGTAATGTTTTTGAAAATGTTTTCTACTCTTAGAAGGCAAAATTTTTTGTAAACTGTCTATTGATACCCCTTTTTTTTGCCATTTAACATGATTTTTTTAACAATTTTGTTAGTTGGCAGGTTTCAAAACTATTTTGTAAACTAGCATTTCGAAGCTCTGAAACTCAAGTTCGATGAAGGAACTTGAGTCTTGGACTTGGGTTCCAAGAGGTGGCAAAGCTAATGTGGATAAAAAATCCATGCAGAAGTCAAGGCTCTAAGACTCAAGTTCCAAAAAGGAAAAAAATTTCTCAATGGATGAGAAAAGAAGAGAAGTTCATGCCTTCCATTAACGTGTCCTACCATTAAATTTGATGTCCTATCAAAACAAATTCACCAAAGCAACAACAAATCAATAGCTAGATGTTTAAACTGATTCCTGCTTCAGCTTTCTTGGTCCCCAGCCAAATAAAATGATTCATTTTTATCTTTTACTAGATGACAAGTGACAAAACATGCATCATGACTTAACTTTCTTCAGTCCGCCTTAGCTTTGCTTGAACTTGAGGCTTTGATATTTGAGATGATACTTAACAAAATAGTTTGCAAAACATGTCAACTAACAAAATTGTTATCAAAAACATGCTAAATGCCAACAAAATCCTATATTTTTTTGGTGTATAGTTAGTGGCTTTTGTCTAGTTGGGGATTTACACTAGTATGACACTCATTGGTACAACTTATTTTTTCAGTTTTTTTTTTTATATAAATAAATTAATTTTAAAAACCATTATTTAGAAAGAAAAAAAAAAGTTTGCTATATTAATAAAAAAGTATGGTTTCAAAAATGGATATCTATCAAAACGAGTAGGAAGTAGGAACACGTCCAATAATTGGGTCATGTCACGATGCTTGTCGTTCCATTGTTCCAATGCAAAGATAGATTTAATAATAGAGAAGTTTCTATTAGTTTTCCTCCGTCATCATGTGCTTTTGCTTTAGGGCAAATCGCTTTTACATAAATAAATTAAAAAAAAAAAAAGGTGCTTTTGATTTAGAATGGACATTTTCCATAAAATTTTGTAACTTTTGACTTTAATTTTCCATAAAGGTTGCCAGATTAGCTAACCAATAAGTTTTTTTTTTTTTGGTTGCTGAAGTTAACCAATAAGTTAGGGAAAAACAAAATTTGTTACAACCATTTTTAGTGATTAATTATGATGGATGTATAATAAAATTAATTGTGTTAGTATTGCTCTTAGTTAGGCAAAGGATGATACTTAAAAGGTACAGGTTAACTAGTACTTTTAGGGCATTTGTTATAAAAAAATAAAATAAAAAAAAAATTATTTTTTCTTTTCCCATAAATTGTTTCTAAAAATATTTTCAAACCAATGCGCTTAGAGCGTTCGTTAACTTTTCCTTACTTAAATTATTATTAATTTTTTTTTGAGAAACAATGATAATTAAAATTATAGGAGTCATTCAATGGTAGGGTACCTCAAATGTTTATTACGGTGTTATAGTTCAATAAAACTTTAGTTATTAACAAATATGATAAAATTATTGTCATGTATAAGAGCACTAGCATTTAAGTGTGTTAATCACTAAAATTTTAGTATTTAACACACCAAATACTAAAAAGTAAAAACACACCTATATCAAATGTCCTAAATGTTTTTTTTTAGCATATATTGTTATTTTAGCATTTATTATTATTTTTTTAGCATTTTTGTCCGTATGCTTCTACAATTAGAAGCGTATGGACCAAATGCTAAATGTAAAAACTCATTTTTTATTCATTTGTTTCTCTCCCTTTCTGTTTAGTTTCTCTTCTCTTTCCTCTCTCTCACTCAACCCCTCTCTCTTCTATCAAACCAATTCAACCATAGTTGTGCCCACGGTTTCTGCTCCGCGTAAAGCCACTCAACGCCATTGCCATCGTGATGGTGGCTTTGTTTTCATCCCCTATTCGTTTCAAATCTATCTCTCTCCTATTTCTCTCTGTTAGTTTTTAGACCCCTGAAAACACTTGTGTTTAATATAATTTAATAGCCAAATTGTTACTTAGGTCAATTAGGTAGATCTAGGCTAAATATTCATCAAACATATCATGCACAATGGAAAACTAAATAACACAAGATATGGTAACTCAGGAAAACCAATGAAACAATATAGTTTTAAGGTAAAAAAAAACATGGGGGGAACGATCCTAAGAGAACAATCAACTATATCAAATAGAAGTTTGTAGTAAAAAATATACCATTCGTAGTAAACTTAACTAAGATTATCCAATCTAGTTCTGAACCCCTCAGACTTCTTTGATGTGGATCTGCTCCAACATGAACTTCCAGTTCACACTTTAGATCTCTAACATAAACCTCCAATCTATAACTCCAAGACCACCCTTGAAGGTTTAGATCTAGCACCTTTGATGATTGGTATGTAGCAACTTTGGTTATACCAGTTCTAATGGTATGTAGATTGATTTTTGGTAGTGATTTTGAAAAGAGTAGGCACAAAACCTTTTCGATCTCAAAAGAGAAGCTCCCAAGTCATAACAAAATGTGTCTTAGGGTTTCATATAAATACTATGTGAATTAGATATGAAACCCTAATCACTTACTGAGCTCAATGGGTTGATGGGCCGAAAAATAAATTCTACTGATTCAAATCTCAATCAGTCGAACCACAGTCTTGATTAGTTGAACCACAGTCTCGATTGGTCGAGCCTAGCATGTTTCAAATTCCTAAACCTGCAGCTTTCTTGTTCTTGTATTCTGACTTGCAGCACCTTGAGCATTGTTTAATATACCCTATAGAATCTAAGATCTATACTAGACAAGTTTGTGCTCATGGTTTGTAAATTGTTCTAAATCTAAACCTAGCACTCTTTATGCCAAACTCTTTGCAAGGTTATGTAAATGGTGTTAGTGGTGGCGAAGAGGTGGTTGATATTGCTAGGTTGTGTATATGGGCGTTATTTATGGTGGCGATGGTTGGTTTTGTGGGTCATTAGATTTTTGGTGGGTTGGAATCGGCAGAGAGGTTTTTGGGTTGATTTTTTGTTGGTTGATTAGATTCATCTAAATTTTTTGCTTTTTTTTTTTTTTTTGTCTTTTAGGGGTTTGGGGTTGATTTTGGGGTTTTATTTTGGTATTTTTGGAAGGTGGTGGTGGCTAGCGAGCTATGGGTGGTCGTGGATTGATTTTGAGTTGGATTGCTCTGGTTTTGGGTGAGTTTCAATGGGTTTTGGTTTGAAATTTTTGTTCCAGTGGTGGTAGTGGGTTCCAATAGTGGTTGTTACTTTTGAGGGTGGCGATGTTTTTTTGTCTATATTTTTTTATTTTAATAGAAGGTAGGAGTTTTTTAAGTAATTTTAATGAGTGATTTGCTAAAGAAAGAGATGTGATGTAGGTTATACTATAAATGCTATGCTAAAAGTATAAAGTAACATTTTGGTATGTTAAATTAGATTTTCTTTTGAACACCTTATGTTAATGCTCTAATAAGAGCATTAGCATCATGTGCTAAATGCTACATTTTTAGCATTTAGCACACCAAACACCAGAAAATAAGTTGCTTGAGATGTTCTAAATGCCAAAATTTTGCAGCATTTGTGACCTTATACCATTCTACGAATAGAACAATACATACACAAATGCTAAAACTAAAAACATTTTTTATTCATTTCTCTCTCTCTCTCTCTCTCTCTCTCTCTCTCTGAAACCAATCCCAACCTCTTGCTACCACCACCTTTGCATGCCGCCTCGTTGTCTCGCCTTCTCGCTACTTTGCCATTGCCAATCTAAGTGGTCTAAGTCGCGGGTCGGCTGATTTTCTTTTTCCTCTGGTGGTGGTGAGTTTCAGATGGTGTTTTCGGTTTTTTTTCCCCCTCGGGTGGTGGTGAGTTTCAGATGGCAGTGATTTTGATTGGTTTTCATGGTGGTGGGTAGTGATGAGTTTCAAAGAGAGAGAGAGAGAGAGAGAGAGAGAGTTAGTGAAGAGGAAGAGAGAGAAATTAATAAAGAAAAGAATAGAACGTGAAATTAGAACATGTGATGTAGAATGTTTTTATTCAAATGCCATATTAAAGTAGTAAAAGTAAGATTCGGTATATGAATGTAGCATTTTTTTTACATCAGCTGATGCTCTAAGAGTGCTAGCATCAGTTGTGCTATGCTAAATGCTATTTTGACACACTAAAATCTTTTTTTTTTTTACCAAATCATTTTACAATACACTTTACATCACATGTTCTATTTTAAGATTTTAGACACATTAAAAGAATCTTAAAAATACTCCTTTGAATAAAAAAAAGAAAAAAAAAGTTACAAATCAGCTTTCTTGAAAGAGAATAGTGGAATGAGAGAGAGAAGAAAGATGTCTCATAAAGGAGATGTGACACAAGGAGAGAGACAAACCATTAAAAAATTTATAGTATTTTGACCGTACTATGCCATTTATAGAACATCATTGTAGTTCCATGCTATTTCTTTTAGCATTTGGCACATCTCATGAAGCATAGATTTTGGTGTTTGGTGTGCCAAATGCTAAAAATTCAGTATTTGGCACACCTGATGTCAATGCTCTAAGTATGTTATTATTTGTGTAAAATGACAAACAAATGAAAATTTAAAAGAAGTTTTTTTTTTTCATGTGATGTGACAACTTTTCATTGTAGAAATTATATTACTTCAACCCTATCAAAATCTAACTTGTAAAAATAAAATAAAAAGCTTTAAAAAATTGTAACTTTACTATTCAGTATGAAATGAGTTACTTTCTTCTTTGTTAAAAAAAAAAAAAAAAAAAAAAAGTAGAAAGTGTAAAATTTAGAAGGGTGGCAAAATTTGATACAATATGAAATTAGCAGATTATAAGCTGAGGCTTAATGGATTCGTGTTATATTCGGATTGACTAGACTGATTCATTTAATAAACTTGGCAAGTTCGTGTCCAACTTATAGAACTTGTTTGACACATTTAATTAAATAAAATTTTATCAATATACCATTCAAACTTAAGGTATATAAACTCATTAGTTGTTGTGGTTTATTTTTTTAACATATTGTGATTAATTATTTGTGATATTAAGATATGATTTAATTTTAAATGATTATTTGTGATACATTTACTCTTTATTTATTAATTTTATATTTAAAAATTTTATTTATTTTTTGGTTTTTCATAGTTTAGATTAATTTGGTTAATACTAAAATTTGTATTTTTTTTTTTTTTCACTTTGATAAAATTTGTTAAACGGGTTGACATAACTAACCCGTTTAATAAATAGATCATGTTAGAGTTAAGAGATCTTACCCTGTTTAATAAATATGTCGGGTTTGTGTTAACTTATATAGTCGAATACTTATAAGTCGATATAACATGAATCCGACACGCGAACACAAATCGTCACTCCTAAAATTTAGCCCTTCTTTTACATCTTATTTATTCTGGATTCATTCCCTGGTTATTCTGAATTCATTTCAAAATGGCGTGCATTTATGAAATAAAATTCAATCCTTTTGTTTGATCTTGACCATAATCCTTCAGAATTTAAAGTATAATGGATCCATTTCACACTTAACAGTCCACAATCAATGATGACAGTCCTTATATTTGAAATATGCCCCCGTCAACTAAGTCTACCAAACCATTCTTTGGGTTTCAAAAAGAAACCGTGTTTAAGCCGCAAAAAGTAGTAGACCAAACTTTCTGGGGAGCTAAACTGGACAGGACAAACAAAAGGTTGTTTTAAGTGTAACTGTGAACTTAAACTTACGCCTATATATATTATCCCTATCAGCTTGTTTGTGGCATTATGCTACGACACCCAGAATTAGATAGCTAAACACACTTTGCTCCCAGATAAGATTTTGAACTCTCTGACGAAGGGAATACATTCCTTTGTGTTTGTTTGTGACATTAAGCAACAACACCCAGAACTAGCTAGCTAAACAAAACACCCTGCAGCTCTCTGATAAGAATTTGAACTCTCTGACCAAGAAAATGAAGGTAATGATGCTGAACAATTATTTAGAAATTCTGTTCCTTATGTACTTCCAATCATTTTTATGTCATTAATTGACACTTCTAAACTTTATTGCAGCAAAAGGTAGTGATCCGGATCACCTTAAATAATGGCAAAAAGAATGCTCGGTCCAAGGCCATGCAAATTGCAGTTGGTCTACAAGGTGCTCATTTTTATGTCTTATATCTGATCATTGTTAAAATTGATTAGGAATTTAAAACTAACGATGAGATTGTTTTCCTTTTGGGTGCTTAAGGTGTGGAATCGGTCGCTCTACAAGGAGAGGATAACAGTCAGATTGTTGTTGTTGGGGACAACGTTGATTCAGTCAACTTGACATCTTTGCTGAGGAAGAAAGTTGGACCTGCTGAGTTAACGAGTGTCTCACCAATCAGTACTGAGGAGGAAAAACAAAAGCAAGAGAGCAAACCTAGTGAATTTGGAATACAATCAATGGTTTGGCCAACTTATCAAGCTGGTGTGCCATTTTATTATCAACCTAGTGTGCCATATCATTATGTATACAATGCAATGGATTACAACTAGAACTCTTGCACTATTATGTGACCTAAGCGTTGAAATTATTTGATAGCTAAAACTTAGGCAAAGTTTCTTAGGTACCTTAACTTAGATTCTGCACATGGTTCTTGAGATTGAATTTGATTTAAGAATCTTAAGCAAGAGCACTTAAGTAGAGAAAAGTGTAAGAAGTGTGTATTGATTTTCTATAGTTCTCATTCAATTGAAAATTGAAAATTTTGTCTTAAAGCATGATATGAAGTGACAATAAAATTATAGAGAGAGTGTTGTTGAATAGGAAATTATATTCATGTAATGGGCAAATGGTTTGTGTTGAAATACATTTTCTTGATGTTGCAGAATCTACAAGAAAACTAACACATTGCTTTATGAATGGAAAAAGAAACTAAACACGTTAACTTATGAATGAAAACCTCGAATCCACGAAGGATCCCTTGAATCCACAAGGTAATAGAGTCCTAGAATCCATTAAAGAAAAATAGACAAAGTCTGTATTTTTATAAATATGAAAAAACTGAATTGCCTTAACGGCTACAATATGTTTAAATAGTATAAGAAACCCTAGGGCGGCTATGAAAATGCCCAGAAACCCTAATATGCGCTAATCACATAATTAGGTGGCAAAATAGTGATTTTTGCCCCCCAAAAAAGCAAAATTTAGATAATTGCAGAATTTAAAAATATTCTCTCTCAGAGACATCCCAAAATAGATGGGACCCCCCCTTTGATCTTGCGTTGTGACTTCCGGCGCCCCTGCTACTCCAGGATGGCATGTACTGTCTGTCCTACATTAGTCTCCCCCACTTGGAAAGAACTCGACCTCGAGTTCCCACTATCTGGATCGTTAGGAGGATGGTAATCATACAAGTCAGCAACATTAAAGGTAGAAGAAATGTTCATGTCTGGAGGAAGAGCAACCACATAGGCATTGTTCTTGATCTTCTTAGTAATTTGAAATGGCTCATACTTCTTGTCCTTCAATTTATTGTAAGTACCAATGGAAACCACTCCTTTCGAAGGTAGACCAATACCAAACCCCTAACATTGAAGATCCTCTCACGCCTCTTCTGTTAGGATTAGTGTCCTTAAATCCTATTGTATGATGCTATGTATGACTTAATGTTGTAATTAATAAAGTTGTTTTATTATTATCTAAAATAATGGTAACATGAATATTGTGACATTATTATATAGTCCATGAGATGCATAGTATGTGATTTAGTCACAAAAGATATAAGTCACAAGTTCTTTATAAACTCATAATTTTAGTTCGTAGTCGGTGATGAAATTAGGCATTTCATCTACAAAGGCTATAACGTATTAACTAAAATTATTTGTCTCGATCATGGAAATGGAGACTTCTAGTTGATATGTTTAAGAATTAAGACATATTGAATGAAACCGCTGTGAGATTTATTATTTTTCTAACGACTGTCAAATGAATAATATATCTCATAACTTTTATTTACATCAACTCTTAATTCTAAGAAAATAATGGACCTGATCATGAAGTATAGGTTGCTTTGATATATCAGGAGTGAGATCTAAAGTCACGATCAAAATTTCAATATGTTGGACAACCACATTCAGTGTTGATGAAACATATATTCTTAAGATGGAATTTATAATCTCTTAACGGAGATATAAAATATTTCCTGGAGATAAGTTTAGCGGGTTTGGTTATTCAGAGTGTTACGCCTAACCACTTTAGTAAGGAGTTACTAAAGTATATATTTATGAAATTGGATTTCATAAATATATAGAAAGAAGATGGTTGGGTTGGAGAGAGAGAGACAGAGAATATAGTTCCGAAAAAATAAAGAGAGAGAGAGAGAGAGAGAGAGAGAGTGTGTGTGTGTGTTTTAAAGTGGGGGGCTCTTGCCTTTGGATAGAGCTCTGGCTATAGAGGATCGTGAAAGACAGAATTTTAGAGATAGAGAGAAGATGGTTGGGTTGGAGAGAGAGAGAGAGTATGGTTCCGAAAAAATAAAAAGGACAATAAAATGCAAGTTATTGAAAATGGACTAAGGAGGTCTCAGTCCCAACTCATACAACCTTAATACCAACAGAGGAAAATCAAATTGTGGAGTTTGGAACATGAGTCAAGATAGTCATTCTAATGATTGGAAGGCCTGTAGAAGGTATGGCCCTTTATGAGGAAGGGAAAGATGCCTTAATGATGTATGCTAACTCTCTATACTCTTTCCATAAATAGTCTTTTGTTTCTTCAATGTCACTCTTTACTTTTTTTTTCCCTCTTTCATTTCTCTATCAATTTCCTCTTAAGTTCACCTCGATTTTTGTGCTGCTTATTCATGGGTACTGCTCGTCTTTTTATACTCAAATTAGGATGAGTATTTTTTTTTTTACTCATTTATCCTCATTCTTACTAACTCTTTTGTCTGTCATGGACACTCGACTCCCTATTGCACTACCCACTAGCTACTACCTACTCTGAGTACTGGGTATCCTACTAAGGAACCTTGATTTTGACCTTACGACAGACAACACTCCCATGCTTGTGTAAATATCAATCTGCTAGAGAGCCATCTACCCATTCCTTCCCCAAAACGATATAAGGATTCATTAATATTATTTGGCTACAATCTCAAACATGCCTTACATGACCCTTACTAGCCTCTTCCATTTATGGTAAAGATGTTTTATTAGTAGAGCATCTCCCAAAAAAGGTCTCGAAATGATGCCAAAACTAAGGTCTTTCCTCCTCCACCAAACTATTCCCTTTAAGCCTTGCTAGCTGTGGGCCTTACTTCTATTTCATGGCTGGTACATAGGAGAGTAGAGCCCAAGCCTTACCTTGCTTGTCCGTCTTGGTATTTCGGCTCCATCCCTTCATCATGCGTTCCTTGCTTCTCTCTTCCTTTCTTTCACAATGTCTTCACCCTAAGAGAAAGGTTTGGTTGTTATCCCTTTATACAAATGAATCTGGTCCTTCATGGGCATATTGTTCCTTCTTTATTAGATTAAAAGGGCCTTAGGCCCTATTGTTCTCTACCTTGCCCATGTCATCTTGCAGAAAACCTATTTCGGGTTTTGTCTTCTTCTCATGTTATTTGGGTCATGCTCATCCCATGTTTACTCTTCTCAAAAGATGCCCTTTATGGTGGTCATCCTTCATACTTTCATTTCCTACTCAAGAAATGGTGGGTCATCCTCGTGTCCCACTTATTACCCTATCCTAAGGTATTTTGTTGCGGGTTACTTTCCTTGTTTTTCTCTCCCAGCCCAAACATAAGTTTAGGCCTTCATTTCCTTTTGTTCTGGGCTTTTAGGCTTGGCCCACTGAATCTTCTTGCTCTTAATCTTCTTGCTAGGCCTTTGGGCTTTGCATTCCGTTGGGTATTTTGGTTTCTCTTGCTAGGCTAAGATGTGTGAATAAAAAGGGTATTGACATAGGGTAAAATAAACGATGTCAATCGTGGGCTTAGATTAGAACCAGTAACAACTTATCACTAGACTTTTTTTTTTTTTGAGAAACACTTATCACTAGACTTTTTTGTGAAAATATTGTAAAAGTAACATCACTCTTTTAGTTTCTCGCAACAACATATAATTACTAAATGACGCCATTTTTTCTTTTTTGCCAAATAGTGTCCTTTGGGCAAAAAAAAAATATTGGAAGTTTATATGATGTCTTATAGTCTCATCTCCTTTCCATGTGCATAAGATTATTTTAAACAAATAAAATATAGAAAAAAAATGCAATACAAATTCAAATTTTACATATACCTAAACAACATAAATTCTGACTCTTGGGCATTTGAATTCTTATGGATTAAATCCTCAAGAACCTACAACTCAATTTAAAATTCTCATAAACCAAGCAGACCTTGATATGCAAATTAAAATTTATTTGTAGACTCCATATAATTCTTATATTTACAGACTTTTGCATAAGTTGAAAACAAAAAACTCTAGCAAAATGAAATCTTATTCTTAATGGATGATTCATGTCATCATGCATACACTAGTATTTTTATCCAAGATACGGACCAATTGGCTACAAGAGATTTTTTTTAAGTCAGTTCAGGTCCTACTATCATTCAGAGACAGAGAGAGCAATGCTAAACAATTATAAAAACCATTCATTAAGGGAAGAGAATGAAACATAATAAACTGCGATACATGCACCAAAAAGGTTCAACATCAACAAGTTCACAACTTTTGATCAAAATTCTATATGATACAAATTAAATTTATGGTTTAAATACTAGCAGGGGATAACTAGAACAAGCTCAAGGTTTCCCCCCCCCCCAAAAAAAATTATATATATATATATATATTTATATATATGTATATATGTATGTATATGGTTTTGCCAAAATCCCCACAAGCAGGGATTAATTAAAAGTTGAAACAAGTGCAGTGAACTCCCAAATCCAGACTTGAAGTCTAATGATGATCAAGCCAAGCTACAGGTTCCAAGGAAGAATGTTAGAAAGGAAATACTTGCAGGTAGGAATTAAAGAACTGCAAGACATAATCAAATGTCTTCCGTTGAAAATCAAGGAATTTGAGTTTCTTACCATGTTTATAAACTATACGCCCTGACAATATTCTAGTTGTTTGGTATTCTCTAGCATTATCTGCCAACAAAACCAATAAAGAATTCCAATAATTCCATCATGATTGATAAAAGAACAGATGAATCAAGTACCTCTATATAGATGTCATTGAGCTTTGTTTTTTTCTATAGGAGATGTCATTGAGCATTAATCAAGCACAGAGGTCACTCAATATATTCTAACTAAATCACAAACAGTGTGAAGGCTAGAATTATCAATGGCTAAAAAAAAATGTACTTACTTCCCGAATGTAATTGGCAATTGCTTGGCATCCTTCTATTGCAAGTTGCATGATATTTTCAAAAATGTCAATGGGTAACTTAGAATCCATCTGCAGAGAACACAACACATGAGTGCTCCACAAAAATAAAAAATAAAAAATAAAAACTTTACCTTTCTTGGGCGATGCTGTTAAATCAAGTAAGGAAAACCCTTAATGGCAAAGTAACTGGGATGCACAAAATGATTGATATAAATTGAACCACTGAGCCTAATGCACCGCAAAAAGTTGCAAAAAATCACCCAAACTTCAAAGGGAAATAAATTTACTCCTCAAAAACACTGCAAAAGTTGTATCAAAACATATCAATAATGCAAGAAATCAAAATCCTAATCCCAAATACTCAGGTTGAGTACATGGATCAGTGTAATCAATCAAGGTATATCATAACAAGTTCTGAACATTCCAAATCCCTGTAAGGCCAACAGGACACAGGAGAAGCATCTTGCATGAACCTTGCCCAAAGCAGTTCAGCAATAGGTCAATAGTGATTGAAGTGCATGCAAAAAAGTGAAAGTGGAGAGAGAGAGAGAATTTCAATTTCTTTATATGTGAGGCTCATAGCTGTTTTCAAATCCAAATTTAAAAACATTCAAAAGCACAAAAGCACTTAATGAGCCATTATATCAAACATCATGAAATTTTAAACCTGTAAGAGGTACTGAGAAAATAAATAAAAGCAGATTTTCAGATTTAACCTGAAGAAGAGTAAATTTGTCCAACTTAGGTAGAAACCCTACAGTGACTCAGGGAGATCAGGACCAGCAGGACTATCTTCCACATAGTTCAAATCCGTTCACATGACAAAATAAGAATTCATTTGGAGAAGCAACAATGTAGATGTACCAAGGAACCCGGAAAAATAAAAGGCATGTAAATTTACCAAGCAGAGGAGTGCTATTATGGTATTCAGAACTACATGAAGTAACAAGATCACACATTGGGACCCAGCATCTGCAAGGGCTGAAGTTGCTGCATTGATACATGCAGATCTAGTTCCTGCAGAAAACAAATTCCCAGTTCATGAGAACTTTTTTTTTTTTTTATGGTAATCAGAAATCTATTATAAATGAGAAAGAAATGAAAAGTACAAGAAGTTCATGATGATGAATAACAAGAAGTAATAGAAACAAACGGCACAACAAACAGAGGGTAGTCAAGAAACTAAGCTAAGGGAAGACATAAACTCAGAGAGAGAAGAACAATCAGTAAAACCCCAACAACAAGACAACTTCAAAAGACTACATTGGCATAAAACCTTTAACACATCCAACATCTTTTCATTGTCTTCAAAGGATCGACGATTTCGTTCCAACCACACAATCCACATTAAGCACCCTGGGACCAAATTCCAAATGTCCGAATTATGCTTCCCAAGCCACTAATGCCAACAAAATAACAAACCCGCCACTAATCCTGGCATAACCCAATGAATACCAAAAGCCTAAATCATAAAAGTCCATAGGGAATGAGTAACAGGACAATGAAGAAGAAGGTGGTCTACCGACTCCCCATTACAGCAACACATACAACACCAATTAGCCAAAGGGCGACCCTTAAGCATTAGATTATCCAAAGTGAGGATCCAACCATGTGCAGTTGTCCACAAAAAGAACGTCACGCGCTTAGGAATCTTTGGTTTCCAAACACCCTTCTAAGGAAACAAAAAATTCAAAGCACCCCGAATCGCATGGTAGTAAGACCGGGTGTCATACTTACCATCACCTTTTAGCCGTCATCAAAGAATATCTCTCCTATCACCCCAAGGAATCTGAGTTTGGATAAGCTGAAGTAAAGAATAAGATGCAGCCAACTCCTAATCTTCAAAAACTCTATAAAACTTAAATTCCACACTCTAACAATACCCCTTCTGGAATCCACAAAACCTCAGAGATACAAGCATCCTTGACCACTGAACACACATAGAGCTCAGGATAGAGATCTTTTAGAGTATTATCACAGATCCACCTTTCATGTCAAAAGCGGATACGAATGCCTTCACCCACTACAAAAAATAGATGCTTAGAAAAATTCTCTCACCCTTCATTAATGCTTCTCCATAGGCCACACCCATGAGTCCTCTTGCATACATTAGTACTTCACCCCTTTGACCCTCACCATATTTTGTGGAGATAACTCGCCGCCAGAGATGGGTAACTTCATGATCATATCTCCAAAGCCATTTTCCTAATAAAACTTGATTAATGGCACCACACTTTTTATCCCCAAACCACCCATCTCAACGGGTAAACACATTTTTCCCAAGCCACCAAAGGATATTTGAAACTCCCCTCAGAAGACCCCCAAAGAAAATTCCTCTAAATACTTTCCAATCTAACAGTCACAACTTTAGGAATAGTAAAAAGAGATAAAAAGTATATTGGGAGACTTGAGAGAGTACTCTTTAGTAACATAAGCCTACCACCCTTAGATAAATAGAGACGCTTCCACCCAGATAGTTTCTTTTCCATTTTCTCCAAAATAAGATTCCAAATCGAAGTTGTCTTAAAAGAAGTTCCCAACGGCATCCCCAAATATTTCATAGGCAAACCACCCACTCTACATTGAAGAATATTAGCCAGTGCATCTAGGTTATTCACCTCCCAAACCGGGACAATCTCACTTTTCCCGACATTGACCTTCAAACCTATAAAAGCCTAAAAACAAGACAACACCAACCTTATGGACAGCAACTGATCCCTAGAGGCATCACAAAATAAGATAGTGTCATCAGCAAATAATAGATGGAAAATACGCACACCAACAAAGTTCACAGCTCTCACATGAAAACCCCAAATAAGATTACACTCCTGTCTTTTTCAAGAGTTTACTTAAAACCTCCATTATCAAGAGAAACAAAAGCGGGGATAGTGGGTCCCCTTGTCTTAACCCATGAGAGCTTCCAAAAAAACCTTCAGGGGATCCATTTACCAAGACTAAAAAACGGACAAACGTAACACAAGCCTTAATCCACCCCCTCCATTTCAACCCAAAACTCATCCAACCCAACAAATAAAACAAGGCCTCCCAGTTCACATGGTCATAAACTTTTTCAATATCAAGCTTACAAACCACACCCGGTATTCTGCTCTTCAACCTGCTATCCAGGCATTCATTTGCAATAAGCACTGAATCCAAAATCTGCCTTCCGCCAACAAACGAAGTTTGAGTCTTAGAGATGAGATTATCCAAAACCACCATCAACCTATTAGCCAACGCCTTGAACAGCAACTTGTACACACTACCCACCAAACTAATGGGGTGAAAGTCCTTAATGTTAACGGCATTACAGTTCTTAGGAATTAAAGTAAGGAACGAAGCATTCATAGGCCGTTCAAACACAGAGTGCCGATGAAAGTAATCAAAAAAATCCCTGACATCCTTTTCCACAACACTCCAACATTTGTGAAAAAAAAGCCATGGTGAAACCATCAGGACTAGGGGCTTTATCACCCTCCATCTCCATTAGCTATGGTTTTGTTCAATGTGTTTTTAGCTGTATTAGGAGAGATGCTAATTGTGTTTCTCGTGCCCTTTCTAAATTTGCTACTATTTCTAGGTTTTTTAGTTCTTGTTATACGCACTCTCCTCCTCCTGTTGTTTCTGAGCAATTGAGGAAGGATGAAGCTATTTTTGCCGGTTAATGAAATTGGGTTATCAACAGAAAAAATCCCATTTCACGAGTAGAATTCAACACAACACTTTAGGTCAATTTGATTACATATTCTACCGGTATTCTGTACAAAGACACTTCAACTATTTTCCACATACTAGCATGTATCTTACAACAAGAAAGTGTGACAAATTTTCTATCTATGATCATACATAGTAAATTCCCTAGAAGCCCTTTGTTACTTAGAAAAAGAAAAAGGAAAAAGAAATAAATAAATAAGACCTTCCATATGACAGAAGATAAAATGCAAGCATACCCACAAACACACAAAACGAGGGACAAAGAAAGGGCATGAACTCATGAATTAATATAAAATAAAAAAAGAGCTTGGTGATCAGTCAGGAGTAATAACTGCACAAGGATTAAGTTAAGTCTCAACTGACCACCATCTGCTTGGAGTACTTGGACAAAAATATCTATCTGCAAGATTACTAAACGAGGCTTCAAAAAAAGAACTCAAAATTACGTATTCATGTAGGAAATATTCCCAAGATGCTGGAATAGAACCTGAGACCAAGGCATCAAGTGTGTCAATATGCAAGCTTCCATGGACCGGCGAATAACCAGATATATCTTAGTTGATCGTCTAAATCCAAGAAAACTTCCATCAATAACAAAGCAAAAGATCATACAAATGCATGTCATATTTTGATTTTGGTGATGCATCAGTTTTCACGATGGAGATTCAACAATGGCTAATTCAATGCTTTCTTTGAATCCATTCAACCAATCAAAAAATGAACAAATATTATAAATCTAATAGGTAGCCTTATTAGCCATTCAGAACAGTAAATACCATCATTACTGTTATATAAGTTTCAAGGTGTCATTCTTCAATTTGAACATCTTGTTAAATACAAATAGGTGCCACAGTGAAACTAGATAATCTGAACACCTAGCATCATGAATCTGGAATTTATTAACTGGAACAATGAAATTCATACTCAAAAGTAAATAAAGAAGCTAGTGAGAATCATGGATTGTCAATTAACCCCCATCCCACCGTTTTATTTTCTCTTTGGCCACTGGGAGTTCATCCTTCTTGCAAATTGTAAGAGCATGTATGCAAAAAAAAAAAAAAAAATACTTCACAAAATGCTTTAATTCCAATAAGCCCATGAACTCTACCTCAAATGGCATCTCCACCCTTGACCTATATAGGATGCGTGTAGGGTGCCACCAAGCTAAAGCATATTGACCTTACAACACATATTAGATGCAAAGGCAGTATAGAAAATCTCCATCCCTCCACTTGGAAGATCAAAATCAAGACAAGTATTGATGCTTGTCAACTACATAAGTAGGTAATGCAAGTGAAGGGGATGCATAAGTAGGCATTTCTCCTCTTTTTATAATGAATAGATCACATAGTTTAAGAACCCACTTCTAGAGACAAGTCAATGGAGTATTAACTTATTCAAAATCACAAACAACATAAGTGAGATATTGATACAATTTCGGTTCATCAACTACCAACAGACAATAGTATTAGACTTCCACAAATTACCCCAGCCTGTCTACAATTAGACAAATACAATTCCCTAAGAATCACAGTTTAAAAACTGGGAAGTGGTTATTCAACGAAAAGAAACTTTACCGGTTTAACTAACCGCAACCAATCAACAACTTGGAAATTGTAATTGCAAACAAGCAAGAACCGTTGCTGAAATTATAAGAGCTCTTAAAGAAAATAAGCAAAAAGAAAGAAATGAAATAAGGTTTCGAAATACATACCTACGATAGCAACTGGAAGTAGGAATCGAAGACAAGTTCTGAAATCTAAAACCCTTTGCTTAAAAGACACCCATTGCCTTTCAAACATAGAGCCACAATTCACAAACACACAGTCACAAAGCCAAAAAAAAAAATAACACAAGCACAGTTTCACTAAAACACAAACATCACAAGCATAGATTCTGAGATTTTGAAGGATAAATTAAATACTTGAGTGTGAAGTGTGCAGGCAGGAGCAGATCAAAGCCAGCAGCGGCGTCACGGCGAGATGGGTGTCGCGTGGTTCTGCGAGATGGGTCTCGCTTGGTAGCAGCGTCACGGCGTGGGCAGTAGCAACAAGCTCTCACATCGCGTTTTGGCGGCTTCACTCATAGCGTGGGCAGCGGCAGAGTCTCTCTCAGTCTCTCACCTCTCACTCTCTCTATTTTGCCTCTTAGCCGGTTGGGTTAAGGCCGATGGTTTACAAATTTGGAGGGGCCCAAGCTAAAAGTAAAGGGCCTCTTTTTTTTTTTTGGGAAATTAACCTACTAAAAAAAATTTGAGCCATGTGGGGCCCAGGCCCCCACGTGTCCGTCCCTGGTTTTCTTGATGTTAGAAATTTCATAGTAAATTGGGGTTGAACAAAACTAGTGTCATAACAAAAATTCTTAACAATTTCGCAAAAAGTAATTTGTCTACCGACTCACACTTGGGCCTATCACAAATCTACTATATTTTTTTAAAATGAACCATGTGTAACTAAGGTGGTAGGTAAAATTGGGTGTTGTTATGAAATTGTTGTGACTTTAGCTTTATTGAAATTATTAAACTCTATGACCCAGAAAAATTAATTGATAGTTCGAACAACAAGCAGAATCTTCAGCAGAAAACTCATATTTTTAATAGCAATCCAATCATATAACTAAAATTGCTAAGAGCTAAAAGATGTGTCCTCCACTAACAGAACATGAAAAACGAAAAAGCATAATACAAAACAAACCCCACTCAAATACTATTGGGAAAATTTTCCTTAGAGTTTTTAAATCGATGAAACAACAATCCGAAGTGAACCTTTTTCAAATTAGCTTACGCATGAACATTGAACAAATAAAGAACATGAAAAGTGAATAAAAAAAAAGTAAAAATTATAACAAAAAAGCTACTATTACAGTTCATTAGAATAATATTAAATTGAAATATACCGTGTGGTTCAATATACACTTGGAAAAATAAATAAATAATGGATACATGTAGAATGAGGTTTTGTGTTTTCTGTAACTTGTCTAAAGTGCGTGCGTGTGTGTGCGCTTTGTTTGAGATTAGATTCGACAGAGCATAATGTTTTTTAAGGTTAGATAGATATTGTTGGGTTTTTCTGTCTGTTGTTCACGTATGAGTGCGATTACCATCCAACCTGGTAATTTTTTGTCCTACTATAGCACCACTACTGCTAACATTAACAATAAATCAAATAAACTAAAAATTTGGGTTTCGGGTTCAATTCCTCAATAAAGTGTAACAAATTGTTATCTTCTTTTTTTTTTCTTTTTTTTTTTTGGTGTAATCAGAATGTGAATTGATAAACTGAGCTTGATTTTTTCCCGATTACTCTCTTTATCTTCAAATCAAAATACTGTGCATGATATCTTCAAATTAAAAAAATGGTGGTTGTGACTATGTGAATTGATAATCATTTTTTAAAATAAAAATTTATGTCCATATTTGATATTTGTAAAATTGGAATTTTTCAACATTATTTCGGTTACATATTACCCATACCCCTTTGTCCAAACAGGTACGGAGTATACTAATATCCCCAACCCGAATGAGATGCAAACGGTAATCAATGCATATGCATATGCCCTCCAAGGGTGTTTGCTTTCTCTCATTGCAGTGAACTCGGCAATGAAGGCAGAGACAGTACTCAGACAGCCCAAGAATCCAAGTTGTATGCCCGATGCCACAATATCACAAGTCTAGCTATTCACCTGCACCAAATGATTCAAGACTGTGGTCATGTGCTATGCATGTAACAAATGCTCATGGAGACATGTCAATTTTTACATGATTTGGGAAATTTCCAAGATTGAATTTGCCAACACTTACAGCTTTCTTCACAGTAGAGGGTGCTGCCATGATGCAAGCTGCAGAAACATTGGCCGCTAGAGTCCCAAATGGCACCCATTTAAACAAACCAGCCTTGCCTGACCCACGTCCATTAAGTCTAGCTAAGAACCACCTGATCCACACACCTGGAGGTCCAACAAAACAAGCCAACCATAGCTGAGCACCACTGCTGCCACTGCGAAACTCCTCCCTCAACAGTGCTCCACATCACCCCATAACAAGCCTAACATCAAAATCAACACCACTATGACTGGTAAGTGATGCTTGAAGCTGTCCACCCTCCAGTTGCTGCTTGAGCTTGGAGTGCGACTTCCTGTACTCGCATTTTGCCTTGTTAGAAGCCACTTGAAACCTTTGGCTGTCTCAATCCCAAAAATAACGGAATAGGCCGCAAGAAACAAACCTGCATTCAATCATACAGGTTAAAGGACCATCTCACTCTTAAGTGCCAGAGTAGGCTATAGACTGTTAAGTTTTGAATAGACTAAAGTGGGATATACAATTCAAATCTAATATTTCTAATTCTAATGGACCAGATTACCTACACTACTACATCAACATAGTTCTTACAATACGGATTCTTACCTACAAGAAAACCAAGCACAGCAAGCATCCAATGGCCATCAACAATAAGATCAAGCATTTTCTGGTTTCAACCGTTGAAAGTTGTATTATTATTATCATAATTTGAAGCAGAATATCTTATATCTTCCAATTAATATCTTTTGTGACCTTTATACACACATATGAAGGGTTGAGAGCAAGAAACTGCATATAAGAATTTCAGTCCTAAGGCACTCTTAAGCCCAACACAAAATTCCATCACAAAGACTTTACCAAAACAAAAAATCAAGATGAATTCTAATTTCCCAATCCTAGCTATCCTGTACTGTGACAGACCTTCATAATTTATGCCAGACATAAGTTGTAATTAGGAGCATATAATCATATAAGCGATTCTTTAGAGCTAGGAAAAATGTAGGCTTAAACACTCGCATAGTCTCATCCACTATTGTAATTGAATATGGAGAGTGACTACCACAAAAGTCCCAACTCTAGAAGCAAATGCTGTCCAAAACAATTGTATCTTTGGAGTAAATGTAAAATACCTCTCAAACAATTTTACTTTGCATGACCATAAAGAATTAGCTAAAATTGACTATAGTTATCATCAGTGCATGTTCAACATATTTAATTCTTTTACCATAAATTAACTTATCTTGATTCTTTAATCATATCCTCCAAATACTTATAACTTGATTAGATTTTTAACAAAGTAAACATTGAACTATCACCACACAATTCAAGAATGAGTGATTCCTCAACCACATCACCTACCACATAATTTTCTCACAAAGCCCAAGCATATGCATGATATACACGTTGAAAAAAAAGACCAAATCAATGATTCACAATGATTCTTCCAATGGAAATCAAACCCTTAAAAAAAACATTGAAATAAAGACACATCTTAATGTCAAATGCAAAGTAGTTCAGATGCCTTTTTTCCAAGTGAATTCTTTAAAATGCTCTGAATGTGTGTGCATGCATCAGGAGAGAGAGAGAGAGAGAGAGAGAGAGACCATATTGGAAGGAAGGTCAAGGTACAAAATGTTTTCATCGTTTGTTAAGCCAGCAACTCCGGGACCAAACAACTTTTGTAGCACATATCTTGTCAAAACCTGCACACTATGGCATGTTAAATATCATAATATTGCTGAGTATGCTTACCAACATGAAATTTACAATTAATCAAATGTAAAAGTGGAAATTCTGTCTGATCTAGAGAAGACTGAAATTCCAAACAGCCCAATCACAAAACTACAATTCATACGTATGATAAATTAATAATTTTAGTTATTTCCAAATTCTTATGACAAAATGGAGGTAGTATGTCCAAATTATTAAGACACTAATTTGAGCCTCTCCAACTTTTGTCAAAAAACTATTCAGTTACTTCCAAGAGATTGGATTGTTCAAAACTCCAGCACTATGGTTCATATCTAGTTATGTCAAACATGGATAATTAACAATAATAATTACAATGACGCTCTTAGGGAACTTCCTTTTTTTTTTTTTTTGGATATTATATCCTTTGATCTGTATACCTTTGGTTTAAAGAAGTAAGTTTTTAAACATATATTATCAGGCAACACAAAAATACATTTGCATCAAAATTCTTCCCCAAAAAAAACCAAACACCACACACTTGTAAAAAGAAACAAGCACAATGGCATTATAAGTTATGAGCATATTGCATTTTAGACTTAAAAATAAATAAATAAACTAAAAGCAGTGTTCATATATATAGTGCATATTACCCCAAGAATCCCAAAAATAGCTAAATGAATGAGGCAAAAAGCATAATCCAATAACATTGATAACCTTTCCTTATCATCCTGCATATAGAAACATGAACATGCGCATTACTTGAACAATCAAATCAGAGGGAAACAAGACATGTTTAAAGTAGTCATTAAATAATCAACAACTACCACAAAAGTTCAGGAATTTCATTTAACAAAGATAAAGAAATGAGAAATTGTTGACGAAAGCTCACTTGCTTTTTGTCTTTAGAGCACACAATTGCATCTATGGAAAGGGGAGATATGATTTCCTCAGGCAATGGTGTCACCACGGAGATCGTAGTCATTGTTGGTGGATCACGAGACCAATACCTATTAAGGTGCAACAGAGTATCCTCAGAAGTGGGGGCAGATACTCCATTCTCTAATGCATGATCAACAGAAAAGCGGTGGCTGCTACTCTCACTATGCCTGTTGCTATGAAGAGCCCGATCCCCAATATCTCCTGCCTCTGAGACAATCTCACTTTCAATGTCATCATCAATATGAACAAGTGCAGCTACTGACAAACTTATAGAACGCCTTCTCAATGAAGAATTGGCATTGCTTGTGCAATTTAATAATCCACTTCGTCTGAGTTCAAAGTCAGCAGTCCCGATATCCATGACTTCCCACCAGAACCTCAAGGCTTGATTCCTCTTGGAATAACTTCAATAGTTACTGAAATAAATTAGGATGTTCATTCAAAGGCCAAATCTATATGAATATAATAATAATCCAGCTACTGTTGACAATGATGATAATGTTAGTACTTTTAATTTCTGCAAACAATTCTCAACTACTACACTTTTGAAAAAACTAATTATGTGCACATAGGCACAAGTGAAGACACCCATTTTAATTCATCTATATTTATATATTTCTAAAAGCTGAAGCGTAACATTTATTGTTGCTACGCTCCAGTTTAGCCACATTAGCTGCCATGATATCTTTATAAAAAAAATGTCATTTTTTTAAAATATTAATATCTAAAAATGACTTTACACATTATAAAATAATAATTAAATACATGTAACTTACCAACTATAATAAAATATTAAAATCTAAATATCTAAGGATGACTTTACACATTCTAAAATAATAATTAAATACATGTAACTTACCGGCTATAATAATGCCATTATTATTATCGTTGAAAACATGTTGTCATAAAATACGTCATTTATAAATAATAATAAAAACCAAAATAAAAAAGGTAGGAATTCTTCACCGGACACACCATCCTCCTTTTTTTTTTTTTTGGTTAGCCCTTCTCATAGGCATCTTATCAAACATGTGACATAGAACTAAAAATGGTAGGATTATCTTCGGCATACCACTTTGTTGGTGGTAATTTATAGTAAAAGAGACATGATAGACATAGAAACACCATTTAACACTCCAATATATTTAACATTATATATATATATATATATATATATATATATATATATATATAATACTAAACATATTAAATATTAAAATATTCAATATTGGACATAAAAAAATCAAAATTGCATTATCAGTTTATTACGTTACACATTCTCTTGAATGAACATATGAATACTAAATTATTCCCAAGTGCATTATGGCAAAATAAATTGTCATGTGAACAGAATAGTAGAAAACATTGCATTATGAGTTTATGACCTTTCACATTCTCTTGAATGGTCATATATTAAGTTATGCAAAAGTGCATTATGACAAAATAAATTGTCATATGAAAATGAATAGTATAAAACACACCCATGAAGAAAATAAAAAGAAAACACACCCATCAAGAAACTCTGGATTTTCTTTACTAAGATTGAGATGATTTCTTCGATTAGAGATAACAATTCAACAAAAATTCATTGTCTCAGTTTGGTAAGTATTTCAATGTGCTTACCATACTCTTGATCTTCACTCTATTTTTTATTTTTTGGTACATTTTAAATGTTTTCCACTTCTTCTTTTGACCAACAGTTATTTTTCTTGATCACAGTTTATCAAATCTATATATTTCTAAAAGCTGAAGTGTAGCATTTATTGTTGCTACACTTCAGTTTAGCCACATCAGCGGCCATGATATCTTTATAAAAAAAATCACATTTTTTTAAAATATTAATATCTAAAAATGACTTTGCACATTCTAAAATAATAATTAAATACATGTAACTTACCAACTATAATAACATATTAAAATTTAATCTATATCTATATATTTGTAAAAGCTGAAGTGTAGCATTTATTGTTACTACGCTCTAGTTTAGCCACATTAGCGGCCATGATATTTTTATTAAAAAAAATGACATTTAAAAAAATATTAATATCTAAAAATGACTTTACACATTCTAAAATAATAATTAAATACATGTAAGTTACCAACTATAATAAAATATTAAAATCTAAATATCTAAGGATGACTTTACACATTCTAAAATAATAATTAAGCACATGTAACTTACTGGCTATAATAATGCCATTATATTTCTAAAACCTGAAGCGTAGCATTTATTGTTGCTATACTCCAATTTAGCCACATCAACGGTCATGATATCTTTATAATAAAAAAAATGACATTATTTAAAAATATTAATATCTAAAAATGACTTTACATATTCTAAAATAATAATTAAATACATGTAACTTACCAACTATAATAAAATATTAAAATCTAAATATCTAAGGATGACTTTACACATTCTAAAATAATAATTAAATACATGTAACTTACCGGCTATAATAATGCCATTATTATTATCATTGAAAACATGTAGTCATAAAATATGTTATTTATAAATAATAATAATAAAAACCAAAATAAAAAAGTAGGAATTCTTCACCAGACATACCATCCTTTCTTTCTTTTTTTTGTTAACCCTTCTCATAGGCATCTTATCAAACATGTGACATAGAACTAAAAATGGTGGGATTATCTTCGGCATACCACTTTGTTGGTGGTAATTTATAGTAAAAGAGACATGATAGACATAGAAATACCATTTAACACTCCAATATATTTAACAATATATATATATATATATAAAATAATACTAAACATATTAAATATTAAAATATTCAATATTGGACAAAAAAAAATCAAAATTGCATTATCAATTTATGACCTTACACATTCTCTTGAATGAACATATGAATACTAAATTATTCCCAAGTGCATTATGGCAAAATAAATTGTCATATGAACAGAATAGTAGAAAACATTGCATTATGAGTTTATGACCTTACACATTCTCTTGAACGGTCATATATTAAGTTATGCCAAAGTGCATTATGACAAAATAAATTGTCATATGAAAAAGAATAGTATAAAACACACCCACGAAGAAAATAAAAGAAAACACACCCATCAAGAAACTCTGGATTTTCTTTATTAAGATTGAGATGATTTCTTCGATCAGAGATAACAATTCAACAAAAAGTCATCATCTCAATTTGGTAAGTATTTCAATGTGTTTACCATACTCTTGATCTTCATTCTATTTTTTATTTTAATAATTGATGGTGCACAACTCCTTTGTCTTCACACTTATAAGGCAAAAAGTGGGGGGAGATTCTTTCGATGTGGGACTGCAAAAAGTTTTCCAGGGAGTACGCAAATAGTTTCCCTGGGAGTACAAAAAAAGTAGCCCACATATATGATTAGGTTAATATACTAGTCTCTACCTCGTACATGTCATGTAACTTGAATTTATTTGTTTATTAAACAATTTTAAACAGAGGTTCAATATATATTGTGGGCTACTTTTTTTGTACTCCTAGGGAAACTATTTGCGTACTCCCCGGGAAACTTTTTGCAGTCCCACATCGAAAGAATCTCCCCCCACTTTCTGTCTTATAAGCTTGGAGTCGAAGGAGTAGTGCACCATCAGTTTTAATATACTCCAAGTTTGTGTCAAATTTCCTAAATTATATGATTAGGTTAATATACTCAAGTACTTCTTCTTAATTTTTATTTTTTTATTATTATTATTTTATAAGTATATAAAAGCTACTTAGTTGACCAAGCTTCAGTTTACTAGATTAACTATCTTATTAGAAAACATACTTTAAATGCAACATAACAAAGTATGTTTGTAATGTTTAGTTGAAAAGCGAGTGGGTGGGCTAAGGTTATAAATACTTTATTTAAAATTACTGTGTGCATTAACCAAGCTCTACGCAATAACATGTTATAGTTAGCCGTAATGACCATGATTTGGAACTTAGAGAGTCTATATGCAAATTGTTTCCTACTTCATTACATTAACTTGACTATCCATAGATTGATTACATTATAGTTTTAATCATATGATTTTCTCAGTGGGAAAATTGTACAAAGTTAATGATCCATTGTTCTTGATTGTAGGTGGTTGTGGGTCCCAAACAAGAAAAACAAGCCCACCCACATCTTCCTGAAGAGGTATCGCGAGCAAATAGCTTCAATGTTGCTAGACCAGGTATGAAAATGCCTTGTTTAACATGTTTAGGAACAAGATATACGTTTGGTGAACTTTGGAATATAAACATTGTTGCCTAATGTGTTACGTACTTGTTTTTTGGCTGTTGTAGGTGGTGTGGTAGCCGTATGAAGCTGAATTAGAGGACCTTCTGCCGTGGTGTGTTGCAGGGAAGGCCATGTGTAGGGGTGTGCAACTAACCCGCTAGCCCGCCAAAACCAACCCAACCCAACCCAACCCGCCGAGTTGGGTCGGTTTTTAGTAGGGGTGTGCATGGGTCGAGATGAAGGGATTTTTTTACCCAACTCACCATGGTGGGTCAACAAAAATTCAACCCAACTCAACCCATCACATAAGTCTAACCCAACCCACATGGGTCGGGTTGAACCCATAGGTTGGACAAAATTTTATTATTATTATTATTATTAAATTGAGTAGAAAAAATATATAAATATAAATATATTAAAAAAACTCAAAAATTAGTATCAATGTAACTCCTTATAGGAAAATAACACTAATGACTAAACAACAATAGTAATTTACTAAGGTTTGTGTGAACTAATTGACTTTTATATAGGATAGGAAGAGCTAGTTATTTTAAAATTTTTATTAATTATATAATATTATATATATATATATATATTAAATATATGGGTGGGTCGGGTTGGGTTTGGTGGGTTTGAAATTTTATGACTCAAACCCAACTCGACCCGCTATCAAAAACATTTTTGTAATCCAACCCAACCCACCAAGGCCTAAAAACTGACCCAACCTGGCGGGTTGGGTTGGGTCGGGTTTGTTTTGGTGGACTGGTGGGTTAGTTGCACACCCCTAAATGTGATGAGGGGAGTATTAGTATCATGCTGCAATGGAAGTTGGTGAGCATTCATATATCAATATACTCTCTCTCTAAAAGCTATACTTTTTAGGTGGCTTAGAATCTTGTATAATATGGTTGCCAAGAAATGGAATGGGATTTCAAATAGAATAATTGTAATTACCTTTAAGTAATGCACTTTATTAGGCTATTGTTTAGTAACAATTGATATGGACAATATTTTAGGGTTTTACGAAGTATTTTTGTAAGAAAAAAGGAGAATGATTATGAAATACTACCAAATTCAAAAAGTTAACTTGGCTTGTCAGTGGCGAAATATATTGATTAGTTTTTAAAAAGTTTCAACCATTAAAGGGTGTCCAAAATGATGTACTAAATCTGAAATCATCATCTTAGATAATATTTTCATAATCAATACATTTTTTGTTTATTGGTAATGGATGATTTTCTATTGGCATGCATTGTACTTGATAGATTTTGTCACACAAACAGTGAATAGAACTATATGTTTGCATATGGTGATAGTCTTCCTATTATTGTTGTTGTTATGATCATCTATATTAAAATCATAGTTGAAATTTCCTATACAGATTGTTATGAAAACCAAAAAAAAAAACTGTAATTTTCTAATAATAAGCTCTGTCCTATTTCAACTCTTTCACGGCTTCCTCTGTTTCTCTAAATCTAAATGGTCCTCACCAAGAAAAAGTGGCACTTGCAACATTTTTTTCTTTATTGTACAATTTCAACTATTCTCAAAACGTAATTTATTTTTTCCAGCACTAAAGTAGGTGTCATATTTTCTTTTGGCCCAATGAACTCTAGCCCAAATGACACCTCCTCCCCTTGTGAGATCATGAAGGAGGTTAAGGTTGTGGGTTTAAGAGTAAGACCCACTGAAATTGTGTAACTTATTTGTTATCAATAAAATTAAAAGTTGTCATCTCTTTTATTTTATTAATACATTATGCTCAGTTTGAATGGTATGCTTGTACTATGGTTCATCATTTGCACACGAAAGAGTTTGTACAAAGTAATGTACAGCCAATAGGCTGTTTTTTTTATTTTTTATTTTATGGTGGTCATACTCTAATTTCAAGGACCATTCCATCTTGATTCAAGTATTTACTCATATGAAAAAGCAACTTATTTAATGACAAAGTTACCACAAACTACTATTATTTATGACACCCCAACAACATGTGGGGTGTCAAGAATATTGTAAAGAAAGTGAAAAAGGATTTTGAATGCTTCTGCAAGCTTAATAAGCAACGTTCTTGATTTGTCAAAGCATTGCTCTAACTCCTCAAAAGACATTTGAATGAAAATGGAGAAATGTAGAAGGCTTAATTAATTTAGCTCATACTGAGTTTTTGACAGCATATTGAGTTTTTAATATGTATCTTTATTCCTTGTGGTTGATTGTCACACTTATCGTTTGTGCAAGAAATTAGAGTATACATTGAGATCCTTGCCAATTTATCTTTAACATGTGCTTATATTACTCTTGACTCCCTAAACTTTGTGCAGTATGGCTGCCGTTGCTGTTGACAATATCCTGGCATTTATATTATGTTATATATTCTAGCCAATTTCAAGTAATGCATCAACATGATATTTGCACTGTAAGGTCTTGTCTATGAGGTGGTAGGGTTAGAGGCTTTTTCATTGTTTTCTGAATCTACATTAATAAGTGAAATAGTAAGGAGGTGCAATAGTTCTTATATAAGAAAGGTAATTGCACTTTAGTAAGAAGAAAAGTAGGGAGGTGTGAAGTTCTTGTAAATAAAAGTCATAGTATGCTTTTGTAATTTGTGAAAGTTTGGTAGCCAAAGCTTTGTCTAGTTAATGTGAGAATACAAGTGGATGATGTAACATTTAACCCTTGATACTAATACATATCAAGTGTTCTTTGTAGGTTACGCCTGCGCCAGCTGGTCTTGCTATTTGTTTCCAGAAACATCTCAAGAATGACAAGACCGTGCATTTGATCTTTTGGGGAGTGATGAGGCATGGAAAAAGGAATCATAACTACAAAAGAAAATTACAATTCAAAGAAAATATGGACTGGACAGACTCCTAGGCAAGCTACTGCATATCTAAGCATTTAACTTAACCTACTCTTAGAGATTTCTTGCCTTTCATGTCTCATTTCATTAATGTCAATTGTTAGTGCAGATTTTGGGGTGATCCTTGGGCTTATTTGCAACCAACAACAAAAATAAGGAATGATGCTTGATTGCTTATCATCGCAAGATGGATCACAGGTCGTGGAGGTCACAGGTACATCTTAAATTTCTTCCAGAAAGGATTGATATTTTCAGTTTTTATGGTTTGCCAAGATGAACCATGGAATCTCCTATACTCATGGTTTCTTCCCCCATATTTTTTTTGTGGTAAACTTTATTAAAAAAGTGTTTGCTTGTTACTTGTGTTGCAGCTGAGGCCAAAGAAGAAGATCAAGCAGAGTGCTGATCTTGAGGAAGAAGTGCTATCCATTGTTGTGGGTCACTTAAAGTTTCTGGCCTTGGTGGCATTAAAGAGTTCGCTAGTAGACCATAAATCAGACATGTAGCTTTGAACTCAATATATAGCTTATAGAATAATTATACTTATGTGGGTTTCTTCATGTAGACTAGTGAAAGTGTATTAAAGCTATAGCATTATTCGGTGACTATTCCTTTGCTATCATTGTAACTTGCCAGGAATTTGAAAAGCTAGTGGTGTCTTTCTGTTTTAAGTACGCTTGTTTATTATGCTTAATTTAGATTACGATTTTTTCTACTTGTCAAGTGGAGACTATCCAAGTGAAGTTCAGAATTAATTTTCTTGAATCTAATGGTATCCAAAAATTCTCTTCATTTGTCTTGAAGTGGGTAGAATTCACTCCAGTAGAATTCTCTTCATTAAGAGAATATTGGAAGGTGTATCACAGAGGGCTTGATGGCTATAGGGGAAAAAAAAACTCAAGTTCTTTGAACTCGATTTCTATTGAGTTAGAACTCAAGTCATACAAACTCGAGTTCTTCCTTTAGTACTCGAGTTGCCGTAATTCGAGTTTTTAGGCAAAGAGGCCAGAAAAAAAAATTGTACTCGAGGACTAGAAACTCGAGTTTCATTGTGCTTTTTTTTCCTTCTTTTTCTTTTTTTTTTTCCTGCAGAAACACATTTTGATTACAAGGCCATAATGACAAGACTTCTACTGGATCTTGCTTCATGATTACACATTCCCTCCACAGTCTAGCAATCTCGCTTCTTGATTACACATTCCCTTTAAGTTCGTCACTTTAAGTTAACTCATGTTATACAGCTTGCCCCACCCTTTCGTAGTAAGATGTCTCTTCATTAGGCAGGTGCTTTTAGTATCAAAGCTCTAGGATCTCAGACTTCACAACATATGAAATGCAGTCACCTAGAGTACTTGGCACAGAGTACTTTGCCTCAAGTTAATAATGTCTGAAAATAATGTAGGAAAAAATATCAAACAATGATGAACATACAAGCAATATCCAACTAATGTCAATCCTTCATAATATAAACTTTTCCTTTAGTTTCCAACAGGTTAAAATATTATGATTAAGTAAAAAATTAAGCTTCTATTTTGATGATAAATCACAACCCAATACCATGTTTTAGAGGAGGGAAAAGAATGGAAATAATTAACAACTAATTGAAAGGCAAAATTAAACATCCATAATATCACAATCTAGAAACAGGTACATTGGATATAGAATACTTCGATTACAAGTGCATTCAATGATATACAAAATAATAATTGTGCCGATACAACCTAGTAGTAAGTTTGAATACACCATAAAGAGAACCATAATTTACATCTACAATGCCATTCCAAAATCGAGTATCTACATGCCTAACAAAAATTGAAATATTGTCGTTAGATACCAAAAGCCAAAACAAATGTACTAATCTACGCAACTTGGCTAATTGATACAATCATGGCATTTTATATAAAAGCATCACTTACCTAGTTTGGATCATTACTACTTGTCAAAGCCCCACGGGAAAGCGAATATCTTCTACGGTTATACCCATGTTGATGACACAGTCCACAGCTTTGCTTTTGTTGAATCTCCCTTAAGTTAGAATCTAGCCTCCGGCTTCCTGGTTCTCGCCGGACCCTATCCATCTCATTCTGTATTTTAGACTTCATAGGTCAACCTTTAACCCGCAACAGGTCTGGGTCAGGCACCCACTTTGGATCGTCCACATCCCTCTACAATGACTCTAACTTTGGCACCACAAATTAGTGTGAGTAGGTGCGAATGGAGTTCTCCAAACTATAACATGAATCAATATATCTACTCGCATCTTGCCCCAAGTACTGAAGAACTGTAATTGCATGTGAACAAGGGATCTTTCGATTTTGCCACTTTCCACAACCACATGTTCTGGCCAATATGTTTATTTCATGATTATGGTGTCCCCCTCCAGAGCTATGGATGTTGTATGCGGTCATTACTTGATATATACCATGGACATTATTAAACGGTGTTACTTGGTGTGTTTTAGATTTTTTTTTTTTCAGATTTGCATCATAGATTTTTGGCATATTTACTCCACACCTTGCCCTCCGAAAGATCATTGGTAATTTCTTTGTGTCGATCATGGAAATACGCGACAAGTTTGTTCCAAGTGAATTCAAACATTGCAGCAATGGGCAGGCCACGAGCACCTTTGAGTACTCCATTAAAGCACTTCGAGACATTGGTTGTCATAGCCCTATAACGGTATCCACCATCATGTAGCTGGGTCCACATGTCTAGATCCTCTTTCATTAGATATGTGTATGGCATGATGGATGAGTCGGGTTCACTTTCTTGCCGCTCGGTTCTCAGTTTCTTCCTAAGGGCCTCAATCTCAGCTTCCTTGATAGGTTGCATGTACAACTCAAATTTAGCTTCCTAAGTAGCATACTCCACTTTCAAGGCCAATGACTTTAAAGTGGCGTCCTAAAAATGCGTGTTGAAGTTGCTAGCAACATGTCGAAGGCAATATCTGTGAAATACTCGTACTTGTACATCATCATCTCTAGGCCAGTTTGCAATTGCATTTTGAATACCCTTATGTCGGTTAGAAATTACGCAAATGTCCTTATTTGCTATCACATCCCCTAGTGAAATCCTAAAGCAATCTAAAAACTACCTTCAACTAGGCCTTGACTATTTGTCCACAATGGCAAAGGCGAGAGGCAAAACGTTGTTGTTGGCATCGGTGGCCATTGTAATAAACAACACTCTTCGATATTTACCGTACAAATGGGTTTCATCAATACTGGTCACTAGCTTACAATGTCTGAATCCTTCAATGCATGGAGTGAAAGCCCAAAATACATAGCGCAATATTGTATCACCGAAGCCTTACCTCGGTTCGGTGTGATACCAGTACTGGGTGCTAGTACCTTGATCCAAGTATGCCAACAACAACTTTCTCAACCCTTTGGTAAGACTCTTCCCAATCTCTGAATATCTTTGCAATAGCCTTTTGTTTTGCATCTCATATCTTATAGTAAGAAAACTTATGATCATAATACTTCGCTTTAATGAAATCTTTAAGGTGATTAATTGTTGCCGTGTGATTTTGTTGCCGTGTGATTTTGTTGCAACGTTGGAACAAATTTTGCTGCAAGAAAATTACAATCCATCATTCTACCATCAAGGGCCGTGCTAAAGGGCATACAATTGTGAGGACCCCCATAAGATGTGACCATCCATAGTCCCTGTTTAGGCTTAACGACTGCCCTAATGTACCACTTTCATGACCCATCCATGCATTTCACATATAGTCTACTTTTGGTCGACCTACTAGTCATAAAGTTTCTGTTATGCTTTGTGGTGTAAATTGTTAATGCACGTTTCACCACCTCTTTATTCACAAAAATCAACCCTGTACAAAAATTCATGTCCGCATTCCAAGAAGAAGCAAATGCTTGCTGACAATTTCAGAATTAGCCATACTTTCCCAAGTATTTGCATAAAATGATGAGGCAAGAGGTTCATAAACGGGGGTCGTATTTGTAACATGTTGAACTCTAACAGTAGCTTCCGCATCATCTTCATCACATTCAACCATATAGTCAACATGAGGATTGAGAGTCATTTCATGGTCATCACCACCCCTATCAAAGTCGCCTTGCTCAATCCTCTCTTCGTACTCATCTCTATCGTCAAGATCTTCCCTAACATAGTCTTCGTCTTCATCTTCAACTATTGGAAGTGTAGAGGATTCACCTCGATGTGTAGAAAATTGATCTTCATATCTATTGCCAAGTTCGCTCTCAATTGTTATTAGTGTCTCTTGAAAAGGGGATGTATATCCTCCCAATGTGGTGCATGATCATTTAGGACTGCAAACTGTTGAGATGTAGTTGTTTGTACAATTTCCTCTACGCCGACTTCCGCACGCAGCTCCAAAGTGACATACAACTCAAAATTTGCTACTTGTTCCCATTTCTACATCTTGCTAAACATGATCTTCACATGTTTGTCTTCTGTTATCGCCATATATCTGTAATTAATGCATTGATTGAGGACTTCATGTGGAGAACGAAAAGCAATATGTATGTCATGCAAAGTAGGGTTCATTTGCAGCTCTTCCATAATTTTTATTTTCAAAACATTCGTGGTCTTTAGCTTACGGCGTATCATCATATAGTTGCACTGGATACCTGGACCTTGAAATAGAAATCTGTCATAAGGTTGGCATTGCTAAGGGGTTCACCGTAGTATATATTTATATAGATCATTGTCAACCTATAGATCATCAAGTGCAATTGTATTAGTAACAAATTTATAACTCTCAATTAACATCAATCACAAAACTTTGCGTATGAAATGCCAACAATACTAACCTCAACCAAATTTGCATATACTCACCTCAAGTCACATACAAAAATAGTCATTACCAATTTTATATTCTTTTAAAATTCCAAATCATTCTAGGTATCAAACTTAAATATTATACCAACCAGTTATCCATTGAAATCTCTATTACAAATCTTAAACAAATATATCTTGAAATAATTTATACTAAAAAGACTACAAATAGGTGTCTTAGGTATCAAACTCATAATCCATTTCATACCAATAACAAAAACCTAAAAGTACTAAATATTCCTAACAATTGATCACAATATTTAGTACTAAATATTTCCAATAATTAATCACAACATTAATTTTTTTTAAACCTAGCAGATTATTAATCACAATATTTACACTAACAAGAAAAAAATATATTCCCAATATGTTGTAATAACATAATTAATCACAATATTTGGTACTAAATATTCCCCCAATACTAAATATTCCCAATAATTAATCACAATATTAATTTTTTTAAAAAAACCTAGCAAATAATTTAATCACAATATTTACACTAACAAAAAATAAACAAATATTCCCAATAATTAATCACAATATTAATTTTAAATAAAAAAACTTAGCAAATAATTTAATCTCAATATTTACACTAACAAAAAATACAAATATTCCCAATAATTAATCATAATATTATTTTTTTTTTAAACTAGCAATTAATCACAATATACTAACAAATAAACTAATCGCAATATACTAACAAATAAATTAATCACAATATACTAACAAATAAATTAATTACAATATTCACACTAACAAACAAAAAAACAAAAATTTTCTAATACATTCTAATTGTTTCTTAAAAAAAAAGAACCTAGCAAATAATCACAATATTAACTAACAAAAAATATTCCCAATATTGTAAAAACATTACCTGTGAGATATTGTTGTTAATGTGAGTGATGTGTGAGAGTTGATGAAAGTTGTGAGTGTGAGTGTGGTGTGAGACTTGAGGAAAGTTGTGAGTGAGTGAGTGAAGAGAGGGTGTGAGCCAGGTAAGGGGGGAAAAAAGTCACAGCTGGGACCCATATGCTACACGTGGATGGGCTGGGGACCATTCATAAAAATCGAATCCAGTAGACTTGATTTCCATTAAAGAGAAATCGAGTCTAATTTACTCGAGTTATACATCGACGTGGCCGAAAAGCACTGGTGGGACCAAACCAAAAATAGAGTCCAGTAAACTCAATTTTCATTAAAGAGCACATGACCTGAGTGTGAAAAAGTCTTGGTGGAACCAGCCTAGAAACTCGAGTCCAATAGAGTTGATTTTCATGACCAAAAACTGAGTTCATTAAACTCGATTTGCATGCCTACGTGGACAAGTTGTCCACCTCAGCTATTGGCGTAATGGAAAAATCGAATACATTATACTCGATTTTTAAGCCAAAATCGATACTAACACACTCAAATTGTTAGTTAGCAAAATAATTTCAAACCTTGGCTAACTAATAAAATACTTTAGATTTTATTGTTATTTTTCAAAAAAAAATCCCTAAACTTTTTCCATAAATAAAACAATTTTGGTAAATGAGTACACGTGGGCAGATCCCTAACTCCCAAAAATATAAGATCATCTTCAACATCAACTGTCCCATACCAAAATTCCAGTAATCTACAGACTTTCCTGTACACTCCACATTACACAGTTCCTCTCAGTCTCCATGGCCTTAGCTCAAATTTCCTCGTCTCTCTCCCTTTCGGTCCGCGGTACCCTCTGTGTGTGTGTGTGTGTGTGTGTGTCAATGAGTTTTATTTTCATTAACCTCGTACTTTGTTTTTTCATTCTAATAATGAAGGTGATGACTATGTTGCAGATGCATATGCTTTTAGCTCACCCAAAACCTCTTCTGCAACTCCTCGCCTTCCACTTTCCAAGCTTTCACTATATGGGTCCGTTTTTGCCACTGGTTCTCCGCTCTGTAAGCATTCTAATTATATTTTCAATGCTTCTTGTTTGTTTCTGGCAGAAACTTCTACACAAATATGCAACTTAAAATGGGGCTGAAAGTATTATTATTATTTTAAAAAATAAAGTAGAATGAATGCTACGATTTTCCATTATTCACAAAATTGTATGCTACCAAAGCTGTGCTGTGTCTGTGTGTGCGAGTTGTTGTTGTTGGTTCAATCTAGGAAGCATGGACACTTCATTTGGGATACCATACTTGCGTCATACTGGTGCTGTTTCCACCTTGTCATGTTATAATTTTTCAGAAATTGCTCATTCCGCTATGTCATATCCTTATCCGTGTCTGTGGTTCCTAGCGTACAATTAGTTATTTGAAAAGAAGATCTTTTATTGCAATTTTTGTTACTACAAATTATGTAGTGAGCAGGTAACTGATTCCCATATCTATATTTACCTTCTTGAAAAGAAGTTGTAGTTAATGTTGGTGGTCTAGTAAACCATGGGAAGAAAGAAAACTTATAAAAGCATAATCAATAGTTCTCCTTGGATTAGGAGAAGTAATAGGCAACTGGGCTTTATTATAAAAAGCAGAATTTCTTAAATGGTTTGAAGAAGGGTGCCGTCTAGGTAAAAAAAAAAAAAAAAAGAGAGGAGAGAAGAGTGCTGCAAGCCAGAGAGGAAAAGAAAAAAAGTTGCAGTGCGCACTTGTGTGTGAGAGAGAGCAAAGAAAAGCAATGTGTTTTTTCTTTAGTCATTGAGACACATGAAGAAGAAAAATTTGGGGCTTTCTATATGGTGAGGTTTTGAAATGTGGGGTTTAAGTGCTACAATCACAAAGACTTGTTTTATCCAGGGTGAGTGAAGGTCTTAAGGTTCTTATCATATCCTAGAGAGTGATATTATTGTATTTGATGTGAATCATATTCTAGTTGTCTTGCTAATCAAGGAAGTATTATGTTTTTTGTCCTTTCCATTCGTTTTCTTGCCAAATACTCCTTCTTTATGCTACCCCAGAATATCCATTGAACAATCTCCACTAACTGCAGTAGATGTTTGAATGCTACAGTAAAAACACCTTATGCAAGTAGGGCATAACTTACGATGACTTCTAAAAGAGAAATTAACTAGGCTTTATCTTCGTATTCCACTAGAAGATTTTTTGAAGTAATTGTAAATCATGTTGGTGCCCAATGTACCTCATTATTAACAAGTCATGCTTAACATATCTCCCAGCTTATTTTTATCTGTACACCTAAGTGTTTGGATGGCCAAACACACCTTCGCTTTGGGATTTTGTTATCACCTTGGTATATTTTTCCTTTTCTCTGTCTTTTGCTCGAGGTGGTTCATTCTTGTATACTTTTTGTGTACTTGGGTTACGTCCCCTTGCCTTCATTTTCTTTTTCCCTTTTCAGATAAATTTACTTATAAAAGGTGTCCAGATATCTCCTTTTTTTTTTTTTTTTTTTTTTTTTCTTCTTTTATCATCTTAGCTAGATTGTGGTACTGATTGGTGGCTGTGATGGTACAGAGCATGTGCTCAATGATCAAAATCAAATTCTTTAGTGATTAACCTTATGGCTCTCACAACCATTTTACAATAATTGTGTTAATGATGGTCTATTTATAGTTCTCACCTACCTATTTAGTATATCATGACTATAGGCATAACTTGTTTATTTTGAACAGTTTGTCTAAGTCATTTTCTTTCTTAAAGATTTCACCATTGTTACAGAATTTCTTATAATTTTGTGATCATCTCACATTTGAACATATGAATGCAACCGTTTTGCCAGTATCCTATCTAAGGTACTTGGGTTGCGATAATGTGTTGCCAATTTCTTTGCTTACCCAGGATAACAGTTGCCATGTTTGCTGGCAAAAAATGCAGTGATTCAGATGTGAGCTCATGAGCTTTTAGTCTTGAATGCTTACCTGACATGACATATACAGATTTTATTTTTAATTTTTTTATTTAAAAATTTAAAATCATTTTTTCATTGCTCTGAAGTTCAAATTGCATATCTATCATCAAAATTCTTGTCTGGTCAATGTTCCCATTTTTCTTTTCTTTCTCTTTTTCTTTGCCTCATATGGTCTGGCTTTTCTTTTCCTTATTTCCCTCTTATTTCTATATGGTCACTAAGAGAACATACTAAAAGAAAGAGAATTTGAATTATTTGTAAAATGTAGTCTTAAATTTTCCTCAATATTCTTGGCAACCTAATGATCACTTAATTGGTGAGAGCTGATGCTTGCTTTCATTTTTAGTGATACGACAAACTTGTTACCAAAAGCAGCCTGCAGGCAAAGCAATGTTACTTCCCATAAGATGTGAACAAGGCACCCAGGACAACAGTTCAGATGTATGGCTAGGCCGATTTGCAATGATTGGCTTTGCAGTGGCTATTACTGTTGAGGTAACAACAGGCAAGGGACTTTTGGAGGTATGTCACATGCTATGGGTTTTTAGATCCAAACAAAAGCTATCTTTTAGTTTCAAGCATAGTTTTTTGTTTCAGCACTGGTTGCTGGATACAACTTGCAGTTTTTTGCAAACCACAAATAACAAAAAAAAAAAAAAGGCATTATATTCATCAGGAAATTAAAACAAGTAAAATGTCCTGTGACTATCTTTAATGATATCTGTGTATTACATGTTAAAAAAGTTTACTATATTTGTGTCGCTTATTTCATAAACTCATACAATTTAATGTTGCTTTAAAGTGTCAATAACTAATGTGAGAGACTAATGATGATCTTTAGCTCTATTAGAAGCATCATTTGTAAATTACTTGTTCAAATTTAAAGCTAGAGAAAATTATCTTGGTTTAATCAATTGAGTGAGGCGTCCTTAATTAAACAAACCTACCCCCCCCCGCCCCCAGCGGCCCTCTTCCCCTCCTATTCTATATTTATAAACACTCACAAACACCTCATCCCTCAAAAAGGAAGATATGTATGACATCACTGAAGGAAATCATCTCATTAATGAGGATTGCCTTGGACATTAGATGATGTCTGAGCCAACTATCCTGTAGTCCAGTTTTCTACAGTCTTGGGAACCTTCAAGCCAGGGGCTTTGGTGTGGAGATCCTGGAGAATCTTGGCTATTGATGTTTTTTAATACCTGTTGAAACATAAGATACCTTTTGGGTGATTATTAGTTTATTGTTTCCTGTTGATCATTTGATGCCTGTTTCTAATGTTGGAAAGTCAAAAGTTGATGCCCACCAAGGGAATGCCACACACACACACATATATATTCTTGCCAAAAAGGGAATGGTATTTCTAATCCATCATAAGGTTCAAAAATGCGAGCATTTATAAATTCCCTCATCATATTTGGTTTCCTCTTAGCTTGGAAGTTGTCAAATCATTTTCGTGGAAGTCAAGTTTATTGGTTTCGATAGTTTTTTCTTGTTGACATGGAAACCCTCTACTCTTCTCTCTCTGCACACACACACACACACAAACAAAAGCGCACACAACCAAATATTGCAAGAGCAACATTGCACTCATGAACAATTATTTAAAAATGTTTGGTCATTTTAATTTTTGCAGAATTTTGGGCTCACAAGTCCCCTGCCTACAGTAGCCTTGGCAGTTACAGCATTCGTGGGCATTTTAACAGCAGTTTTTATCTTCCAGTCCGCTTCAAAAGATTGATCACGTTTTAGGTCACTTCATGTTTGTAAAGTTTGTAATTCTGAAAAATCTACTAGATTACTTTTTGTCCATTTGTTTGTAATTTTGTATCAATGCCAACATTAGCATCAAGATTCCAAGAGCCTTGTAACTCAATTCCATTACTTGATTCTCCCATAAAGGAAAACATTGGTTCAAATCCCTCTCCCCCACTTGTTGTAACCAAAAAACATTGACATTAAGATTTCAGAATGTACCAGATATGGAAACTTCAATATATGTAAAGGCTTTTCTCTGTGGTGTTACTTTCACTTATTCTTCAGTGCTACACTGGAGCTTTTCCTCATCCTAATGCTATTTGTAAAAAATATTCTCAAAAAACAATGCAGTTGTGAATTTTTTTTCCAAATATAATACTGTTGATGTTATAAAAGCCTATATGCATTTAATATTTTCTTAAGGTTTGAGTGACAACTACAAATATACTATGTTAGGTTTGAAAGGAGGGATGCATTTTTCCTTGGCCATAGGTTTGAAGGGTGTTGAGTCTGTTGACACTTGAAAGTTAACATATAGTTTGCATTTAGGAAATGGAAGTGTGTGAGGGTCGGTTTTCGGACAGTATCCAGGCCTAAGTTTAAACAAGGACCTCGGACCTTCTAGTTGTAATTTGAAGGGACTGGGCTTGGTCTTCCACAGCTAAATAGACTGTTTACAAACCAAGTGGTGCACAGGGCAAGACTCCTGCAATACGTATACACTAGCAAGCGAGAATATATGTGTTGATCAACAAGAAAACAACAAAGAAAGACAAATGTAATAAAGAAAACACAAAAAATAATTGTTCGGGATCTTCAAATCAATAAGAAACACTTCATTAGTTTTTTTTAATTTAATGATTACAATGAGCTCACTAAGACGTAATACAAGGTTCAAATAAGATCAAAAATTACAAACTTAGGTGACTCTCTGAGCCTCTAAAACTTGCAAAGTTTGAATCCTTTTGAATCCAAGTATGTACTGTAGTGGCTGTTTCTGGGATACTGGGGAATATTTTCCTGTTTTCTTTGAGTTTTACAGAGCTTGTTCTCAATGATTCTATATAATTTCCCTATTGCTGAATGCCCTCCAACGTTGGCTGCTTCTCCCTTTTATAGTGTCACTTTAGGATTCTAGAGTACCATTGATTCTTCCCCTTTGGCTCCATGGGTACCAGAGCCTCTGTTTTTCCCAGTTCTTCTGACGACTTATTCTTTCCTTGTTTCCCATATTTCTCTTCTTTTGGTGTTTTTTCCTTTGAAAGTGTCTTGCTGACCTTCCATTCTGAGGTCCCTTTTGGGGAGCTGACCTTTAACTTTGCTCCCTCCAAGTTTTTCTTTGTCTTCTCTTTTCAGGCTTAGCCCCCTTTTAGCCACCCCTCTCCTTTTGTCATTTTTTTCCCGGTAAGCCAAGTCCTTCTTTGCCAAATTGAAGGTTTCCCCAACTATTTCCTTTCGTGGGTCTTTTTACTCTGGGTTCCCCGAGGTACCGGCCTCTCGTTCTTGAGTTGTTGCTTTCCAAGTCCCCTAGCTCTATGTTGCATCACTGAGTGCTCGAGAAGGACCCATCTCCCTTTTGTTCCTGGTGCCTTTTAACCCTCCTTTAAGCTATCTTAATCCCACCGTGGCCGTGCTGCACACCCAGAGGTCCCAGGTAGTCTCCAGTATCCTGGCCCAGCCCCTTTCTTCTGGACTTTCTTTGATTTTTTCCTCTAATTCTGGCAGGTTGACTTCTTTCCTTTCTCCCTTTGTTTTATGGACTCCTTGCCTCTTCACAGAGCCTGGGCCTCAGGTCCATCATCCTTCTTTCTTTTGTAAGCCCTATCTTTTCTTTTTTTTTTTCTTTTTTTTTTACTTCCCATGGATTGGCCCAATGTGCCATTTATTTGGGCCTTTTATCATGATTTCTTTTTAAACCTCAACATTTAGTCCCCCAAGCTCGTGGGTTGCTGCAACCCACGTGTGAGTAATGTAGAGTTTGAGTTCCCGTAGAACTTCCCTCTTCGTTATTTCCATCATCCTCAGGTTCCCCTCTTTCTTCTTTCAGGGTCCTGACTTCCTGCTAACTATGGGTACCCTGGTCTTCTTTGCACGTTGTAACTTGCTCCTTTTTGCACGGGACGTGGCAGTTAATTTTTTTTTTCTTCTTTTAAAAAAAAAAAAAAAGTGGGAATAGAAAATAGAAAACTTCCTCCCTCCACTTTTCTCATTCCCTGTAACTCCCATTAATAACTGCTAATAACTTTCTTCCTTGAAATTAAATTTGGCACTTGGCACATCTTTCCATACATTGTTTTCCCTAACTACTTTTGGTGCCATTATTGCGATTACTTCATATATATATATATATATATATATATATATATATATATATATATATATATATATATTTTCCTTTCAGGGTCTTTCATCTTCAAGCTTATCCCTTTCCTTTTAGTTAATTTGCCTCTCTGTTTTTCCATCCCTGTGTTCTTCATTCTTCGACTTTCCTTCTTCCAGCACGCTCGCCGTCCCGATGGCTTCTTCTTCATCACGAAAAAAAGGGAGCGTACTCCTAGCCCTTCTAAAGGTGAGGGTTCCTCTAGTTCTAGGCAGGGTGAGTTGCAGGGAGTCACGGAGCACCCTGCCTTTCCTTTAAGGGACCCTTGGTATACTCTCAGCTTGTTCTTCCCTGGGGTGTCTCATGGTGAGGCCCCTCCATCTTCTCATGCCTGGGTATTCTCTGGTGAGGCCGGTTTTGCTAGTTCTGCTCAAGTACCAGACCCAAGAGAGATTTTAGATCTCCAGATTAGGCAGGGATCTTGCGAGGCAGTCCCTATTTTCTTCGATTTTGTCCCTAGGAGAATCTCTGGTTGGCCCATTTGGGTGGACAAAGAACTCTCTGATGGGGAGTTCGTGGGTTGTCTGGAGTGCGCCGATCCTGAAGGCAGTGGTAATTTCCAGGAATCTTGAAGGTTTCAGAGATGCTAAAGGTCTCAGGCACTTGGTACATCGTTGGTGCCCCTCCCTTCATACCTTCTTCTTTTCTGTTGGTGAGCTTACGATCACCTTGGAAGATGTGGTCAACAACTTCCTCCTTCCAGTGTTTGGAGATGAGAATTTTTTGTCATCAATCTTTCCGACAAGGATCTCGAGGTGGAAGATGGGTTATACGCCCATTTTGGTGGGCATGCTGCTTCTCCTAGTGGGAAACCAGCCAGAATGGGCCGATGGGTTATGAATCCTTCATGGGAGAAAGACAAGGAGATCAGGCAAGCTAGGTTCCTAGCACTCTGGCTCAGTAAATTCCTGTTTAGTGAGTTCCCTGGGTATGGGGTTAAGTCTGTTTTCTTCCCATTGGCGATCAGGATGGCCCGGGGTGCTTGGTATCCTCTAGCCCCCATATTTTTGGGCCATGTTTATTCTCAACTGGATCTGCTTCACGGAGACGAGGTTGAAGGTGACTCTTGCTATGCAATCACCTCGTCCATCCACTATGCCATTCTCTAGGTATTTATGTGAGACCGTTCTTCAGTTACTTTAGCAAAGTGTAGGAATTTGAAATTTGTAAAAGACAAGTTTGAGGGATCCCCTAATGCAGTTAAAGGTCTATGTGGTAGTTCTACTAATAGTCACCCCATTGTCTCAAGGAAGTCAATACCGTACCGGAGGCTGTACCGGTTTGGCCACCGGTACGATATATTTCGGATACCGGTCAATACCGGTGTACCGTTTCGGGTTTACCGCTATTATATATATATATATATATATATATATATACACACACACACACCAAAATCTTTAGAACCATGTTTATAAACATATAATATTTCACTTATATTATAGTAAATATAAAAGTTTATTATAAAACATTACTTCAATTCAGAACAAATTATTCATAGTTTTAGACTTTAGTATCAAATAAAAGAAAAAAAAAACACTATAAAAAATAGAAAGCTTAGTTGTTCATTGCATACTAAGAAAACAAATAATACTAAGAAGTTAATGTAAATAAGTTACCATTATGCCTTTACAAAAATTCAAAAATTACAAAACTAAAAAAAAAAAAACCTTTTTTCTGTACCGGCCGGTACGCCCGGTATCGGCCGGTATTACCCGAAATTGGCCGGTATTGTCAGTACGCGGCCGGTACGGCCGGTATTTTTTCCGGTACAATATAGAAGTGTACTGGTACCGGTGCACTGGCCGGTACGGCCGGTACCGGTACGGTATCGGCCACTCTGCATTGTCTTTCGTTAGGCTAGTTTGAAAGGTGGTGGTCTTAATCTGGTCGAATTATTTGATCAGGCAAGGCACTTAAAGTGGAGATCTCCCCAGGAGTTCAGCCTCAAGTTTGCTTGTGACTCTGTATTAACTTCCTTTCTTAATTCTCCAGGGAACACTTTTGACTTACATCCTGGTGATGAAAGCAGTCTAGCCTACTTGGCTTGTGTTAGTCCTTCATGGCTTCTAGTGCCCTCCTCAAGTGGCCCTAGGTATACCCACTACTCAGCACACCGGGTACTCCGGTAGTTTGGCTTTGATCAAGATGTCCCTCCAATGTTTAAGGATGTAGTACCTTCCCTCCCTTCTCTGGACCCATTCCCGAGACCTTAGGCCTTCTCCTATTGGTCGTGTAGAAGTCCTCGGTTTGTGGTGCCCAACTCTCAGAGGGGAGTCTTTGCCTCTGGTGGTTTTTTTGGGTATTGGAGGAGAGTACAAGAATCCTTTGTTGACTATGTGGGTTTTGGCAAAATTGGGAGAGTTCCTAGCCCCTCTATTCTTTCTGCTCCAACATCCAATAGGCGCTTGTCCCTCCCTACTTCCGGTATTGTATCTGCTGCCGTAAGCAGCAAGACAAGATTCGCGGAGTGGCATGCTTCCAGGGGTGGTTGGCTGTGCTATGCTCAGGATTTTCCGAAAAGCGTGGTCAGGATGTGACCTTATTGTTGGTGCTTCCTCTAGGGTGCCAATTAAAAGAGGGGCAGTAGAGGCAATTGGGGTTGCTACTCCCATAGGTAAAGGCAAAGAGAAAAAGATTAAGCAGGAGAAGGTCAAGCAGGCTGAACTTGAAGAAGGTGTTAAAGGTGTTGAGATTGGCTTTGAAACCAAGTAAAGAAAGACTGCGAGGTCCCAGAACCAGTTGGTAATTTTTGAAGAACCCGAGAGAGTGAGTTCCCCCACAGTGGGAAAAGAAGTTGGGTGTCCTTTAGTCCCCAAGTCTCGAGTGAAGACTAAGGTAGAGTCTTCTCTCTCTCAGGTTCCTGTGAGTTCTTTAGCCCAAGGTTATTTGGGATCCTATGATCTTGTACCCCAATCTCCTCTGGGACCCTCTAGGCATACCTGTAGTAAACAAAAGACCATTGGAGATTCTGTACAGAGAGAGAGAAAGGAAAGGCCTCTTTCCTCCTTCTCTTTTTTATTTTATGGTAGTTTGTCATTGTTGTTGCAGTGCCTTTTTGTCTCCTTTAATTGATGCAAGAATCATTTTCTTCCTTGCAGTCCAAGCGCAAGTCAGACCCCAAGAAAGGCAGGAGTCAATCGTCTGGTGACGACGTGGTATGGCCTTCTTTATGCCTCTTGTTTGTTTCTTCCCCTTTCTCTTTTTTTTTTTTTGGTACTGTGTACTTATATATATTTTGCAGGTGGAAGTGTCCCCTCCCATGGCAGGCAGGACTTTGGAGGAAGTAGTGGTTACTGCTTCTTCTGCTGGTTTCCCAAGCGTGGAAGAGGAGGCCCTTGGTGGTAGTGTAACTAAGGAAACCAGGCAGCCAATGCGAGGTGTCCAATCCACTCCATCTGCTGCTCCTCTGGCTACTCATGATCCTGAAGCCCCTCAGCCCCATGCTTCCCAAGACCCCCAGCTTGAGCAGACTTTTAGTCCTGCCAAAACTGTGTTGCTTGATCCTTCGTTAAGTAAAGAAGCCCCAAGGGGCGCGTCTCCATCCATACAAACAGGTAAGCCCCCACTCTTCTCTTATAAAACACTTAATCTTGTCTATATATATTTTTTAGATTTCCCTTCTTTTCTTCCCTTTGTTAGGTCAAATCAGTGCTCGATTTGCCCCTGAGGAATCAGAAAGTTCTGATGATAGAATTATGACAGTTTGTATCACATACAAAACATATGCAGCGGAAAAATAACGGATCTACTTCATTCATAAATGTTAACATGCACTATATAAGTTTCAAAATTTGAGAACAAGAAAGTATACCTTAGAGCGGTGAATTTCAAAAACAGAAGATCAGAAGCACTTGGGAACACTTTCAATCTTTACTCCAATTCTACTAACACCCAAGATGCATGGTCTCTCATTCAGTTCCAAAGGGAGAATGTCAAAGTGTCTAACATTTCTTACACCACTTCGCAATAGTGTTCTTTTTCATTCTCTACAGAAAATTCTGTATGTTTCTCCCTTTGTATCTAACTGATTATCTAATTGGGCTAGCCTTTTGGGTCATTCCAATTGGGCTTAAGTGTGTGGCTTAGAGTGGGACCAAAAGGGACCAATAAGACACTAACTCCAATGGGCCTTGGGCTTTTCTATCAACTCTTGACAAGTCCAAGTTTACCATTAACTATATTTAATACCACTATATAAATATAGTTGCACTTTAGGCCTTATTTATAAATTATATCCCAAGACTTTATTATACATGCAACCCCTTCATAAAATATTCGTAGTAACACAAAGTCATAAATGTAGACTGCCACTTTGTAAATTACTACATCTTATGCTTGAGTATCCAGTTTAATCCTTTAAGTTATTCATTATATATTTATGAAATTCAATTTTATAAATATATACTCTAGCAAAAATTTACTAAAGTAGTTAGACCTAACATTCTGAATAACAAACCCATTAAACTTATCTCAAGGGAATATTTTGTATTTCTGTTAAGAAACTATGAATGTTATCTTAAGAATATATGTTCCATCAACATTAAATGTGGTTGTCCAACATACTGAGTTTTTTACCGTAACTCTAGATCTCACTCCTGATATATCAAAACAACTTACACCTCATGATCAAGTCCATTATTCTCTCAGGATTAAGAGTTCATGCAAATACAAGTCGTGAGTTTATTTATTTGACAGTCGTTAGGAGAATAATAAATCTCACACCGGTCTAGTTCAATATGTTTTAACTCTTAAAACATATCAACTAGAAATCTTCATTTCCATGATCAAGACAAATCATCTTAGTTGGTATGTTATAGTCTTCGCAGATGAAATGCTCAATTTCGCTGACTACGAACTAAAATTCTGAGTTTACAAAGAACTTGTGATTTATATCTTCTGTAACTTTTCACATAAATCACATACTATGCATCTCATGGACTATATGATAATGTCTCAATATTCATGTTACCATTATTTTTAGATAAAAATGAAACAACTTTATTAAACATAACATTAAGTCATACGTAATGTCATACATAATAGGATTTAAGGGCACACATCCTAATATCTGAAGGTGCTTGTTGGTCTCCCTTTATTGTGCTTCCTTCTCCTTCCTCCTTTTGTGCTTCTCCCTTGCCTCTTCCTCCTATGGCAAAGCCCCCAATATCCTTCCCTTCTTTTAGTCGTTTTGCTAAAGTTTCCTCTCCCTTTCTTCAATGTGCTACGTGTTCTTTCACAGAGTCCTCCAAGAAATCAGAGGAGCAAGAGGGGGAAGTTCCACCATAGGAAACCGATTCAGGTCCTCTCCCTTTTTTTTTTTTTTTTTTTTTAATACTTTTCCTCTTTCTTTCTTGGCTCCACTCTCCCTGTTGAATAATGCCCGTTCTTGTAGGTGTTAACACAGGTGCTGGAGATCCTCAGTCTATGGTTCCTAAGGCGGCTGTGGGATCTACTCAGATTGCCGAGTCTCAGGTAAGGACCCCTCGAACTATCCAGAAGATTGAGAGTTCTCTAACACCTTCAAGTGGAGATGTACTAGTGAGGGAGACTTCAGAAGCAGTTGTTTCAGATCCTGATTCGGGGCTTCCTACCTTCCTGGCCCATTTTGATCTTTTGGAGTTTAATAACCTTCCTGTGAGTCATTTTCATCGCTTTAGACCTTCCTACGGCAACTTCCTGCATTTCTCTGTGCCTATGGAGGGTCTGCCATTGTTGGAGGGGTTTCTCAAAGCCCATGGAGACTTTACTACTGGCTTTAGAGGAGGTATGTTTCTGGGTAACATTATGATGGAGCTGCTGTGTGCAGTGCTGATCTCCCTGAGGAATTCCTCCCTTAACTCCTTATCTGAAGAGAAGCTTTTGGAACGGAGGGGAGTGGTGTAGGATCTTTTAGAGGCAAAGTTCAACCTGTCCTTCCTGCTGAAGCATTTGCACTTACTGGCCCACATGCTATTCCAAAGGCGGGTTTCCAAGAGTATAGATGCTGAGATTCCTGCTGCTGAGGAGGCTCTAACTCATGCCTATAAGGTCCTGCAGGATTTGAAGGCTAAAAGGCAAAGGGTTCTCTCTCCTTCAGCTGTCCCTGCCCTTTCTCCAGATAGTTCCTTGCTGATCGGCCTTGTTCCTTAACCCCTTCCTCTTTTTAGCTAGTTTAGATGTGTTTTTTTTTCAAACAATTTGGGTTGTGTAAGTTTTATCTCTCCTTTTTCTTGGGCACTATTTTTGGTTTTTCTTCCCATTTTCTGTAATATGGACTTGCATTTGTATCCTCTTTTTTTTTTAAGGATTGCTTCTGCTTCTCAATAGCATATGGATTTGTTTCTTTTCTTTTTTTTCTTTTTTCTTTTTTGTATATATTGTTTTGTTGTTGTTGTTGTTTTTTTTATTTTTTTTTTATCGAGTCCTAGACCATGGTCCCTACAAGTCTTACTGTAGGGCCTGGACCAGGTACCCTGATGATTACTTTACTGCTCAGGTACTGAATTAGGTACATTGGGTGCTCTCTTTCTTTTCCCCCCCCCCCCTCTCTTTTTTTTAGGAGGTCCCAAATCATGAACCAGGCAGGTTTCCTTTTGCCAAATACTGGGCTAGGTATCCCGGGTATTTTTTTTTTTTGGGTACCCGTGGTCCTAAGCCATGTACTTTTGGACAAGTTGTGGTGTGGGTCCTGGATCGTATGCCAGAGTTTTTTCTTGCATCGATCCAAGTATCCTCCTCAAGTCTGCCCATGTTTGGAATTTAGTTTGACCATAATTTAAAGGACATAAGAGAGGTTTCATTGAATCAAAACATAGTTGCCAATCTTAAAGAATACAGAAGAGATGTCAAAATAGTAAGAAACCCAGAGTGCTTTCCTATCATGGGTTCCTGGATAATGCTACTTAAACAAAATTCATGACAAATGAAAAAGGAAAGATGAAAAATACTTAGCGGACTGGAGAAAAAGAAAAAGAGGTCTCGATGTACTGAGATCTTTGTTTTCCTATGCGTAGTACTGTTTCAGTCATTTCCCATTTATGGGCTCTGTTAGGACTGTTCCATCTTCCTTTGTGAGGTAGTAATACCCACTATCATGGGCTTCTCTAATGATATAGGGTCCTTCCCACTTTGGGGCAAATTTGGAGGGCCCTGGGAGGTTTCTTCTTACATGTTCTGCTGTCCTTAGTACTAGCTTTCCTTCAGTGAAGGCCCTTGGGCATACTGCCTACGCATACGCCCTAGTCATCCTTTGCTGGTACTTCTGGCTTCTCCTCCTAGCCAGTTCTCTTTCTTCCTCCACCCCTTCCAGATCTGCCAGTCTCCTTTCATTTTTTGTGTCCTCGGTGTCCCCTTGGTTTTCTTCAAGTACTACTCTTGGTGTAGGGACAACTAACTCCACAGGACTAGTTGCTTTTGTCCCATAGACTAGGGAGAATGGTGAGAATCTTGTGGCTGTCTTTACGGAGCTCCTGCATGCCCAGAGTACATCTGTCAAGTGGTCACTCTATTTCATACTCATGCTTCATCTTTTTAAGGATTTTCAGTATCGCCCTATTAGTGGCCCCAGAATGGCCATTTCCCTATGGGTAGTATGGCGTAGACCTTCCATGCTTGATGCAGTACGCCTCAATCAGGCTCTTCATGTCTTTGTTTATGAACGGGGTCCCATTGTCACTAATTAGTCTCTTGGGGATCCCGAACCTTGTAATAATGTGCTCTCGAATGAAGTTTGTTACGGTTGCTCCAGTGGCTTTTTTCAAAGGGATAGCTTCTACCCATTTTGTAAAGTACTCGGTGGCTGCTAAGATCCATATGTAGCCATTAAATGGAGGGTTTATAGGCCCTATGAGATCAAGCCCCCAAGTGTGGAAAGGCCATGGTGTCGTCATGTCCTGCAGTACATTTGGGTGAGTATGAATTGCATCTCCAAGTATTTGGCAGGCATGGCAAGCTTTGACTAGTTCCTCTGAGTCCTTTTTCATTGTTGGCCAATAGTACCCTAATAGTAGCAATTGTTTGTAGAGTCTATTTTTTCCTGGGTGACTCCCACAATCACCGGAATGGACTTCTCTGACCACTTCTCTGGCTTCCTTTGGTCCCAGACATCTCAGGGGGTCCCCGTTGTAACCCTTCTTGAATAAGATCTCATTTTGTAGGAAATATTTGACCACAAGTTTCTTGAGCCGGTGGGCTAATGTCCTGTCAGTTGGTAGGATCCCTTCAGCCAAGTATTCCATGAATGGAGTCTTCCAATCTTCTGTAACGAACACAGCATAACTCTCTTCCTTGTCCATCGAGAGCAGACATCTTTGGCACTTCTCCTATATGGTTGCTGCCTCCTTGTTCATATTTTTCCAGTAGTACCCCATGCATTGTATTCTTCTGTATAGACTGATCTTTTCTGCAACCCCACTGGTTTGGCTGTGTAGTTCTTCTAATCTCAGCCTTCCTTCCTTTTCATTGATACACATGGATAGGATTCCTTTGGGCAGTCTCCTATATAGTTCTCCTTCTATTAGGGTGTAGTCTTTTAGCTCTTTGATACTCCCCTCATGTCCTGACTCTTTTATTTTTTCTTTAACCTCCTTTCTCCAATCTTGCTACTCTAGTTCTTTGGGGAACATTCCTTTTAGGACTTCTATGATGGAGTGTTCTTGCCTACTCACCCTTATCAAGGTGTTTTTTCCTTTAACTGCCATTTGGGATCCCAAGGTGGCCAGTGCATCGGCGAACCTGTTTTCACTCCTCTGAGCGTACTCTACACTGAAGGTTAGAAACTCCTGCTCTAGCCTTTGCGTCCAGGTCCTGTAAGCTGCCAAACTCTGTTCTCTTAGTGCGAAATTGCCCTTCACCTAAGAGACTACAAGATTGGAGTCTCCTAGAACTCTCATGTGCTTTAATCCTATGCTGAGTGCTATGGTCAGCCTAGTCAAGTATGCCTCATATTCAGCGGCGTTATTCGAGCAGGAGAAATCGAGCTTGAAAGATAAGGGTAGGGTGTCCCCATCTTCACAACTTAATACGATTCCCAGTCCATTTGAGGTTGTCGTTGTTGACCCATCAAACCTTATCGTCCACTTCTTCCTTAGGAGCTCTATCACTGCCACCTCCTCGGGGATCTCCTCACTTAGTGGACATTCCTCATTCCTGGGGAACTAAGCCAGCAGGTCTGCTATGGCTTGGCTTTTGATAGCCCTAGAAGTCCTGATGCCCATGTCATACTGAGAAAGCAACACCAGCCATTATGCTATCCTTCCTGTCAAGAGGGGCTGATGACGGAGTGCCTTTATGGGGTGAGACTTAGTCACTAAAAGGATTTGATGAGCTGAGAAATATCGTTTCAGCCTTTGGGACGCGTAGATAATCACTAGGCAAGCCTTTTCTATCCTAGGGTACCTAGTCTCAGTATCCTTAAGTGTCCTGTTTACATAGTAAATGGGTTGCTCGTTCCCATCATCATCCTCTTGTGCTAGTAGGGCTCCTATCGCTTGGGAGTTTGATGCTAAATACAACAAAAGGGGTCACCCACGTACTGGTGCTTGGAGGGTGGGAAGGCAGTTCATGATCTGTTGGACCCTCTAGAAGGCTTCCTGTTGCTCAGCTCCCTAGGTGAACTCAGTCCCCTTTTTCAATAGTTTGGATAAACCACTGGTGACCGAAGCTAATCCTGGCATAAACCTCCTGATGTAGGAGACCCTCCCCAAGAAGCTTTTAAGCTCCCTTACCGTTGTAGGCCTCTTCATTGTGGCAATAGCCATGGCTTTTGCTGGATCTACACTTATGCCTTTGTGGTGTACCAGGAACCCAAGGAATTTCCCAACAGACACCCCGTAGGCACACTTCATGAGGTTCATGCGTAGTTTATACTTCCTGCATCTTTCAAAAACTTGTTCAAGTACCTGGAGGTGTCCTATCCTAGTTTTTGACTTCACCACAATATCATCCACATAATCTTCCATCTCCTTGTGCATCATGTCGTGGAAGATGGCCTTCATGGTTCGTTGGTATGTGGCCCCTGCATTTTTGAGGCTAAAGGGCATCACAGTGTAATAAAAATTCCCAATTGGGGTCTTGAACGCTGTCTTTTCAGCATCTTTGGCGGCCATGCGGATTTGGTTATATCCACTATACCCATCCATAAATGAGAACATAGAGCTCCCCGTGGCTGAATCCACAAGCAGATCAATATTAGGCAGAGGGAACTCATCTTTTGGGCATGCCTTGTTTAGTTTGCGGAAGTCCACACAACAACGGATCTGACCATTCTTTTTCTTCATGGGCACTATGTTGGAAAGCCACTTGGGATGTTGGATGGGTTTGACAAATCCAGCTGCCAACAGCTTCTTGACTTCTTGGGTTATCTAACCTTCTACATCAGTGTGAAAGACCCTCGCTGGCTGGGCCATTGGCTTAACTTCTGGATCCACTTTAAGAGAATGGACTACCAATTTTGGATCTAGACCGGGCATCTCATCATAGGTCCATGCAAACACATCCATGAATTTCTGGAGTAGGGCTACTAATTGCTCCTTTTCTTGCGTTGTTAGCTGACTGCTGATGAAAACAGGCTTTTGGGATCCCAGCTCGGCTCCCCAAGTTTATTTCCATTAGCTCCTCTTCAGGCTGAATTCGGGCCTCCTGAACTAGTTCCTGGGGGATTTCTTCTTGGGCGATCATATAATCTGGTGGCCCGAGACCTTCCTGCATAATGCATTTAGGCCCTGCGCATCTTCATAAACGATAAATTACCCTTCCTTCGAGTTCTTGTACTACAACACATTTCCGGGATCCTGAGGAGCCGAGCTCCCTCTTTTGCCTTTTTCTCTCCAAGAGGTTTCTCAAATCATGGGTACTTCCTCCTTCTTCTTCCAGGACAGGTGCTCCTAGGGTCCCCAGCGTGGCGCTCTCGTCATCCGATTCTAACTCATCATAGAACATGGTTTCTACAAAGTTCACCTCCCATCTGCTGAAAGGATTATGATTGGCAGGGATCCTTATGGGCTTCCCACTCAATCTCCCCTTAACACATTGATGGTACGTGGAGGGAATAAGGCGGTGCTTGTGGAGCATGGGCGTCCCAACAGTACATGGTAGGACACCTCCGAATTAATCACATGCAATCTTGTTAGGGCCACTATTGGTCCTACCCTTAGAGCCAGCTGCACATATCCTTCAATTGATTCTGTCGACCCTCCAAATCTTGTTATCTCCATGGAGGCCCCTAAGATCCTTCTACTTGTTAGGCACATGGCTTCCAAGGTACTTAGAGCAATGAGGTTAAGTGACGCCCTTGTGTCTACCAATGCCCTCCTGATTTGGACACCATTTATAGTGACCATTAGGTAAAGGGGTCTGCGATGGTCTGGATGCTCAACCTCCATGTCCTCATCAGTGAAGATTATTGCGTTGGTTGTCTCCAGGTAAGCTCGACTGGCATGGGACTTTGCTGTGAAACATTCCATTCTTGAATCTGTTACTATACTCATGAGGGACTCTGTGGCCACCCTTCTTACTTCTAGTCCAAATCCTAGCTGGTTGAATAACGACTTGAACTTGGGGTTCTTCTGGAGAGTCCTGACTGTGCTTGGGTGGAAGGATCCTTCAGGTTCTTCTGCTTCTGCTGGGTTCCCATGGATCACCACAGCCACCACCCCCTTTCCTTTGTGGTTGGGTAAAGGTTCCTTTGCACCTCTAGCTCCTTTTGAGTGAGTTCCAAGGTTCCTTCTCTCAGCTTCTTATGAAAAAGTCTACGGAGGGTCTAGCAGTCCCTGGTAGAGTGTTTGACATAATTATGAATTTGGCAAAACAAGGGGTTCTTCCTTTCTTCTTTAGTTGGTGGCTTGGACACGGTGAATGGCCTGACCACTCCATCTCCGATCCATTTATCCAGGACTTGGTTCAATTCTTATACAGTAAATGGGATCACCGGTGGTTCCTCAAATACTTTTCCGACAGGCTTCTTCCTTTTCTCTCCCACCGATGCTGTCATGGCTTGAGGTATTGGCACCCTCTTCATTCTCATAGTCTGCGTTGTTCTTCTAGTTCTCTGTAGCAGGTTGGCAAACTGAGTTATATAGATTTTCGAGATTGAGCCTGTAATCAAAGAGCATGTTGGATATGCAGGTTTCTACGAGCTCTTTTTCTTCATGGTCTCCAATCTAGAGATACATCTTCAAATATTTTGATGAACTGGACAGGGTCCTCCCCTAGCCTTTGTCGCACCATTTGGAGGCTTTAGAAGGTGACCTTGTCCTCACCTGGGTAATACTTTGCACAGAACCTCTTCATCATTTCGTCCCAGGTTCTAATGGACCCAGGCTTCAGCGTGGTGTACCCTCCTACGTAAGGGCTTTCTATCTCCTGCGTAAGGGCCCATAGTGTGGATAAATCTGCTCACGTGTTCCACGGCACTTCCATTCCTTCCATCAAAAGGATGGAACTTTGGGGGTTCATATCCTTTGGGATATGGCTTGCCAAGGAGCTCTGGCGGGAACGGGGGATCCTGGGAAAATTGTTTGGGAATCCTTGAGAGTTTTTCCCTTTCCTGCTCCAACAGGGCATTAACGTCTGCCAGTGTCAGGTATTAGAGGTTAGCTCCCCCTCCTTCTGGTTGGGCTTTGTCCTGGTTGGCCACAGGAGGAACATTATCCCTAATTTCATGTGTCCTACCTTTTTTAAGGAGGCGAATCTCTTGCTGCAAATCCTTCAGCATTTCTGTCATTCGATCCATGGGGTCTGGCTCCTGTCCTGCGTGCCTTTGCCCTGATACAACCTCCTGCTCTACCAGAGGCACCTCATTCCTCTGTCTGGAGGCCATTTCGTTTTCTCCTACGAGCTTAGATGCCGCGGGTGGCACATTGGTACCTTTGTTGTTCCTTGCTCTTGGAGTCATGCTCTGCGAAGGGACTACTTCTTCCCTCTTCTTTTCCCAGTCCCCAGCGGAGTCGCCAAAATGTGAGGGTTAGTTTTCGGACAGTATCCAGGCCCAAGTTTAAACAAGGACCCCATACCCTCTAGTTGTAATTTGAAGGGACTGGGCTTGGTCTTTCACAGCTAAATAGGTTGTTTACAGACCAAGTGGTGCCCAAGGCAAGACTCCTACAATACGTATACACTAGCAAGTGAGAATATATATGTTGATCAACAAGAAAATAGCAAAGGAAGACAAATGTAATAAAGAAAACACAAAAAATAATTGTTCAGGATCCTCAAATCAATAAGAAATACTTCATTAGTTTTCTTAATTTATGGATTACAATGAGCTCACTAAGACGTAATATAAGGTTCAAATAAGCTCAAAAATTACAGACTTAGGTGACTCTCTAAGCCTCTAAGACTTGCAAAGTTTGAATCCTTTTGAATCCTTTTGAATCCAAGTATGTACTGTAGTGGCTGTTTCTGGGATACCGAAGGATATTTCCTTGTTTTCTTTGAGTTTTACAGAGCTTGTTTTCAATGATTCTATATAATTTCCCTATTGCTGAATTCCCTCCAACGTTGGTTGCTTCTCCCTTTTATAATGTCACTTTAGGGTTCTGGAGTACCATTGATTCTTCCCCCTTGGCTCCATGGGTACCAGAACCTCTGTTTGTCCCAGTTCTTCTAACAACTGATTCATTCCTTATTTCCCACAGTTCTCTTCTTTTGGTATTTTTTCCTTCGAAAGTGCCTTGCTGACCTTCCATTCTAAGGTCCCTTTTGGGGAGCTGACCTTTAACTTTGCTCCCTCCAAGTTTTTCTCTGTCTTCTCTTTTCAGGCTTAGCCCCCTTTTAGCCGCCCCTCTCCTTTTGTCATTTTTTCCCGATAAGCCAAGTCCTTCTTTGCCAAATCGAAGGTTTCCCTAGCTATTTCCTTTCGTGGGTCTTTTTACTCTAGGTTCCCCGAGGTACCGGCCTCTCATTCTTGAGTTGTTGCTCTCCAAGTCCCCTGGCTCTGTGTTGCATCGCTGAGTGCTCGAGAATGACCCATCTCCCGTTCGTTCCTAGTGCCTTTTAACCCTCCTTTGAGCTGTCTTAATCCCACCTTGGCCGTGTTGCACACCCAGAGGTCCCAGGTAGTCTCTGGTATCCTAGCCCAGCCCCTTTCTTCTGGACTTTCTTTGTTTTTTTCCTCTGATTCTAGCGGGCTGACTTCTTTCCTTTCTCCCTTTGTTTTATGGATTCCTTGCCTCTTCACAGAGCCCAGGCCTTAGGTCCATCATCCTTCTTTCTTTTGTAAGCCCCATCTTTTCTTTTTTTTCGATTTTTTTTTTTACTTCCCATGGATTGGCCCAATGTGCCATTTATTTGGGCATTTTATCATGATTTCTTTTTAGACCTCAACAAAGTGAAAGTGCATCAGCTATTAGTGTCTTGGAGTGGGATGGAAATGGAATTGTGGTTGTGGGTTATGGCGCAAAAGGGTTTCCCCATATCACTGAAAAGCAGTTGTTGAGGATACTTGAGCATTTTAAGGCGAGAGATTGTCCCTACATTTCATCTCTGAAAGAAGCTACAAGGAAAACACTACAAAAATAATTTATCGAGCTGATCTTTATGTTTTAAGAGCGGCCTGTGTCTCTTTAACAGCTCTCCAAATTAATAGTTTTCTTGCTTTTCAGAAGTTGATTTTTGACAATTTTTATATGTCAGTGGTAATTTAGGCAATTCTAGGTTGTAACAGTCGAGGGGGATGGACACCTCCATTAGAAACTCCAATTAAACTACAAAGATCTTGATGCTTTCATAATTATAATATTTTGAAATATTGTTACAGAATTCATATGTTTGGCCAAACATAGCCGTTTTAACCCCGAATCATTTAAATTTTGAGATGTACATGATATCAAATTGACCAAATGTGATTTATCTACTTTAGCAACATCTTATGGGAAAGCATATTTCATATAAACATAATATTTAAACGTTTGCCTTAACTGAAAGCATCACAATGATACTTGAATTTAGTATATTTCAACAAAATAAAATAAAATATGGCACTATCTTAAGAAATATTTTTCCAAATAGTAGTATTATTTTAAGGACAATAAGTGCGTAAGAGTTTATTTAGCTCAATGACGATATTGGGAATATTTGCTTCTACGCTTTTGGACAGGCTTGCATGAAAAAAAAAAAAACTTATGATAAGCAGCGTGAAAAAAAAGATTGTATTATTAAGAGTTATGATTATTTATAATAGATTGGATTCCAGGAAAGAACAATAACCTGGACCATCTGGAATCAATTAGCTCTTGTTGGGGCATCATTCTAAGTGCTTATTGAGAAGGATCTATTGTTTCAGCTTTGGTAGGCACAAAGACGTGTGTGTAGGCTTTATAAAAAGTCCAATACACATTACACACCACTGTTTAACTTCAAAGCAACCAAAAGAATTTTGGCTATGTAGTACACCAACATATTTTGTGAGGGTTCCCATATGATGGCAAGTTGAAGTTGAACAATACAATATAAGTATATAATTTGTGCCTCTCCTCTAAAATCAGAATTTATTCTCCTTTCCCTTTCCACCCAACAATGTCCCATTTGGTGCTTTCTTTAAATACAAGAGATATCCTTTTTCCTATGTTTCTCCTTAAGTTTGTCTCTTACATAAGTTCTCATATTGATGAAACAATCCATTTTCTTTCTCTTCCAATATTTCTCTGTTGCTGAGGTTTTGTTTGAAAGTTTTAATCCTAGTTGATCTTTTTTTGTTGGTAAAGTGGCACGGGTGCTATCATATCTAGACTAGCAAATTTTAATCCTAGTTGATTATGTTAATGCTTAATGTCACCATGGAACTACCTCCTTTTCTGTTGCTTAAGCACAAGATATTTCAAAGTCTAGGTAGAATTTTTTTCTTTTTATAGTTTTTTCATTGTATATATCTGATGGTTTTATAGATTGAGCTAGAAACTTTTTCAGATCTTTTATCTGAGATAATTTCTTGTTGTTTGATTTACTGTTTCATACATAATGATCTATTGCCTTCATTTTTAATGGAACAGATTTTAATGTGGAGACTGTAGATTTCAAGAATATTAGCTTCACTGTCTGGGATGTAGGAGGACAAGATAAGGTACCAGCTTGATATCATTCTATGGCATAACTCTTTTGTTAGTGATTTGCACATAAATTTCTGCCTCCTCTCTTCTGGCCTCAAAAATGAAAATGGATTTCTGCATGATGAGAAAGTGAAAATAACAAATATTTATCCATAATAAAATCAAGTGGTTGCAGTAACTTAACTGAGTTATGTAAGGGTTAAGTTTGATTATGAAGAAAGATGAATTAGTTAATCTAGCTCATCTTTCAACAAAGATCAAAGTATCCCAATCCATTAACCTAATCATAAGTACCTTATAATTTTCCAAGGTTATTTCTCTCTAATATTTCATACATTGATGAGACACATTTCATAGAATTAATCTCATGTACCTTCCATTGTCTCTAAAACTACTATATAATTAGTAATTGCCATTTCAATTTTGAACCATGGAAATTTTTGTTTTTGTTTTTGCTTACAACAGGGATTCGAACTCTGGCTCTACCTATGGTTATAATATAGTGAAAGACATTTTATTTTCTTTAAAGTAGAAAAGAAAGGTTGAAGGGTACCCCATTTGTAATTAATAAAAGAATTCATCTTTATTCTTGAAAAATATTATAATAATAACGGTTTTGTCATTATGTTCTAGGAAATTTAATAATGCTGCATAAGCTTTGATTTTCATTATTAAACAGATTCGACCTTTATGTAGACATTACTTTCAAAATACTCAAGGACTAATCTTTGTCGTGGACAGCAATGATAGAGAAAGAGTTGCAGAAGCCAGGAATGAGCTACATCGTATTCTTGTTGAGGTTAGTAAGGACAACGTGTTAGAACTTAGGAACTTGGAGTTAGATTTTACCTTCTTAACTTAGAATTTCATTGTTAAACAGATTCCAAATCAATGTTTCAGTATTGAAAATCTCCATTATGATTATATCTTGAATTTCTTTTAATGCAATTAAACCTATGCTTACAGAATTCTTCATCCCAATATAGAAAGAACAAAAAAAATCTGTGCTTATAGAAGTATTGCATTGATGAGTAACTATAATCATATAAATAAAGATTCACTTTTTATCATTTTTTTTTTTGTGCGCAGTTTGAACTACGCAATGCCGTGCTTCTTGTCTTTGCCAATAAGCAGGACCTTCCAAATTCTATGAGCGTTTCTGAGGTTGCTGATAAACTTGGCCTATACTCACTCAATCAGCGTCCCTGGTAAGCATTTGCTTTCCCTATACCCCATCAAAGAAAAAGAATGTCTTATCAGTCATGTTCCTCCCGTTTATTTGTTTGGCTGATTTATCAGTCATGTTTTCATTCAATGATCTGTATTATTTTATTTGTTTCTTCCCTTTAGCTCGCCTTTCTGTAGTGTACATTTTCACTCTACAAGGCAAACCCTTTAGTTGACAGAAATACAAACAGAAGAAGAAACCACTCTTGATATAATTTTCTCTTGAAAAAAATTATCTAAATATAAATTAAGTTATATTTTTTTATCACTTTTTTGCATAACTGCTAACATGGCCTATTGTGATTTATGCATATGATCTAAATTAAAAGTCTTATTATCTCAAATCAGTGTGCATTTGGTTTAGCCTTTTAAGCTTATTTTTTTATGTACAATTTTTTAAAATCCCACTTTTACAATTTTTTATGTACAAAGGTACTTTTTATCCACGTTCAAAATATAAGCAAATCAACTAACAAGACAATTCAAACACACAAATGGGATTGCCCAAAATACATGTAGTCTGAATCGTGGTATTGGTTGATTGACTTAATTCATTGTGCAGGTACGTCCAGAGTGCTTCTGCCACCTCTTGCCAAGGACTATATGAAGGTCTTGATTGGTTATCCAACAACATTTCTAACAAAACTACATGATATGATCTCTTCCCCAATGCCTCTTACAACAACTAAGATGTGGAAAATTATACCAATTAAGTTTGACCTGGGTTTAATCAGTAGAACCAAGTGTGATAATTACTTAAAGAGAAGAGTTTTTGTGAAAACCCAACCTAATTGGAGCATTAGTGGAGAATTCTCCTCAGCAGGCCAGCAAACATGTACTTCAAATTTAAATTCTGATATCTCAAGCAGCAGTTGGTACTTGGTAGTGAAACAACTCTTATATGCAAATATTGTATTATAAATTATAACCACTGGTTGGATCATTATCCAATTGAGAATGTTTAGTACAATCTTTTTTTCTTTTGCCTGATCGAGATAGTTGCTGTAATCAGTTGGGAATTGATCTATCTTACGGAGTATTTATTAAGGTCAGCTGCATGCACATTATTCCAATGTTAAAGTTATGAATGAACTGCTAGTATTGGTGTACAAGAAGATAACATCCATTGCAAACCATTTTCCGGCTTAGGAGGCGTTTAGCTTTAGCTGGTTGTTTCACACTTGAAAAGCAGATGGTTGCTCTCATAAAAAGAACATGTGCATGCAGATTCTTTTTCTTGAAGGGACTGACAAAATATCACAAGTATATCATTGATTATTAATCCAAATACCAATATATAGAATAACAGATGGGAAGAGAACTGAACTTAAAGACATGTATAAAATGAACCTTTCTTCACCTAAAAGGTTACATGGTAAAAGAACTAAATATGTGCGCTTAAATAACTGTAATTCTGCACTCCAAGCAAGTCAGCTTCATTTATAGCTTGTGGGACTCAAATATAGATTAAGTGAATATACAGCTTTATACTTCATCCTTCCAAAAAATGAATAATCACGGAAATCTATAATTGAAAGAAAATCCTTTTTGAGACCAAGTTCTAGAAAATAGAAAAGAAACAAATCCACATAGACTTGTTAACCAGGTGAACATATTTCGTATTCAAAATGTAAGCATAGGAATGTTTCAGGATCAGATACGAACAAATATGGATTATAGAAGCAGATTGATAAAGCTAATTATCAAAGGGGGAAAAAATTACATTGATCAGACTAAGAGCATCTCTCGGAAATTGAAACAAAATAAACCCAGATAGGGTTGTTAACCAGGTGAACATATAAGTATTGGAATGATTCAGGATCAGATCTGAACAAATATGGCTTATAGAAGTAGATTGACAAAAGTTTACTTCACATAACCATAGATTGAGGTCCATCTGAAGCCTTAGATTTCTTATCTTTTTTCGTCCTCCCTCCATTTGTATTCTTCTTTTTCTTTGGTTTCTCATCTATAACAGGTTGTGTGCTCTGCAGGTGTTGATGAACGGCAGCCAAAGGATCCAACTGGAAAGCAGGATAATTAAGAACTGTACTCAGCTGTTTTCCTTCCTTCAAGCTGATGAAAATGAACCCGATATTACATTAAGACAGATATCACAATGAAAAAGCTTGCAACAGGAAGTAAATCATGGAATTCATATGCTCACATTAACTTTTTCATAGATTTACAATTTGGCTTCAACTCATCTGTAGGAGGAGTTGGTTGCCTTGGGGTCTTCAAATCAGGAAGGAAATCTGAGAGGGTCGAGGGATCATATACTTTCAATTTCTTCTGTCGGCTTCTAAGTTTCTTCTTTTGGCAGAACATAAATACATATTTAACATAATAAAGATTATGAATATTACTCAAAAATAAGTTTTACAAGTGTTATCAAACATTTGCCACAACATATTAGTTCAAAAGGTTTAAACGAAACAAAAGAAAGGCATCACCTTAGATTCAGATATCAAATAAAGGCATACATTTTTTTTCTTCATATATTGGTAAATAGAGGTATACAATTTTAATACACAGTTGTAACAATCTGGTACTTGTGGAACACAATTAAGTCCTAACATCATCCTTAAAACAATTGGTCCGTATTGAATAAAAGTTCTTTTTAAGGCTTAGACATTCCTTGTTTTGGAGATTAGAATTTAGAACCATGTCCCCATGCAAAGTCCTTAGGATGGACAACCAACTCAAGAAGAATGGAATGAGAAAATACTGAGGCTTACAAGGCTTTGGTAAGATTTATGGACTCCAATGGGTCATTTTTAATTAAAAAAGAATAATGAGAATTTGGGCAAATTAACAATTTATCATATCTGAAATCCCCAGGTCATAATTTTGCTGCAATACAGTTTTCACTCCAAAAATCTTTGATCCAGGCTCACATTAACTTATCTTTTTGACATTTAAGAGATGAAGGTTCAAGATTCTGTTCAATTGTCCACCTTTCACATTTCTCATTTAATTTTAGCTAGGTTAAAAAGGGAAGGATTGCCTGCTCTATGGAAGACCCTACATAAGCCTGACCATAGTAGCACCTATCTACAGAGGAACCAATGCTTTAAGGGTCTAAACAATAAAGGGGCCGTAGACACACCCTCATAAAGGTCAAAGCCTGACCTCAATTCATTGGGTCCAAGTAGCATCATCCAGTGGGTATCCTGCTTGAACCTACATCACTCCCACAAACTCAAAACGTTGATCCCAATCGAACCACATTCTGTAAACCTTTGTCACTAACCCAAATTAAGTAGTGAATATACTCAATTTTGTATCTTGCATCCTAGAGGTTGATTGAAGGTACTCACCTTTACATGTAAGTTGAACAATCTGGCTATCTATACATGGCATCATGTGTCATTTTTCAAAGCTACTCCCTTAACTTGCCATACCATTATAGAACAGAGTTGCACCACACTAGCAGCCACAAAATGTATTTGTGGATCCTACATACCACTTGATTAAAATTTGTCTACATCCTTGCGGTTTTGGAAAAGGTTGCATTTTGCTAAATATTGTAGAATTTATTTTACAAGTACCAAAAATTTATGCCAATTCATTTTCTAAATCACTTAAAAAAGTATAGAAACTCCGACACTCTTTTTACTTTTATGTACAAAATTCCCTTTTGGAGGTAATGTCTTGACTCTAAAAGATTGACCCAAAATCAATGCTATATTTTCTTGCAAGTGCAAGATTTACTTAAATTAAATCTATCTTGAAATAGATAGGCAAACAACACGTGTAAAGAAGCTGAAATTCAGTCCATCAAAAGGAAGACAAACTTTACAACTTGGCAATGCAAGTCCGGACTGGAACTTTCTTACTAGTGACAAAAAAAAATGATATAAATCTTTACAACATACTAACCAATGCAATAACCAAATTGCCAATAAGCAAGAAAGCACAGTTCAAACTACCCACCAACAACACCAAAAAATTAACTCTGGCAAGTGTATAACAATAAACAACGCAAATGTTAATTTAAGAATCTCACCTTGCCAATAGCCTTCTGGGCACTCATGGAAGCAACAGTATCTTTAACCTCCGCATATTATTAAAGCACGAATGAAAATCTATAATGATGATTTCTTTTTATCCTTCATATATAAATATATATATATATATATATATATATATATATATATATATTTACAATCAATCCCCGGCAGATCGTGCTTGGAATGCATGTGATTGCACATGATCCATATTCCCCGGCAGATCATGCTCGTGCAATAGGTGTGGAGCTTGTGAATTTCGATCAAGCTATAACAACTGCAGAATTCATCTCTCTACACATGCCTCTTACACCTACTACATCAAAAATTCTCAATGATGATACTTTTGCAAAGATGAAGAAAGAAGTTCGAATTGTCAATGTTGCTCGTGGAGGAGCAATTGATGAAGATGCACTAGTGAGGGCACTAGATGCTGGAATTGTTGCTCAGGTTCTTACATTCTCATACTTGATTCACATATATCTTACGGTTGAGGAAAGTCAATAACATGGTCTCTTTGTTATAGGCAGCACTTGATGTTTTCACAAAGGAGCCACCAGCAGCAGACAATAAATTGGTTCTGCATGAGAATATTACTGCAACTCCTCATCTTGGTGCCAGTACAATGGAAGCTCAGGTGTGTCTAATGAACAGGATTTACAGTTTTACTAGATCTATTTTTTCTCTTACCTAGTAAACTGATAATATTTGGGTTTAATGCTCAGGAAGGGGTTTAATGCTCAGGAAGCTGTTGTGGGAGCCCTAAGAGGGGAGCTTGCTGCTACTGCAGTCAATGCACCAATGGTTCCTGCAGAGGTATCATTGTATCTTTATTTTGCTTATGGTGTCAGGATCTAGTATTTTAAATTAATTGTATTTTCGACTTTTAGTATATAATGTGGTCCAGCCATCATTTATTTGTTAGTTTATGTAGCACAATCTAAATTCCTTTCTGCTTTTTGTGATAAGTTGTAAATAGCTTTATTAAAGATAGAAGAATCACTGATACAAATGGAGAAGAAAGTTTTTTGGGGAAAAATAAGAACGCAAAAAATGGATATTCTCTCTCCCCACCGAAAAGATCTTTGACTTTTCAGCTCATTAAATAGTTATTTTGATTTTGAAGTAGTTTCTCTCAGCCTATGTTTCTGGTTCAGGGTTAAATGCTGGAACCTGTTCATTTAACCGTCTCTCTTATCTCAAAATATGATTAGGAAATGATTGCCTTTTTCTATTAGATTGGGAATTCATGGTAACTAGATTGACATGCTAGTACAGGCAGTATCAGGACCATACCCATTGTCGTGCATGCAAATTATATGCCTAACTTCTAGATTTATTGTATTGGTAACTACAAGAATAAAAAACTAGCCATATGCCTTGTCTACTAAATAATGGCTGATGGCTATTAATTATGCATCGTGTTTGTACTATTAAGAAAGTGGCATCTCGGTTGTTTTCTTTCAACTTTGAGTTTTTAGCTATAAGGAGCACAAAAACCTCATGTTTTGTCATTCCTTTTCTATGTTCAGGTGTTATCGGAGCTGAAGCCATATGTTGTACTTGCTTAGAAGCTGGGGAGACTTGCTGTGCAATTAGTAGCAGGAGGAAGTGGTGTGAAAACTGTTGAAGTGACGTATGCTCCTGCTAGAGCTCCTGATGATCTTGACACCAGGCTTCTTCGTGCCATGATCACCAAGGGTATCATTGAGCCCATTTCCAGTGTGTTTGTGAATTTGGTTAATGCTGATTTTACTGCTAAGCAGAGAGGTCTGAGGATATCAGAGGAGAGAATTGTTCTAGATGGTTCACCTGAGAGCCCACTTGATTTCATCCAAGTCCAGATTGCGAATGTGGAATCCAAATTTGCCTCTGTAATATTAGAGTCTGGGGAGATTAAGGTCGAGGGACAGGTGAAAAATGGGATTCCCCATCTGACAAGGGTAGGATCTTTTGAAGTTGATGTCAGCTTGGAAGGTAGTATTATACTCTGCAGACAGGTCGATCAGCCAGCCATGATTGCATCAGTTGGGAGCATTTGGGTGAGGAGAATGTGAATGTCAGCTTTATGAGTGTGGGAAGGATTGCCCCCAGAAAGCAAGCTGTAATGGCAATTGGTGTGGATGACCAACGAAGCAAGGAAGCTTTGAAGAAGATTAGTGAAGTTTTATTGAAGAGTTTGTTTCAAGTTGTAGTGTGGATCACAATTACTACATCTTTCTTTTTCCTTTTTGGATGGTTGGTGTTAGTCATAACCACATCCTAGCGCCAATTTTGATAGTTTCTATGAGTGTTGTTGTAGCTTGATGGAAAGGAAGAACAATAAATCAGCTTTGCGATGAAAAGTTTGTACTGCATTGAGTTGCCATGTTCCCAAATTCAATTTTCTATTTTAATCTGCCCAGTTGCAATTGTATTACTTAATGGATGCATGTTTGGTTCTGTCTTGGTGTAGTGTTGCAGTCATTTTCCATGAAAATTTTATATTTGTTGCAGTCATTTTCCAGGAAAATTTTACATTTGTTTTCGCATTGAGAGATTTAAGTATTCAACCATGATGACTGATTGATGAGTTTTTTCTTTTTAAGAGGCGAGACCCAACATGTGAGATTTTAAATAAGAGGTAGAGTGGAGGAAATAAGAATCAAATTCAGGATCTCGTGTTCTGATATCATGTTAAATTACCGATTGTTTCAAAAGTTTAAGCTATTGGAATATGATAAATTTAACCATTTAACTACACAATTCTAACTAAGGACTTGTTGAAATGCAAGCTATCTAACTATATTTAATTTTCTCTACTTCTTCAAAAATACGTCTTAAAAGAAAGTCAAGTTAAACTCCTTGCAAATACATCACTATATTCAAATATGTGTACTTCGCAATTGTCTATTGTTATAAAGGAGTGGAAACTGAAACATTGATATTACCCCAATCATTTTAACCTTGAAGGTAAGACTCGTTGGATATAAAGCATATTATTACATTTCTCACTGAACTCATCATATTGTGAATCTGACTGACCTGTGGTCAAAATAATCTCAACCTATCTTTTCCACTGGTCTTCCCTTGACTTTCTATATCTCAAAAACCATGTCCACATTCTGAACAACCAGGTGCTCTCAATCTTCACTAGACTAATGTGAATTGCAAAGTTTCTCTACTGCCTTGTTTGAAGCCAGGGAAACATCCAAGCAAAAGCTCTCTATAGTTTATGAACCAGAAAGGAGAGGAAACTGAGCTACAGTTGTAGGTAGGGAGATGGGGAGATTATGTATCGCTAGATAGGCAGCAATACCAGCAACATAACCTGCAAAAGCAAAACCACTCACCTGTACAAAGAAGAATGACTTCTTTTACTAAAAAGAAAAATAAGAGTTTAGTCAATAAAATGTCACTACATAGCAGTCCATACCTTCCGTAAGTACCAAAAGAAGTCCACCTTTTCCATTCCCATGAATGCTACTCCAGCTGCCGAACCAATAATTAGCATGGATCCACCGGTGCTAGCACAATATGCAATCAACTGCCAAAACTGAGAATCCTGGGGGAAGGAGGTGAGGTCATACATCCCCATCGTTGCTGCAACCAGTGGAACATTATCTATAATTGCTGATACGAGTCCTATTGCACTGGCAATCACTTCACTACTAGGAATGTGAGCATCAAGGTAATTCGCCAATTCCTGAAGAATCCCTGCAGCCTCAAGGCTAGGGGAAGAAAAAAAAAACGAGTTTGTTACAATGCAGAAGTAATAACTTAGCATATCTCACGTGTATATGTATCCAAGTATGTTTTTTAGGAAATCAGATTAATATATCATAAATATCTTGATTATAATTCTTCCAGAGACACATAAATACAGGTTTCTAAAAATATATTATGTCGCATAAGAGTACATGAAACATAGTTCAAAATGTGTTCCGTATTCACCTGCTAACGGACAAGAGTATTCCAAGGAAGAAAAGAACTCCTTGAATGTCAATCCGTGATAAAGCTTGTGGCACTTTTAACTTCTGCTTTTCAGATTCGCCATAGTGGATAGAATCAGTTAGAATCCAAAGAACTCCAAGTCCAAGCAGGATACCCATAAAAGGAGGCAAACCAGTTAGGGCCTTGAACACTGGAACAAAAATCAAAGCTCCAATACCTACAAAAAAAACAAGCTGTCCTCGGGGAGCCACCTGTTCGGATGCCATAACATTGGAAGAGTCCTGTTCGTATCCATTAACTTCACTGGACAGAAGAAGAGAAACTCATATCACATCATCCATAATCCAAAAACTTAAACCTAGCCTTTCTAAACTAAAATTCACTGGCTTTGCTTTGACAATACAAGAAGCAAGACTGTTTAAACCTAGATCCTAAGATCACTGAATGGTCTACAAGATTGGATTGGGGAATTGTAAGATTTGACACACTATGTTTAATAACTATAAAAAATTATCATCTTATGTTAACAAATCCAAGAAGTAGAATAGTTTGGAATGTAGCTCAAAAGGTAAAACTTTTTGTTTACAAGTTATAGATAATTTGTAAAGGTTCAAATCCTTGCATTTTTGCAATTAAAATTTGATACAATGTATATAGAGTAATATGTAAGCATATTCTTATTAACAATATCAATATTTTAGATAAGCACATAAATCACAGCTCACAAGATGATAAAAGTTTTCTATTAAATTGAAAAATACATAAGATCTTAATTAAAATATAGATTTTTTACAATTCAAATCTAGATTCCACCATAGTTTGGGACTAAGAGCACTTGCAGCAGTGGAGCTAAATAGCTATATAGCTATTTTAGCTCCACCAAAACACCAAAAAGAAGCATGCAGCAGTGGAGCTAAATCTTTTTTTTTTTAGCTCATTGCTACAGTGCACATCTATAGATAGATGTGCACTGTTCATGAGAGCTAAAAAAAATTAATTTTTTATTTTGCGTTCACATTACTTATTTATTGTGGTGTTTTTATTGTAGTGAGATGTATTATTTTATTGTGGTAGATATATTATTTTATTGTGATGTTTATATTATTTTATTGTGTTGAAAGTTAAAATAGATCCACTGCTGCAGTATGTGTGTAGGTAAAATAAATAAAGTAACTTTTGGTAGAGCTAAATTGCTAAATTTTTAACTCCACTGCTGTGGATGCTCTAAGGCATGGTTATTATTCCACCAGATTCTACAACATGGTGTTTTTTAAAGCGTTTTGGATTGTTTGATGGAGTTGGGATTATAAAATCATAAGGTTTTACAATTTAAATCTAGATTTTAACGACCATAGCAAGAAGGTACCTAGTCAGGGACATAAGAGCCAGTGGGACAGCTAGAGAAACAGCTGAAGGTACAAATAAGTCCTGTAACAAAAGAAAATGCTATAATGGGAACTCTTTATTTAATTTCAGCACTGTGCTTCTGTAATTAAACATTCCCAGTCACTGCAATTGAACAAGTATATCTCAAGTGATTTAAGGAGCTGGCATTGAAAGAGCCACAGCTGGGGAGTGCTAAACTTTAACCATATGCTTTATAAGCTTTTCTTATCACTAATTATAAACAGGTTTCCTTCCCCATATATATATAAAGTTGTTTAAAATTTCATCATTACAGAGTAGATTTTATGAGTGAAGTGATTGACACACAACTTTGCTGTAGTTTAAAATCATCATCAATAAAATTAACTTTATTAAAAAAGTGAATTCCATAAATTTACAGGAGAAATTTCAACTCTGAGAGTTACGAAAGTTTAACATACCTGAAGTCTAAATTTTGAACAGAAAAGTATTTTTCACCACTACAGTTAACTCACATTATACAGCATTTACACCCCTAGTTTTTTCAACATAGATTCATTTGGACAGCTCATGATAGGATCATGCTTAGCTCTCTTTCTCAGACACATATGCAGCAGATAAAGAGAGAGCAAGTATGAGTTGATTACATTAAACACTAAAATCTTGCAAGCTTCACCTTTTACATAATGTATATTTAGCTACTTGGAACACGCAAGCACACATGCGCATCCAACCACACACATATCCAGTCTGTGAACTGAACTCCTAGTACTGCAGTCAGGTCATAAAATTCAAAAGTTTTATATTCTATTACGTTTTAGTGACATTAGGGGAAGACAGTCAGCTAATGCAGATGTTTTGGTTGGATCTCATTGGATTAAATATGCAACAGCAGCATGAAATGTATTGTATCAAGACAGTATAATGAATACCTAGGTGAGAATAAATCACCGCATCATGCATAAGTCCCATATATGGACAATGTAACACATAAATGCAGGCATATTCTGTACATGTGATGATTTAGGTAGAATGATGTTAAAAGACCTTCATTGTTTTCAAAGTTGATATCTGACCGTGCATCCACAGCATAGTAGTGGTAACAGCACCTATGGGAGTCCATGCACCACCTGCATTTGCTGCTATCACAACAACAGCTCCCAGAAGCCTGTCAATTAAATCTGAATCAGAAAGTGGAGATTTATCAATAAAATCAATAATTGAAAAAGAAAAATATGATTGGCAAGGACTTGATCTAAAGTTTTCGAGAAGAGATCAGATAGCAAGCACACAGCCAGTTTCAATGTAGCAGAGATCTCCTTAAAGCCATTAAAGTCAAGCTATTTGGACATGGCAGCAGATAAAAGTGTCTGAGAAACACAATTATCCTGTTATAATATCATTATCTGCACTTCAACAGCATCCCCTTAAACATTTTTAGTTAAGATAAGGTTCATGACTTTGAAGGCATTAAATTCTCTGAAGTTTTGCACATTTTATTGTCCTTGGTTCTGGAAAGAAATAAAAAGATGATATACATTTCATAAGTATTTACTTTCAAATAGCCTTCTACAAGTCATGTCTTCAAAGATTGTGGCTCAGATAAGGTAAGTACATGGTCGGAATATGCAGTGACAAATAGAAAACCTATCTATCATATTAGAGAACCCCTAGTAGATAAAGATCAAGAATAGGATCTTTAATTCTTTATCTTCCTTGCTGATGTGACAGCTAACTCCACATTCTTCATGATAACCATCTTGTACTTTAGTAAGTATTAAGAGTGTTGGAGCATATCCATATATAAATCATACCCATGCCCATCATTTTAAGCTTTTAGAGTAACTATTTGGTTAATATGGTATCACAGCTAAATTTCCTGGTTCAAGCCTCCATGCTTTCTGATACTATAAGTAAAATACACAAACAAAACAACCCCCCTTGGAAATGCACTGAATTAAGAGATCCACCATTAACATATATTCCTGAAATGCATTCTCAAGAAAATAATTATGAAAAAGCTACATTTGAGAACCACAGCTCTAAGTTAAACACCCTAATTTCATATAGTTTTTGAGGATTGTACAGCAGAACTCAAACTTGTAATACTGTAGTAAATATTTTTATTTGAATGAACTGTTGAAATTCAATACATGATAAGAGACTAATGAAATGCAAAACTCATGAAGATTTAAATCACATGAGATAAAATAGAGAAATAATCAGCTCATACTTGCGAAATTCTGATGGAGGTACTAGTTTCCTCAATAAAGAAACCATGAGAATGGTAGACATCACGTTATCAAGGACCGAACTAAGGAAAAAAGTCACGAAACCAATCTGCAATTTTCATGGCTGTGTCAAACTTCATTAACTGTTAAGGAAATGTAGTGTAGAAGGAAAAGACTGATACAGGAAGATTTAGAATCAAATAGACCACTAAGGTCCCTGCAGAGAAATGCATTGGTGGAATAAGACAAGCTACAGCTAATTTCTATAAAAATAAAAATTTAAAAATTCAATATTTTGGAATTTCTTACTGAAAGAGGGACTAAACATCATAATTATGATAGAAAATTAGCTAATAATTTCTGTGTAGCACTTAACTTAAAGAGAAGAATAGCAATTCCATTTTTGATGAATCAGCAGGGGAAACACTTCAGCATCAAGGAATGATGCTGACATGCAATGTTCACTAAGGGACATGGATAAGCTACCCCTATATAGCAACTAATCCAAGTTATTCGATTGATGTACAATAGAAACTGAAGTTTGGACTACAGTGAACAGACAACTTGGTTTGCCCAAGGTTTGTATTAATCTATCCTTTCTTTTCGTAATTTTCCAAGGCTTTTGTTGACCACCAAACTGAATACCAATACCATGAGGGATCAAAACCTTGGACCATAGGGAAAAAATGTTAGTTTAGATGTCAAGATTAAATTTGATATATTAAAACTTCCACATTAGTTAATATGGTTATGTCAGCAAAAATAGAGCACTCACCACCCAGAGGAGAGTCCTCGGCTTTCGGGTGGTTATATTGTCAGTAACCAGCTTAAAACCTTGATGAACATTAACTATCTCCACAATGGTCATTGCACCAAACAAGAAAAATACTATTTCACTGACTTCTGCAGATGCATTCGTTAGCTCTGAAACAGCTATATCAGTTGAAGGAGCCTACACAAGTCAAACACCCACACAAAGTAATTAAGATTGAAAAAAAAAGAACCCCGCATTGCAATCAATACGTTTTTAACATATAGCCACATCATTGTAGCAAGAGGCATTAAGACCTTGAAGTTTGTATAAAAGGATAAAGAAAGTAGATTGCACTAAAAACATACAATAAGTTTATTTCAGATGAAACTTACGAGAAAAAGCTATTATTTCACAATACCAAACATATAAAAAGTTTATAAGAATCATCTGACATAAATATCCTCATCTCTCTTGCTCATGGGGGCTGTTGTTGGGGGGGGGGGGGGAGGGGGAGGATTCCTTTTTCCATATAAATGATTCTATCTAGAGACCTAGCCAATGCATCCAGCTAGCAAGGTTGGTCTGAATGAAAAATACTTATGAATTAGATTTCCCAAAGTAGCATCAATGTATAGATATTCTTAAATGATTTGAATTTGACTAGTAAGAGTAGAAATAATACTTGATTTTAAGGAAGCCTTACCCTAATCTCTATTACATTAAAAAAATAAAAAATAAAAAGTCCAAAATGCCTTCAGGATCATAGGAGTGTAAACTAGATTAAAAAAAGAAAAAAAAAACCACTATAAACTCACAAAAGAGCAACACTTTGAATATACTGTTTTAGGGAAGAGGGGAGGGGGGGGGGGGGGAATTCAATTCAGCACCTGTCATATCTAAAGCTAAAAATTAACAGAAGTGTTCAAAAGTTTGATCTCATTTCATATCATAAGTAACCATATATTATCAACATCTGGCAGAAGAATTAGTCAGTCCCATAAGCAACTTTGATGTCTTAATCTCAACACCAAACGAAGTAACAAACTCATCAATTAAACCGATGTTAATGGTGGTCCTAGTGAAAGTGATGTTGCACTAATCACAATCTGTCACCTCCACAAGTAGTGAAATTTGTAATATTGTTATGTCTATGGCATTGTTGAATTTACATTACTATGCCAAGGAACTCAGCATTAGAAAAGGATATATCAACTGAAAACAGCCCATAAATGCCTACTTGGATATATGAAGCCTTCCTTGCCAGCAAAACTTATATCATAGAAGGAATCATCAACGGGTCTTGGCTAGATAATATGTCATTAATTTCAAGTAGTGAGAAAGAATCTTACCCCAATGCTGCGCACTGCCCATAAGCTCACGGCCATCAGTAATCCTAATCCACTTTTATTGAAAGCTAAAGATTCTTCAAAAATGATGCCTGCATATCCTATTACAAATATCAATGCCATCGCAACATCCTATATCACAAGGCACGATCAAAACAACCAAGGTTATACTAGTTTCTCAAAAAAAAGAAAAACAATTTAGTAACTAAAGTAATTTAATAATAATTTAGCACAAGAAATTTAGTGTTGAATTTCCACCTACACCAAAAATCAATTAATGTTTTAATTTGATATTGAAGAATAATCATCAAAAGCAGACAACATAAATTGAAACTATCTCTCAATAAATTGGAAACTATGTCTCAACAAATCGTAAATTGTAATGATTCTCATGAAATAATTCTCAAAAACTTACAAACATTTATTGATATTAGAGAGTTATTACACTTGGATAGACGAAAAAAAGTGGCATATGAAGCTATTACAAATGAAAAGAGTTACAACTTACAATTGAAGGAATTCGGAACATTGGATAGTTTAGTTACAAAAGGATTTTTTTTTTTCATATAGAGAATTGGATGCTAGGAAACACCACATCTTGTATTCTGGGAAAGACTCCTTTAAATAAGCTTAGAAAGAAGCCTCTTGAGTCTTGAAGTATGAAGTTTCTTCTTTGCTTTTGGATCACGTTTCAGGTTCTCCGCTCTGTAGAAACTGCTACACAAATATGTAACTTAAAATGGGGCTGAAAGGATTGTTTTGTTTTTTTTGTTTTTATTTTAAAAAAATAAAGTAGAACGAATGCTACGATTTCCCATTATTCACGAAATTGTATGCTACCAAGGCTGTGCTGTGTCTGTGTGTGCGAGTTGTTGTTGTTGGTACAATCTAGGAAGCATGCACATTTCATTAGGATGTCATACCCGTATTATACTGGTGTTGTTCCAACCTTGTCATGTTATAAATTTTCAGAAATTTCTCGTGTCCTCGTACTCTTATCCATGTCCGTGGTTCCTAGAGTACAATTAGTTATTTGAAAAGAAGATTTTTTATTGCAATTTTTGTTACTACGAATTACGTAGTGAGCAGGTAACTGATTCCGGTGTCTATATTTACCATCTTGAAAAGAAGTTGTAGTTAATGTTGGAACTTCACCACCGACACATGTACACTCCCTCACCGCACCTCCTTCACTTGCGGCCTCACCTGCAATCCTGACTCGACCCGAGTGACCCACCTCGTTCTCGACCCAGTAGGTTACTCAGGTACACTCACCCCACTCATTTCTCAACTCTCCCAACTCACTTACCTTGACCTCTCTGATAACTATTTCTTTGGCCCTATACCTTCTTCCATTTCCTCTCTTTCAAACCTCCAAACCCTTAGTCTCCGATCCAACTCATTCTCTGGCTCAGTCCCTGTATCCATTACCAACCTTAAATCTCTTGACTCGTTGGACCTTTCTCACAATTCTTTAACTGGGTTTCCTCCAAACTCAATCAACTCGCTCTCAAACTTGAGAAGACTCGATCTGAGTTACAACAAACTCACTGGGTCACTCCCTAAACTCCCACCAAACTTGCTTGAACTCGCTCTAAAGCACAGTTCTTTATCTGGGTATCTCTCAAACTCGTCTTTTGACGGGTTGACTCAGTTGGAAGTGGTGGAACTCAGTGAAAACTCTTTCACGGGGACACTACAACCTTTGTTTTTTCTCTTGCCGTCACTTCAACAAGTTGACTTAGCCAATCACAGCTTGACACGTATCGCGGTTTAGAAGCCCGCCGGTGGCAACAGCAACCTGGTGGCCCTAGATTTGGGATTCAACGGCATTGATGGATACTAGCCTGTAAATTTCGCTAGTTATTCTCTGTTAGCGTCTCTAACACTTCGTTACAACCGAATACGTGGCACAATTCTTAGGAATTTTGTGTGTTTAAAAAATATAATAATTTTAAATTATAATAAAGGTAAGTTATTAAAATTTATCTAAAAAACAGAAAGGTTTATGAGCGCACACTTGAACACATGCTCAGAGGCTAGTTGAACACGTGCTCATAGGCTAGTCATTATAAATAAATAAATAAGTAAATTACATATTTTGCACGTTACTTTTTGTAAATATTTTCTTTTCAAATCTCAAAAATAGAAATATTTTTTCAAAAAATTATTTTTGTTTTTAATATTTTGAAAATTGTTCTTAAAAGTGAGAGTCAAACACGTAAAATATAAAAATTATTATCTAAAAACTAGTTTCAAGTTCAATTTTTTGAAGATAAAAAATTTATACTGTTTTGAAAACAAAAACAAAAATCCTCTTACCAATCAGGTCCTAAGTATCTAGAAAAAGATATTTAGAGTTAGATTTTCAGATTGATTTGATAATAAAAATCAATCATCAATAGCAAATATCTCTCCCAACTAAAAAAAAAAAAAATTATATACTAAGGTAATGTGGTGAAAGTATACTAATTTATGTTATAAGATGGTGAGTTGCTGAGTTGTGACTATAAATATATATATATATATATATATATATATATATATATATATATATATATTTTTTTTTTTTTTTTTTTTTTATTGGCTAATAAGGGACAAAGAATAGTATTAATAGAACAAGGGATTTCAACATTTTAAACCCCATACTACTCCTCTAACATAAGATAGGATAATCAATGAGACCGTTTTATTAAATCAATCTTTCAAAGTGTGTTGGTTCTCCAAACAAAAAAAAAAAAAAAAAAATCTCATACAGGATGATAGGATTCAGATGTATGGATCTCACATGTATGGTATAATAGCAAAAACAAGGGAGGAAAGTAAAACCCAACCATCAACCAAAAAAATGCTTGATAAAACCCACCTCCTTAATATGTGGGGACTTCCATTTGTTGCATCAAACTGAGCAAAGAAGTGTGATGAGTATGATGAGTATTATGCATTTGTGGGTAAAATAATTTTTTTATCACACTCCTAAGTTTTTTTGTAATTGAAAAATGTAGTAATCACAAATTATAATGAATGCAAATTATTTAAATTTACCTAAAAAATAGAAGAGTTTCTGAGCACGGGCATGAGCGTGTGCTTAGAGGCTAGTTTATAGTATACGCTTTTGTAGTAGTTATAAAAATTTGAAGGTAAAAAACAAAATATTTACGGATTTGCAACAATTAAAAAAAAAAGCAATAGATGGACTTTAAATATTCTATGAATAAATAGCAAACACTAATCTTTTTTATAGATTAAGATAAACATGGAACTGGTAGTTAGTTTGTTTTTTATTTTGCACATAGGAAAGACATCCATTAACAATTTAAAATTTAAAAAACTCAACTTCTACACAAATACAAACTTCCACCACCATGCACACGTTCTCCCATTTGCATTATGCAATTCAAGCTGTACTCTTAGAAATCTCTCTTACTCGGTTACTCCTTAACTAAACTTAAAAATTTTAGATAAGTTAAAACTTAAAAATCTTAAGTTTAAACTTATCTAAAATTTCTTTCTCAAAATAAAAATAAAAAACTTATCTAAAATTTAAGACTTTTAACTATTCATAAACACATCTGCTAGTATTACCAAAAAAAAAAAAATTCCTAACACCTACACTTCTACACTGACGTTCAGTATCCACTTAAAAGTACAAAATTAAGTCTTAATAAAAATTGGATAGAATAATCAATTATCACTTTTTAAAAAATAAAATAAAATAAAATTCTCTACTAATTTTTTTTCCTAATATCTTTCCTTCTTTCTCCTAAATAAGGCTGTTTTATAATTTTCAGGATAAAATTTTGCTATCACTGAGTAGGGGACATGACACCAAAATAGCATTGAAATCATATATTTGGGTGTGAATTTGTTTTGATCATATTAGTGGTTCTAAAAATATTGATGTTTATCCCACATTAGTTGTGTGTGTCTAGTGTTCGCTGCTTATAACTTCAATCTACAACTACAAAGGTTGGGTCATTTTGTAGTTGTACTCTGGTTAGTAATGTATTATAAATCCGATTTAAAACATTAATATTACTATTTTCGTGTATGTTCTAATAAGTATTACTGTTTACTCAAAAGAAATGTGCAATTTGTTTTTGATGGAATAAATTTGCAATTATTGATCTATCAAAAAGTGTAAACCTCACATTGAAATAAGTGAAAAATTATAACATTAATCCCAAAAAATAAGCTAATTAAAGAATGTAAGTGTTACACATATAAATAAACTGAGGCATAATATAGCAATTATTTATTTTACAAAACAAAGAATTACTAAGGAGTTGTGCATGATTGAATGCAAGTTTTACCTTCTTCTCTCACCCAAACTCAACTAACAACAAACTACGATGCTTTGGCCTATATGCAATCCACTAAAAAAGTCATCCTGCATTTAAAAACAAAAAAACAAATACATGGTTGTTGTGCTTTTTATTTTTATTTTTTTGATCACATTAGAAATTATTGTAAAGAAAATTCTATAATTAAAAGGAAAATAAAATACAATGTAGAGAGATGTGAGGTAAAAAAAAAATTGTTCAAACACCAAAATAACACAATAAATAAAAATATTAAAAGTAAAAATGATGCACTGATTCCTAATTATAGCATGTGTAAATTATTAATGGTTAGTGGATTTTGCAACCATAAAAAAATTCTCCAAAAAAAAAATTACGATACCTTGAAGAAAAGTTACATACCTTTTAATGAAATAAAGCAAAGTTTGTAGAACAATTTTTTTTTTCACTTCAGCTGTAGCACACTTCAACGGATGTAGCACTCAAAGAACGTGTTTTTCTCTTCTAGTTTCTGGCGTGTTTCTCTCTTCTATCAATTAAGCCACACGTACGCTACTTTTATACAAAGAATTAGCCGTTTGATAGAAATTGTATTTCAATTAGGAATAGGAATGGTAATCTTTGATAAACAATTGAGAAGAGTTTTTGTAGATGGGCAACTGACGGAAATTCTATTTAAATTTGGAATAATAGGAATAGGAAGAGTATTTGTTTGTGAGAAGTTCTATTGAGAACTTTTATTGTACACATAACAGAGTAATGGGAAGTGTTTTTTTTTTTTTTGGTGAGAAGTTTTATTCAGAAAACATGGGGAAGGTAAATACGTGGGGTGTTTTTTAAGCTATCAAGTATTTTTAGAGAATCCTTTTAATATATGCAGATAATCTATGATTGTGGGAGAGTGGTAGTTTTATTTGAAATTTTAGCATTTGAACATTAATATATTACTTGAGTATTTTTTTTTTTTTGAAGAGTTTTTAAATGTGTAGTTATCCACAAATTTGATAAAAAAAAATAAAAAAAAGTGGCTAGGTAGGCGTTTTTGGATAGAACGTGGGATATTTTTTTTTTCAAGTTAAGAACGTGGGTAGATAAATTTTTTTTGTAATGGGGTAGATAACTTATTTGATAGAACGTGGGGATTTTTTTTTTCATTAGGTTTCTTGTTTTATTTTTTTTATGAGATGGTTTCTTGTTTTTAATTTTTAAATAGAAGTTAAAAGTAGTTTAAATTGTAATCAAACTTATATATATTTCTATTTAGTTTTTTTTTTTTTTTTTTTTGATAAACTTGAGAATGTTTTTAAAAAAATTATTTGAAGATAAATGTGGGGTTGTTTTTTTTTTTTTAAGGAAAAAAAAACAACAACAACAAATGTATAGTTGCATTGAAGAAATGGGTTAGTAAGAGAGTAATTATATTTTGTAGGAAATGTTTTAGGTGAAAGTTTTATCTTCAAATTTTTGTCATACTTAAACGTAGGCTGTAGGGATATTTTAGAACTAAAAAATTCGGTCCAAACAAAACAAGCTCTTAAATAGTAGTATAGATAAGAGAATAAAAGAAGTGGGTTAGTGAGAGAGTGATCCTACTTTGTAGGAAATGTTTTAGGTGAGAGTTAGAGATATATTTTTTCAGTGTTATCCTCAAGTTTTGACCATGCTTAAACATAGGCTTTAGGGGTATTTTAGAACAAAACAAATTTGGTCAAAATAGGAAATACTCCTTAAATAGTAGTATAGATAAGGGAATAGAAGGAGTGAATTAGTGGGAAAGTGGTCCTATTTTGTAGGAAATGTTTTAGGTGAGAGTTAGAGATATATTTTTTCAGTGTTATCCTCAAGTTTTGGCCATACTTCTATTTTAGAACAAAAAAATCATGTCCAAACAGGAGAAGCCTCTTAAATAGTAGTATAGATAAGGAAATAGAGCTCATCTTTTTTTTTTTAATGATAAGTTTCAAATTTGAAGTGTGAGAATTCTTTTTGTGATAAAGATAATCTCCTTAATTTAAAAGACAAAAAAGTTTGGACAAATATGTGGGGTCTACCGTTTTCAAGTTATTTACAACTATGTTATTAAAAAAAATTTCTGTATCTTAAAAACACCTTCTTAACTGTTTTCAAAATCTTGTTTTAAATCAGAAAAATAGGATACAATTTTTTGAAAACTATATTTAAAAAATATTAGCTAAATAATAAATTCAAAAGTAAAACCCATCATTTTATGAATATATTACAAAAAAAAAAAAAAAAAATATATATATATATATATTTAAATATTGTTACTAAACCGCAAGTTTTCTTCTTAAAAAAAAAAAATAAATAAAAAACACTTAGTTAAGCATAAACGTGCGTGAAGTATCATTACCTCAAATGAGTGCTTTCCAACTAGACAGAGTATCAGAAAACCCTTCGAATTCCACAAACAACACAGTAGCGTGTGACAGTATACACACTACCACCGGCCAAATCGGCCCAATACCATCATTTTTAAAAAAATGTAGGCAGAAAACACTGTTTCGGAACTAAATGGGGATATACCACTTTTTTCAGTACTCGAGTTTGGTGAACTCGAGTACTGGATATTACACTTCCACCGTGGCATGCCAACGTGGCGTTTTGGATTTAAAAAAATGTCACCTAGTACTCGAGTCTGTTGAACTCGAGTACCGTATGATCTGGTACCCGAGTTTAGGGAACTCGGGTACCAATCTGGATTGACACTGGAATTGCTGATGGGATATGCCCGAGTGATACTCGAGCTTCATGTGCTCGAGTACTGTGAACAGTACCCGAGTTTTTGAAGCTCGAGTACCAATCTGGATTGGCCCGAAGTTCTTGGGTCATGCCAATTACCATCAACTTGATTTTTTACAGTATTGTTAGTAAGGTCCTGCTCCTTTATATATGCAAAGTACCTGAATTTGTTGAGCCCATTCATTGTTGCCAATCAACATAACAAAGTAGCAAAATATATGCAATATTCTTGCCAAATTACCCAGATAAAGCCACATAATGTGATATAACTATGACTTTGTTCCTTAGCATCTGACATCTCAGCATCCTCATAAAAGTAAATAAATAAACTTTAAACAAGCTTCTTAAATTGAAAAATGGGAATTTTGTATTTCGTATGGCTTTATCGATATAATAACATAATTACACAACACTCAAAATGTTGAGCTCCACTTTAGCCATTCAACTCTAATCCTCAGCATCCTAACTATTTTCTCCTTTCAAGCTTAATATACACGACAAGAATGATCACTTCCGTTTATGTTCCGACTACTAATCACAACCGTTCCCCGACCGTCTCTTGAAAAAGTAAGACTCAAATCAGTGTTGAATTGAGCATGTCTTTACTTAACAAGTACCTCAAGATGTTAAAAAAAAAATTAAAAAAGAATGAAAAGTGGCACAATGATTTTCAAAATCATGTCTGCAAAAACATTAGGCAAGGATAAGATGTGGCATTGTAATTGAACAAGGAGAAGTCCAAGTCAAAATCATGCACCTTTTTTTAACCGGATAAAAACAAATCTATTAAAAAAATGAGGAGCCAAACCATAAGTCTCCATGACAATGATGGAAAAAAAAGACAACCAAACTTTTACTAAGCTCAAAACATCTACCACTACAACCAAAGGTTTTTTTTATACCCCAAAGGGGAGATTCGAACTAGTGACCCCCACTTCATAAGGGGAGCCACAAGTTGCCACCTTATGTACAGTTCATAAGAAATAACAAATAAATAACCTAAATTCTGAAGCCAAAAATTTCATGAGTCTTGCATGCAGTATCTATGAGACCAATTAGGTGAACTAATTAAACTCTGCTGCTCCTTGCTATTGAACTTGCATTAACATTGCCAATGACAAAACAACAGTTTTTATTTTAACCATTAGTACAATAACTTCACAAAGTCTCATCTAACTTAAGTCGATAGCAATCAATATTTGGAAAGTGTAGAGGATTTTAACAAAGAAAATTGGTTGTGTGGTTACACTAAAATTACAAGTCAACAAGTTACTAGCACAATGATACAAGATATAAATCCTCATATGGGTGAGACAAGATTTACACCTACCTATGACCCAGAAGAAAACATACCAACTTAGTGACTGCTGCAAGGTTCTAAAATTATATGCAATAACTCTTATATGTTATTGTTATTTAAAAGATACAATGGTTACTGTAAACTTTTAAAAACATTAAGATGCAATAACAAATTGTATGTTATTTACAAGATGCAAAGACTACGTACATTTCTGGAAATATCTAACCAAAAAGACAAAAGAAAAATTAGAAGTAGCCGGCAAAAACTGAAAACACTGAAAACATGGAAAAGAATAACATAGATGTGTGGCTGTAAGAAGATTTTTTTTAAAAATAATTAAACTTTAGTTTCTCAGCTGGGGGGAAAAACATTGATAAGCATATATCTAACAAAAAAACAAAATATAACATTCTAACTAATCTTAGTACTTTGAGTTAGTATCTTGCCCTCTTCTTAATGTTATCAAAAAAATTTAACAAAAAATCACTTACAGTGTGGAAGGGCACATTGTCCTTGCCCATAAACTGATACAACTCTACATCTTCAGGATTCTTCCACCACTTCTCCCATTCAGGTGTGTGGCAAGCAGTAATAGAAACATATCCAATAGGCGCATCAAACTAGACATAGAAAACCTATCCACCACAAGTAAATAGAAAGGTCAATTTGCCAAAATTTGAGATAAAACTTGAAGAGGCTAGCATGAATTCAGCATGTTCGTCTATCAACAACTAATAACCTTATCACTAAATCTCTCAAGTGGAACTGGAACCCCCCACTTCAGATCCCTGGTAATACATCGTGATTTCAGCCCTTCTTTAAGCCAGGCATTTGTTGTTTGAATAGCATTCTGGCTCCAAGATCCAGCCACCGACATTTTGTCGATGTATTCTTCCAATTTGTCCTTCAACAAGGGGAGTTCAAGAAACAGGTGGTTTGTGTCACGAATGTGTGGTGTCGTCTGACAGACCTGTTAGCAGACAAAGCTCATGGATCAACTACAAGAAATGTATAAATAAAACAAAATGGCATAATATCATACATCTACTGACAATAGCTTTCTTTCTTTTTTTTAATAGTTTTTCTTCTTCTCAGAAAATTATGGAAGAAAAATATGATGCTGAGGGCTCTGAAACAGGCCCCAACAAGATTACTAAGCACTAGTTTTCTTGTAATATAGCTTGCAGAAAAAGGTCCTTGTTTCATAATGATTTAAATTTGGTTTATAGCTTCAAAACGTAACAACCAAAACAATCAGAGGATGAAAAATTTATTCATGTGAAAGAGAAACAATCAAATGTCTGAGATAAAATGTCTTTTTTGGACAAACTACATATTTTAAAAAGCTGAATGCGCAACATGGATAACATTTCATACAATCAGGTTCCTCATTTAGAATTTGATAATACAAAATAGAGACCTCAATATTAGAAGTAAGTTTTGTACCTTGCACCTAGGATCTTTTAATTCTGTCGGATTCAAAAGACTGCCACAATTGGGGCACGGTTCATGCATTTGTATGCAAGAGTTGCCACTTCGTTGAGTTCTTGCACATCAAATTTCCCTTCCAGGTGGGAATCCACAATTTCCTCCCATCCAACTTTTCCCTCAATATTCATTGCTGCCTATTCATCAAACAAGAAATTACATTAAAATAGCAAGCATACGTGACTGCGACCAGGTCAACAATTATGCAACACAAGCCAACAATGAATGAAGTGAAATGAAGTTGTGAAATGAAGTTGTGAAAACATTCAAACATAAAATAACTAAACTTGTCACACAGAATTTAAAACCCATTCAAGGTGCTTACAATTTCAGTTTCTAGGCTATGAAGCCAAAAGATACTCACCGATCTCGCTCATGTACAAGGGTTTCCATTAGGGTTGGGAACTCCTTGCTCATCTCTTAATACAATAGGGTTAGCACGTCAAAGCAATCCATTTCCTTCAGCTGAAGATAAGAGAAAATTACAATTAACTAAATTCAGCAACAAAAAAATGAATTTCTAAATTCATATAGATACATAGCATTTGGTATTCCTACATATGGCCATAACATATGAAAATAGGAATCGTATTAATGATGATAAATTATGAATATAAGAAAGCTTACCATTTTTTTAAGATCCTCAGGGCTTGGTAAAAATACGGCATGAAAAAGTAAGAAGTATAGTAGTTTTATCTTGTGCCACAATGGCATTTTTGCCCAAGTCCTCTGTATTGTAATATGCTTCAATCAAAATCAACGTTTTAATAAGGTAGTCCTTAAATTGTAAAAAGAAAGAGGGCAGGGAGGAACAACAGAGTACAGATCGGTACTTGGAAACACACACAAAAAGCATAGGCTAATAAAAACATAAGGAAACCAAAAGATTTTTAGTTCTTTGACAAGCTGGACATTTGAGAAGCCTACACTATGAGATGGTAAACCTTAAAGAGAACCAAGGGTGATCAGTAGCAGAATGTATAAGATCTACCATGGTCATCGCTTACTACACACAAGAAGATTAATTCCAGTTATGATAAAATTATTATGGTTCTTCACATTTCAAAAAGAAAGCAACCAAGTTTGGTCCCAAAATTTGGGGTGGCTATGGATTTTCAACAGACTAGTTAGGCCAGCCACATGTTTCTTTTCTGCCATTCTATTTTACCAAAAATTCATAATCTATTACCTCCTTAATTGATATGTCATTTTTTGTACTTTTATTAATGTTATTTTTAGTCTTCCTCTACCTTTTCTCCATTCCCTCAACTTGAACCAACTCACTCCTTCTCACTGGTGTATTGATCCATTTTCTATAAACACAACCAAACCATTGCACAGAGGTGGCACCACCCTATTGCACAGAAAGATCTGAAAGAAGTAGGGAAACACCTTAAAGTATTTGAGTAAGATAAATAAACATCTTTCTTTTCAGGTTTGTGTTGGTTAAACTTTGGGGGAAAGTTACATGTTCTACCTAAGGCTGCTATCCAACTTTATTCAGTTTTTTTTTTTTCACTATACTGTGCATATGATTCTCACCCCAAGTTGACATAAAAATTAGAGCTTACCAGGCACAAAGTATGCAGGTTTGTGAGCCATATCTCCAACAGTAGTACTTTCTAGTAGCTCACCCTTCAAAATCAAACAGATTATAATTCTACACACTATGGGATTGTGGCATAAATCAATAAGAAAGCAATTGAAACTCATTGTAGGAGAAACAAGAGTAGAAACTGGCCAACCTTCTAAGCATAATCCAGCAGATCCATTGCACTTTTTGAGTTGCATGGGGCACACTAGCAATTGCAAGCACATTAGTCCCTGAGTGCCACAGTGACACCAGTTCTGATCAGCTGAACATTGCACCTGATATGACTAGGCAGACAAATTTAACCTAACAACATCAGGTTTGATTTTCAGCAATTCACTTGTTACCTAGGAATAGTGTTGCACATCCACATAAGGATGCAATTCTACTGAATAGCAGAACAAACAGATTCCAAAATCTTACAAAATGCTAACAGAGGATAAATTAGAAGAGCAAAGAGTGAAAGGAGGGATCAAAACATAAAAGGATCACAATGTGGGCAACATTGCTGATGATTTCATCATGACCATTTATATAGTTGATACTGTACACTACTACAGAATCCAATCTCATTATAAAAACTGAGCAGCTCATGCTTCTCAAACAATCTAATCTATGAACATAAGTTTTTGAGCCCCATCAAGCAGAAAGTATTGGACAAACAAAAGAAAAGAACAAACAAGTGCATCCAGATGCATTTATAACCAAAGAATAATTCAATGAATACTCTGATAAAGCAACTCAGAAATTAACAAAGAGAAAAGAAATAGAGAAGAAAGAAAAGAGAGAGCAAGCAATAATGTAGTGAGCTTAAATACACACCTCAGAACGCAGATATGGAACAGATACAGAGGTAAAAACAAATCCAGCAATAATGTAATAAGAAGGAGGTCTGCCCCTGATGTGTGCTGGGATGAGCCGCTTGTGAGTAGATACATAAGCTCTAAAAGGTTATAAATAATATATCTGCACTGACTTTCTTCTTCATTATATTATTCTGGGTCTTTTATTTTCAGGGGGGACAAGGGTTGAAAAAAGTAGAACTACACTCTTGACATACCTGTATATGCTCCATTCTTCTCATAATCTTTAATGAAGTGCTCAATAACTGGTGTTGGTATGACATAACCAATGTTCTCCACATCTTCATGCTTAAGAGACTGAAATGCAATACCCACACACTTTCCCTTATCATTAAAAGCTGGCCCACCAGAATTTCCAGAGTTTATTGCAGCATCTATCTGGGAAAAAGTATGTCAGAGACAAGGGACAACAAAAAATTTGTCAATAAACAAGTAATAAATGATAAAAAAACAGTAAGTCTTAACAGAAGATAAGATCAAAATTCTAGAACCTGGAGTCCGAGAAGTTCTGTTGACCCATGAACATAAGAAAGTATCTCAATGCGTGACACTACACCACTAGTCACAGAGATTGTGTCACCCCCAATTGGGTAGCCCACTACAGTTACAGCATCTTGGAGTGCAGGCAGATCTCCAAACTCCACAGGTGAAACTCCTTCCCAAAACTCATCATCACTCACTGTCAACAACGCTGAGGCATCGCAAAATAGGGGTAGGAAAGTACCCATTGGATTATATATACATGAATTGGAACTATATCTTTTGCTGAGTTGTTAATACTATTTCTAAAGATTAACTAGAATTAAACAAGGCATTAGGATTGCACATGACTGTGGAACCATAAATTGATGAATCATCAACATGTTCTTTGTCTTGTATTTTGGAGCACACCAGCATCTTGTACAAATTCATTTCATCAACATGCAAATTACGATTTCTTCAATATTTTTATACAACTTTTAAGAAATTCGAACAAAAACGCATAATAACTACAAGATACCTGGTTGGATAAGTAAAAGATATTTGAGTTGATAAAACCATAGTTAATAATTCTTCTTCTTCTTCTTCTTCTTCTTCTTCTTCTTCTTCTTCTTCCTTTCTATCTTTGATTAATTACTATTTAGATTTCTATTAGTACTATTGCAACCCAAGAACTAACTCTTCATGTCACCCACCAATCTACACATTTAGCTTTAAGCTATTGGCACTTTCTTCCCAATCCAATTCATCAAAATCCATCACGTATGTAGTTATGTTTCTCAATAAAAGCAACTTCACACCGGCACACACTATCCCTTTGTTTGCAAAAATTGAATGAAAAGCTTAAAAAGACATCCATTTGCACAAAACCAGGTACCGAATTAATTCAAACTAACTAAAAAACAAACTTTTCCATACCAATATCTCATTATGTCTTAAACACACTATCCCTTAGTTTGCAACAACAAAACATAAATGCTAAAAATCCAAACATTCTCACTATACTCGGATACTAAATCGCCTCAGACTAACTTAAAAACCAAACTTTCTCATACCATTAACACATTCAATCCCAAACACTAACCTTTGGCTTGCAATAACCAAATGAAAAACTTAAAGGCCAAGCATTTTCCCAAAAAACCAGACACCAATACAGCAGCATGTCTTTATCTACTCGCTTCCAATACAGCAGCATGTCTCGAGCTAATTTCCTAGTGCGAATCGCAGCACCCTTCATCAGTTTATGCGATCTTCCCATCTTTGTTTTCACCTGATAAAAGAAACAGATGATACCATTTCTTCAAGATGTATAACAGCAAGGACGTATGAATGAAATTAACCATTGCTTTTCTTTCCTTTTCTTTTTTAAAGATAAGTAACCACTATTGAAGAACAGAAACCCACATCCCATATGTTTATCAAAAATGGAATTTGTAAATCTACATGGACCCATGACCTCACCCACCATCCTAAACTTTCAAGGGGAGGAGTTACACATCATCCCCGTTTTCTTCTCCTCACTGGTTCCTTCACTGGTCTCACCTTGCCTGAAAAAAACAGAAGCAAATACTCATATTCAAATCATTTAACCATAAAGAGATGCATATGTACTCGGTATAAGAGGGGAGAGTACCATGTCCAGTCCCACAGTCAGGAGGATGTGTCCGTGTCCGTTGCGGCCTTCGCGGCCGATCCTCACTGCGTGAAGCCTCAGGTGGGGGGGTGGGTATCTCTGTCTGGATGGCACCAGGGGTGGGTGGCCCAGGGGTGGGCATGAATCTCATCTCATCTCTACCACATACATCTGCGGGGATAGTGCCGGTAGTCGGTGGGGGAGAGGATGTGGGTGGGTAGGTATCATCGCGAACCATGGATGGGGATCGACATGTCTGGGCAAACGTATGGGATGGACCCGCATCATCATGTGCCATGGAGCCCATGTCATAACTAGTGTCCAAACACATCTCATCTGATGTCTGACTTGCCTCCTCCATCGTGTGGTCATGCACGGGTGTGTGACGGCCACCCGATGTGTGACAGCTCGCAGTTGTGGGATGCCGACTAGATGCATGGCACTGACTAGATTGACGACCTCCATGCCCTCGACGTCCACCTGCTTGTTAACCATGCCCTACAGCCGGTTCACTTGCGTTGCCCACAGTGCGTGCATCGTCCAAGGTCAATCGATTGATCTCTTCAACAGATTGCAAGGCATTCATACAGTCCGTGTAGATCTCAGACCCTGGTTCGAACTTCGCCATAATCCTCAACTGTGATTCAACCTGTCACAAGTATACAAGAGTAGTGTTAGGATTTGGAACTAAACTATGCAAAGCAAGGTACATTTATAATAGAACAATCTTTGTAAACTTACCAAAGTGTCCCAGTATGAGGTCTCTTTTGTAATATGCCGAACAGTGATGGAACGATACCACACCATATACTCATCATTGTAGCTCATTACCCCATGAAAGGGCGGTGCTTCAGCAATTGTGGCATGCGCAGCCCATCTAGCAATATGAGTGGCATGTTCTTGAACCCAATTTTTTTCGTGCTTGCCTTGGAGCGTTATCTTGTGAAGTTCAATTGAAGTATCGACATTGTCCGGTACGCCTTGCTCCATCCCAAACTGTCGAAGAACACGTTCGGGGTGATGGCCTTCAATCACCCAAAAATGTATGAGCGGCATGATGGACCTCCATATGTGTTGGCCTGCTGTACAATATGCGGGCAGGGAACCCAAATAATCTCTATATGGCTCCCAGACAATCTACAATGATCCAACAAATGCAAACAACCATATTAACAATATATGTGTAACGATATCTTACAAACAACCATACAAACAAGCATAAAGTGGTTGGTTCCCACTTGTAAGGCACGATACCTGATTTGGCCGGAGCGAAGCAAGCGACACACGATAGGCGCGTAGGACATGCATTGGATGGTCAGTTGTTATCTTAGCCCTTTTCCATCTATCAAATAACACAGACATAACCTTCATATTAATCACTTACATAATTCCCATGCGAAAAAAATTAATGCGGAAATGTAAAACGTTAACTAAGTTGAAGATCCTACATACCTGACAGCAAGTGGACCTGGGGGCAGTGCCTGCTGTGGATGCCTCATCACAGGACATATTTGTGGAAACCTCGCCCACGCCCACAACTGCACTAATAGCAGTGCACCACCAATTTGCTTGGCTGTCTTCTCTGATGCCTTACAGAGGTGTCTATATAGCCAACTTAATGTTGCACTACCCCAACTATAATTCTTTCCATTGCTGATTGGATTGAAAAATTATAGATACATGATTGAGAGCCGTTCGCCAGACTTGTCCATAAACAGTATACTACCCAACATTTGGAGTATGTAATACCGAGCATACTGTTGCACACGCACCTCAGTGGCGTCAGTAGGAAGAGGGTTGCGAAACTGCTCCTCCAGCCATTTGGCTTTTATCCTCGGCCCTTCCAACACTGCAATGTTCTTTTTTGTACCAACTGGTCTATCCGGTGGAAGGAAGCCTAGCAAATCTATGCAAAAGTCACCCCAGTTGTCCATATGGGTAAATCCTACCACCGGCAAGCCATGTACAGGTACCCCCATGATGACCTCTATGTCTTGTAGCGTGATGGTCATCTCACCGTGGGGCAAGTGGAATGAGTGTGTCTCTGGCCGCCATCTCTCCACTAAGGCCGTGATCAGTGCATGGTCAAGGTCCATATGTGGGACTCGAAGTAGCCCATCTAACCCCGCATCTGTGATATAAGTGGCAATCCATGGATCTAACCCACCATCAAACAGACCTTTATCTCGGTGACGACAAGTCAGAACACCTGGCACTTTCGCAAACAAAGTAGCTTAGTATTAATAATAGCATTCACTAACCACGTAATAATTACACTTCAAAGAAAATGCCCAAAATCTTTCTACTACATATATTGATTACAATGACACAAGTGCATACCTCGCCTGCCAAAGGAGCATCCCAAAGCAAACTTGAACGATGCATAGGTTGCCTCGTCAAGACAATCCCTATAGAGGGTCCTGCTCGATGTGGGTCCATACCTGGCATAAATTAAAGGTGATTAATGGCCCATTAGCATAGTTGCCATTAAAAAGGCAAAAATAGATAAGGAATCACTAATCACACGATTAAACAAAATAGCAGCAATTCACTTTTCTATCATGTAAAAATTGTTGAAGAAATGATTTTGACATTTGAGTATATTACTAAGCTTCTAGACAAAGCGACAAACTACTTATGATAGCTTATGCTACACATGCATTTATATCACGAAGTATATGAATATATATTAGGTTGGAGTTTATTACTTCACACTGTGTGCAAACACACACCGCTCTAAATAACAGAAAATGTGATTTAAAGTCACCTTTCAAATATTTTGGGTAGTGTATTTACATACTGTGTACATCAGGCTTTTCCTATGTATTATTATATGAATATGTATTAGGATGGAGTCTATTACCGCACACTATGTGCAAAAACACACGTCTAAAAATAATTGAAAATTGTGACTTAAAGTCACATTTCAATTGTTTTGGGTAGTGTATTTACACACCATGTGCAACATTTTTTTCCTATGTATTATTATATGGATGATATTAATGTTAATTGACTTTACCTTGCATGTATAACTATATGTAATTAAGGTGAGAAGGACAGACTCTGTGATCATTATGACACATCAACCAGATTGGCTTCTTGATTGGTATGAGAACGATGATTCTAGAAAAGATGCTTCAGACAAGCAATCAAAAGGAAATAATGTCTCAGACCTTCTACATAATATTTTAAAAGAAAGGTGTAGACTACGAATTGCTGGGGACATACATCACTATATGCGCCACTCAACTGTTAGTTCAAACGAGTCAAATTCTTCTCAGCCAAATAAAAAGAATGAATCAGTTTATCCCTAACATCTCCTTGTAAATGGTTGTGGCGGAGCATTTACACATCCCACCTATGTCTTTCGTGATTTCAATGAATCTCATGGAGTTTCCTATAACTGCAAAAATGCTTATCCTTCTTATAAAATGTCAAGAAGGGTAAGTAATAATGAAATTTTATTTTTAGTTGTTCCATTTCCTTTTATTACCAACTTCACATTTTAAAACATTTTCTTCTGCTTCTTGCTTAATACAAGTTATTGATTTTTAATTTGCAGCTTGCATTAAGAAATATTTGGAATTTCAGAAAGGAAAATTGGCAATTTGACTTTATTGGTGGCATTATATATTTTATATTGGTCTTTTCTATGTTCCCACAGGTGAGCTTTTTTATTATTTGTTGATTATTCAAATTTATAGTAACTCTAGAAGTCTCACAAGAAAATGCATACATACACACAAACAGACACAAGAAAATTTACCAAAATTGCTAACCTTTGAGTGCGAGAACGCTGCCGATGAGATGCGCTTGTCTCCGGTGGACTGGGTACGAGCTCGCCGGCGAAAGGAGAGATTTCTACCGCCGATCAAACGGGCTTGTCTCCAGTGGAGAGAGTGCGAGATCGCCGGCGATGAAATGGGTTTGGGGTTTGTACGGCGGCGCCGACAATGAAATGGGTTTGGGAATGCGAGGTCCGGCGATGAAATGGGTTTGGGTTTGTACGTTTTGGGTGTGGAGAGTGAGAGTGAGAAATGAGAGAGATGAGATTTGAAATACCGGTTTTAGTGAACTGTACTCGAGTTTCATGTACTCGAGTACTGTTAACAATACCCGAGTCCATGAAACTCGAGTATAATGGGCGCGTATAAACCAAAAGTTTGTTGGCAATCCAGATTGGTACTCGAGCTTCAAAAACTCGGGTACTGTTCACAGTACTCGAGCACATGAAGCTCGAGTATCACTCGGGCATATCCCATCATCAATTCCAGTGTCAATCCAGATTGGTACCCGAGTTCCCTAAACTCGGGTACCAGATCATACAGTACTCGAGTTCAACAGACTCGAGTACTAGGTGACATTTTTTTAAATCCAAAACGCCACGCTGGCATGTCACGGTGGAAGTGTAAAATCCAGTACTCGAGTTCACCAAACTCGAATACTGAAAAAAGTGATATATCCCCAATTAATTCCGAAACAGTGTTTTCTGCCTAAATTTTTTTAAAAATGATGGTATTGGGCCGATTTGGCCCACTACCACCACTTCCATTACACGGTTTCACACCTATACACAGTACGTAACATAAGTTTACACTACATTTACCCTCTCAATTTTCATAATCTCTGTACATAAAACTCTCTCTCTCTTAAAAGTCTCTGCAACCCCAAGAAAAAACCCAAGCTTCCAAAAATGTCAGCACCAACTATCCCCGACTTCCTACTCTTCCTCCTTCTCCACCTCTGTCTCTTCCACACCAAAAGTCTCCAAGTCCAAGCCCTCACTTCACCCACAGATATCTCAGCCCTCAAATCCTTCAAAGCCTCAATCAAACCCTCCTCTATTCCACCTTGGTCTTGCTTAGCCTCTTGGAACTTCACCACCGACCCATGTACCGTCCCTCACCGCACCTCCTTCACTTGCGGCCTCACCTGCAACCCTGACTCGACCCGAGTGACCCACCTCGTTCTCGACCCAGCAGGTTACTCAGGTACACTCACCCCACTCATTTCTCAACTCTCCCAACTCACTTACCTTGACCTCTCTGATAACTCTTTCTTTGGCCCTATACCTTCTTCCATTTCCTCTCTTTCAAACCTCCAAACCCTTAGTCTCCGATCCAACTCATTCTCTGGCTCAGTCCCTGAATCCATTACCAACCTTAAATCTCTTGACTCGTTGGACCTTTCTCACAATTCTCTAACTGGGTTTCTTCCAAATTCAATCAACTCGCTCTCAAACTTGAGAAGACTCGATCTGAGTTACAACAAACTCACTGGGTCACTCCCTAAACTCCCACCAAACTTGCGTGAACTCGCTCTAAAGCACAGTTCTTTATCTGGGTATCTCTCAAACTCGTCTTTTGACGGGTTGACTCAGTTGGAAGTGGTGGAACTCAGTGAAAACTCTTTCACGGGGCCACTACAACCTTGGTTTTTTCTCTTGCCGTCACTTCAACAAGTTGACTTAGCCAATAACAGCTTGACACGTGTCGAGGTTTGGAAGCCCGCCGGTGGCAACAGCAACCTCGTGGCCGTTGATTTGGGATTCAACGGCATTGATGGGTACTTGCCTGTGAATTTCGCTAGTTATCCTCTGTTAGCGTCTCTAACACTTCGTTACAACCGAATACGTGGCACAATCCCATTGGAGTACAGCAAGAACAAGTTTTTAAGGAGATTGTATTTGGACGGAAATTTCTTAATCGGAAAGCCTCCGGCAGAGTTCTTTGCCGGCGGCACGTCAGTTTTCGGTAGCTTGGGGTACAATTGTCTACAGGGCTGCCCTGCTTCTTCACAACTGTGTGTGCCTTCTCAGAAACCCAATGCTATGTGCAAACATGCCTATGGTCATGGTGATGAAAAACCAAGGTCCTAAACGGTCGGATAATTGTCAGTCATATTTTTATTTTTATTTTTGTTCCTTCTTAGAGAATGAATAAGAAAATGTATCAATTTGAAATGCTTAACATAGAAGCAAGCTGTACCAAAAAATTGTATAAGATAAATATTGGTATAGGCAGGTACACATATTATTAAAATCATAGGGATGCTCCCATAAAAATAAATAAATAAAAAATCGTAGGGATGCTTGTATATAGAATATAGTCGTTTTTTACATATATTTTCTGATCAAGTTTGTATCTTTGGTTAGCTTTACTTTACCTCTAGCCCCTTTGATTTGTAATTCATGAATGGGTAAAAAAAAAGGGGGGCGGGGGGCGAGGGTAAATTGCAAATTACACCCCAAACTTGGAGTTGACTATATTTTACACCCCAAAGTTTCAGAAACTTAATTTTACACCTTGTAGTTTGATTTCGTTAGCAATTTACACCCCATAATTAGTTTTTGCTGTTAAGTAACACATGCATACTGAAGTGTTATATTTTTACCAAATCAACTCCAAAACTACGTCATTTTAATGATGACCAAGCAAAGAGTTAGCATGCATCAAAACTACGGAGTTTTCAAGCAAAGTTCTAAAATCTAAAAACAAGGACTCATGAACAACTCAGGGCTCTCACGAACCCAAACCCTTCATCCAAGTGGCAGCGTTGAAGGCTCTAGGCTGCCTTGGCGGCGACGTCTAGACTCCCTAGCTTCAATTGCACGTGTGAACCCAAATAGACTAAACCCAATCCCCACGAACCCATCGGCTCTTGTGAACCTAGGCAGCCTCGGCGGCCACGACGACAGCCACATTAATGGTAAAACCATTGGCTCTCTCTCTCTCTCTCTCTCTCTCTCTCTCTCTCTCTCTCTCTCGCTTTTTGTTAGGGTTATTGCTTCTGGACTTTTATAATTTTTGGAATAATAAAGTTTTTATTGATTATGCTTTTTTTTTTTTGATAATTTAATTATTAGAAATTGTAGATTATTATTAGGATATATTTCATGATTGTGCTTCTTTCTGATGCATTGGCTTACACTACGCACAAAAATTGGAGTTAGGTCCCACAAATGATTAAGAACATATGCAATATGTCTAGGCTTCACTTACTCCAGCGATTAGAGTTGCAAAATTGTATGTATTCAAGATATGCAGATGAAAGGTTGAGGTCCAATAACAATAATAAAAGCAATAGAAATTGCAAGACCAGATCAGAAGCCACAAAATTAGAAACTCTATAAATCTTTTAGGTACCTATTGATCCATGAAAAATACAAACCCCTACTTACAGATACACCCTACTCCCTTTCTAAAATCCTATTTCTAGAAATTACTAGAAAGTGTAATATCAATGGCCCCTTACAATGCAATTAAATTAGCATTATGTCTTAGGAGCACTATAGGAATTCTTGATCTTGAATATTGTACATATCACTGTTATCTTATATTCCTATGGTGATTTGGGCTACTATTTTACTTGAGATCTTTTGTCATTCTATAGAAGTTGTGGATTATTATGAGATATAATAGTCTAAATCATTTTATCATCTTCTCACATAACTAAGCTAATGAGTTCATTCCTAATTGTTCACCATTCTTGTATATGCTAATGTTTGAATCAAACAAAAAAGTTTAAAGCTTAAGATAAAATGAAACATGCATAATTCAGAGGTAGCCATCCTTATGTTGGGGTAAAATTATCAAGTATTAATCTGACTACTTTAAGTCTTGCTTCATTTTCTTATTGCCAAATTATATTTATTTGGTCACAGGTAGACAATGTATCTTCCACCCAAAGGAAGACATGTATTCCCCTTCATGAGAATCTTTTAATTCTGCCATTGGTAACATGCATCTAGCAGCATTAGAACAATTGAAGAAGTGAAGTTTTCCACTGTTCCATAGATTCATTATCAGTTGGTGTTCTCATGTCCAGGACCCTTCATATTTTCCACTATTTTCATTATAACACCTCAAAATTCATAAATAATAAATGTTTATTCAATCTGAATAATCCATAAAAAAAAAAAAAATATTAAATAAATGCAACCAACAACCAAAAATCTCAGCACAAATGTCAGAGCTCTAATCCACCAAAGATGAAACAACCTCAAAATAATTCCTCAGAACAATGTTTAATGCCATGAAAATAATAATAAAATCATCAGTTCCACAAAATCATTCATAACTGTTGTCTTTCAAGAATCTCTACTTCAATAATTCCTTTAATGTATCTGTAAGGGGGAATAAACCGGGGGGGGGGGGGGGGAGATAATTCAATAAGTGAAATTCACTAACATTGGGGTGTGGAAACAAACCTTTCAAATAAATATTCTTACAACAAATTCATAACTTGTAACTCATCAATATTTTATCATCAAATATTTCATATAAAAATATATCTTTATTTTGTGAGTCATCATATATATATATACACCATCATATACACAATTTTTTCTACGACTTAAATAATGCTCCCAAGTGCAGGATTGTCGCGAAGTAATAACTCGAAAAGTCCGAGGTCGAATCCACAGGAAAAAGGGAATTAATTAGCAAAGCACAATAGAATAAAACTTAAATAATAAAGTTTAACTGAAGAGATTTTTAATAGTTTAGTAAAGGTAATTTAAATTGAAAAAAAATAACAATATATTAAAGCGCTAAGGTTTAGGGATCCACACATAATACATCTATTGGTAGCCTTAACAATATTTATTTTATAACTTAACTAAAATTCATACAAAGGATGATCTTAATCGGATGATTTAACAATTAAAACTCAAGAATTATTTGTCTAAGGTAGTTTCATGCAATTGATTGATTTTAAGCAAAACAAAACTAGTGAATTAGTTCGCAAGGAATACTAAGCATTTATCGTGCTCGGAGTCTACGATAAATCAAAGGATTATACAGAACTAAATACTTTTCTAGATTAGTAAAATAATAAAAAACATAAAAACATAAGCATTAAAACTAATAAATAATTGTTAAAAACATACCAATAAATTGTTGAGTTTCACCCCTTACCTTAGCAAGGCTTCTAGCAAGCCATAACATAAATAAAATTCTAAAAATTGTAAGAAAATTTTAAGAAAACCTAAATTATGTTCTACAACAGCTCCTCTCTAAATTTTGCCCCAAAAAGCCTTTAAATAGGTCAAGGAATCCTATTACAAGTTGAATTCCCGTTTGGAGAAAATCCCAAGTTTTTAAGCTTCACTTAACTGACGTTTTTGGCCCATTTAACTTCAGAATTCGGACTTTTGGTAAACTAAAAATTTGTAGCCCTTTAAGTTAGTGTTCCAGCCGAACTTGAATCATCTCGATTGGACATCTGAGCCGAAATTTATGCTCCAAATACTAACTGGTGTGCAAGCTGAAATCCTAATCCGAATTGGGTTTGGATTATGTGCAAATTTTTTTTGATTCCTTACTCCAATTGTACTTGAATTCAATTAGGTTGACCTTCTTTAACTTCATCATGGCCCTTGTAAAATCAAAGTTCATTAGCTTTCTTCTTTGCACAAATCCACTTATTTAATTTCATTATCCTACAAAAGACAAATTCATACATTAAAATTCAATTAAGCACAAAATTAATTATTTAGCATTATTTCAAAATCAACTATAAAATGCATGAATTAACTTGAAATAAGTATGATAATAGTTTTTCTAATAATGATATAAATATGAAAAATTAAGCTATTCCCCAGTACAATGTTTAATGCCATGAAAATAATAATAAAATCATCAGTTTCATAAAATAATTCGTAACAGTTGTCTTTCAAGAATCTCTACATCAATAATTCCTTTAATGTATCTGTAAGGGGGAATAAAAGGGGAGAGGGGGGGAGGGGGGGAGGGTGAGATAACTCAATAAGTAGAATTCACTAATATTGGGGTGTAGGAACAAACATTTCAAATAAATCATTCTTACAACAAATTCATAATTTGTAACTCATCAATATTTTATCATCAAATATTTCATATAAAAAAATATCTTTATTTTGTGAGCCATCATAATATATATATATATATATATATCAATACCATCATATACATATGAAAGTTCAATATGTGTATAAAACATCTTTGAACGTTTAGACCCCAAAATACAAATTACCAATTTAAGCTTATTAACAAACAATTTACGTGCAAAAAATGTAAATAAGCTAAAACAAAATTGATAACATAATCTAAACCAAATAAAATCACATCCAAAGGAGAAATTAAAATGGCAGAGATTAAGGGAAGGGAGATACAAACACAAGGACAACACAACGATGTGTTATCGAAGAGAAAACCGAAGCCCTCGTTGTAAAACCTCTCCGCCGCCCTCCAAGCCTAATCTACCTAGTGTACTTAAGCCCTCCAAGCTCCTACTCCAACGAGGTTGCGCTGAACCTATTTCTTCTTTAGCTTACCGGATTCCGCTATAGCCCATAGCATCAACCAATAATAAAATTGGTCCCTTCCTAACTGCTTCCCAAAGCACCAAACAACTTTCTCACATATATGGGTATGGTGAGAAAAGGTTATGGTAATGTACCTCTTAAGGATGTAACAATGGAGAGGAAGAGAGTAGAGGAATTTGAAGAGTCTTTATGTGAAGATTGTGGATGAGTCAATCTTGTTTTTCTCTAAGGTTTCTCTCTCAAAATTCTCTCTGGACGCTTTCTACATTTCGTGGGTATAAGGGGTATTTATACTAGAGTAAGAATGGAATACGAAGAGTCAAGTTTTTTAAAACAGAGCTGACTGGCGACTTGGCCTCGCGACTTGATTGAGTCACAAGTTCAAGCCACGAACAAACAGAATGGCCAAACTGGACTTTTTGTCCTGTAGTGCTCCAACTAGCGTGACTGTTCGTCTTCTTTGCACGCTTCACTTGTGTGCATCATCTAGCGGCTTGCAAGCTGCGAGCCACCCGCGAGTCCCTGCTTCACTGCACAGTCTTAAGCATTTCTTCACTCTTTCTCACACACTACCCTTACATGAATCCTACCTAAAAACAGGGTTTCTAAGTGTTGAATTACAAGAAAATTGGCACGGAATAAAGCCAACAAAGTGGTTGATAAATTTCAACCTTACAACACAATTTCTTAGGCTTTTCTCGTGGTCAACATTTACGCCCCGTTGACAAGGTTATGTTGTCCCCTTTTTAGGACTAGAACCTCATTTTCATTTCCTTTCTTAATGATGGCTCATTTGGAACCTAAAGGTGAACTCCTTTGTTAAGGAGCTTCATTTTTGGATCCTCAATAATATACTTCCTTGCTAAGGAGCTATCAAATGTGCACTGTTCCCTTTCTTGGCCCCGTCCCTTGCTAAGGACTAAATGCAATATTGAGCTTTAAATCACGACTTGCCATAGGTTTTCAAAACATATTCAAAATGCTCACAAAAATAATATGTTCATAATTCTCAAAAATATAAAGATATATTCACACATATAAGTTTAAATAAATTTAGGTTGTCCTACAAGTTTTTCATAAAACGAATAATCAATGTGCATATCAAACATTTATAAAATATCAATTTATAGATAGAATATCAACATATTTCTTTGATTTAAAATAGTTTAATAATCAACACTGCTTTGGGAAAACTCCCAAAATTAGTAAACACCACTTACTTCTTATTTGCAAAAATATGAAACCAACCTCCCTTGAATCACAACAAATCAATAGGATTAGAGCCTAGCAACACCAAAAATTAAGTCCATCAATACACAATTTCCTACTTAAAATTTGTTTTCACACTTAAACAATTTTATCCTAGACAATATTGATATATCCAACATTCTCTATTTATTTGCTTACAACCCAATTTACTTTTAGCTTCGATCCAATTGTTCTATTTCACATATTCTCATTATCTATTAATTGGCATGTTTGTGCTACAACTCTATGGAACTATAGGATTTTATTATGTATCTAGCCATCATATAGACTACTACAATTCTTAGAATACACAATATAATCTTGATTGATTAATCCAATGTTCATATCTGGTCATTCTCTCTCTCTCTCTCTCTCTCTCTCTCTCTCTCTCTCTCTCTCTCTCTCTCTCTCTCTCTCTCTCTCTCTCTAAGCAGGAAATTAATCTATTTCAATAACTGTATCAGCCTTGTCACTAAATGATGGATATCTAATCCATCTAATAATAGAAGCCATATATTATATCTTAGTTCATCAACCCAATGACACATAATTCTCTTGATGCCGAAAAACATAGAGACATTGTTGGACACGTATATAGACAATGACAATGGCGGTGAATTAGTGAGGCCATATACGATTATATGATAACCACAAAACACCCTTTTTCTCATTAATATAATCATAAATTTAGATCCATAATAGCAACACCTATTTTTTTTTCTATCAGGTTCGCAAATAATAGATGCTTCCTAGCTATAAGCATGGGAACAGAAGCTAGCCATTGAGAATTCAACTCCCTAAATTTAGAGCTAAAGGAAACCATACCTGCAACAGTCTCACGTTCAGCCGCAAAGCAAAAAAATAAAATTTTCAACCGTGTGTTGTGGCTAAAACAAAAGAAAATCCCTTTTATATATACACACACACGAGTATCTTAAGAGGTAAAATGCTAGGGTTTTTAAAACTTATCAAGACCCATATATTTACTTATGCCACGTCACTTGGGCTTTTTATTCCATAATAATTATCGGATTTAAATATCTTAACCCCAAACCAATTAAATCCATTTAATTGTGGGCCCTTTTTAATTTAATATAAGAATCAAATTAGTAATAAAATCATGGGGTGTTACACTCATGATCAGCTATACATGTGCCTCTTATCTCCTGCAAACTGACAATCTTGAAATGGGAAGAAGTGAAATTGTAGAGGTAGCAGCTTCTCCAAGAGAACCTAAATTGTAGAAGTTGGTTTGTTGTTGTGGTGGTCATTTTAGTGTATTTAGTGAATGCAAAAGGCCAATTGTATGTAGTTTCTTATCTTATTTAATGTAATGACAATTGTAATAGCCATTGGCTTTATTATATTGTAATGGAAATTGAAATGCATTTCTTGCAAAGGAAATTGTCACTTAATTTTGTCTCTTATTAGAATATTGTTTATCATAATGGAAGTTGGCTGAAGGTTTTTAAATTTGGCTTTTGCTCCTGACTTAAAACTTAGAAGAAGTCTACCAAAACCACCACTTTTCTACATCAGTATATGAGAAATGTGACTAGAATAGTAAGTTGCTGCTATATGACTAAAATATGCAAAAATATATCACAAATATGTAGAAATATGTAGAAACATGATTGAAATATGCAGAAATATGCAGAAACATGACTGAAATAGGCAGAAATATGACTGCAATATGTAGAAAGATGCAGAAACATGACTGAAACAGGTAGAAGTATGCAAAAATATGCAGAAACGTGACTGGAATATGCAAAAAGATGCAGAAACATGATTGAAATATGCAAAAATGTGCAGAAATATGACTGAAATATGCTGCTATATTTTTCCAACTCATGTCCAATATGACTAGAATAATAAGCTTATGAAAGCTTTACAAAACAGTGACTATCAAAGTTTGCCAAACCAAAAGTCCTAAGACTAACACAAAATAAGTTATTTTTGTCTAATTCACCATCAAATAAGCTTATGGGCAGCTTTGTAAAATAGTAACCGCAAAAGGTTCTAATAATAAAAGGTCCTACAAACTACAAACTACCAACTCCTGATCCACTTCCAGTTCTCTTTCTAGCTCCAGCTCCAGCTCCTTTTCCATATCTACCAACTACACTACTTCTAGCAATAATTGTTTGGGTTGAGACCTATAATAATAGATACATTGGACCATATGGTAAGTACACAACAAACTCAATGACCAAATACTGGCAATATGCAAATATTAAGCACAGTGTGAAGTATATATATAATATGGCAATTACTATAGTGGATTGGCTTCCAGCAACACTTGGTGGGTGATGATCCTCTTCCACTCTTAAGCCCATAAACACATGATCGCCTCCAGCTCTCCTAACCTTCAACAAGTTCAAAATTTTGTAGTTAGCAACTACAATAGGTAAGTAGCACAATAAAAAACTTATTGAGGAATAAGCAAGTAATAATACATGGTTTTGGCTCCTTGTATTCGTTGTTGCTCCTTGTCTTTGCTTAGTTTGGCTCTCACTAGCATCATTAGATTTTGGGGGTAATTTGCATCCTCTTTTGTTGTGACCCAATTGTCCACAATTGCCACATTTTTGTGTAGTAGATGATTTCTTCAACTTATGTGAAATCCTTGGTGCGTTGTCAACAGCTTTCTTCCTCATGTTTTCCTTTGGTCTTCCAGGCTGTACTAGCATCTTTGGAGGCAAAATCTTATCACCTACTGCATTTGGCCAAAAGTCCTCACCATTGGTAGGCTGGATAAGGTGTGAGTATGTTCTAAGGTAAGTCTCAACTTTGTAATAGCTATGCACATAGTTTTCTGCCTTTTCCTTTTTGTAAGCAATTGCTAAAACTGCATGCATACAAGGGATGCCGATTATATTCCATCTGTAGCAAGCACATGTATGCTTCTCCAAATCAACTACAAATTGCTTTCCCTTACAATGCACTTCAGTCTTCGATCCGCCAGACCATGTAGATGTGCAATCCCTAGTTGCTTCCTTGTTTACTTCTAATTTATCTTGAATCTTAGGACAAATTGAGTTAGACTTCTTCAACATTGTATCCCTATTTCTTGGGATCCTTTTCATAAGATACCTCCTAATCATCTCACACATAGTCAATATGGACTTATCCCTAGCATCAACAATCTTAGAGTTAAATGACTCACAAAGATTGTTCAACAGCATGTCACACTTAGGCAATGTACTAAAAGTATGTCTACTCCAATGTGCACAGTCAATACCCATCAAATTCCCATAAGCATTAACATCCACCTTTCTCTCATCATCTCCATATTTTCCTCAAACCCAAGTCTGGTGGTCTCTCTTGCTGCTGCCCACATTAAATCCTTCAATAGTTTGCTCTTGTGCTCTATCTTAAAGTTAGCATATAGATGCCTAACACAGAGTCTTGTATGTACTTCAGGAGCAACTTTTGCAAGAGCAGCAAGTAAGCCCTATATTAAAAACAAAATAAATAAATTGGTTAGTATGTAGATATTAAATAATATGTAAATTATTTCAAGTTAAATATTATACAACAAATGGTAAGATTAAACTTACATAAATAATTACATACCTTCTGTTGATCAGAAGTAAAGGTCTAGCCACGTTCCCTCACAAGACCAATATCAGCTAACAATAACTCCAAAAACCATGACCAATTGTCCTTGTTCTCGCTCTCACAAACAGCAAATGCTATTGGGTACATCCCGTCATTCCCATCAATTCCAATAGCCAGTAGTTTCCCCTTCAAAAAACCTCTTAAATAACAAGCATCAAGACTAATAATTGACCTACATTCTTCCATAAATCCACTTCTACAAGCAACTAGAAACACATACATTTGTTTGAAGTGCAATGTCGGTGTGTATAGAGTAATTTTAGTTGTGGTGCCTGGATTAGAAGATCTCTGCTCTTCACAATAATCTCTAGCTCTTTCAAACTGGTAGGCAAACCTTCCTTTAAGCATCTCTAATGCGATCTACTTAGACCTAAAGGCTTTATCCAAGGATATATCTACTTGAAATTGACTTATTATACATTCCTTTATCTCAGCGCTCTTGATATTGGGTCTCCCTCTAAACACCTCTAGCCATGTAACTGCAATCCACCTTGCAGACACCATTCTACTATGAAAAGCCCTAGAACATGTATGTTTTCCATGATAGGTTTTCACTAGCAAAGAGTTTTCTTCACTGTCCCATGAGGCATAAATATACCACTCAAAATTTTCATATTTGTAACTCACCTTGTGAGATTTGTTCTTACCAATTAACAATGGATATCCATGCTTGATTCTATAAGATTGCACGGCCCTCTTAAATTCCTTGTGGTCACTAAACAACATCCCCTTCTCAAAAACGGGGTTGGGCATATCCACTTCAGCCCTAAATTCAGTGTACTTGGGGTGCTCTTCACCATCCTCAGAGTTGACAGGTGTGCACAAGACATCAGAGTGCCTATAATCACTTTCCCCACTTTTTATATCATGCTCCTCATCACTAAAGCAAGTGGGTGCCCAATTTGATGCTTTTTTCTCATAAGGGTTTAGGTTGGATTGGTCATGGGGAGTGGATGAGACAATGTGAGTGGTTGGGACAATGTGGGAGGATTTGTTAATAGGGGAGTATGGTTTTTCATATCTATCAAATTCACTGTCACTTACCAAAATCAGCATAGTCTTCATAAAAAAAAATTTCATTTACTCCAACCCTTTCATCAACTTCTTTATAACACTCATGCTCATCATCACCTTCATTACCTTGATCCTCATCAACTTGTTCCTCAAAAGCTTGTTCAACATGCTTCACATATATGTGTATTAACTTTTCAGGTGCAAATTCTAACTAGTCACGTAGGGCCCTAACATCACCATCTTTATTCAATGAGAATGGGCCATTATGAAGTTCCATTTGAGGAATCTGGTAAAGAAATTCTTTTACATTTGTAATACCAAGATTTTTGGCATACTTAGGCATATAAAAAACAACAAGAGTGTCAATATCAACATCAAGGACCCTTGATTTAGGCTCTCTAACATATTCAACATGTGTATCTCTATGCGTAATGAATACCCCTCAATGATGTATACACATATCAAATATTTGATCCATATTCAATGCCTTGCACACACGTATAAATGCATTACTAAAATATAACCTTTAATTAATATATCACTAAAATATAATACACACATAAATGCAAACAAAACATACATGTAGATATGAGGCACAAAGCACAATACATGTATTGCTCATATGGACCACAACCATTGCACTCGATCAATATACCAATAAAAAATACACATTATTTTACACTAGACAATACATACAACTAATCATCATCTAACAAGCTGACCCACCAAAAATAAAGATCAATAAAGTAACCAGAACAAGAAAAAATACAACCAACTATATTATAATCCATTGACAACAAAATAATACAAAACTAATTGCAATAAAAAATATTCAAGTGATACAGAAAACCAAAAAAAAAAAAATCAAAGAAAAACAAACTTCACCATAAACACATAGTTTCAACTTTTAATAAAGATGCAAGTTGTCCAATGAGTTTAAACCATACACATATAGACAGTTCCTGCAACAAATCAATCACCCAAGCATTTATACAAAATCCCTCACCAAACCCAATCAACAAATCAATCACACAAGAAGAGCAGCACGAGTTTATTTGGTTTTACTGTCGATGTGGCTGCCTAGAGCTGCCGCCATTGCTTGGGTTCACAAGAGCCGTCGTCGCCTCCATTGCTACCTGCGTTCACAATCTTCAAGTTGCTGTGGCCACTTAGATGAGGCTTGCTCAGATGAACAGGAATAGGGATTCACTGATTTGAGATTTTAGAATTAGGCTGAAACGGTGTAGTTTTAGGTTTTGATTTGATTTGATTTATTTATTTTTAGCTTAGGGAAAACGGTACTGTTTGTATAGTGTCAGGTAAGTTTTTATTTTTGGGGCTGAGTTGGCAAAAATAAAACACGTCAGCATGTGTATGTGTCACTTAACAGCAAAAACTAACCGTAAGGTATGAATTGCTAATAAAACCAAACTTCAGGGTGTAAAATCAAGTTTCTAAAACTTTGGGGTGTAAAATCCAGTCAACTAAAAACTTTAGGAGTGTAATTTGTAATTTACCAAAAAAAACTAAAACATTCTATTAGTACTTGAATTTTAAATCATAAACAATTTTAACCATTAAAATTCAAACAATCTTTTTTAGTCAAACAGTTTGACGCGGCCATTTTTAGTCCACTTTAAAAGTAATTTGGCCAAATGATATGCAATAATAAGAAGAGGTTGTTCTCAATCACAGGAAATTCTTAAGTAATATGGACTCTTAAAAAAGAGATGAGTCCCACCATGGGGCGCACAAGTCACGTCCTTTGTAAAAGCTCAAAGCACTGCACCAAAATTACTTAAATTTTTTCCCTCAGAAAGCATCAAATTAAATTTCTAGAAACATCTCATTAATAATTTTTTATAAAAAAAATTATAATGTAAGAGAAATTGTGAAAAAAGTGTGAGCAGGCTGTCCAGTACAAAAAATGTGTCTTGGATCTTTCGTTACAGTTTGGCAGAAATGTAAACTGACTGTGACAGAAATGTTTGGCATTTTTTTTCACTTTGAGTTCGGAGAAATTTCCACGCGTTAACTTATAGTGAAGGCATTTCTCTCTCTCTCTCTCTCTCTCTGCATGATGTGGATAACCTGAATGTAAAATTTGCCTTTTGATTTTGATTTTTACTGCTACTGAGTACTGAATGTGTGTGTCTTTGTATGGAAACCCACAATAAACTCATAAAGCAAAGTCGTTAAATGCAGTTGATTTTGACATGTATCGTTGATGATGATGCACTTTTGACAGGTATTTAATACTAAGCTATTTATTTTTTAAAACATTTTAGGATGATTTGAAAAAATTATAAATTTTTTTTAATTCTTAACAAAAATTTTTTTTTCTAAAAATAATATATTATTATGTAGCATTGACATACGTTAGTAAAATTTTTTTTATTATTTGACTTATGCTATGGCTGTACTGTGTCGGTGGTAGTTGGTACCAACGACTATCTATCAAAAATGTCTTATTTTTCACGGAATTTTATGACATTGCTTGTGGATAAATGTCCAATCTTGAAATGAACCTTCAAAACAAAGCTACCATAAAAGACCGTCAATTATTGTAGCAAAATTACACCCGTGTTTCTAGTTATATGCTAAGTTGTACAATGGGCCAGTTAGATGATGAGGAATATTATGAGTCCGTTTGGATAGAATTTATTTTGTTGAAACTGAAAACTGAAAACTGAAAACACTGTAGCAAAATAATTTTTAAATGTGTGAATAGTACTGTGAGACCTATTTTTAATGAAAAAGTTGCGAAAAAGTGAAATTTGTGGGACCCATAAACAGTGCATTTGTGCACTGTTCATGGCTGAATAGTCAAATCTTGCGGCTGGGTTTAAAAAAAAAAAAAAAAAAAAAAGGAAGCAAAACTCAGACGCAGAAACGCAGAAAACGCCTATCCAAACGCCCTCTATATATACAAATTATTTTATAACATTTTTATAAATCATTAATGTAATTTTAATATTTTTTAAATAGTTATTATAAGTAAAAATGTAATGTTAGTGATGAGCTCATATTAGAACCAGTAAGAAAAATTTGTCACGTCAACAGTTTATAAAAATGTTGTAAAATAGTTTGTATCTGTAGCATTACTCTTAAGATGAATTATTGAGAGGATCTAAATAATAAAAAATTGTAATGAATTTATGAGAGAGAATGAAAATAGGGCTGAAATGATAAGCGAGGCTTAAAAAATTAACTCTAATAACTCTACACCTTATAAAGTTAGTCAAAAATGACATTACTTTGTACATAATGTCCAATTTTGAATTGAACCTTCAAAACAAAGCTACCATTAAAGATCATAATTATTATAGACCCGTGTTTCTAGTTATGTTTGAAGTTATTAATTACTACTTATTATAAAGGTTGCTTTTCCCTTAATTACCTTGCAATGAAGGAAAGTGTTTGACAGTTAAATTGGAGTCAAAACATAATAGGAAAAGGAGAATTTTCAATTTTGACTGCCAAAAGTAAAGACCAAATACTGTAGCCCTTCTATAATGAGTCCAAGGCTACTATGAATACTAGCTTTCATGACCTAAGTTCTAAAGTCTACCTGGTTCCTGACCCTTTTGTAGTAACACACAGTTTATTTTGTGCATGAATTAAAATTTGCTTGCGAAAGGCTTAAATGTCAAAAATGCTGGCATGAGGTAGGATATTAATTACAAAGAATAAGTACGGGGACCTACATTTGTGCTTGCCACTTGCCTTATCCTGTTATATAGTTCTAAATAAGTATGATACAACAATCATTTTTATTATTTTGCTTCAACTTGTCCGTAAAATTGTAAATTTATCATTTTTTTACCACTTACACTTATCATTAGGCAAATTGTGGCCAAAATTGTAGAAATGATTGCGGCAATAAATTTGCTCAATTATGAATACTCAAGCTTCAGAAAATTGACTAACTAGCTCCGTAGGTTTTCACTTATATTTTAAGGTTCATAATTACCCACTAGTATGCAAAAGTAGATTGGATACTACTTTCAGCTTTACATGGTTCCCTGTTCCCCATCCACAATAATTACATTTTCCTTTATGCCAAATTGAACATCTGTCAAGTCTTCTTTTTCTTTTATGATCTTTTTTCTCCTTCACGTAACAAGGTATCCGTATAAGTTTTCCTTATTCTTAGAGAAATGAATCAAATGATTGATGTGTACAAGATAGGTGAGGGTGGTTATTGCCTTTCAACCAGCTGTGTGTCATGACAAAAGCTCAAGGACCCATGATATGGCCGTGGGGGACCAGGCAAAAGCTCAATCCACCACCATATACCTAACCTAAGTGGTCGACTGTTAAATTTTTCTTAGGTATATAGTGATGGACCTGAAGCCAAAGAAATATTTTGGGGTTATCAAATGCTACTTATCATTATTTAAAAACTTGTTACTTGTTAATTAGGGTGATATTTTTAGATTAGCAAATCCAAGTTAAAATGTACTTTCTGTATACTTGAGTCTTAGGTTGAGTGTCTGTAATTGTATTTAAGTGGTACGTATTCAATGAGGACACAATAAATCAATTTAAGAAACTGCTCAATAAAAACTGTTCTAAATGTCCCTAGATACCTGTGACTCTATTGAGATTTACTAAAGCTTGACATCTGGTTCAATACCTCTCGATTTATTAAGCTATAGATTTTCAGAACAATAAATTCCATTCCGACCCAGGATGACTTGACTTGTATTGGGATTTGTGCAATAGAGTTGCGATATTTGTGCATCTAGTGTTCTATACTAAGTTGCTACTGCTTCATAGAAGAACTTTGCACCCAAACTACAACAATCACTAATTGTTGTGGAGTTAAACATAGATAGGAGATTTCTGCCCAAAAGAAATCTTCTGCAAGGAGTCCAATTGGATTGGAGATGAGTTGTCTTATTAATCAATAAGTTCTACTGTAGCTAGGTGCGGGGTATAGATTCTTATATTTGCAACCTCAATTCTTGTTAGTAAATTTTTTAGGAGTGGTGACCTAAATAATCACCTGTTGGAGTTTTCCCTGCAAAATTTTTATCCATCGTAACTATATCACCATGTCAAAATTTATTTTCTGTTACACTTAACTCTAGATTGACAATTTGGTTGTATGTTAATTGAATCTTGAATATAGTTGGACTAATTGATCAACTTGGATAATTGGTTAATTTAATTGGGGTCAATTTATAACCCAACAAAACTTAGTCAAACAGTAAGATGTTCAAGTTTTATTCATTTGGATTATTGGAGAGTTTAGGCCAAATTTGAACTTAAGATTAAGCTTTACATAATGTTCAAGTTTGATTAGTTCAAAACGAATTTAAACATATTTATGAACTTACATAAGTTGAATGAAGTTTTTTACTAACTAGTTTTGGGGGATTTCCTCCATCAATTTATTACATAATGATTTAAATAACTACTTATATATATATATATATATATATATATATATATATATATTTTGTAATCACAAGATTTATTAAATCATCTAATAAGTCATATACCTATCAAATAGGTCATATAATTAAAAAAAAAATACATGTAAATGACTATTTTAATTAGTGGGCTATGGAAAGTTTTCTTGAATAAGGAAATTAATGTCATCAATATGCCCTAGAGATACTTAAGAAAAGATTGTTGGTCAAAGGCAAGGACAGTTCCACATTAAAGCTAGGGTGATCACAGACCACCCTAACCTGAAAAAAAAATTATTATATATAAATTTTAAAAATTTTATGATTTTTTAACCCTCAGCCCACCCAAAAATATTAAGGTCGTTGGTTTCTTAATTAATTTTGACACTCCCATTGTTCCCATTTTAAAATTTTAATTTTTAAAATTATTTTCTCTTTTTATATTCATGGATTTGTTTTATGTGTTTCATTTTTTATTTCATTTATATAATACCTAATAGACTATTAAAATATCATTAAGTATTCAAATGAATGGGCTCTTATCATGCAAAGCTAAAATTTTTTTGTCATCCCTAAAGTTTGGATGAATTTCATTTTTTATCTCTATAATTAAAAAAAGTTAGTTTTGTGTTTTTAAACTATTGAGAATGCTACACTTTTTGTTCTTGAACTTTTTAATTTTTTTAAACCTTCCCTAAAATATTGAAAAAAAAAATCTTTAAAAAGTATAGGAACGAAATTTTTTTTTTAATGTTTAGAGACGAAAACTAAATTCATGCAAAATTTAAAAACGAAAACAATATTCTACCTATTATTCAAATTAATTGGTCTTAAGTACCCTCATGCACATGTGTGCATGTATTTGTCATTTTTGCGAATAAAATCATGACAGTCTCTACCACCAGTGAAGCACAGGATGTTCCAAGAAGAAAGATAAGTGTATAAATGAATTTTTGTTGTGAAAATAATAGTATTTAATTTCATAGCTTCGACTTTCCCACTTTGTTTTATTTCAAAGAACCGTAAAAAAAATAAAATAATACTTTGAATCCCAGATTCAGCTCGAGCTACTACTGTAAAGTTTCATTTCTTAATTATAATAGAGCAAGCTGGCAAAATTTTCTACTACAATTATATAACTTAGATTCTTGGAAAAAAAAAAAAAAAACAAAACAGAAAAGGGACTGCAAAATCACAATTTGGCTATTTTAAAATACTTTGACAATTTATTTTTGACTCGTATTATTATAATGATTAATTTCCCAACTGCTTTCCAATTCTTTACAGTAAACACAGGAATCGTCAATGTAGTTGCAGCAGCTAGAACTTATTTTATGTTAAGAACTGGAGGCAAAGATATCCATGAAGGGTTTTTTTAATATGTACTTCAAAGTATAGCACACGTCGTTCAACCAATTCTTTATATGAAAAATATGAGTTGGCAAGATGCTGTCTTTAACATTCCCCAATAATTAATCTACTCTAATTTCTAATATGGATATAGAAAAATATCAACAAAGGGGGCAAGAATTTTGTCTTGTGCTTAGAGGTATTACGAGGATAACAACTAATAATATATCAATCACCCACTTGATGTAAGCAAAAAGAAAATATAAAAATATAACAACCATGGAGTGGCACATTGTCAATGCTCCGAACTAAAGAAATTTTTGCAGAATTGTAACCCAATTGAGACCTATCGTGTTCACAATTCTCATGACACATGCTTATATATTGCATAGGAACTTGGTTTTAAATTTATAAAGTTGCAAATTGATTCCAAAATTGTGATTTGTTGGCTAACAACGAATGGGACTATGGCTCTAGCTTGGGCTCTCTTAATTTATGATTGCAAGACCCCCCTGAGTAAAACATACACCGTCCTGCCACATCACATATTCCGTAAAACAAACAATGTTGCGGATGGTCTGGCCAAGAGATGAGCTAAGCAAATAAGCAGCATTGTAGAATATGAATAATGTCCAACTTTTGTTACTAACCCTTATATATACACGAGATCTTTTGGAAATAGGCACTCCTAGAGAGTGCTCTTTAACATCTTTGAAAACTAGACATTCTCAAAGGATGTCATATGGACCATCTTATGTAACTGCTGGTTAATTAAATAAAACCTCCTCTCTTTAAAAAAAAGTAATGGAATTTTGACTGTCTAATAACATCTATTTTGTTTTTCCATCGATTTAAGGATTAAACCATTGAGACCGAGGGTGAGTAGTCTAGTTAAGGATGTCATATGGACCATCTCAAAGGGGTGGTGCTGTATTACTCAGGACACCCATCAATTGTTACTAGGACCTCAATGGGACTAATGTTAAGCTATGGTTGAACCTAGATGATAAAAAAATGCTTAAAGCCCCTCATCTCCATATAGGGTTTTAAGGCAATGAGTCTTCAAGGGATAGGTATTGCTATGTTCAGGTCTATATATATAAGACCTTAGACCACATAAGCAACCAGTTAGGTAATTTCATTATTTCTTCTAAAGTATTCGTTGAAGGATAGGTTAGGTGTGGATTAGGTTTTTTAAAGTATTATTGCAACCCACCTAAAATTAGTATCATAGTGTTAAGTATTGGTTGCTAAATGGTAGTTAAATTTATCTAGCTTGTCAATTCCTCCTCTCTTTAAAGTCATGCAAGAGACATTGTTTAACGAATTAGAAAATGCAAACATAACTAATTAATTATGCCCAAAGAAAAAGTTTCAAATATGCTGTTGCTAACAGATTAATTGATGTTTGACAATGATGTTTTCCATTTGCATGGTTAGATAAGTACCAAATAATTGGTAGGATGAGCACCAAATCATTAGTTTGTTTGGTGAGGAACTTGAAATACCAAGAGAGAAGGCCCTTTTTCCTCTATTTTTTTTTTCCTGTTCTATTCTATATTTCATCAATCACAACTTGTCATATATTCTTTTTACTTTTCTTATGAAATAATCGAAGTTTAAAATTAAAAAAAAAATTATATATCACAATTATGCTGGATAACATGGTACATGGTTCTGTCAACTTAGCCATGGCTGATTGGTTTCAAATTGTGAATTTGTGATAGAGGCTCACAAGAAGAATAAGGTATGTATCTTATGCATTAGATATATGCATTCTTCTTACATTATGCAGCGCTGCCCACACAATATGAGAAAGAAGCATAAGAAAATTATTTTCACTAAGAGAAAGGGGATTTGGTTTTTCAAATTCTCTCTCTCTCTCTCTCTTTCTCATTAAAAAATGAAATGTATTTACATTCAAAATTTCGCTAATGGCTTGCTCAATACTTTTATTCTTTTTTTAAGTAAATGGTTTTAGTACTTGTCAGATTTATCCAATTTCGTTAAAGTAAACACTGATACCTCAGGAAACTACCTACAAAATAAGTAATTAACACAAAATTAGCTACACGATGACCCATCTTTTAAGAGTATGCCACAGGGGTGATACCTTAGTAAGAGAAACGAAAGTAAATACAATAAATTGTGGACTGGAAAAAAATTATGGTTTCTATTTTCTGGTTCGATCAAGATTGGACCGTTGGTTGAACAAGTGATGCCATAAAAAATGTGATTAATATTGATTTAAAAATATAAATAAATACAATAAATTTATAATAATTAATAATAGTTACAAAAAATATCCAAAAATAACATTTTTTTTTTGAGAAGTATAACATTAAATTGGTTTACGTTCTTACTCTTTGAAACATGCATACAATAAATGGTAAGGTTTAAAGTTCTTTTTTGTTTTTGTTTTTGTTTGTTATGAGATTCATTTATGTATCTTCTCAAAAAAAGAAAAAAAGATTCATTTATGCAAATATTACACACGCTTCATATACAATATATAATTTCTACTCTAAATTAATCTAAGTGTATATGTGTATGAAGCTCTCCTGGAGATTTGAACTCCGGCCATTGCCCCTCACACCTCACAAGCATTTATACTTGTAGAGTAACCACCGCACCAAGGGGAGCAGTGGTAAAAAAAAAAAAAAATTATTTCATTTTTTTATAAGATCTTCATCAAATATTTTAAACATGAAATGGAATGTATGATCTGACTTTTATGTGGAACTTATATTCTTTAGTTCAATGTTGGTTTGCTATGAGACTCATTTATTCCCTTAATTAAAAATAATAATGTATGTAACTTACTTTTTATTGGATAAGTCAAATTTTGATGGAAAAACTATACAAAATTTCATGTGATTTCTCTGTAAAATACGGAACTTTCCTAAAATTTTGAGTGTAATACTAAACCTTTTTTGGTATTGTTTTTGAATATATATCACAAAATTTCCATGTGATTTTTTTTAAAAGTAAAAACTGTCCAATTCTTTTTTGAGAATGAAAAACTGTCCAATTCTTGATCCTAGTAGTTCAACCAATGGTAGATTGATTTTGACTAGTTTTCAACAATCTACAGTGGACTGGACCAATATAAACCCTGTTCAAGATTGATAGCTGTTGTCGGCTTCTAATGCTAGGGTGGATTAGTTTTACAAACAATTTAACTATTTAACCTTTGTTATTTGCATCTTATTCAACCTGTCCATTCATATCAGTATATAATTTATTTTAAAATAAAACTTTGGATGTTATTTTATGCATTATCTTAGCATATTCTAATATAAGGTTGATAGTGGGACAAACCATATTCTTCATCATTCAAGTCTAGAAAAATTAGTCTAAAACAAAAAGTACTCAAATAGACTGCCAAAAACATAGTAAATGGTTATCGCATTTTAGCTAACTAAGTTCAAAATTCACTCATATCAGACCATGTAAAATTATGTAAAAATATATGGTTGTTACGTTAATCATATAAATTTACACTGACATTATTTATTTTGCATAATTTTTTTTTTCTTTACATATCTTGAGGATAAAAGAAGAGAGTAAATGGTGATTGTTGTGTGTGGAAAAATAGAAACAATTAAAAAAATCAAGAAAATTTTATATTTTAATGAATATAATGTAAAATAGATAATCTAATGTAGAGTATTTTGAAAAGTGAGTATTTTTTTAAAAAAAAAAAAGATAGGTTCTTATGCTAAAATAAATATAAATTGTTGCATAAGTTGATGCAAATGCTCTTATCACTTTTAAAAGTTAAAAAATAAAAATAAAAAATTAATATTTTAGTCATTTCAGGGCAACATGATCATGTTCATACCCAAAAACGAAATAACAACTCAACAAAATAATTTCATAAATATTTTTTTGAAATGAAGATAAAAACAAAATAATTTCATGGTTTGGCCCATTAAAAGAATCAATCTGTGCTGCATTAAACGAAGCCACCATAAACAAATCCAATATGTAAAATTGGGCTAGCTTTTTCAGCTCAGTTAGCTATTAATTTAGGCCTAAAAAATAAGGCCCAAAATCCGATATTCAGTCTTCAACTTTCAACTCACATTTTCTTTTCTTCCAAACACACCCATGACCCGACCCGCCGTATCTATATTCTATATTAATCTAAAAGTTGAAGTGCTACACCCATATTGAACCACATCAATAATCATGTTATTACCACCAATTTTCTTGAATTCCTCCTACAATTTTAAAATACTTTTCTTAAATTTTAAAATACTATTAAAAAGAAAATAATTCTTAACTCTATCTTCACCGTAAAGCGCAATCTTTATTGCTTTAATCCCACCGTAAAGCCCAATCCCAAACCCCAACCCCAAGCTTGTGTTTTTGTCTCCCAACCTTTTGGTTTACATATATGTTTCACGGTTTCGAAAAACAACCCTTCATCACTCCAACCCTTCAGCTTGCTAATGCCAGCCTCTCTCCCTTCCAAAGACAGTTTCCAATCTTCATATTTCGGCTTTCTCTTCCCTCCTTTATCTCTTCCTCTCCTCATTGTATATTAAGACTGACAGAAGCTAGATAATTTAGTTCAGTTATCTTTAAATCCCAGTTTCTCTTGAGCTCTATTCTTTTGTTTGCCCCGCATAATAATTTAATGTAAGTTTCTTTTGATTGATTTTTTTAATCCTTTTTCAATTTTGTTAGTACATCTTTCATGTTGTGGTGTGGTGTGGGGATTGTTACGTTGATTTTTCTTTCTACTTGATTTTTTTTAGGATGTTGAATTTTTGATTGCTAGGTTTTTTAATTGGATCTCTACCTCTTTTGTGTTGTGGGTTTGTTCATTTTAAGTATTTGGGTTGGGTCTTAGTGGTGACTCTGATTTCTTCGTGTAGTGAATCCATTAATTCAATCCATATTTTCGTGTAATGAGAGAGGCTGAACAGTTTATATAGAGTATCCTTGACATTGGAAAAGAAGTATTCTGGTTGGGTTGATATATTTTGAACTTATGGTCTTACAAAAATGGTATTAATTAAATGTGATTAGTTTTGGGTATTCTTGTCGGATTGATTTTAAATCTTTGATTTTTGTTTCTAGATTAGATTTTGTTTTGATAATGGTATTTGGTTAGAATCTGCTTTCTTTAGGATATTTGTGTCACATTTAGTTTGCTTTTGTTTAGAGTATTTGGGTTAATTGGTTTTGGGTATTTGTCAATGAGGTTTTTAAAATAGAGAAAAAGAAACACAATCATGCCTTCTTTTCCTTTTTCTCTTAAGTTTGGAAGACTCTGGATTTTTTTTTTCCCACAGTGATGGTTACCAATTCCTATAGATAACCATAAGGCCCATTAAACATCCTCTGGGTTTGAGTTTAATGGCAGAGTGCATTACGTCCATGGAAATAATAGTGAATTTAATGATTCAGTGTGAGTGTGTTTGTGTGTGTGTGTGTGTATATATATATATTTTATCCTCACTGTGTTTGTTAATCCATATAATCAGTGTTAAAATTAGAGATATACTGATGTTTTGATCCTACCCACTTTGAGATGTACATATATATATATATATATATATATATATATATATATTCTTGATTGACGTTTTGATCTGTAGGTGATATTTCTGCCATAATTTTAAAATTATGCTGTAAACTCTGTCAATTATAAATTTCTGCTTGAGCATACTCTTTAACAGTTTTGACTTCCAAAGAATGGCCAAGTGCTACCTGTCGATTATAAATTTGAAGATATTGTTTAATGATGAAATGATATAACCATTTATAAATTGCATATATTAGAGTGTGAAGATTAAAAAGGTGTAGTGATATCTAGGCTTCCAAAATTTGCTTAAAATTTTGCAGGTCAAGGATTCTGTTATAAAGAAAACAAACTTTTCCCTATCCTAGCTACCTTGACTAAGTTTAGCAAGAAGTATCATATTATTTTTTTCTTCATCTTGGATTTTTTCAAGGAGAACGAACACGTTCTGGCCATTTTGGATGTAGAGTGTTTATTTTTCAATATGAAATTTTACTGAATTACATCCCTGATAGGCCAAAAATGTAGTAACCTCTTGTAATGAATTAATTGATTAATTACTCAAATTTATTAATTAATCAAATTAACATGTAATGTATGTGGTAGCACAAAAAAATCACCAACTAAAATATAACATAGCGGAAAATAAAGTTAACACGGTGATTTATTTACAAATGGGGAAAACCTCCGTGGCAAAAACTCCACCGGGTGATTTTAAGGTCACCACTCTTGAGAATTCGCTATTATCACAACAAGCGGTTACAAGTAAAAGAATCTCAGTACCTTATATTAACCTACAGTTGAACCCTTACCTTAATACACAATTAGACTTGTTCTGTAGTGTCAATCTCTCATTTTCAATGCACGGCTCTTAGTACGTGACTAACCAATCGATGCGCGAATCCCAGTACGCGACTTACTCCTTTGCACGAATCTCAATATATGACTCACTCACCAACTTTGAGGAAGAAGAATGTTGGCTGCAAAGTTCTTCACTTTATTAACAATGAAAATTAAAAAGTACTTGGTTACAAAATCCTAAGGCGCAAAGACGCAGTAACTTTCAGAGAGAATAAGGCATCGGTCATCTTTTGCATGTGTTCTCATTGTATTCTCTTATGTGACGGCCTTAAAAATAAGCCTTATATATGTCTAGAATTGTGAGAAAAGAAACTTTACACAAATACATAAGCATGGGTCGAAAATCAGATCTGAAAAACTAATTTTCGTAATTCTCGATAGGTAGAATCTATCAAGAGCTGTCGAGACCTCGATAGATAGAATCTGTCGAGAGTTGTCGAGACTTATTAAATCTCGATAGATAGCTATCTGTCGAGAGCTGTTGAGCGTTAATGAATCAGCACTTCTTCACTTGATTCTTGGATAAACTTGCATAGTTTTAACACTTGAACTTGAAACCTTGTTTCTTGAAGTATTAAACACATCCTAGATCTACTAAAATACAAGTAAAGTGTGTTTTGTCAAAGGATTAGCCAATACATAATAACATATGTTCTAACATGAATCACATATGTCCTAATAATCCTCATAGTATGAAAGAATATAGAACCTAGACAAGTTTTTCAAAATTCGAACCCTAAGTGAAGAATAGTCCATTCAAGCCTTAAAGATGAAAAAATGGGGAAATTAAATAAATCCAAATGCTTTAGAACCACATGATCAATTGTAAATAGCAAAGACAGAGGGAGATAAAAATAATAATAATAATAATAATAAACGGAGGTTGGTCTATATCCAATCTTCTAGCACTGGTACACTCTTGCTACATCCATATCCCTTCCAAAGTGAACAGTAACAAATTCTAACTTTGATTGTAGAATGACATAAGATTTATTATTAAGCAAGACTTGTGAATAAATTTTTGGCCATAAGATTTATTGACGAGCTGACATTAAGTTAAAACCCTTCAAAACCTAGAAAATAACATAACAAATAAACCAAATATTTTAAACTCTATTATTATTATTATTATTATTATTGTTATTATTATTATTGTTATTATTATTATTATTATTTTACATATAACTCGAGTTCATGGAGCTTGAGTTACAAAACGCTGCTATAGGTCCTTAAAAACGTCACTATAGGCTCCTTAGAACGTCATTATAGGGCTTAACTCGATTTTGAGAAAATTAAGTTTCAAAAGAGGGACATTTCCCTAATTAATTTAAGAAAGGGGGAATAATGCTTTTTTCTTTTTCTTTTTTGCGCGAAAAGGGCATTTGCCCATTTTGGCCCTGAAAATAAATAACAGAAGTTGATTTTCTAATAACATTATATTATGTGTCAAGGTATGACATATCCATTTCATTTTGAATATTAAGTCACAATTACTTATAAGATTCTCTATTTATTAATATTAGCATGTAATTCCATGCAAACACATGGATGCATTTAAAATTAAACAAAATTTTTATTATAAAAATATAAATAATTAGTCAAATTAATTTTTTTAAAGCATGTAACACATGCATCACATGCATTCATGTATACATAGAGATACATTTAAAATTAAACACAATTTTTATCATAAAATATAGATAATTAGTCAATTTTTTTAAAAAGTAAACGTAATTAGTCACATAATAAAATTCTTATCTAAATTTAATACTACTTATGATCATTTTTTTTCTAATTTTTAATAAGATATAACATGTGGTGATTATTGTTATGTGATGATTTTTATTTTATTTATTTTTTGAGAAACATGTGGTGATTTTTATTGAGTATATGTGATTTTGTTTTCTTAAATTTTTTTTTTTAGTTTATTAATATTAGATTCTTAATATTTTGCACTCGTTAACTCACTTGACACAAAGATTAAAAAACTTAAGTAGACACACGATATAAGTTTAAATGGATAATTATGGTGTAGTACCCACATAAATTTAGACACATGGTGCAAAATTGGATTATAATTTCAAATTCTAATTCAATTTTCTCTAAGCTTTACCTATTAATATATATATATATAGATGACTTATAAATTTGAATTTTTTTAGTTATATGATTATGTTTTTTATGGTTTATTATATTGGACTCATCGTTTTCTACATTAAATTAATTAATTTGGCATAAAAATTTAAAAATTTAGATAAGATGGGACACGTGGCGCAAAATTAAACTCTAATTAAAATTCAATTTTTACACTAAACTAGCCGTAGACCCATGCGTTGTGTGTGATAATTTTTTAGATAAAATACTATTTTAATCCCTAAACTTTATAAAAAGTTTATTTTTTTCAAATAGTTTTATCATATTTTTCATAATCTTATCTATAACATTTTTTACCATTATTATATATTTATTAGTTGATGATTTGTATAAAATAGACATTAAATGAGAGGTAGAACTATTCAATAATTTCTTTTTTTTTTAAGTTATGGTGTATGAAGATTATGATTATATATATATATATATATATATATATATATATATATATATAATTTCTCTAGTTAGAGTTTGATTAGTTTTAAGTTTAAATTTTGTATTATTATATTTATTTGTTGATTTTATTGCACTATAAAATTTTTAATATCCTCTGTATAGCCATCTCTATTTTATTTCTTACTCCTCTTTACTACCTTTTTATTTTCCAAATAATAGTTATTAATTGACGTTTGATTTTATTTCTTTTTTTCTTCTTTCATTTATTCTTTATTACTTTGTATGTTCCCTTGCTAGTTGTAAATTTTTTTAGGACATATGTGATTGGTTGTTAGTAACATATGTCAACATTTTATGTAATTGGCTAATCCTTTGACAAAACACACTTTACTTGTAATTGGGTAGATCTAGGATGTGTTTAATACTTCAAGGAACAAGAGTTCAAGTCCAAGTATTGAAGCCATGCAAGTCTGTCCAAGATTCAAGCTGAAAAAGTGTTGTTCATTAAAGCTCGACAGCTAGCATCTATCGAGACCTGTAGAGTTGTTGAAGCCCATGGCTAGACAGCAGCTCGACAGATAGGCATTTGTCGAGGTTTATGAAAAACAGAATTTTAGATCTGTTTTGACTCCAATCTGTGATTATGTGTTTGAGCTTTCTTTTCTTACAACCCTAAACATATATAAGGATTATTTTAAGGGCCGTATCTGGTTACACAGCTGAGAGCACAATTGCATAAGAGTATAATTGTACAAGTGTGACCAGAAACCTAGTTTTGCCCTAGTTCTTGAAGAAGCTACTGTGTTTGTACACCGTAGAGTTTTGTGACCAAGCAACTTCACGATCTTCATCTGTTGAAGAGAAGAAGAACTTTGCAACCAACATCTTCCTCAAGTTGGTGATTGAAGTCGCGTTTTGGGATCCACGCAATTTGTTAGTCACATACTGGGAGCTGTGCATCAAAATGAGAGATTGTCATTACAAAACAAGTCCAATTGGGTATTGGGGTAAAGGTTCAACTGTAGGTTGGTATAAGATACTGAGATTTCTTTACTTGTAACCTCTTATTTTGATAATAGTAGATTCTTAGGAGTGGTGATTTTAAAATCACCCGGTGGAGTTTTTGTCTTGGAGTTTTCCCCATTCGTAAACAAATCACTGTGTCAAATTTATTTTCTGCTGCATTTAGTTTATTGGTGATTTGTTTGTGTTACTACGCGTTTGCATGTTAGATTGATTAATTGATTAAACTTGGCTAATTAATCAACTAATCCATCACAAGGGGTCAATACGTTTTTGGCCTATCAAATTTTATGGTTATTAATAAGAAATAGATATCATGGATGGCTTAAATAGTTAAAGATGTAATTATGTTAGCGGTATGTCAAAGGTTTTTTTTTTCTTTATGGGGGATGTGGTTGAATTTAAATGTTAAATAAAATGATATGAGAAAAAAAAATACATAACAATAAACACTAACTCATCCAAATAATTCTATGTAATATACTAATAGTTCATTCTTATATACTCTTTTTAATTATTTATGATGCAATATGATAATATTTAACAATCAAAGTCATAAGAAAAATAAATAAATAAACTGAAAACAAAAAATTAAATCCCATCAACCAAAATAGAGTTTTAAAGAATACAAAACTTTATTAAGTTAAAATAGAGATGCAAGAAAAATAAAAATAAAAATTCACCAAAAAATTGAGGAAGAAAGAGTGGGAAATAACCACTTTTTTGTGAGAGAAAATTATGTAAAGAATGAAAGAGTGAATGATAAATTTATACTAAGAGGATGATAATAAAAAGAAACAGAATAAAGGAAGATAAAAGGAAAGAGGAAGAGTAATATCAAGGTAGAATATTTGGGGAGATGAAAAGATAAAGAGAAGGAGAAAAGTTGGAGAAAATGTAAATATTACAAAAATGAGTACAATTTGATGAGCACAATAAAAATTACATTTTTTATTTTTTAAAACAAAATGAGAGAGAAAATATAAATAATTTAATGATAAGGAGGATGTGGTTAAATTTCAATATTGAGTAAAATAGAAGAGAAGAAAAAAAATAAGAAAAATTAAAAGATATAACAATAAACACTAAATTATCCAAATTATGGTATGTAATGAATACTATTTTATTTTTATCTACTATATTTTATTTTTTATAATGTAATCGGATAAGATTTAACAATCAAAGAGCAAAATAATAATAATAATAGTAACTTAAAACACAAAACTAAATCGTATCAACCTAAAATAGAGTTCTTAAAAATACTAAAATTTATCAACCTAAAGCGGAGATGCAATAAAAAAATAAAAATCCACCAAAACATTGAGAGAGAGAGAGAGAAAAAACTATGCAAAGAATGAAAAAGAGTGACAAATTTATAGTAAAAGAGAAGGGATAAGAAGAGACAAATAAAGGAAGATGAAGGGAAAGATGAATAGCAATATTAAAGTAGAGGGTAGTGGAGAGATGAAAATGTAAGGGAAAAAGAAAGGTTGAAGAAAGTGTAAATATTGAAAAAATAAGTGAATGTAAAAAAAATTACAGGAAAATTGGAAATAAAAAAGAAATATATATAAATGTTAAAATCGACAAAGATGAATATGTAAAGTCAATAATCTTTTTATAGATATATTTTTTTTGTAAAAAAAAAAGGAATAAATAATAGATAATAATTATGTGACGAATGATGTGGTGATGAGGTGGAGCAACAGAAACTCAGCATCAATAAATGTCACAGTTCAGTTTCAGTAATATATAGATATAGATTAACTCACTTGGCATAAAATTCTAAAATTTAAATTAGATGAGACACATGACGCAAAATTAACTCTAATTAAATTTCAATTTGAAACTTAGGATCTGTTTGGATACTGCTTATTTTGCTAAAAACAATAAAAAATAATTAAAAAGTTACTGTTCACAATTTTTTTACTGTTCACATGCCTAAATGCACTGTTCATGGACAATGAACAATGCAAGAGGCACTCAATTGAAAAAAAAAATGCATGAAACGCAAAACGTGAGCTTATCCAAATGCTCATTTAATTAGATTTTTTCTCTGCTTTACCTATTATTATACATATAGATTATTTTCATAAACTCATGTATTGTTAAGTGAGTTTTGCATAGCATTTACATGCTCTTTCTATCGATTTTTTGATTGCCAGGACATTAAAAGAATTGTAACAAAAGTATGATTTTTTTTTTTTTAAATAAGAGAAAAAAAGAGAAGAATAAAACACCCCCCCCCCCCCCCCCCCCCAAAAAAAAAACTCGCTCCAATCAAAGAATATTAGCCTAAGAGCATCCACAGCAGTTGAGCTAAAAATTTAACTTTTTAGCTCTACAAAAAGTTACTTTATCTATTTTACCTATTCACTTTACAAAACATGCTGCAGCAGTGGATCTATTTTAGCTTTCAACACAATAAAATAATATAAACATCACAATAAAATAATATATCCACTACAATAAAATAATATATCTATTACAATAAACAACCATCACAACTACCCGCAACTGCTACCATCGACTCTTCCACCACCACCGCAATCGCTACCGCCACCGCTATCGCTGCCACCACCACCACCGCTACCGCCACCGCCGCCGCCGATTCTTCCACCACCGCGACTGGCACCGCCACCAACTCTTCCACCACCGCCACCACAGTCGCTACCGCCGCCATTGACTCTTCCACCACCGCCCAAATTATACTTATACATTTTTTTTTTTTACTAAAACAATTTCTCAATCATCATGATAGCGTAACAATAATATTTTATTTTAACTCCAAATTATATATATTCGAAACTCAAACTAAATTATGAAATAGAGGAACTTTATAATAAAACATATAAAATAAAACACATATTATAGCTGGAACAATATAGTCCATAGATTACTCACATACATAACTCAAACTAAATTACAATAAAACTCACACAAGTTCCTACGACTCGCCTTGCAATTGCCATAAATGTTCAACAAGGTCCTTTTGGAGTTGAAAATGAATGTCTCGGTCTCTAATGCATCCATATCTCTCAATGTATGACAGAAATCCATCATTTTGTTCATGTAACACTTGCATAAGAGGATCATCCACTCCATCAATTTGTTCATAATCCAAGTTTACCACTTCATTATCATCCCACTCATCTTCAACAATCATGTTATGGAGAATTATGCATGCTTTCATGATCTTTTGGAGTGTTTCAAGATGGAAAAAGCGTGCAGGTCCACGAACAATTGCGAAACGTGCTTGAAGCACTCCAAATGCACGCTCAACATCCTTCCTATACGCCTCTTGGGTTGCTGCAAATAATTTTCGCTTAGGTCCTTGTGGAGATGAGATTGTTTTCACAAATGTTGCCCACTTTGGATATATGGCATTAGCAAGTTAATATCCCATTGTGTAGTCATGACCATTGATTGAGTAATGTACTGTAGGACCACGTCCTTCAGCAAGTTCATTAAATACATGAGACCGCTCTAACACATTAATATCATTATTTGACCCAGGTAACCCAAAAAATGCATGCCATATCCAAAGATCATATGATGCTACTGCCTCCAAAATAATAGTAGGCTCACGAATATGACCACAATATTGACCTTTCCATGCAGATGGACAATTTTTCCACTTCCAATGCATGCAATCAATTAAACCTAACATACCTGGAAAACCTCGGCGTTCGCCATGAGCGAACAGTCTAGCAATGTCTTCATTGTTTGGCTTTCTCAAGTATTCCTTAGAGAAAACATCAATTACCGCAGTAACAAATTTTTTCAAACTTTCTAATGCAGTAGTTTCTCCAATCCGCACATATTCATCTACCAAATCCCCCGATACTCCATACGCAAGCATTCTAAGTGCAGCAGGTATCTTTGTAATGAAGATAAACCAAGTTTGTTGACACTATTTCTTCTTTGGACAAAGTAAGAGTCATGAGCTTCTACCTTAGATTGAATACGGAGAAAAAGAGAACGCTTCATCCGAAATCTGTTACGAAATAAAGCGGGTGGATATATTGGCGTGGGAGCAAAGTAATCAAGAAAAAGCCTCTCATGGCCTACCAAATGATTACGTCAAATAGAGCGACGACGTTTAGGTTGTGATGTTTCCATAACAAATTCTTCGATTATCTCATCCTCATCTGAGTCATCAAGAAGCAACTTGTGAAACAAAGAGCGATTTATGGATGCAACCTTCAAGACATAAGCCACAACAATTATTACTATAGATGCAAGATTAAAGTCAAGTGACATAAGTCACAACACAAACAAGATGAACAATAAATTTAAAGTTTACTACCAAAATACTATAAAATACTTTAAATTTTACTTGCTCTCATTTCTATTAAAGCATCAGCAACAACAACAACAACTCAGCAAAACAACATCGGTTGGCCTTTTCGGCCTTCTTACCAATTGGCCTCTCAAAATTGCAATCGTCACCAAGTCCGGATCCACAATCCCCTTCGCCCCCTTCGCCAATAAATGTTGACTCTGGAGTTGGAGGCACGGATGCTCTTGATCTTCCATTAAGATTGGCAAACTTTGGTTGGTCCTTTAACATGAGCCAACAATGCTCAAGAAGAAAGGGTTTTTTGTGTATCTCCAAAAACAAAGCCTTCGCATTGGTAATCTAAAATATATATATATATATATATAACATGATTAGAATCTTCAAACTATTGATAAATGGGTATGTTAACACTAATGCAATATAATTTATACCTAATCTTGTTCGGTTAACTTTAGTCATGCACCCTGCAAACTTATTTGTCCTTTCACTAATCAATCCCCAACGACTTAACAAAGAGGTAATAGTACATGTGCTATCAGATTTATTGTACTGCATGAAGTATTCCCAAACTTTTTGACAAAATGTAGCTTGTGTTTGTTCATTACTGTTTACGGGATCAACACTAGTATTAAGCCATGCTGACACTAGGAGTTGATCTTCCTCTACACTAAAGTTAGCGCCCCGTTTTCCTTTTGTAGAAGAGGCATTCTCAATTTTAGGTGGAGAATCAGAAACTGACACAGGAGTATTTTGAGATGTTCCTAAAATTTGTGAGTCAATTTCTATATCCCCATTCATGATACCCGTGTAATATGGTAGGTCCCTACATGACTCCATGTCTTTACGTGACTCCATAAAATTAGACCAAAAAAAAAAATTGTAAAGTTCCCTACACACAGAAAATTCCCAATCGAATATTTATATCAAAACTTAAAATACTTAGAATCATAACAATAGAACATGATTATGCATAAATACTTAATTTGACAGTAGCTTAATCCCACTGATAAAGAAAACCACACCACAAATTCCTGCAAACAGAAAAATCCCACTACATTCCAATACAAATATATTTTGTCCATTCATGGATGCTCTGAATCAAAAGCCAAAAAAAAAAAATGTAAAGTTCCCTACACACAGAAAATTCCCAATCTAATATTTATATCAAAACTTAAAATACTTAGAATTATAACAATAGAACATAAATGCTTAATTTGATAGTAGCTTATTCCCACTGATAAAGAAAACCACACAACAAATTCCTGCAAACAAAAAAATCCCAATACATTCCATCACAAATACATTCAGTCCATTCATGGATGGTCTAAATCAAAAGCCAAAAAGAAATGTAAAGTTCCCTACACACAGAAAATTCCCAATACATTCTGTCCAATACAAATACATTCTGTCAATACAAATACATAGACAACTAACCTGAAGTGAAACAGAGAGGTGGGTCTGAGCTGATCAGCGGTGGGTCTGACCTGATCGGCGGCTTGGGACGGCGGTAAAACAGAGGTGAGAGTGGGTCGGTGACGCTGAGAGAGTTTGAGAGCTCGAGACGGCATGGGTCTGAGGCTGAGAGGGTTGATCGGCGGTGGGTCTCAGCTGGTGGGTCGGCGATGTTGAAGATGACAAGGGCCGACGACGGTGAGCTTGAGAGAGTTTTGAGAGAGTTGAGTGCTTGGACGGGGTGGGTCTGAGGCCGAGAGGGTTGATCGATGTGGGTCGGCGTGGGTCTCAATTGATCGGCGGTGGGTCTTAGTTGGTGGAACGATGACGTTGAAGACGGCAAGGGCCGGCGGCGGTGAGCTTGAGAGAGTTTTGAGAGAGTTGAGAGCTTGGACGGCGTGGGCTGAGGCCGAGAGGGTTGATCGGCGTGGGTCTCAGCTGACGTTGAAGATGGCATTGGCGGCAGTGAGCTTGAGAGAGTGAACTTAAGAGAGTTGAGAGCTTCCGATTAGATTAGAGTGACTGTGAGAGAGAAAGAGAGAGAGGAGCGTGAATAAAAGAATCAGGCATTTATTATTTTAATCCCAAAGCTGAATAAAAAAATCTTTTTTTTTTTTTTTTAGCTCTCAGCTACAGTGCTCATGTATTGATACATGAGCACTGTAGCACTTTAGCTAAAATTTTTAGCTTTCCCTCCATTGCTGTAGAAGGGTTTTTTGGGGCTCTCATTTCTATCAAAGCAAAACAACACAAACAAGATCAACTTGCTCTCATTTCTATCAAAGCAAAACAACACAAACAAGATGAACAATAAATTTAAAGGTTTACTATCAAAATATTATAAATTTTAAGGCACTACAAAATACTACCAAAATACCATAAATTTAAAAGTTTACTACCAAAATACTTAAAGGCCTACAACCAAAATACTTAAAGGCTTACATAAGCCACTACAAAATACATAAAGGCCTAAGCTATATCCAAAATACAATCAAACCCATTAATTACGTGAACTTCGTTTTGCCATGATTTCCTCTTGGAGTTGTTCATAAAAGGCTTTTTGTGTTCCGGTCAAGCCGCTTATATCTTTCATCATGATTCTCTCCTCCTCTCACATATATTGCATCTCAAATTTTTTCTTCTCAATCATGACTCTTTCCTTCTCAATCTTAAGTTTTTCTTCACTTCTTTCCTTCTCAATTGAGTGGAGCTAAAATAGCTATATAGCTATTTAGCTCCACTGCTGCAAATGCTCTTAAAACTTGCGACAACTCCAATTTTTTAGACAGATTTTTTTTTTGGGCACCTATAAAAATCTCCCTCTAGCCTCTGAGTTTCAAATGGCTAGAAGACGAACAGAAATAGAAATAGAGACACAGCTATCAACCATGCCTTCAGTTAGACGTAGTAGAGTAGACTTTGAGGTTTCATTTAAATAATATTTTGTTTTTATTTCTTTCGTAGAGGAGTGATAATTGTTGGCGTCTTGCTCCCTACTAAATTTGACATTGCACCCAATATTTTTTCCTCAAAAAACTCAAATTTTCCTTAGTCCCACATTCTTAAAGGGACAAAGTTTAGCTACAAAATTAGTTGTAATTTTAGACTACAACCTTACTCAATATTTTTTTATTAGAGGTAAATTTTAACAAATCCACCATTGTATTATATCTTCTTTTTATATCCTCCATGCTTACAAAATTTAAAAAAAAATTAAAGATTACTAGTTATGCTATCAATAGATTGTTTAAATTGTAATTTTTTGCAGTTTAAAATTATATATAAAATAGATCACATAGTAAACAATATCCGATTTATACAAATTTGACATATTTATTAAAAGTATAAAGAACATGCAATTCAACGATTAGATTTTCAAAATATGTAGTAATACTTATTTTATTGAGTAAGGTTGTAGACCCCTCTAGTAACAGCTCTAGTATCAGTTCAAGGCACCCCCAAATTTTAGAGAAAAACTTGAAATTTCTCTCTTTATATCTCTCTCTCTAGAGTTAGGGTTCATCATACATTGCACACATTTACCATGTCTTTCAATTTCAATCTTTTCAATTAATCTTTGCATGCCTAGAGTAGGATTTCATCATGCTCTTAAATGCTTGTTTCAAATCTTAATCACGTATTATTGAATAATATAAGGGAAAATTATAGTAAACTGACTTGTGGTTAGGTTCGTTTTCACTTTATCTACCCGTGGTTCAAAACTTAATACTTTGTTCATCTTCGTTAATCACATTCGCTTTAAAACAAAGGTAAATATGTATTTTTGCTTTCCTTTTATGCCTTTCTCTTCCAAAAAAAAAAAAAAAAAACATAAAAGAACAATGCCTTTCTCCTCCTAATCTCACTCAGCAACCTCATTGTTAACAATGCTCTAATAGGGTAATTCTACCGATCCCCCCCCCCCCACTCGGCCCGCTTTTTTTTAGGGTATGGTATTCACTAGTAGACAACCTGCTATACCAAGTTACCAAAACAACATATTTGATGGTTCTATCTTCACATTGTGCAGTTCCAACATCACATGTAACAGTTCTTTTGTCACATTTGGTGGTTCTTTTATTTTTTCTCACATTTGACGGTTTATTCTCACATTGTGTAGTTCCAACATCACATTTGATAGTCCTTTGTCACGTTTGGTGGTTCCTTTATTTGTTTCTCACATTTGATGGTTTCATCCTCACATTGTATAATTTCAACATCACATGTGACAGTTCTTTTGTCACATTTGGTGGTTCTCTTATTTTTTTCTCACATTTGATGGTTCCTTTCTCACATTGTGCAGTTCCAACATCACATTTGACAGTACTTTGTCACGTTTGGTGGTTCCCTTATTTTTTCGCATATTTGATGGTTCTATTCTCACATTGTGTAGTTTCAACATCACATGTGACAGTTATTTTGTCACATTTGGTGGTTCCCTTATTTTTTTCTCACATTTGGCGAGCCTATCCCCACATTGTGCAGTTCTAGCATCATATTTGACTGTATTTTTGTCACATTTGGTGGTTCCCTTATTTTTTTTTCTTACATTTGACGGTTTCATCCTCACATTGTGCAGTACTAACATTACATGTGATTGTACTTTTGTCACATTTGGTGGTTTTTTATTTTATTTTTTCTTACATTTAACAGTTTCATCCTTACATTGTGTAATTCCAACATCACACGTGGTTGTTCTTTTGTCATATTTGATGATTTCCTTTTTTTTTTTTTTTTCCTCACATTTGATAATTTCATTTTCACATCAGGCAAATAACCAATATCACATTTAACTGTACTTTTATCATATTCAATGGTACCCATTTTTTTTTTTTCACATTTGACAGTTCCAGTATTACATTGGGCAATACTAACATTACTTCTGACCGTACTTTTGTCACACTCGATGGTACCCTATTTCTTTTTCTCACATTTAACAGTTCTATTGTCACATTGGGCAGTCCAATATCACATCTGACCGTACTTTTGTCACATTCAATGGTTCTTTTTTTTTAATCACATTTGATAGTTCAATCGTCACATTAAGCCATACCGACATTACATATGGGCGTAGCCAACCCAACCCAACCCAATCCCACTAAATTACCTAATAATCGACGAATATTAACAAAAATAGTACTCCTAAAATCTCTAAAACTCCCGGAATACCATTAAATATACTAAAATTACCAAAACGCATCCTAACAATTAAAAATTACCTAAATAACCCTGGAACTCTTAAAAATTATTGGTAAAAAATTACCGAAATGACCCTAAAATCTAAAAAATTGACTGAAATACCCTCTAAACCTAAGAAATAATCTAAATACCCTTAGATACTAGAAAAATGACCTAAATGACCATGAAACCTAAAAATGACTGAAATGACCTTGTAACTTAAAAAGTGACAGCATTATCCTTAGAACCTTAAAAAAGACAGTAATGCATCTTAAACCTAGAAAATGACCGAAATACTCATAGAACCTTAAAAATTAATGAAATGAACCTAAAACCTTAAAAAAAATTTGAAATACTCTTAAAACCTATAAAATGACCAAAATACCTCATAAAACTTGAAAATGACCAAAATACCCCCCAAAACCCTCAACAATTACCAAAATACCCTTAATGCCTAAAAAATTATCAAAATACCCTTAGAATCTAAAAAATGACCGAATGACCCTAAATTTTGTCACATTCGATGGTACCAACATTAGGCAATACCAACATCACATCTAACCGTACTTTTGTCACATTCGGTGGTACCCTAATTTTTTCCTCACATTTGACAGTTCCATCGTCACATTGAGTAGTACCAACATCACATCTTATTGTACTTTTGTCACATTTTGTGGTACCATTATTCTTTTCATACATTTGATGGTTCTAACGTCATATTGGGTAGTATCAAAGCACATATGATCATACTTTTGTTATATTCAATAGTTCTATTATTTTCTTCTAAAAAAAAAAAACATTAGTTCTATTATTTTTTAGTCACATTAGACAATTTCAACATCACATATGACTGTACTTTTGTTGATTCATAACAATCTTGGTAATAATTAAAATGTTAACAATGAATTTTCCCAAAATATTTATAAACTTGAAAATTAACAAAAATACCTTGAAAATTAAGGATTTTAAAAAATAGTCCTAAAAATATATAAAATTACTAAAATACCCCAATGCCTCAAATATTACCAAAATACCTTCATTGACCTATAAAAGGACTAAAATACATTCTTAAACTTTCAAAATTAATATTAAAAAACACTGAAAATAAACAAAGTAGGGCTAAAATTACCTAAAATGATAAAAATACTAAATATTTTGAAAATTACCATAATAGCATCAAAACCACTCAATTTGGCCATGTGAGAGTGATACTTTGGATTTTTTTTAGTGATTGTAAAGATATTTTGGTCATGTTAGAGGTTTTCAAAACAACTTGGTGATTTTTGACATCTCATGGGTATTTTAATCAAACACATCTCAGGTTTTTCAATGTCTTTATGGTGTTAAATTTTCTCATTGAAAAAAAGGTAACCCAAAGAAAACATTATTTGTTAGGAAAGCTCCTCTAAATGATTCCAAAGAAGCTATATATTAAGACCGTACAATGTTGTAACTGTGAACTCTAAAGAAGAAAAAAAATTGAAACCTAAAACAATTTAGGCCTTAGTGTGTTTTCTTGAAGAACTTGAAATTGAAACCTAAAACAAATTTAGGCCTCAGAGCGTGTTCTTGAAAAACTTGATATCCCAAATATGAAGGGAAAGAGAGTGTAAAATTGAGAAGCAAATAAATTATGCATTCTAATGAAAATAGCTAATGAAACTCGTGTCAGGAAATAACAAAATGAAGCAACCAAGCATAAGCAAAAACACACAGACTAAGAGCAAGCTATAACTACATTTCAAAATAATTTTAGATTTCAAAGTCTGCCAAAATGCAATGTTGTCAATAGTTAACAATTACATTCAATATTTCCAAAAAAAAAATTTCTCGTCAACTACTTGGTAATTTTACAAATAAAGATCATAGTTGTAGCTAATTGGCTCAAATAGTTGCTCAGAGGCCATAGAAACTTATAATGCACTGAGAGTTGGTTTGAAGGAAGCTCTCTATTACCAAATTAGCTCCTGTAAATTGATAAAGCAAAGGAAAAAAGATTAAAAATTTCCAAATAATGTGAATACAGACAGAGTAAACTACTAATGCAAACCTAAAAGAAAAAACAATTGGTTGGATTTGTTGCTTATACAAAAGCTTGATGATTGTTTCGGCATGGAAAATTGTTTTGGACCTATAATTAGGCCAGGTACTAATAAAGAACCAGCATTAGTAATTTAGTATTCTCTTGAGAACTTTGCAAACACTATGTAAAAATAGAAACAAAGCAAGTGACTTTAGGATATAATTTAAAATAATCATAATGGGACTAAATCCTTTCTACAATACCTCCATTTTTGGATTGAGGGAGGGTGCTTGCCAATGGTAATATAGTGGATGCTGATATGACAAGGAATGAACCAAATTTGATAGCTGGGAACTTGAACTATGCACATTAAAGAAAAAAGAAAGATTAATGTAGCCACTACATGAACAACTAACTATACAGGCAAGATGAAGGGTATTTAGGGATGGCTAAAGCAAAACCTGGTTGCCAGGAATAGTATTTGGGGTAGACGACTGGTTACTTCCACCTTGATAGGTAGAAATAAGAACTTGATTTATATTTAAGATTTGCTTATCTCTCATATTAGAAGCTCTTAATCTATTGAATAGAGCCCCAAGTTATTATAAAGACTCATCATTGTATGTACTTTATAACTTGAAGCCTTTAATATTATATAGATTACAGTACAAGATGTTGAAACCACATATATGAGAGGAAAACAAAAAGATAGGATGGGTAGACAAGATAATTAGCAATGGTGAAACATACTTTCAGGACAAATTTCTCACCAAACGTGCCTTAAAAAATAAAATCAAATCCAAAATTAGAAAATTGAAACCATAATGCTTCAAGTTGATGATACATATACTTACATATTTGGGCACCGAAATACGAAACCAATATAAAGGAAAGAGACCAATAAATCATGTTATAGAGTAAAAAAAGGAAAAAAAAAAATACAGAGACAAGCTTCATCCACTCAACTCTTTGCTAATTAGCCAGAAAAAAAAAGTGTAAATCGTGAACTTTTCATTGATCACCAGAAACAGACTTCTTAACTCTTCCTGATTATAATGCTATGATAGCTATAGATGCTGTTGTCATATTTTCATTGGCTTATACTAAGATATTTATAAAAAAAAAGTTTGAAAGGATAACTGCAGATGGGTTAACCGTAGTTCATGCTTCATCCTCTCCAGAGTAAAAAGACAACAACAGAAAAATAATCCCAAGATCATTGTTTAATGCTTTTCTTGAAGTAGTAGAAAGTAGAAGCTTGCCTTGGGAGGTTTCAGAAATTAATGCAATTCATTCTTTGCAGCTTATTATGAGAGACTCATTTCAGGATATGGAGGACAGCGATTCTAAGGCATTGAAGTTCATTCAGCAGAATGATACTGAGATGCAGGGGATAGATGAACTCAGTTCAGTGGCATGTGAAATGGTCAGATTGATTGAAACAACAACAGTTCCAATTTTTGGGGTTGATTAAGCTGGTCTCATCAATGGATGGAATGTAAAAATTGCTGAAATGAAAGGATTACTAGCTAGTGATGCTATGGGGAAGTCCCTGGCTAATGAAGTGGTTTATGAGGACTCACGCAGAACGGTTGAAAATCTTCTATCCAGAGCTTCGCAAGGTAAATCTTTTTTTACGTTAACAATAGCATTCATTGAATTTGAGTTTACCATCTAACTCAAATATCATAGTAAACTACATTGCATTTCATAACATCTGTATTACACAAATAGCTTCCTGATCCAACTTCTATGACTTGTGTTGGCATTCAATGCATGAAAATCCTATTCATTAAATCAACTCCACAGACGCACATTTTAAGTACATGGAGTAGTTGCGTGAATAAATTTGTCCATTCTATAGTGACTTGGGACATCTTTTTTCTCAAAGCATCGGTTCACACTCCTTTTGAACCTTTGCAGTGCTTTAAGTGCTAAAGAAGCACTACCAAATGACTCTTATAATTGTGGCAATTCTAATTCTTCATTGCCATGCCTAAGCCATCCAAAGAAACTTCCTCTGACTTTATTTTTAAATTCTGTTTATTGAATGCTTTGGGGCGTAGAAGAAACTTTTTATTTTTTACTTTCCTGTTTCTTTCCTTTTTTTTTTTTCTTTTTTATTTTTTGGGTGAACTATGAGTATTACTTTGAATTGTATTACTGTACAAAGTTATTCAAGCTAAATATTTGCAGAGATATGGGGGGGGGGGGGGGGCCTTTCAGACATTATCAGAAATTGATGAAATTGGTGTTCTTACTGCCAAGGTGGTTGAAAAAAAATAATAATCTCCTAAGTCCATAGGTTCATAGTATCATGTCCTCCCCACACTCCCAACCAAATCTAATCTCATCCCAACTTATGGATAAGGGTTCCCATGTCTCACTCAAGTTTCAAGTTTGAACATCCCCAAACTCAAAAGTGTAAAGATTAAATTGTTACATATATAAAAATCAAAACTCAAACAAAACAACAATAGCATAAACCAACAAAGTTTAGAGAAATAATATAAACCCATATCAGCATTAATCATATGTAAAGAGAGAACATGAAGATTGTGGGTGACACCGTCGATTTAGAATGGAAGAGTTTTCATCTAACATTTATGTTGGCTTTATTCCATGACAAAAAGTATTGTAATTTCATTAATTTATTTCCTTGTATTTTTAGGATTTATTTGTAATGGGTTTAATATTAAATTGGTGAAGTTTGCTCAAGAAGTTGATCTCGCAATTTGGCTCACTAGTGGTGTAATCTGCGAAGGTCAAATGACGAGTACATACCGGAAGTTGAAGAGTCAGTGAGTTTCGCAACTCATCTTGTGACTTGACCAAATTGTGAGATGACCCGCGAAATGCACTGTCAGCTTAGATTTTAAGTGTGACTTTTATACCATTCACTCATACTAGATATACCCTTATTACTCACAAAATTATGAGGAGGCTATTCATAGAAAAACCCTAGAGTGGTTTCTACAATACACCTACCTTTTAGGGAGAGAGCTACTTATCCTTTAGTGAGAAATTATTGTAGTCTTTTTTCCTTTCCTTTCCTCTCCCATTGTTATACCTTGAGAGGAGATTTGTACCCAAACACAATTCACACTTATTTAGAATGTAGAGAGTATTTTGGAGTTTGGGAAGCATTTGAGATTTGCCAAAAGAAGCTGGTGAGGCTTGGAGGATGCAATCGGGCAGTATTGCAGGATCTGGATAATTAGTGAAGACAAGACTCTGAGAAGTTCGTTAGTAGCTGGAGCTTGGAGGGCTCAAGTATGTTGGGTAAATTAGGCTTAAAGGGTCTTTTTGATATTCGTGTACTCCATCTTATTCACTAGTGGATCAATTTCAACTTGGAGGGTCACGGAGAGGTTTTTCGCCGAGTTATTTAGTTTCCTCTTCGATAACACGTCTCGGTGTTATCTTGTATTTACATATCTCTTCCTTTACTCTTTAACCTTTACATTTGTTAATTGCTTGCTTGTGCTTATGGTTTAGAGAGTAGTTTTGGTTATTGCACATCTTTTACTCTTGTTCCACACTTACATAAATTAGAGTAAAATTAATTAAGTCGTATTTTTAAAATTGGGGGGGGGGGGGGGGTGGGGTTTAAACAAGCATTGGTGTTTTGCACTATTTGAAAAGTTGAAATAGTTTGAATGTTTGAATGTGGACTTGAATGCAAACTTGTTTTGTCTAACAAACTTGTTAATAATCTTAAATGTGAAAATGAATCTCTTAAGATGCATGCTAAGTGTTTGATTGCTAAACCTATTGCTAAAAAGGAAGATGTTATTTGTTGCAATCATATGGTGAAACCTGATTTTGTGCCTAATGTGAGTTCTACCTCTAAAGACAAATCGGTGTACATTCCTCCACGCAAAAGAAACCAAAAGGAGGAGAGAAAGACTCTTAAGCCAAAGCCTTTGTTTAGGTCTTATCCTAGGGATTTGTGTGGATCTAAGTTCGTTCCTACTTGCCACAATTGCGATGTGATTGGTCATATTAGATCTCAATGTTCCATGTTGAAGATAGAACAAAACCATATTACTAGATCTCTCCCTAAAAAGCCTAGTGGACCTAAACACATTGTTTGTCACCATTGTGGTTCTTTTGGTTATCTAAGACCTAATTACTCTAAGTTTCAAGCTCTTAAAAGAATCAAAAGAAAAGAGAAACTTGAGCTTCTTGGAAGTTGTACTAAGAAAAAAAAACCGGATTTGAGTGAAAATAGAATGTTGTTGAAGAAATTTTTTAATGCTCTTAACTCATAGTCTATGTGCATCTCCGATTCTCATTCTTCTAACTCTTGTCTCACTTTTCATGAGACACTCATTTCAAACAATCATTCCGTTTGGGTGAGGAAGGGTTCTCATGATTGGGCTTTTGCTCTTTTGGTCCTTGATCTTATTCTTTCGATCCTTGATCTAATTCTTTCGATCCTTGTAAGACTCTTCATGCATTAGCTGCTTCATTGTCATGCATTTGTGCATCACGCATTGTTTTTGTTTTTTATTTTACTTTCATGCATCTGTTTTTGTTTGTGTAAAAATCCAAAAACGCATAAAAAGTGAAAAATCCAAAAAGTTTGATCATGTTTGCTTGAGCACATATCTCGTGTGAGTTTGTTTTAGTACCTTTGTACTAATGGCGTAGTGTATTTATGAGCTTAGCTTGTTATGTATGCACATATTGAATGTGAGTGAAATGTAGAAATCTATTTTTAATTGTTGTAAACAGGTCTTTAAGCTTGTCATGAATGTCTAGCCAATAGTCTTGATTGATCTTGATACATACGTAGACTTGATCCTATATATATCCTTGCATTTATTTTTATGTTAGAAAGCTTTTCAAACGTCAATCTCTAAAAAGAGAAAGAGCTGAAAAAACTAGTTTGACTAGGAAAAGGTGGAGCAAAATGTATTCAAAATGTATGATGTCAAAGCCAAATGCTTATTCTTCAAAGAAATGTCAAAAATTTCATGGCATCGTTGCTCAAAAAATTGAGTTGTATTGATCATAAAGTATGAAAAATGGAAGTCAAATGAAAAGCTTTCAATCAATGTAAACACTTTGGTGAGGAGTCATATATGTTCATTTCTACTAGTGAGATAGGTCACTTGATTTCGTGCTATTTGTGTATGACTTGATTGAATTGATCATTGAAGCTTCATACTAGACTATGAACTAATTCATACTTAATACTCACACACAACACACAACTATAATGTTCAATGAATATCTATTTCATTTGTGTGGTTGTACATTTTTAAATGTGATATGTGTGTGCTTAAGCTTATAATGATCAAATCAAAAATATATTTGTTCATTTTATTTTCTTTTGGAAGTGATTTGTGTCACCCATGTTTTTCAAAGTTTTTCAAGTTGATTTTGTGTGAAAAAAATGTCTACTGAGTGTTTTCGCAACTCATTTCATGAGTGGTATAAGTCCCAGCCCAGTCGCAAGTTTAAATGGTTCAATTCTCAAGTTTTCCAACTTTGGACAAAGAGTTTCGTGACTTGAAACTTGACCCGCAAAAATTTCGTGACTCATTTCGCAAGTCACTAACTTGCCAAATTTTTCGCAACTAGTTTGCGAGTCAGCGACACGTGAAATGCCCAGAATTAACTTTTTAAAGGGCAATTCATGGGACATTTGTTTTAAACTTCTCCCATTTTCTCCAAAACCTTTACTTCAATGTTTTTACATCAAAACTCAAATAAATCCAATTGTCTTTTATTCCATTAACATCTCTAAGGTAATCTTTAATTCTTTTCATAGGTTTTGATCCTTAGATTATGTTTCTGGGGGGTTTTATGTTCATAATTGGGATTTTCTCAAATGGATTTGGAAAACTTATTTTTTGTATGGGATTTGTTTCTTTTGATGATTTGCTTTGGATGTTGGCCCCTTGTGGCAATTAGAAGATGTATTAAGGGTAGATTTCACCATGTTCATGCATTTCATTATATATAGGGTGTTAGTGTGTACGCTAGGTATTTGATGAATTGCCTCTTAAGCATTTTCTCACTTGTTTGGGCTCTGGTGAGTACCAAATTTTGGGGTTTTTCATGTTTCCTCATTAGAAACATGTTTGGTTTATTGGTTGTGTATTTTACACACCTTACCCCACATGTGCATTTCTCATGCCTCGTTCATGCTTGCACAGTCACCTCATGCACACACCTTTGCTACCCTAGTCATGCCTTGGTCTATATCTTGTTTTCTTATGCTTAGCATGTCATGTTTACTTTATACTTTATAGCATTTTTTTTCGTGTTTTGTTCTTTGTTTGAGCTTCATGTTCACATTCATCTTGTACCCCTCATGCATCATTATCCTTGTTCATATCCTCATATCTTTCCCTCATTCATCTTGGCCCATTTGTCTATTCGTGTCAAAAAGGGGAAGAGTATACTAGAGAGTCTATTGGACTCATGCATATTCGTAAGGGGAGAAATTCCATAGGGAGATGCATATACCAAGAGCGAGAAGACATCTTTAAATGAGAAAACCCTGTTTTGTTTTGATTTACATTATGTTTGTTTTCTTATTTTTCTTTATGGTGCTTTGTGTTATATTTAGTATCTATACTTTGTTGTTCTCATCGCGTCGTCTTTATATGTTGGATATGCATACATCCTTATGCTATTGTGCTTATTTGATTGGATGTTCGGATGATCATTTGCTTTGCTATGTGATCATTGTAGTCATTTCCATATGACTGTTTGGTGTTTGATCAAGTTGCTCATATGTTTTACATCTTATTTACTTGATCGTTATTTACTTGTTACTCTATACTTGTCCTTTTATTACTTGCTTTACCTTGAGGGTTTAATGTGTTTTGTGCAAGTGTTTCAGGAAACATGTATTTTGTTCCAAGTTCATCACAGGTTTTAGATTTAGGTGTGAGTGAGTTTTGTTATTGTTCCCAAACTCATGTTTAAGTCTAGAGTCTGTTATAGAGTGTTTTTGTCACGGAATAGCCAAAGGGGGAGATTGTTAAGTTATGGTTTTTCACATAACATTTATGTTGGCTTTATTCCACGACAAAAAATGTTGTAATTTCATTAATTTATTTCCTTGTATTTTATGAGATTTATTTGTAATAGGTTTAGTATTAAGTTGATAAAGTTTGCTCAAGAAATTGATCTTGCGACTTGGCTCGCGAGTGGTGCAACCTGCGAAGGTCACATGAGGAGCACATGTCGGAAGCTGAAGAGTCAGACCCGCGAAATGCATTGTCAGTTGAGATTTTAAGTGTGACTGTTATACCCTTCACCCATACTATATATACTCTTATTACCCACAAAATTGTGAGGAGGTTATTCAAAGAAAATCCCTAGAGATGTTTCTACAACACACTCACCTTTTAGAGAGAGAGAGCTTTTCATCCTTTAGTGAGAAATCATTGTAGTCTATTCTCCTTCCCTCTCCCATTGTTATACCTTAAGAGGAAATTTGTACCCAAACACAACTCACACATATTCAGAGTGAAGAGAGTGTTTTGAAGCTTGGGAAGCATTTGAGATTTGCCAAAAGAAGCCGATGAGGCTTGGCAAATGCAATTGGCTGTATTGCGAGATCCGAATAACTAATGAAGACAAGACTCTGAAGAGTCTGTTGGTAGCTGAAGTTTGGAGGGCTTAAGTACATTGAGTAGATTAGGTTTGGAGGGTCTTTTTGATATTCATGTACTCCAACTTATTCGACTTGGAGAGTCGCGGAGAGGTTTTTTACCGAGTTCTTCGATTTCCTCTTCGATAACACGTCTTGATGTTATCTTATGTTTGCATCTCTCTTCCCTTACTCTTTAAGTTTTACATTTGTTAATTGCTTTCTTGTGGTTATGGCTTAGAGAGTAGTTCTGGTTATTGCCCATCTTTTATACTTGTTTCGCACTTACATAAGTTAGAGTAAAAGCAATTAAGCCGTATTTTTAAAATTGGGGGTCTAAACAAGTATTAGTGTTTTACACTATTTGAGCTTTCAGAGAAGAAGCTTCACCGAGTTGTATTGGAAGAGATGAAGCGTTGTTAAGTTGGATTGGATGTGAGTGTGCCGCCAATTTGAGTTGAATTGGAAGAGAAGAAGCTAGAGAATGGCGCTGCTAAGTTGGGTTGGAAGAGAAGAAGTGTCGCCGATTTAAGGTTGTGGGTGCGCCACTGAGTTGGATTGAAATTTGTGATGGCGTCGTTATCTGGTTCTTCTATTGTGGGTATGGTTTTGTTTAGTAGTTGTCTGGTTCTTGTGGTTGGATTGGAAGAGAAAATCTAGAGAGGCAAATGTGTGACAGAGCTGGAAGAAGACGAGACAGAGCTAGAGAGGCAAACATGAGACATGCTAGAGAAAATTGTCGATGAATGTGGATTTGGTTTTATACACACACACATAACCTGTTTAACCGTTAACCAGTATCCTTTAAAATTATATGAATGGTCAAGATCAAAACAATATTAAATTAATGGTTTAGGTTTACTTGGGTACTGTTACCGGTAGAATGACCCTCTCTAATAAATCAAATAAAATCTCTTAATTTGACTCAAACATGACTCTTTATGATTTATGAAATCAAATAAATAACTAAGTACAAACAATCATACACCAGCTAATAAAAAGTAAAAACCCATAAAGTTAAAAAAAACCCAAAAAATGTAACAAAAAACCAGTCAGCCAAACCACAATAGAATCAGTGTGAGAGACAAATAAACTTCGTGGAAAAATGTTTGCTCTCTTTTCCATATTGTAGAGAGTTTTTTTATTTATTTAATATATACTAGCCTTTAAGCATATGTGTGATTTTCATTCATCATAATTCAAGACTACTGCATTCATCAATAACAAAAATATTTTGAGGTATAATGAGATTTATATGTAAAAATATTATTTCACCCTTAGATTCAGTATTGATATTTTCGATTGAAAATTCTCAAACAAATTCAGTTCAAATTGCATCATTACTCCTTGTCAAGATTGGTAACCACCTTGTGATTGTGGATAAGACAAAAGTAGGCTTGAAATACTGGTTAGTGGGAAGTTTGTGTTGTATTGGGAAGTTGTGAAGTGGTGTAAGTGTAAAAGGATTTAATTGAAAGATGTGAAACGTTTGTTTTGTTATGTTTTATTTATTTAAGAAATTGAAGATGTGAAACGTGGATGGAAAGGAGTTTTAAAATTAATAATTTTACATATCTAACCTTATTGTTTAAACTTTCTAAACGGGAGAACCCAAACAGGAGAGGTACCCTTAGTAGTTGATGATTGGAAAAATCACCAAGTTGAGAACCTTGTCTCACTTGATGGACAATCCTGTGGTTGGTTGTGTCTCCGGTGAAAACCTGCAAGAAAGCTTGGGAAAGAAGTGTATACACCGGTGTGGTGTTTCTCAAAAACACTCCGATGCTTAAGTCAAATAGGAAGAAAATGATTTAGAGAGAAAAATGACTTGGAGTAGTTTTTGGATGGGTATTTGTGTGTACCTTTGGATTATGTTGTCCATTTCTTTTATAGTTGTTTTCCTATCTTTACTGAAAATGAACTCCGGCATTTATGAGCAACGGCTAGTATGTCATCAATGCGAGGTCTGAAGTACACAGCTCACTTGTTACCGTTACTCCATCCGTCACGTTTTGTCATCAATGTGCACAATAAATGTGTAGCGCTTGTTTTAGTCATCATTAACATGGAATGACGATCCCAAGTTATTTTTGACTCATCAGCTGCCCCCCTGTTCATATTCTCGTCTTTGAGATGACATAAGAACATAACCATTTTTTGTTTCGTGTCCTACGTTCGGCGCATTTATTGCGAATTATTGTGTTGTCTACTACGCGTCACGTGTATGGTCAAGATGTCTTCTTCGTGTCAGCAAATCTCGGCATTCCCGCAAACATTCTTCCATTTATTCTGCCTCTTTCCTTCCTTTTCTTCTCTTTCCATTTTTTGCTTCGTTCTTTCCTTCTTCGTGGCCTTTCAATTGCCCTAGAGCCTCCTTTTTCCTTGAGATAAACTTTGATGGCGTCATCTTTGAAAGTTTGGTGAGAGCGGGTTTGGGGGTGGTAGTGAGGGTGGCTGAAAGAATGGTTATTGCTGCACTAAGCCAAAACATTCAACTCCCCAGCTCAGTGGACTTGGTTGAAGACTTGGCAGCTCGGAGAGCTCTCCTATTTGCTAAAGAGATAGGTATTGCTCACGTGGTGGTGGAGGGTGATTCTCTGAAGGTCATTACAGCAGTCAACAATCCAAAGCAAAACAGGACTCAGTGGGGACATGTTATAGAAGATATTAAGAAAGCTAGTGCTTGTTTGCAAGTTTGTAGTTTCTGTCATGTTAGTAGGGGGGGGGGGGAGGGGTAATAGTTTAGCCCACTCCCTTGCTAGAAGAGCAGTTGATGCAGATGTGTGGTTAGAAGAACTATCACTGGATTTAGATGATGTTTTCCAGTCTAATTTACCTTAATAATAATGACTTACCTGTTTCTCAAAAAAAAAAAAAAAAAAACCATTTTATTTAAGGTATCATATATATTGATTTAAGTAACTGTAAGATGAGATTAATAATTGTGTTATGTACTAACTCAAAAAGTTTGTAAAACTGCATACATAGGTTACACACATCAAAATAATTTTGGATGGAAAAAATAATCTAGCCAATTTGGAATAGAACTTTACTGTTTCTACATCTATCTGTTTCCAGCCCACATGCAACTCAGCGTATTCAACAAAAGACACCAGCTTGGATCAAGACATTGGAGTATTACTCTGTTTTCTCAAAACCACAGCTGACATAACTATTGTTTGTCTCATTCCTCTTATTCATTTTCTATTTTTATTAGGCTAAAGCCTATTTTACCATTTTGTTTCTAGATTAGGGATTGTGTTAAACAATTGATGAGGTTTCACAAGATTGCCAGTAGAAGTTAGGTTCTAGCTGTGTATAGAAAATACTTAAAGCCTAAACGAGCTGCTATTTCATTGCTTTTTACAAGTTAAAGCTCTTTTACTACTCAGGATAAAGTTCTTTCACGATAATATTTTAATGATGTGCAGTGCATTTTGTTATTAGTTTCCTCGAATATTTTAATAATTTTCTTTATAAAAAATTGTAATCTTCAAAGTTCTTTTTTATAATAAGAGTGGTGTAGTAATTTGATCATATATTATGTATTTACAAATTTGAAAATTGCATGATATAATGACTAATGTAGATAGGCATGCTTCATGCCTATTCAATAATGCACATATCATTTTGATAAAATAAAATTACAAATATCTTTCCATTTTTTTTCTTTGGTATTATTGATTGTGTTATTATTATTATTATTTTGTTAGACTTTGCTTCAACTAATGCAAAAGTAATTAAATTTTAGCAAGAATATCATAATTCAATTCAATTGTTTTTCCTGTAAATCTCAGAAAAATGATAATATAATTTCATTATACTTAAATAATTAGTGCACTAAAAATAATTAATATAAAAAAAATAAATGTATTTATCCTATTAGATAATTAATGCATAACTATAGATAATTCATATATGCATTTACTCATTTGGCTAATTTAATGAATTAATACTTTGATATAAATGCAAATTTTGTAAATGTGAAATCTTAAATAAATAAAATCTTAAGAAATGAACCGCATATAGAACCTCATACTCTTTCACATGATATATATATATATATATATATATATATATATATATTAAAGTAATGTTTAAATAGACAAAAGAGGAATGCTATGCCCACAACGTATTTTCAACAAATTATAGATGATAAATTGTCATTAGTTCTAATTTGAATTTATCACTGAAATTACTTTTTTTTTTCATCAATAACAATCTGTAACAACTTGCTACTTATGGTCTTTTGTGAAAATGTTGTAAAAGTATTGAGCACGCAGTATTTCTCTAAAAAAAAAAAGTTTCCAAATCGGAAAATCAATCAAACGAGTCCGAAAAGGGGTTGAACACGTCCAATAATTGGTCATGCCGTGTTGCACGTTGTTCCAATTGATTCTACTGTTTTCCAATATAAATCAAGTGCTTTTGCTTTAGGAACTAGTCATTTACATCAAAAAAGTGCTTTTGTTTTAGTACGGTCATTTGTCTTGAATGCTTGTAACTTTTTACTTAATTTTCCATAAGGTTGGCAGATTAGTTACCCAAGAAGTTGGGGAGGCATAAAATTTGTTACAACATTTTGCATGATTAATTTTGATGATGTCTAATAAAAGTAGATGTGTTGGTATTATTGCTCTTAAGTTAGGTAAAGGACTTGTTTCTCAAAAAATAAAAAAATAAATAAAAAAGTTAGGCTAAGGACAATACTTTTTTTCTCTTTTTTTTTTTTTTTTTTTTTTGTGTGTGTGTGGTAAATAACTAAAGATGATACTTAAAATGATAGGAGCCATTCAATGGTATCTTAAATGTCTATAAAGGTTTCCATGGTCAATGCAACTTCAATTATTAAAAAATATTATAAAATTCTTGTCATGTATAAGTTTGTTATTATTTGCCCAAAATAACAACCAAAAAACATAAATAAATAAATAAAAGAAAAAAGAGAAAACGGGTTATCATATAAAATGATAGAATTTAGTTTTCGATGTTGCTTGATACTATTCAATGTGACATAATCTTTTTTTCATTAGAAATAAAAAAGTATAGAGAAGTGTAAAATTTACCCTTATCATACTTATTATTTACCATGAATCCATTTCATAGTTTAAATTATATAAAAAATTATATATTACACACTTCAGGATATAGGTAGTGCCGAAAAAAAATGTATATCTAGGAGATAAAATAAAATTACAATCCTTGTATTTGGTCATAATCAAATAAAATTTCAAGTGAAATGATTATCCTGTTATGCTTCTACGTACTCAACCAGGCATGTATTTGAATGAAAGATAATCCCCCATTTCTGAATTCATGTCTACTGGCAGATGCAATCATGCAAAGAGAAATATCTTGTAATCTTATAGCTTTCCTTGTCCTCATTACTTTTTTTTTTTTTTTTTTTTAAGAGTTTTAATTTATGATGTTTACTCTGATGATGGTTTTTTATTATCAGACTAAACTACCTATCAATTTTCTTGGTAGAGGTGAAGATTGAACCCTAAATATCTTATTCAATTATTAAACACTTTACTAGTTGAGCTAACTAGAATTCGCATTATTTTTTTTGGTACATATTTGTTTTATAAATAAAATTGTCATCTTTGTTAAAACAATTTATTTATATTTGACCGGGGTCAACTACGAGTAAAAGGCCTACGCTGACCGCGTCATTTGGGTTTCATAAAGAAACCGTGTGAATGTAAAAGCCACTTAAAGTAGTAGACCCAAAACTTTATGGAGAGCTAGAGAGGACAAACAAAATGTTGTTAATCTCAGTCAATAGTGGAAACTTAGTCCTATATATAAATGTCCCTCCCTTTCAGCTTGTTTGTCATATCAAGCTTCGACACCCAGAAATTATAAGCTATCTAAAACATCACCCTTCTCCTCCCTAATAAGAATTTGAACTCTCTGACGAAGAAAATGAAGGTAATGGTGAATACCATGCTCAAGTGATTTAGAAGTTCTGTTCCTTATGAACTTCCACATTTCAATCATGTTATGTAATGTAATACTAATTGCAACTTATTAACTTCGTTGCAGCAAAAGGTAGTGATCCGGGTGAACTTAAATAATGGCAAGAAGAATGCTCGGACCAAGGCCTTGCAGATTGCAGTTGGTGTACAAGGTAATCATTTTTTTCTTTCAATTGTTAACATTGAACCAAATTTACATGCTCTTAACGTACTTGTTTACTCTCCCAATTACTTCAATTAAGCTCAACAGAGTTTCATTTAGGAATTTGAAATTAATGATCTTTCTTTTTGGTGCTTAAGGTGTTGAATCAGTATCTTTACAAGGTGAGGATAGCAGTCAAATTGTTGTTGTTGGTAATGACATTGATTCAGTCCACTTGACTTCTTTGCTGAGGAAGAAAGTTGGATCTGCTGAGTTAATGAGTCTCTCACCAATCAGTTATGTGGGGGAAATACAAGAGCCCAAACACAGCGAATTTGGAATACAATCAACGGTTTGGCCAACTTATCAGGCTGGTGTGCCATATTATTATACGTATGACGTCCCAAATAATAACCAAGACTCTTGTACTATTATGTGACCACGTGTATGAATTTTGTCAATGGCTAAAACTTAGGTAGAGTTTCTTAGATGCTGTAACTTAAATTTTGTCAAAAACACTCCAATGCTTAAGTCAGAAAGGAAGAAAATAATTTAGAGAGAAAAATGACTTGGAGTAGTTTTTGGATGGGTATTTGTGTGTACCTTTGGATTATGTTGTCCATTTCTTTTATAGTTGTTTTCCTATCTTTACTGAAAATGAACTCCGGCATTTATGAGCAACGGCTAGTATGTCATCAATGCGAGGTCTGAAGTACACAGCTCACTTGTTACCGTTACTCCATCCGTCACGTTTTGTCATCAATGTGCACAATAAATGTGTAGCTTGTTTTAGTCATCATTAACATGGAATGACGATCCCAAGTTATTTTTGACTCATCAGCTGCCCCCTGTTCATATTCTCGTCTTTGAGATGAGATAAGAACATAACCATTTTTCGTTTCGTCCCGCGTTCGGCGCATTTATTGTGAATTATTGCGTTGTCTACTACGCGTCACGTGTATGGTCAAGATGTCTTCTTCGTGTCAGCAAATCTTGGCATTCCCGCAAACATTCTTCCATTTGTTCTGCCTTTTTCCTTCCTTTTCTTCTCTTTCCATTTTTTGCTTCGTTCATTCCTTCTTCGTGGCCTTTCAATTGCCCTGGAGCCTCCTTTTTCCTTGAGATAAACTTTGATGGCGTCATCTTTGAAAGTTCGGTGAGAGCGGGTTTGGGGGTGGTAGTGAGGGATGTTGAAAGAATGGTTATTGCTGCACTAAGCCAAAACATTCAACTCCCCAGCTCAGTGGACTTGGTTGAAGCCTTGGCAGCTCGGAGAGCTCTCCTATTTGCTCAAGAGATAGGTATTGCTCACGTGGTGGTGGAGGGTGATTCTTTGAAGGTCATTACAACAGTCAACAATCCAAAGCAGAACAGGACTCAGTGGGGACATGTTATAGAAGATATTAAGAAAGCTAGTGCTTGTTTGCAAGTTTGTAGTTTCTGTCATGTTAGTAGGGGGGGGGGGGGGAGGGGTAATAGTTTAACCCACTCCCTTGCTAGAAGAGCAGTTGCTAGAAGAGCAGTTGATGCAGATGTGTGGTTAGAAGAACTATCACTGGATTTAGATGATGTTTTCCAGTCTAATTTACCTTAATAATAATGACTTACCTGTTTCTCAACAAAAAAAAAAAACCATTTTATTTTAGGTATCATATATATTAATTTTAAGTTTACCTGTAAGATGAGATTAATAATTGTGTTATGTACTATCTCAAAAAGTTTGTAAAAGTAAAACTGCATACATAGGTTACACACATCAAAATAATTTTGGGTCGAAAAAATAATCTAGCCAATTTGGAATAGAACTTTACTGTTTCTACATCTATCTGTTTCCAGCCCACATGCAACTCAGTGTATTCAACAAAAGACACCAGCTTGGATCAAGACATTGGAGTATTACTCTGTTTTCTCAAAACCACAGCTGACATAACTATTGTTTGTCTCATTCCTCTTATTCATTTTCAATTTTTATTAGGCTAAAGCCTATTTTACCATTTTGTTTCTAGATTAGGGATTGTGTTAAACAATTGATGAGGTTTCACAAGATTGCCAGGAGAAGTTAGGTTCTAGCTGTGTATAGAAAATACTTAAAGCCTAAACGAGCTGCTATTTCATTGCTTTTTTCAAGTTAAAGCTCTTTTACTGCTCAGGATAAAGTTCTTTCACGATAATATTTTAATGATGTGCAGTGCATTTTGTTATTAGTTTCCTCGAATATTTTAATAATTTTCCTTATAAAAAATTGTAATCTTCAAAGTTCTATTTTATAATAAGAGTGGTGTAGTAATTTGATCATATATTATGTATTTACAAATTTAAAAATTGCATGATATAATGACTAATGTAGATAGGCATGCTTCATGCCTATTCAATAATGCACATATCATTTTGATAAAATAAAATACAAATATCCTTCCATTTTTTTTTTTTGGTATTATTGATTGTGTTATTATTATTATTATTTTGTTAGACTTTGCTTCAACTAATGCAAAAGTAATTAAATTTTAGCAAGAATATCATAATTCAATTCAATTGTTTTTCCTGTAAATCTTAGAAAAATGATAATATAATTTCATTATACTTAAATAATTAGTGCACTAAAAATAATTAATATAAAAAAATAAATGTATTTATCCTATTAGATAATTAATGCATAACTATAGATAATTCATATATGCATTTACTCATTTGGCTAATTTAATGAATTAATACTTTGATATAAATGCAAATTTTGTAAAGGTAGAATCTTAAATAAATAAAATCTTAAGAAATGAATTACATGTAGAACCTCATGCTCTTTCACATGATATATATATATATATATATATATATATATATATATATATATATATATATATATATATGTATATATATTAAAGTGTTGTTTAAATAGACAAAAGAAGAATGCTATGCCCGCAACGTATTTACAACAAATTATAGATGATAAGTTGTCATTAGTTATAATTTGAATCTATCACTGAAATTACTTTTTTTTTTCATCAATAACAACCTGTAACAACTTGCTACTTATGATTTTTTGTAAAAGTATTGTAAAAGTATTGAGCACGTAGTATTTCTCTTAAAAAAAAAAATTTCCAAATCGGAAAATCAAACAAACGAGTACGAAAAGGGGTTGAACACGCCCAATAATTGGTCATGCCGTGTTGCACGTTGTTCCAATTGATTCTACAGTTTTCCAATATAAATCAAGTGCTTTTGCTTTAGGAACTAGTCATTTACATCAAAAAAGTGCTTTTGTTTTAGTATGGTCATTTGTCTTGAATGCTTGTAACTTTTTACTTAATTTTCCATAAGGTTGGCAGATTAGTTACCCAAGAAGTTGGGGAGGCATAAAATTTGTTACAACATTTTGCATGATTAATTTTGATGATGTCTAATAAACGTAGATGTGTTGGTATTATTGCTCTTAAGTTAGGTAAAGGACTTGTTTCTCAAAAAATAAAAAAATAAATAAAAAAGTTAGCCTAAGGACGATACTTTTTTTCTCTGTTTTTTTTGGTAAATAACTAAAGATGATACTTAAAATTATAGGAGCCATTCAATGGTATCTTAAATGTCTATAATGGTTTCCATGGTCAATGCAACTTCAATTATTAAAAAATATTATAAAATTCTTGTCACGTATAAGTTTGTTATTATTTGTCCAAAATAACAACCAAAAAAATAAATAAATAAATAAAAGAAAAAAGAGAAAATGGGTTATCATATAAAATGATAGAATTTAGTTTTTGATGTTGCCTGATACTATTCAATGTGACATAATCTTTTTTTCATTAGAAATAAAAAAGTATAGGGAAGTGTAAAATTTACCCTTATCATACTTATTATTTACAATGAATCCATTTCATAGTTTAAATTATATAAAAAAAATTATATATTACATACTTAAGGATATAGGTAGTGCCGAAAAAAATGTATATCTAGGAAATAAAATAAAATTACAATCCTTGTATTTGGTCATAATCAAATAAAATTTCAAGTGAAATGATTATCCTGTAGCTTTTCTTGTCCTCATTACTTTTTTTTTTTTAAGAGTTTCAACTTATGATGTTTACTCCTGATGATGACTCTTTATTATCAGACTAAGCCACCTATCAATTTTCTTGATAGAGGCGAAGATTGAACCCTAAATATTTTATTCAATCATTAAACACTTTACCAATTGAGCTAACTAGAATCCGCATTTTTATTTTTTGTACATATTTGTTTTATAAATAAAATTGTCATCTTTGTTAAAACAATTTATTTATATTTGACCGGGGTCAACTACGAGTAAAAGGCCTACGCGGCTACGCTGACCGCGTCATTTGGGTTTCATAAAGAAACCGTGTGAATGTAAAAGCCACTTAAAGTAGTAGACCCAAAACTTTATGGAGAGCTAGAGAGGACAAACAAAATGTTGTTAATCTCAGTCAATAGTGGAAACTTAGTCCTATATATAAATGTCCCTCCCTTTCAGCTTGTTTGTCATATCAAGCTTCGACACCCAGAAATTATAAGCTATCTAAAACATCACCCTTCTCCTCCCTAATAAGAATTTGAACTCTCTGACGAAGAAAATGAAGGTAATGGTGAATACCATGCTCAAGTGATTTAGAAGTTCTGTTCCTTATGAACTTCCACATTTCAATCATGTTATGTAATGTAATACTAATTGCAACTTATTAACTTCGTTGCAGCAAAAGGTAGTGATCCGGGTGAACTTAAATAATGGCAAAAAGAATGCTCGGACCAAGGCCTTGCAGATTGCAGTTGGTGTACAAGGTAATCATTTTTTTCTTTCAATTGTTAACATTGAACCAAATTTACATGCTCTTAACGTACTTGTTTACTCTCCCAATTACTTCAATTAAGCTCAACAGAGTTTCATTTAGGAATTTGAAATTAATGATCTTTCTTTTTGGTGCTTAAGGTGTTGAATCAGTATCTTTACAAGGTGAGGATAGCAGTCAAATTGTTGTTGTTGGTAATGACATTGATTCAGTCCACTTGACTTCTTTGCTGAGGAAGAAAGTTGGATCTGCTGAGTTAATGAGTCTCTCACCAATCAGTTATGTGGGGGAAATACAAGAGCCCAAACACAGCGAATTTGGAATACAATCAACGGTTTGGCCAACTTATCAAGCTGGTGTGCCATATTATTATACGTATGACGTCCCAAATAATAACCAAGACTCTTGTACTATTATGTGACCACGTGTATGAATTTTGTCAATGGCTAAAACTTAGGTAGAGTTTCTTAGATGCTGTAACTTAAATTCTACATACGATTCATGCCATTGAATTTAATTCAAGAATCTCAAGTAGAGCACTAAGAAAAGAATAACTTTCTATGGTCTATCTCTTTAATAGAAAAGAAAAATTTTGTAAAAGAAAGTATAATTGACTAAGAAATTATATTCATGTAATCTAATAAGAAATAAGGATCTAGTTCAAGGCATATGGTTTGTTGTTGAAATACATTTCTTCAGTGTTATTTGCGAAAGTTCTCTAAACTGAGCAATGGCTTGAAAATGGAATTTTGAACCTCTTAGTAAACCTCAAAAACATCTAATAACGTGGGTAGAAGGAGATCTGAATATCATCAAATCCCACTTTATTTTGTAACTTTGTTCACCTGTAGGGGCAGTAGACAAAAACTACTAAGACAGTAAATTCAAGATGGAAAAACCTCACCCTAGCCTTAGGGTATATAGCTATTTATTTTCATTATGTAATAATAACACTACATTGTTTTATCCTCAATGTTCATAATAACATGAATTTCTAAACTCAAAATACTGTACATTGGAAAATTTACTCAAAATACGCAATACTGTACATTGGAAAATGTACTCTACTGTACATTGTTTGCCATAACTAATAAAAACCATGCTTTTATCAGTCTTGGGCACGTTTCAGCCATTAGTCTGCTAGCCATGTATAATTGTATACTTTTTTTTTTTTTGTTTCCCACAGTGTTCTTCAAAGTTTTCAACCAGAGATTAATCACTGTTCGCACCGGATGGGCCCATGAAGGGGTAAAGTGCTGGCCCAGGAAATTCTTTTCAAAGTGCAGGTAGCAGGACATGTATAATTGTATACACTGTCAGCAAACCAGTCAAAGAGACCCCCAGGACCTATTTGAAGGGTCTGGACTTCTTGTTTTCCCCTGTCAGTGAATCTGAAACATAAATCACTAATATTAGTCAAATCTAAGAGGGGAAAGAAGAAAGATTTTTCACAAAGGAAAAATTGTACTCACGTTGGCAGTTCATAGAGGTGGACAGATTTATCACTACAAGAGCAATACAGGATTGGTTTAACATCCGGATCGGTCATCCCAGAAAGTGCAAGGATACCCTGTACCATGAAAAATCATGCCATCCAATTAATTGACACTTTTTAAAAACTAAGGCTACAGTATCATCAACATGGCATTGCAACAAAATACTATACCTATTGAGTTTCTGACATAACAATACAATTTTGCCTTTACCAAACCAATAACAACACAGCTCAACGACTGTAGCACACCTCAATTACTTAAGGGGGGAAGCAAATAAGAAAGTAAATGAAACTAATTGTGGTTCAATAACTTGCGTGTTCTTCACTGTGAGTGTATATTACTTCCAAGCTGCCATCCTCAATAGAAGCCCAAACTTTTATTGTGCAATCCAATGAACCAGAGAACAAATACATATCCCAGTACATGAGAGACTTCACAACATCATCATGTCCATTCAGTGTCATAATACACTGCCAATTTTCATGATCCCAAACCTGAAACAAAAAAGATCAGAAATTACTATTATTATTTTTCTGACACATCAAAACAAAATATATGATCCTTGTGCACATTTAAAGAAAATGACACCTACAACAATAACAAAAGGGATAGTTAATCAATTCAAATCATATCAGTACCACATAAGATATATATTGCTAAGTTTTACAGAGTAGAACTTAATCAATTTAACTTAAATAATTTAGTCACTAAAACAAGGATATGTAATTGTTGCCAGCAAAATACATGAGGGAGAGTACATCATATTGGTTCGATGCTAGATTTGAAAAGGGTAAATTTGGAACAAGAACAATACAGAGCTACTTAAAAAAAAGGTCAGGGGAAAGATGTAACAACATAAAAGATGTAAAAGATGCACCAATGATCTTAAATAATCAAGCTCTCTTCAAATACTAACTACTCACAACATAAAAGATGTAACAAGTGGAAATAAACAACTTTCTCTATCTAGGATATAATTTCTATAAACCAATTGTCATTTATGAATCCCATTGTAAAAATAGCAGTGAAGCATAAAATGCTCCATTGTCTTATTCATGAACAAATCAAATTTCTAAAATCTAGATATCAGGAATGGGCTATATTAGTATTCAAATGATGAAACAACCAATTAGGCTAGCCTAGGCCAAGTTCAACTTTGGCATAAACTGAGTTCAGGTCTCATTATTAAATCAGGTTCCAAATTAAAAAAAATTTAAACCAAAATCTTAATGGAAATGGAAGAATAAAGTTCATCAAACACAAATAGGTACCTTGTTGTGCCCTTGAAGCTCTGCCAACCTTTTGAAGTTATCCCCACGAAACCATGAGTGTAGGTAAGGGCACTAATCACCATAGACACACGTCCCTTGCACCCAGAACTCACAAATCCTTTCTGCGGTTTTCTTAGGAACAAGCTCCAGAGGCTTTTCTTCAACCACATTCTCCAGATTAGAATCATTTTCAAAAACAGAACATTCTGAAGAACTCTCAGAAATGCTTTCCGCCAACTCTGGCCGCTTCTCCTGAGCATTTTGTGAATTCCTAGGAGCCCTTCGCCAAGTGTTTGAAACTAAAGCGTTGCTGGAGTGAGGATAGGAAGGATAGTAAGCGTTGCATGGGCCGGTGAAGGGTGGACACATCAGGTGTTTCTGAATGGGCAAACCTACATGGGTTTTTAAGGCATCTACCACTGAGCCAAAATTTGCATATCTTGTTGCTGCTGTTGTTTAAATGTCCTAGAGAAACCGAAGAATCTTGAAATTCTGATTTGGCAATAACAGCTTATTGAAAACAATCCAACTATTCCATAATCCCTCATGAAATACATAACAAAATACAAACTTCCAACACCTAATCGCCGATCCATCGGCAAACCCTAGAGAAATTGACGAACGTGAAAATAATATACTTTCGTAACATTGTCTAAGGTTGAGAATAGATTCGATCATTACAAAAGTCGGTGCGATCATAGCTAAAGAAATTCTAAATCTAAATCTAAATCTAAATCTAAATCTAATTGCAATAGCAAACCTGAGAGGTTTGGAAAATCGAGCCGCCGCGATCTTCCTTCAATCAGAAACAATCTCAAAATCTCCTGTTATTTTAAATATGTGGCAGTGGAATTTAATTTTCTCTTTTTTATTTTAAGAGGGCGTTTGGATTGCACTTATTCCTGCGTCTGCGTTTTCAGTTTTTTTTTTTTTTTCCCCCAGCCGCAAGTGTTGACCCAATCTTCTGTGAACAGTGCATTCGTGCACTGTTCACGGACCCACAAATTTCACTTTTCAGCAACTTTTTCATTAAAAATGGGTCCCGCGGTACTATTCACACATTTTAAAATTATTTTGCTACAGTGTTTTCAGTTTTCAGTTTTCAGTTTTCAGCAATAAGTTGTATCCAAACGGACCCTAATTAAATATGCCAAAACCAAGTTAAGCTCCGGATTCACGTTTTTGACTCACAAATAGAGCTACCAAACACAATTTGTCGGGGAAAATGGGCAATTAGTCATATTTATAGAAGAATATAGTTAGTAGGCAGTGGTTTAGAAGTATATAGATTACTAACATCTCGACTCTTAGAGAGTCGATTTTGAGCCTATAAATCGACTCTTATATACTCGATTTCCATGCTCTGATCACATCTGATGTGGTGATTTTCCACGTGGCGGCCACCTGAAAATCGAGTTCCTAAGAGTCGATTTATATATTGACTCTTGAATACTCGGTTTACATGTGACGTGTACAACACGTGGAAGCTAGTTGAAGTGAGTTGATCCACCTGGAAATCGAGTCTTTGAGACTCGATTTCTAATAGGGTTTTTCAAAATTAAGCCAAGTCTAGCCTCTCGCACAGACCTGACCTCTCTCTCGCGCCTCTCTCCACTCTCTGTCACTCACCCTCTCACTCTCCCTCTCGCGCCTCTCTCACAACCTCTCCACCTTCTCACGTTTGTAGCTCTCCACCCTCTCACGCTCGCGCCTCTCTCACTCGCCCCCTGAGCTGTCACTCACTCACCCAGTCTCCACTCTCAAGCACCCTCGCCACTCTCCACTCTCACTCAGTTCTCAGGTATGCTTTTCTACATATTCATTGTCATATATTTTATTTGATTTTAGGAGGAAATATATGTCATTGATTTAATTATTGCATGATATTTGGCTTCTTTTTTTTTTGAGAGAATAAAATTGTATCTCTGGATAGGTTGGGGTTATATTATATATATCTTTATTTTTGGCAAATTGTAATTATGTGCATTATTGTGAAATTTACAACGAATCCTCAAAAAGTAGTTCTCAAAGTTAAATATATATCCGGATTCATAGGTTGTTTAAGCAATTGAGGCCTAGTCATCCGTGTATGTGATTACTAATGGAGAATAATTAGAGTCTTATATACAATTTTTCTGAATAAAGAAAACTTTGATTGTTTTGGTGTGGGCAAGTGTAGTTTGGTTCCACAATTTCTTTTGCTTGTTTCATTTGAAGACTAGTCAAGATGGCTTTACTTTGCTATTGAATGATGAATTTGTTGTTCCGTAGTTTTTGTACTTTTGGGTAATAAGGAATGTTTTTCGCCATTTTAATCTTTTGGTTAAAACTAATTGATAAGTGTTTCTTTGCCTATACATGCTTACGCTAGGAACACTTACATCTTCCTTATGTAATTAAAACACACAATTAAATCCCTAACTTATGTTTGGTTGCTTAGAAAATTTGGTCAAAGTTCTGAACTTTGTAGTTTGGATCATTTCAGGATGTATAAAATAAGGTATTGAGCTAAGACAAACTGTATAAGGAAGGTCAATATCGGTTATCGAACATATGAGCAGCTCTCTCCATGTTATTATAGTGTTAAATGAATAAAAATGAGTGGTTTTTTCAGCGTTGTGATATTCATTTTCCAAGCTAAAGCCTATTGTGCGAAATGAATATGTATGATAGACTGATGAGTACATAAGACGCTAGTTTTAAGTGTTGTCATTGCATTAATATTTAATATGCTACTGCATTGATGTAGTTTGATGGCATTAGGACAATTCATTTTGAGGTGGCTTGATGTTGTGGACTTACGTGATGAGTTTTCTAAGGAGTAATATGATCTTCACAAACTTCTGTTCACAATTATATTATTAACCTTGATCTATTGGAACTAAATGGCTTAATTATTGCATGATTGACATTGTCATTGGAAGACTAGTCAAGGTGACTTTGCATTGTTTTTGGATGTTGAATTTGCTGTTCCATAGCTTTTGAGCTTTCTGGTAATATGAAATGTTTTGATCCATTTAAATGTTTTAGTAAAACTAATAGATATGTACTTTTTTTTTTTTTTATAATCAATTGATATGTACTTCTTAGCTTATATATGGTTGTTCTAGAAACATAGAGAGACCTTCCTTCTTTGATCAAAACATATGCATCTAAACCCTTAAACTTATGTTTGTTGTTTAGTAAGGCAAACAAAGTTCTGAACTTTGCAGTTTGGATCATTTCAGCATGTGAAAAATAAGGTTGTGCCTCTTCCAGCTTCCTTAGCCTTGGCTCCCAAACCTTACACAGATACAAACACACACATGCACACTCACAAAAGTGGTGCGTGAGACTCCTTAAGACTTAACACTTACTCAATCATAATGGAATTGATTAACTTTGATATGATTTCTATCCCAACATGAAGGAGGTTTTTCTTTTTTAAAATTAAAGCAATGTGTCATTTCACAGTCACCTTAATGATAGTTTGTAATATTGTATCAGTTCTACAACAATTAAGGATAGTGGAATACATTTCTCAAACAGAATATATACCATAAAACTTTAAGAATTTTTTTTTTCCTTTCTTCATGTGTAACACATAACTAATCAAGACAATTTACCGATCAAAAAAGAAAACACTAATCAAGCCAATTTAATTTTAAAAAAAAAACTGAAATTTGTAAATTAATGATGTGCAATGTTAAGGCTCCATTCACTTCCTCATATAAATTGTCACTGAAACAGGATATGTTCACTGAGAAAACTACATAAAATGGTAGAGAAAATATAGGATATCCAAATGACGGAAACTAAATGGAGTAAACTTAATTTAATTTACAAAAGAATTCATTAGAAATATGCTTAATTTAGATCATTTGGGAAAGATCATGAAAGTGAAAATCAGGTCTTTATGTAGTAATGATCACAAAATAGTTAATGAGATCATATTGTGTTCATTCTTTTATTTTGAGGTATCTAACAAAAAAGTTGAGATTTTGCTTTCTCAATGATCTTAAATCACTAAGATTAAAAGCAATTAAATCCTTCACAGATTTGTGCACTATTTTTCTATTTGGCTTGCATCATATGCTGCTGGATCCTGCTTACAATTATTCCAGTGTCCATGAGGAAAAAAATAGAAGACTGTTTTTCTTTTTGTTTTCAATGTCTATTACGTGCTAATTGCTTATCATTCTTCTGCAGCATGGCTGCTGCAAATGCTGGACAGATTGACCACGTACAACCTGGCCCCATTGACCAGTCGGTGTTGACGTTGCAGGCCAACCATCAGTCAGAAGCTATTTGGAATGGGCAAGTAACGCACAACACTAAATATTTAACGAATGTACACGCATTTGATTCATACAATGTACACGCACTTGCTGTCATATATTAATCCATAGTTTTATTCTGTGTAGGATCCAGGGTCCCTTAAATGCCGTGTCCATACTGAAGAGTTCTCCGATCGAGAGCCAATGGTGGACGACCGAGTCGTTGACATCATTAAGATATTTGGTTTGGAGGGACTCCTCAAGACCCTGGGTAGAGAGATTGACCACGGCCTGATAACGGCCTTAATGGAGCAATGGCGGTAGGAGACTCACACCTTCCACATGCCACATGGTGAGGTCACCATTACATTGCAAGATGTGGAGGTTCTTCTCAAGATTCCTATTGACAGCGAGGTCATTACAAGGAGCACGCAGAAAGAATGGGAGAATGTGTGTGACGAATTTCTTGGCTTCCGACCTGTAAATAATCAAAGAAATGAATTTCATGGCCAGAGGGTTCTCATCCAACGGCTTTTGGAAGCTATTGCCAATCCATTGCCGCCTAATGCCACAGAGGATCAGTTGCATAAGTACGCACGATGCTACATCCTAGCGCTACTAGGGGACACAATCTTCATGGACAAATCCGGCGATAGGGTGCATCTAATGTGGGTGCAGCAGTTGGAAGACCTTCGCAACCCACGAAGGTACAAGCTAGGAAGTGCTTGCCTTGCATGGTTGTACCAAGAGTTATGCAGGGCAAGCGATAAGAAAGCTAATCAGATTGGTGGGTGTTTGCTGTTGGTTCAGTATTGGGCATGGGCCAGGTTCCCATATTTGTGCCCGACAGTCATTAATGGCTCGCCAGTGGATGCTTATGGTCCTCCAGTTCGTGGTCCACTGTCCCTGAAGTAAGTCTCTACCTCATACACGTCATGTAACTTCAATTTATTTATTTTAAAAGCTTCTAGAAATTATTTAAGTCTATATTAAACAATTTGAAATAGAGGTTATACACTATAATTTTGTGTCAAATTTCCTAAATTATATCGGTTAATATGATCCCTTGTTCTGGATTGTAGGTGGTTGTGGGTCCCAAACAAGAAAAACAGGCCCGCCCACATCTTCCTGGATAGGTATCGCGAGCAAATAGCTTCAATATTGCCAGGCCAGGTATGAAAATGCCTTATTTAATATGTTTAGGAACAAGATATAGGTTTGGTGAACTTTGACATATAAACATTATTGCCTAATGTGTTGCTTGTTTTTTGGCTGTCGTAGGTGGTGTGGCAGCCGTATGAAGCTGAATTCGAGGACCTTCCGCCGTGGTGCGTTGCAGGGAGGGTCGTGTGGACGGCAACAGTGCCACTTGTATGTTTCCACCTAGTAGAGAAACATACACCGGATCGTGTCGTTCGTCAATTCGGAATGATCCAAGAAATTCCCTGTAATGTTGACACCGATACAGTGCTTCATGCCATTGATTTGAGGGGGAAGGTTGGTGTTGATTGGATGCGGAAACATGCTGCGCATATTACAGAGTGGGGTAATCGCCTTCAACAGCGTTGTGAAGCAGTGCTTGGTGATATGCCTCCACAACACGAGTACTTCGATTGGTATAAAAGGGTAACTCGGAGGTTCATCAATGTCCTCGATGCTAGATTGATTATAATGGTAACTTTTCCATTTGTTGAATTTTTAATTAGCATTTTGTCTACTCTATGCGCTAGCTACATCTTTAATAGAAAAGATAATTTAAATTTAGTCAAAGGTAACACCTGGTCTCCCTATAACTTGCAATTATTACTAGCAGAACCAATTCAAAACCAACGTTTATTTTATTATCGATTGCCATTGTTCAATTGGTATTGCATTACTAATATACCTAGGTATTTCATGTCAGATTGAAGGATATGCCCGTTTGTTGAGGCGTCATCTAGTGGGCACGGAAGACCACAAGGACATTACTGATGTGCTAAATGCAGTGCAAGAGATTGGCCATGTACAACCTCCTATCCCTAAGGCCCCGAATGAGGAGGCAGCTACTCCTGTGGTAGCGCCTACTCAAAGCCCAAGCACGAGCAGAGCTCTTCTCGGACGTGGGTCTCGTTCGCCTGTTGCTACCCCGAGAGTTGTCCCTACCCCCGATCCCTACCCATCCACCCCAAATCCATCCCCTAGCCCCACCATCCCCTCACCCATCCCACATCCATCCCCTCACCCACCCACATCCATCCCCTAGCCCCACCACCATCCCTTCACCCACTCCACATCCATGTCCTGGGTCTAACATCCGTCCACCCACCCCATGGTCATTTCCTGAGCTGTCACCTATTCCATCCTTTGACCTGGGTCTTGATCCAACCCCTCTTGACATGCACACACAGCCACCCTCCCACAGTACATCCACTGGCCCTTCTTCGGGCATTGACCCACCCCATGTTCACGTTGAGCAGCCTGTTGGGTTACCTACAGAGGCAGCAGGTTGGCCGAAACTCATAGCGAAGGCACCTCCTTGTGGGATAGGGGGGCACAAACATGGACACAATGTTGGGCCCAAGGCATTTGACGAAGGACATGCAAGACCTCCTCCTCATTATACACGACGACGTAAGGTTCAAAAAAGGTAATTAGGTAAAAGAGAGACAAAGATTTCTATGTTAGATAGGCACATATTTCATATATTTGTCTTATGTTTATTATTGGTTGTGTTTCTGTGTTGTGTGTGTATGGCAGGGAATGACGTGTGGAGGATGTGCAGCTAGTGTTAAAAGAATTCTAGAAAGATAGGTACGTTGTTATTAGTTGAATTTGATTCATGGGTTTTAATATATTTCATTTTCATTCATGGGTTTTTACTTAAGAGGTGGCAGGAAGTTGATAAATTGAATCTTTTTCCCCTGTTCTTCTTTCTCAGTTCTTGAAAAGATACATTTTTTCGCTTCTGTGAACAGTGAAGGAGGTATTTCCTGAGTAGAGCTGAGCTGCTTTGATACCAAACTTTGTATGGAATTTGAGCCATTTAATGTGTGTGTGTGTGTTTAATGAAATCGTATTTTGTAAAAGTATGGATGATTTTCTCTTTATGTGCAAATATATGCATCTGAGGTTTGTACATCTGCAATTATTTCCACCAATTCTCTTCTTCATTTGTTGTTTATTCCCCTCTCTCTTTAACGTACTTCTTGTCTGCTATTAGAAGTTTAGATTTGTTTTATAACTCAATTTCACAATCATAAATCCTTACAAATCTAAACTCTTGTTTACCCTTATATATATAGATAGAGTTATCGTATTGATATCGATACAATGAAATAATGTGTCCTAATTTGCCATTTTTTTTTTTTTTCCATTTTTGATTAGAAATAACTTTTTATAATATCCACAAAAGGGAAAGTTGGAACTTGGAACATGCTTGTTATTGCATTTTCTGTTCATTTCTTGTCAAATAAATAAAAATTCATTGGTTCATTGTTTTAGGTTATTTTTTGGAGGCCAACAAGTCAATCAAATGCTCCACTTTTGGATTTGTTAATAACTACCAGTCATTGTGAAAGTTCTGGTCGAAATTCTGGTGATTGCTCTACAAGTGTGGACATTCTAATCCCGGAGGGTCTTCATGGTGGGCCAATAAAAAAAAATGGTGGCCCTTCCACTCTCACTGAAAGATGGAGATCTGGCGGACACTGTGACTGTGGTGGTTGGGATATTGGGTGTCCTGTCACGATACTTAAAAATAGATCAACCAAAGATGAAATTTTTCCTGAAGCAGAAATGGAGGAGTGTAAGCCATTTGATGTTTTTAAACAGGTCAATCAATGTCCTTGTATTCTTTTCTTCTAGTACAATTTAGGATTGCAGATAGTATTGAGTGTCACTAATGGCTTCAAGCTATAGCAACTATAGAGTTTGATTTTGCCATACATCTTTACAAGAACTCTATATTCTGTTCATCTCCGCATAAGAAGTTATTTAATTCTCCTTCTGTCATGCTATTTTTCAAAAAAATAATATTAACTAGTACAGTATTTAATTTTATTGTAGTTCTGTCGTATTCCACTGTATTGTGACTGAAAAAAGAAGTATGGCCAGTTTCGCTGACTAGTTTAGATGTTTGCCAAACTTAGTTCTTGTTCCTTTGATCATTTAATTGTGTCCCATAAACTTTTTGCACTTGCAACCTAAGGTATTTTAGTTGTTATAGAGAGATTGCAGAAATAATTTTTGATACTAGTGTCTATTCACATAATGGGTTTTGGCCATATTTGTTGAACTTTCATGCTCTTTAGATAGATGTTATTCTCTTAATTCAGTATCTGTGGTTTTTATGCATAGAAATAGACTCTCAAACATACATATGTTTTAGTCTTATAAATTCACGCGCGCACACACACACATACTTTTTTCCCTGCCTCAATTTTTTTTTTCCTTTTATGAATTGCCATGTTTGGCTCTCTACAAGTCATAGGTACAATTTGAAGATCATAAGTTTTTGAATTGAATTGTGAGGGTGCAATTTGAAGAGGATTATTTTCCCTCCTCTTTTACACAAGTGTTACAAAGAACTTACATGCGTTTGTTCAGTACTTCTAGTGATGTGTTTCTTTTGGAATTTCTTATTATGGGAGAGCCAACGTATCAAGTCATCATTTTTGGGTTTATACTTAAGCTGAATTTGTCTGTTTCTTTTGTTCAGAAGCTCGTGGTTTAGTGAATTATAGGTTTTTTTTACTGCTTGATCTGTTTGTGCACTTTTACAGATCACTTCAACAAACCTAGATGCAAGCATGGTATGTGTCATATAAATATAAAGCATGGTATGTTCCATACCTTCATCACATCCAACATTTGTGTCTACACATACATGAGCATGTGTTGCACTTTGCTTAAATATGCAGTATATTAGTATTCAAACCCACTTTTATTGGTATATATTTGTATGTTTTTGCTAACCGTTACTTGGTAATTGTTGTCCATGAGCATGTGTTGCACTTTGCTAACCGTTACTTTTAAGGGCAAGCTGTTGGTATATATCCATATCATAAGATTATTGCTGGCAACTTTGACACATGTATAACTTTTCCACAGTTATTGTCATTTTGTTTGACAAGCTCTTTTCCCTTGAGGCAAGATTCAAATGGATAGTTCTTGCTGCCTTCATTCAAGTTCTTTCACATTCAGCATCCAATATAGTTGTTGGCGTTTTTGACATCTCATATAATGCCTTGATCAATCCTTGCTGCACTAGGATATCTTTGACAATACTTTGCCAAAAGTGAGTTTTCTAGTCAAACGGCTTCATGGCCTTTTCAATCCTTGATGCACTAAGAGATCTTTGAACTTTTTCCCTCATGGATTGGACTTAATAGTTCCCAAATCCTCATGAAAACTTATACCCTTCCCTTCTTGGTTTGATGCTTCCCTGAAGTCACTGTCATTTGGATGCTTCCCTGAAGTCGCTGCCATTTGGATTAGATATGTGATATTGCTAAAATTATAATTTTGCTGTGTTAAGTGGTCTGATCATGACTAATGAGAACAATTCATTCTTAGGTCAAGAAATATCTAACCCAATCTAATCTATAGTAACTCTAAAAACCAATCCAAAGTTGTTATAAAAAATTGAATTTCATTCAACTATTTAAATTCACTATTCAATAAATAATTACAATTTTCACAATTGAACCTAATATTTTAAATTAATTAATACTCAGTTTCAAAATACGAAAATAAATCAAACTAACAATCAGCTTCTCAAAAAAAAAAAAAAAAAAAAAATCAAACTACCAATCTTAACATAAATTGGATCAAGTTAACTAGGTTGCAAATTTTGTCAACCCAAACCCAATCCAACTTAAGGTTAATTTTTTTTTTTTTATAAATTAACTCAATTCATTAACGTAGAGAAAATCAACTCATAATATTGGATTGAGTTAAATTTGTTGCGGCCCTTTAAAGTAGGAATTTTAATTCTCTTATTCTAAATTTTTTAAGTCCAATTGAAATATCTCTAAATATGATTGTCTTGATAGTATTTTGGCATTTTTGAACACAAAAATAAAAGTTCAACAAAAAACCAAGTTGATCTAAAATATGGGAGAAAAAATAGTAAGCCTAACATCAAAAGTAAAAATTTGTTGATTTTAAACTTCATGAAAAAAAACCCATTTGGATCTTATATCTTTATTTAAGAGATTTTACCTGCTAGGAACTCTTCTTTTTGGTTATAGACTTTTTCTCAAAAATACAAAAGTTACTAGTTTGGTTCATTTTATTTTGGTTTCCCTATAAAATTTAAATCCTATGATTTAAGGTGGTTTGGTTTCAAAATAAATCTTACAATTGTAAACTAAACTATTTAATTCGAGTCTCAAATTACCCATTGAAAGTTTAAGATAGATATGTACTTTTATGTTGCAATTTCAGTGTTGTTAATTTGAAATATAGTTCTGCGATTAAAAAAAAACAAAAAAAAAAACAAACCAAGATAACTCGAGTATTAAAGACCCGATTTACATTGTAAATCGAGTCTTACAAACTCGAGTTACATTCAGTACTCGAGCTCCCTAGAAGCGAGTACGCCAGACAAAAAGTTCAAAAATATTTACGATTAAATACCATTGGAAAAATTTCTAGTAGAAATTGAGTGTCAGAGACTCGATTTCCATTAAAGTGGTTTTTTCGTAAATAGGTCCCATACAAATCGAGTTTTTGTAACTCGATTTGTACTAGCAGTATTACCATTATGCCATTCGATTGGAAGTCGAGTATTAGACACTCGATTTCCATCAGTGGAACTCGAGTTCATTAGCAGCGAGTACGCCAGGCAGAGAATTCAAAAATATTCACGATTAAGTGCCACTGAAAAAATTTCCAGTGAAAATCGAGTCTCTGAAACTCGATTTCTATTTCAGTGGTTTTTTGGTAAATAAGTCCTATACAAATCGAGTTTTTGTAACTTGATTTGTACTAGGACTATTACCATTATGCCATCCGATTAGAAATCGAGTTTTAGAGACTCGATTTCTACTGGTTTTTTTTTTTTTCTGTTACACTCTTCTTCTGCAGCAGTATAATAGAAATTTTTTTTCCTTCCCCTGCAGTTGTAAACCAGATCCAGAACACATCACATGGGCAATGTATACAAACATTAATTGAAGAGTACATTGAATGCAAGAAATTGGATTAAAATAGTTACTGGGCATGGGCAGTATAGTTGCCCTCTTAGCTACAGACCATACAAATTTAACTAGAGTATATTCGCCATACAATCTGATAACTAGCTATCATTGCTTCAAACAAGGCCCCTGTGGTTGAACTTGCCGAAGTAAGTGCTACTAATGCCAAAGTAGTACGGTTGCTGGCATTATAGGCAAAAGCTGCACAACGCAACTAATGTAACGAGTACAATGGATAGCTACTACTTTTAATTACAACAACATTTAGTAATAAACAAAATAACAACTAAGTCGATACAACATAGTCTACATAGTCGCCTAACACTTGTCCATACTGATACAACATGGTCGCGTAGCACTTGTCCATACCGAAGATAACTACAACTCCCACGTACAATGCCATTCCAAAATCGAGCCTCCACTCGCCTGAAAAACATTAAAATGAGGTTATTAGTTCCTAAATGTGAAGAACAAAAACCAAATAAGATTCTGAGCATATTATATCAAAACAACAAAGGCACTTGCCTAGTTTATAGCACTACCACCTGTCGAAGCCCCACGGGAACCGCTTGTTGAACCCCCAAGGGAATTGGGACATCTTCTGCGGTTATGCCCCTCTTTATGACACACTCCGCATCGCTGCCTCGGTTGAATCTCCCTCAAGTCCGAATTTGGGTTCCGAATTCCCCGTTTTCGCCATACCCCATCCATTTCATTTCTTATTCTTGACTTCACAGGACGACCTTTGGCCCGCAACAGACTTGGGTCAGGCACCCACCGTGGTCCGCGAACGTCCCTCCACAATGACTCTGACGTTGGCACCGCAAATTGATGTGAATATGTGTGAATGGCGTTCTCCAAACTGTAACATGGGTCAATATAGCTGGTCGCATTGAGATGCAATTGTTGCAAAACTTTAATTGCATGTGAACAAGGGATCTTAATGTTTTGCCACTTTCCACAACCACATGTTCTAGCAAATACGTGCACTTCATGACTGTGGTTTCCCCCTCCACCTCTATGGTCGTTGTACGGGGTAACCACTTGATATACACCAGTTTCATGATTAAATTCCCTCATAGTGTGTCCTGAAGTTTTCTGCAAATTTGTGTTATACATCCCCATTGCATAATCACTCCACACCTTACCTTGAGAGCGATCAGAAGTAATTTCTTTATGTCGGTCATGGAAATATGCAACAAGTTTGCACCAAGTGAACTCAACCATTGCAGCAATGGGCAAACCGCGGGCACCTTTAAGTACCCCGTTAAAGCACTCAGAGATATTGGTTGTCATTGCCCCGTAACGTCTTCCATCATCATGTGACTGGGTTCATTTCTCCACATCCTCACTCATTAGATATGTGTATGGCATATAGCGTTCAAGATGGGGATCATTAGGGTCTACCCTCATCAGTGCATTAATCTCGACATCCTTAATAGTTTGCATTATGGACTTAAATTTAGCGTCATGAGTCGCATATCCAGCTTTCAAGGCCAATGCCTTTAGAGTTGGGTCATCAAAGTGTGTGTTGAAGTTGCTAGCAACATGTCAAAGGCAATATCGGTGATGTACCTGTAACTTTCCATCATCACCTAAAGGCCACTCTGTAATGGCGCATTTGATACCTTTATGTCGGTCAGAAATAATGCAAATGCCCTCGTTAGGTATCACATGCCCTATCGAATTCCTGAGACACTCTAAAAACCACCCCAACTAGCCCTTGACTCCTTGTCCACAACAGCAAAGGCGAGAGGCAAAACCTTTTGGTTAGCATCCGTTGCCATTGCAATCATCAACACCTCTCGATATTTACCATACAAATGAGTCCCATCAATACTGATCACTGGCCTGCAATATCTAAATGCAGCAATGCATGGAGCGAATGCCCAAAATACATAGCGCAGTAACGTAGTACCATCTATGGGGCTAGGTATGGTCCAATAGGTGTACTGGGTATCTGAATCTTGATTCAAGTATGCCAACAACAACTTTCGCAACCTTTGGTAAGACTCCTCCTAATCTCCAAATATCTTAGCAATTGCCTTTTGTTTTGCGTCCCATACCTTATAGTAAGAAAGCTGATGATTATACTTAGTATCTATGTGACCCCGAAGCTCATCAATACGAGCAGTGTGATTTTGTCGCAATTTTCCCACAATTTCTGATGCAACAAAATTAGAATCCATCATTTTACCGTCTCTTTGCAGGCCAAAGGGTATACAACTGTGTGAACCCACATAAAACGTGACCATCCACAGACCATTTAATTTAGCCTTCATGAATGCCCCAACGTACCACTTGCAGTTGGTGTCAATGCACGCGGCGCACAATTTAGTTTTGGTCGACCTCCGGATTATAAAATTTCTATTATCCTTTGCTGCGTATATTATCAATGCACGCTTCACCGCCTCTTTATTTGCAAAAGTCAACCCTTTATTAAAATGCATCCCATCTTCCTAAGTAGAAACAAATGGTATCTGAAGACGTGAAGGATCAACCATATTTTCCCAAGTATTTGTGGAGAATGACTCGGCAGGAGGTGTGTAGGCAGTGGTCGTATTTGTAACATGCTGGACACCAATATCATCGTCCGCATCACCTTCATCATGGCACTCCATATTTTCCTCTTCAAAATTGGAAGCAAGTTCATGGTCATCCACATCCTTCTCAAAGTCGCCTCGCTCAATCCTCTCTTCGTACTCATTCATATCATCGAGATTTTCATCATTATTCGCAAAATGATCTTCGTCCTCCACCCCTAAATATGTCTCTTGAGGTTGAAGTGTTTCACTAGTATTGGCAGCATAATCTTGAGATGGGAATGTGTAACCTCCCATTGTAGTGCATCCATCATCTAATTGCAAAGATGTAGTTGTTTGTTGCTGCAACTCCTCGACATCAACTTCTGCGAGCAACTCGGAACTTACATACAACTCAGCAGCATTTACTTAGGGCATTTTATGGATCCTATTAAACATGACCTTTACATATTTATCTTCTTTGATCGCCATGTACTTGTAATTTATCCGTTCATGAAGGACTTCTTGTAGGTAACGATAAATAATATTTATGTTCTAACAAGTAGGGCTCAAACTCAGTTCTTTCATTATTTTCATCTTCAAATCATTCAATGTCTTCAACTTACGACGTATCATCATATAATAGCATTCGATACTCGGCCCTTGAAATGCGAATCCGTCAATCTGTTCAGGATTGAAAAGGGGACCATTGTAGTATACATTTATGTCAATATTCTTCAGAGATTGTGAACCTATTAGAGTCAAGGGTAATATGTTACTGACATATTTTAACACAATTACAAAACATTTTTATGTACTCAAAGTACAAAAATTACAACTTCTTACATCCAACACACCCCACATTTGCATATACTCACTCCACATCACATACAAACACAATCAATCGTTATCATTTCATACTCAAACAAATAAAAAAACTAAAGACAACACTTACCCCCACTACAAAATTTCAAATTATTCTAACAAAAAAATAATAACAAATATTAAACCAAACAATAACAAAAATAGCCATGATAAAAGCCTAACAGCACAAATATATATCTTAAATATTTTTTACTTCTTATAAAAAAAAAAAAAGCCTAGCATATATACACTAACTTGTTACATCATATGCATGTACAAACCCCACATTAGCATATATACTCAATCATTACCATTTGTTTCTAAAAAAATAAATCATTAATCATACTCAAATAAAAAAAAATAAAACTAAACACACAAATCTTCAAATCATTCTATAAAAAATATAAAGAAAAATAACAAACCAAACAAAAAAACTCATGATACATATCCATAAAAAACCTAACATTACATATATATAACTAACAATTACCCATAAAAAAACCCTAACATTACATATATGTAACTAACAACTATTCAAAAAAAAAAAAAAAACTAACAACTAAAGAGAGTGTATAAAAACCTTACTTGACATGAGAATGTGTAAATGGAGGGTGAGTTTGATTTAAAGTTTTGTATGAGAGTGAGAGAGAGAGAGAGAGAGAGAGTGAGAGAGGAAGAGAGAGCTGCTGGATTTTTTGGTGTGGCAAACGGCAGACCTCAGAAAATAGGTATTGTGTGATAAAAAGCAGCTACCCTAGCCACGTGGATTAAAGTGGACCAAACATTACAAATCGAGTTTCTGAGACTCGATTTCCTTTAAAAACCGACTCTAAAAGACTCGATATCTACCTGAAGTCCCTCTTGGTCCAATTAGAGTATTTAATTTTTCACAAGTAAATTGAGTCTCTAAGACTCGATTTCCAGGTGGCCACCACGTGGAAAATGGCCACATCAGATTTGATCAGAACATGGAAATCAGTCGAGATGTTAGTATTTTATATACTTTCCTTCCGGAGCCTACTAACTATATTCTTCAGCATCCATGCCTAATGGCCCAAATCATCCCCCTTGGTCTAAGTAGACGCCATAGGTTGAAACTCTCTAAAAAAACTCGAGGATAAGGAGATCCAATTGTCATTCAATCCTAAGATATTTACTAAATAAAATCAAAGATCTCTTAAAACTTCTTTATAGGTAGGACATTTTTTACACCATTTTGGATTTTGATCATACTTATCTCAAAAAATAGACAAAGCCCAAAATCCATTATTATAGCCGTAAAATTGACATAATTCAGTCCACAAAACTAACTAAACTCGGCTCATGAAGCCAGTCAACAAGATTAATTAACCCAGGCTCACAAAATTCAATAAAAGCCAACTTCTCAAGATTGACACAAAACTAAGCCATGTTAAGGCCATATTAGGGATTCATCATCATAAAAGACCCAACACCATATAGTGCTTATTTTTCTTAGAGGTCTGTTTGTGACCCACTTATTTTGCTGAAACTGAAAAACTTTTTGGAGAAAGTACTATAGATAAATGACTTCTTTATAAGTAGGACATTTTTTGCACAATTTTGGATTTTGATCATACTTAGCTCAAAAAATAGACAAAGCCCAAAATCCATTATTATAGTCGTAAAATTGACATAATTCAGTCCACAAAACCAGCTAAACTCGGCTCATGAAGCCAGTCAACAAGATTGATTAACTCAAGCTCACAAAGTTCAATAAAAGCCAATTTCTCAAGATTGACACGAAACTAAGCTATGTTATGGCCATATTAGGGATTCATCATCATAAAAGACCCAACACCATAGAGTGCTTGTTTTCTTAGAGATCTGTTTGTGATTCACTTATTTTGCTGAAACTAAAAACTTTTTGCTGAAAGTATTATAGTTAAAGGTAAAAGTTAACTAAAATAGTATAGTATGACCCATGAATGGTACCAAAAAGTGCAGTGGGCCCATGAATAGTAGTAAAAATAAGCTCAATAGTAAAATAAGCTAGCTTTTTAAGTTGGAGCCTAACACACACCTAATAACTTATAAATAAAATATCCCTGATGAAATTGTCATTTTCATTTAATCCAGTCAAATTCTTTGTGAGATTTGTTCTATTTTAGATGCTTGAAAAAACATACTAATAGCCCATATATGGATTTATAAATGAAAGGTAATTGTGTTAGAAGTATTGGTTAAATGATTAAGGGTCCGTTTGGGAACAACTTATTTAGCTGAAACTAAAAGTTTCTGCTAAAAATATTATAGATAAAGGTAAAAGTTAGCCGAAATAATATAGTGGGACCCATGAATAATATAAAAAAGTGCAGTGGAACCCATGAATAGTAGTAAAAATAAGTTGAATAGTAGTAAAAATAAGTAAAAATAAGTTGATTCCCTTGTAATGAGATTTTTCTTCTTTATATTTCCCTTCTTTACTTCATCTCAGCCCTCCACGTGTAAATCAAGTTGCTGGTTTTGATCCTTATCTCATCAACACCGTCTTGAAGCCTTTGTGGTAGCTGTAAGACTGAATGTTACTATTTATGTATCACCTCCACATTAATGCGGTCAGAGAGTTAGCTACAAAGCATTTGATGTGAAGGTAGCAACTTTCTCCTAAATATTTGTCAGCTTTCCTTTGTCTCATTCCCTTTTGATGCTTATCCTTACTAGTATAATTGTCTGGCATGTTGTTCTTGATGGCAGGTTAGACCCTTGACCTTCACTCTACTTAACCGAGGAGGTGTACTCTCATTGGACTACACTCCCCTCCCTCTACAACCAGACTTACCCCATAGCCCACTAATTGGTATGTCCTCGTTAATGTCTACCTGTCCTCGGACACGGCCCATGACCCAATATCCATTTTTGGGCCCTTTATCCCAACAACTTTCAAGACCGATAAAAAGAATGGTGGGAATCTACATATAAAATGCTCTCATAGGATTTGTATCCTCTTTTAACTTAAATTCTAAAACTTTATTTTTTTCAATTAAATTTATAAAGCCATTTCTATTTGAAGCATTTGCTTATGTCTGTTTATTCTAGATAGTAATGGAATAGAGAAAAATGAGATAATGTTGATAAAACTATGGGTTCCACTAAGGTAACCAATTTAGATTTTTTTTGGCAATCCCTTTCTCACTCGAAGAAAAATTTTCTCTCTCTAAACAAAGATTACTTTCTTTGTTAACTTTTTCTAGTTAAAAAAATTTGCATACTTACTAATAGGCAATGGCTACGTGCTAATTATCCATTCGTAGGGTTTTTAGTAGTACAACTTTTTCTCGTAATGGAAAGATTATATGTATTTTTTAATGGAAAACATTTTTTGATAAACATTTTCTAGAAAACATGTTTATTTTCTTGTATTTAGTTACAACTTGGAAAATGGGTTAGAGTTTTTTTTTTTTTTTTTTGTCATTCAGATCACATGAAAATCATTAATATTTATTGAAATTTTAAATAATTATATGTATAAAAAACTTTCATTCATAGGAAAAAAAAAACCCTCAAATGAGAAAATATATTCCAAATTTTTGGGCCATTTTGGAACCTATTGGGAAAGCATTCCCTAAATTTGGGGTGTAATAAATTAAGTGGTAAAGCTACTTATTTGAATAAAAAAAATTTCATTTGATAAGGCTAATGGTCAATTAATGTTGGTCAATGATGTATCATGAGCCTATTAATGATAATTATCAATTGGTCCGTAGTGAAAGATAGGAGTTGAAGGGAGATAACTTCCCGTTGGAAGAGTTCTTTGTGGTGTTCTATTGAGTAGGTAATGTTCTTGGAAAGGTTTTCTACTCTTAAAAGACCAAAAAAAAAAAAAAAACTTACTCTAGTGAGCTTATTTCTTTATTGTTATTTGATTATTGAACAAATTTTCTATTGACTTACTTTTTTGTGGTACTAAATATTAAACAATGAAAAAAAATGCTTTCCAGAGATTTAAGTTCTTTTGCTCTTTTGAATCTTCATGAGCTAGAAAATTTGTTCTTACCCACTTATGATAATAGAAACGATATTGTTCAATGACTGAGGGAAGGAGGTGCTATGGAGCACGCCTCCCCCAATTTTAAGTATTCTTCAATAATTTTTTTTTTTTTTTTTTGTAATCACAATTTTTTAAAAAAATATTTTGCATTAGGAGAATTTTTTGTTGTTGATAATCTGCATTTGGGGGATTAGATATATATATATATATATATATATATATATATATATATATATATATATATATATATATATAAACTATAAATAATTTTTTTCTTTACTTTTAAGGACAATTGCAGATTTCATTGTCTAGAGTAAGAGATCCTTATTGTGCTTGTCATCTATTAAAATAAGATATATTTTTTCAGTTTATACTTTTCTTATATTGACTTATATAAGTTTAGTTATTGAAAATTATGTTTATCATTTAAGTTGATTATTGTGCATTTGGCAACTAATAATTAAAAGCTAATTTTTTGCTTAAATTATCTATAATTTATGGTTCCCCTTTACTTTTTTGTTTTAGCTTTATTTCAAATAATTTAACTTTCATTCCTTTCGAAATAAGTTAGCTTTTAGTTTTTTGTCTCATATTATGCAAATAAGCTACCAAAAATAAGCAAATAATCATTTAAATGGTAGCTACTTGTGATCTAAACTATTATTGAACAAAAAATCCTGATTTGAACTCTTTTTAGATTGATATAAAATGTTTAGAGAATATTATTTGTGATCAATATCATTTAAATGGTAGTTTATAATTTACAAATTGACTAGATGAGAAAAAAATATTTTGATTATATAAGCTAACTTGATTTAAATATATTCATCATATGTGATTAAGATAAGTTATCATGGTATATATTTTCGTTTAGGTCCATCCTCTCATTTTGATTGTAGCTGTTAAATTTATTTGACTTAAATTATAATTGTCTAAGTCTTGTGATGGAGGATGAAACTAAAGGAAAGTGCTACATCCATAATATTTTCACAACAAATTATAGTTGGTAAGTTGTCATTGGTTTTAATTTAAATCTGCAGCTTAAATTACTTTTTTGCCCATCCATAACAGTTAATAATAACCTGTCACTTAAGATTTATTGTGAAAAAGTTGGGAACATAGCATTTCCCTTAAACTAAATTGTAATGCAAAATTGGGAGCAACTATGTAACAGTAGCAATAGTGACTCGAGAATTGAAATGCTCGAGGAGGATTGGTAAAAGCATAGTCACTCTTTCATAAAGCAGGGGCTTTGGCTTTAAGAAGAGTTTATCATTTTTCAAATCAATAATATTTTCTATCTTTTACCTCAAAAAAAAAAAAAAAAGAGTTTATGATCTTAAAGGCTAGCAACCCAAGGTCTTGCAAAATGGGCAAGTAACCTTAGGTTTTTCTAATGTCCGAAAAGCTCTAATTTATCATGTGCTTTTATTTCAGGCCTTGTTGTGTTATGTATAGTTTTTTTGAGAAGAATATTAGTTTTTTAGTTTATGAAGTTTTCCTATTATCAGCAGCAAAAAAATAAACTATTTTTTTCTACAGTACTCATTTGGGACAAATTATTATTTTTTCAATTCTTTGAAATAAACAATTTTTTTTTTTTTTTTAAAAACCTTCATTTAGAAAAAGAAGAAGTTGTTTTAGAAGTTTGGTTTCAAAAAGGATATGAATCAAACGAGTAAGAACTACCTAGCAGGAAAGTAGGAAGTAGGAACACTTCCAATAATTAGGTCATGTTCCTAATTATTGGACTAATTAAATAATAGAGAAGTTTCTACTACAAAGATAAATTTAATAATAGAGAACTAAGAAGTTTCTACTGAAATTTCATGCTCGTCATTCCATTACAAAGATAAATTTAATAATAGAGAAGTTTCTACTAATTTTCCTTCTATCATCACGGGCTTTTGCTTTAGGTCTAATCACAGTACTAATCACTTTTACATTAAAAAAGAAAAAGTGCTTTTGCTTTAATTTTCCATAAGGTTGGCAGATTAATTATGACAGATATATAACAAAAGTAGTTGTATTAGTAGCATTACTCTTAGTTAGACTATGAATGATACTTAAAAGAGAAATGTTGTGTCTAATAATATTTTCACAACAATTTTTTTTAGCTAATTGTTACTAGTAGATAAAAAAATAATTTCATTAGTGGGTTTAAATTAAAACAAATAATAACTTGTCACATAAAATTCATTATGAAAACATTATAGACGTAACACTTTTCTACTTAAAGTTATAAAGTCATTCACCAGTTCCTCAAATGTTCATTACGGTGTTAGAGTTCAATGCAATTTCAGTAATTAATAAATATGATAAAATTATTGTAATGTATAAAAGTATGTCAATATTTTTCTAAAAGACAAACAAATGAAAAAGAAAAAAAGAAAAAGAAAATGGATTATCATGTGATGTGACAACTTATCATAGTAGAACTCTATCACAATCTAACTTGAAAAAAAAAAATCAAAAAAATTGTAATGTTACTATTCAATATGACATGAGTTAACTTTTTTTTCTTTGGTAAAAAGAAAAAAACAAAAAAAGGTGTACGAAGTGTAAAATATAGCTCTTCTTTTTCATATTATTTATACCGGATTCAGTCCATGGTTAAACTGCATTCATTTCAAAATTTTGTTTGATCTTGATCAAACTTCACAGTCCACAAATGATGGCAGTCCCTATATTTGAATTTGACTTGTCAACTGTAAGTCAGGCATACCATTCAATTATTTGGGTTTCATGAAGAAACCGCGTGTAAGCTTCATTAAGTAGTTGACCGTACTTTCTGGACATGATAAACAATTAGTGTAACTGTGAACTTAAACTTACGCCTATATATATTAAGCTACGACACTAGCTACCTAAACACATTTTGCTCCCAGATAAGATTTTGAACTCTCTGGCGAAGATAATATATCCTTTTCTTTTCTTTTTTCTTTCTGACATTAAGCAACAACACCCAGAATTAGCTAGCTAAACAAAGCACCCTGCAGCTCCCTCATAAGAATTTGAACTCTCTCACCAGGAAAATGAAGGTAATAATGAATACCACGCTGAGCAATTATTTACAAGTTCTGTTCCTTTTGTACTCCCAAGCATTTTTATGTCATTAATTGACATTTCTAAAATTTATTGCAGCAAAAGGTAGTGATCAGGGTCACCTTAAATAATGGCAAAAAGAATGCTCGGTCCAAGGCCATGCAGATTGCAGTTGGTCTACAAGGTACTCATTTTTATGTCTTTTATCTGATCATTGTTAAAATTGATTAGGAATTTAAAACTAATGATCAGATTGTTTTTCTTTTGGGTTTTTAAGGTGTGGAATCAGTCTCTCTACAAGGTGAGGACAGCAGTCAGATTGTTGTTGTCGGGGACAACATTGATTCAGTCATCTTGACATCTTTGCTGAGGAAGAAAGTTGGATTCGCTGAGTTAACGAGTGTCTCGCCAGTCAGTCCTGAGGGGGAAAAAGCAAAGCAAGAGGCCAAACCTAGCGAATCTGGAATACAATCAATGGTTTGGCCAACTTATCAAGCCGGTGTACCATATTATTATCAACCTGGTGCACCATATTATGCATATGAAGTCGCGGGTTACAACCAGAACTCTTGCAATATTATGTGACCTATGTGCAAGAATTATTTGATGCTAAAACTTAGGTAGAGTTTCTTTCTTAGGTGCTATAACTTAGATTCTACATATGGTTCCTGAGATTGAATTTGATTTAAGAATCAAAAGTAAGAGCACTTAAGTATAGAAAAGTGTGGATTGATTATTTATGGTTCTCATTCAATGGAAAAGAGAAAATTTTGTCTTAAAGCATGATATGAAGTGATAATAAAATTATAAAGAAAGAGTGCGGTATAAGAGATTATTTTCATGTAATGGGCATGTGGTTTTTTGTTGAAATACATTTCTTCAATATAGCATTAATGAAAATTCTCTAAATTGAGCAATTGGTGGAAAATGGACCTCTAATTAAACCTCCAAGTTGACCTCAAAATATCTAATAAATTGGGGATAAGAGATCTGGGGTTCCACTTAACTCAATTGATAAAGTCTCTGATGGTTGAATAAGAGATTTGGAGTTCAACCCGCTTCTATACCAAAAACTAATTAGTGTCTTCGTTTTATGATAAAAAGTATCATCAGAAGTAGACGCCATAGGTTGAAACTCTCTAAAAAAAACTCGAGGATAAGGAGATCCAATTGTCATTCAATCCTAAGATATTTACTAAATAAAATCAAAGATCTCTTAAAACTTCTTTATAGGTAGGACATTTTTTACACAATTTTGGATTTTGATCATACTTATCTCGAAAAATAGACAAAGCCCAAAATCCATTATTATAGCCGTAAAATTGACATAATTCAGTCCACAAAACCAGCTAAACTCGGCTCATGAAGCCAGTCAACAAGATTAATTAACCCAGGCTCACAAAATTCAATAAAAGCCAATTTCTCAAGATTGACACAAAACTAAGCCATGTTAAGGCCATATTAGGGATTTATCATCATAAAAGACCCAACACCACATAGTGCTTATTTTTCTTAGATGTCTGTTTGTGACCCACTTATTTTGCTGAAACTGAAAAACATTTTGGAGAAAGTACTATAGATAAATGACTTCTTTATAAGTAGGACATTTTTTGCACAATTTTGGATTTTGATCATACTTATCTCAAAAAATAGACAAAGCCCAAAATCCATTATTATAGCCGTAAAATTGACATAATTCAGTCCACAAAACCAGCTGAACTCGGCTCATGAAGCCAGTCAACAAGATTGATTAACTCAAGCTCACAAAGTTCAATAAAAGCCAATTTCTCAAGATTGACACGAAACTAAGCCATGTTATGGCCATATTAGGGATTCATCATCATAAAAGACCCAACACCACATAGTGCTTATTTTTCTTAGAGGTCTGTTTGTGACCCACTTATTTTGCTGAAACTGAAAAACATTTTGGAGAAAGTACTATAGATAAATGACTTCTTTATAAGTAGGACATTTTTTGCACAATTTTGAATTTTGATCATACTTATCTCAAAAAATAGAGAAAGCCCAAAATCCATTATTATAGCCGTAAAATTGACATAATTCAGTCCACAAAACCAGCTGAACTCGGCTCATGAAGCCAGTCAACAAGATTGATTAACTCAAGCTCACAAAGTTCAATAAAAGCCAATTTCTCAAGATTGACACGAAACTAAGCCATGTTATGGCCATATTAGGGATTCATCATCATAAAAGACCCAACACCATAGACTGCTTATTTTCTTAAAGATCTGTTTATGATTCACTTATTTTGCTGAAAGTACTGTAGATAAAGGTAAAAGTTAACTAAAATAGTATAGTAGGACCCATGAATGGTACCAAAAAGTGCAGTGGGCCCATGAATAGTAGTAAAAATAAACTCAATAGTAAAATAAGCTAGCTTTTTAAGTTGGAGCCTAACACACACCTAATAACTTATAAATAAAATATCCCTGATGAAATTGTCATTTTCATTTAATCCAGTCAAATTCTTTGTGAGATTTGTTCTATTTTGGATGCTTGAAAAAACATACTAATAGCCCATATATGGATTTATAAATGAAAGGTAATTGTGTTAGAAGTATTGGTTAAATGATTAAGGGTTCGTTTGGGAACAACTTATTTAGCTGAAATTAAAAGTTTCTGCTAAAAATATTATAGATAAAGGTAAAAGTTAGCCGAAATAATATAGTGAGACCCATGAATAATATAAAAAAGTGCAATGGAACCCATGAATAGCAGTAAAAATAAGTTGAATAGTAGTAAAAATAAGTTAAATAGTAAAATAAGTTGATTTTAAACTCTAATCCCAAACGCAACCTAAATTTACCATATCGTAATAGTTTAAGATTTTGGGACAATTAGTAATTTAACATGGTATCAAAGAATGAGATCCTGAGTTCGATTCTTGTTTTCTCCACTCTACTTCCCATTTAAATTTTCACATGTTGGGTCTCACCTATTAAAATGTAGTTTCGGCCCACATGTAAAGGGGAGTGTTAGAAATATTAGTTAAATGATTAAATTTATCATATCCTAATAACTTAAGCTTTTGGGACAATTGGTAATTTAACAAATTGTATTTAAAGAAAGTCTTCTATGTTTCATTCCAAACAAAAAAAGAGTCAATTTCAACAATTACAATATCATTTGTATACTTAATAGTATAAATGGTGTTATGTTATTTTTAAATTTTTAAATGATATAACACTAAATACATATTTATATTTGTAATATCTAATATGAACTATAAAATTAATTGGTTTCATATTCTGGCATCTACTAGTGGATCTAATCTATTTATTAAACCAATATGTTTTTTCTAGAGTCGAGCTTAAGACATTGTATAATGAGTTGCAGGCATTGTAGTTGTAATGTTTTTTTTTAAGTACTCACAACACTAATATAAAACTTATGTGGGAAAATAGAAAATAATTTTTCAAAAGATATTATATATATTTTTTGATATTTGGTATAGCATAAAAGTCTGGTGTGCAGATAATTAATCAACTGAAAATGTAACATACCCACCCACCGTGACCACTATCGAATTAAGGGACACTTCAGGAAAAAGTTTCTTTCTATTTATTTCAATGCCATCTTTCTATGATTGAATACTTTACTAGCATAATTTAAAGGCTCAGAAGGTGAATCCCAGCTCTTTCTAGGTAACCTCAATTGTCATTTGCCTGAGTTATAAAGGTTAAGGGGTTTCAACTTTCAACTTTTCTTCGTGCCAATAGAAAGTTCATCCTACTATCTATTCTGATGCTCAAATAAAAATTCAATTTATGATATTCACTTTATGATGATTGCTCATTATCATCAAATAAGAACATCAGTTGATTTTTTGTGTAAACTAGGTTCAAAAATTAGATAATCCATACATAAAACGACAACAATTCTCATATGTAGACATGAGTCATAACCAGAGGTGGAGCCAAGGGGGGGCGAGAGGGGGCAAGTGCCCCCCCTGACTCCTCCTAAAATATTCCTTATTACTACTATTAGGAATTTTTTTAAATGCTTTACCTTCCTTGATGCAGAAATCAAACACAAATCAGGAAAAATGCTTCTTGGCCTGCTGAAATAAAGGGAAAATGACAAGCTTACCTAATGCCCAATAAGTCAATGATAGCGTGTAAGGAAGGAAAAAAAAAAGGAAAAAGTTTCCTGACACAAGAAAAAATAAATGGAAGAATTTCCCTTAGGAACAATAACACACTCCAAGAGCTTTGACTTGTCAGCTGTTAGCTTTTAATTATCATGCACTTACCATAATAATAATAATAATAATCATCATCATCATCATGCATTTTAGTGTCTTTCTTATGACATTTCAATTGATAGTCCTATATTTTACACAATTTTTTTTTTATTGTCCTCAATTTCTTGACATTTCAGTTTTAAATTGTGGGTTTATGTTATGAACAAAATTTTAATTATTTTTTAAAAAAAATACAAAGTCGAATTTTACCTATAATTTCAAAAACAATTAAGAAAAGATAGTGAAACGTGTATACAACTTTGCAAGTAAATTGCTATACTTTTAATATTTTTCAAATTAATTTATTTCCACAATTTATTTTATAGTATTAACTTAAATGTCTAACTATAGTTTAGGTTTAATTAGTTTTTATATGACACATATAGTTGTTATTGCTTTTTTTTGTTAATATAGATTTTTTCTGTTTTTTATTTTTTATTTTTAATATTGACTTCTAATCTTGCCCCTCCTGGATTGAAATCTTGGCTCCGCCACTGGTCATAACCGGGTCAACTAAAGAGAAAGAACCTTAAGAAAGCCCATGCCCTTGTGCGTAGTCCGGAAGACCACAAACCATTCATTGGCTTTTCATAAAGAGAACCGTGCGTTTGCCTTCTAAAAGCACAATACCCAACTTTTTGTAGGGCATTCCTCTACTACTTTTACTGGACAGATAAAAGGTAGTCTAAGTTTTTGTTTAGACTAAAATTTGTTTATACCACTACCTCCACAAAAAAAGTTGAAAATTTTTTATACACTTCCCCCCTATGAATCCTATCCTATAAGCTATTGTGAATCTTGATTGCATAAAAAAAATAGTTTTTTCCATAACGTGTTTGATAACTCTACTTTTAAATTACTCCGATGAATCATTTTTCAAGACCTTAAAAACAAAGTAGAAGTCAAAAGTTTGTTATTCTTACCACAAAATAAGTTATCTCCCCCCCCCCCCCTCCTCCTCCCTTTTTAAGGGAATCTGCATAAAAAGATCTCCCAAGATTTATCCTCTTTTAAATTAAATTTCAAAATTTTAATTTTTGGCAATAGAAATCCCAAACTTATAAATCCTTTTTTAGTTTGAAGCTTTTGTTTATATAAAAAATTGCATACTGACTACTAGTTATGTGCTAACTATTTATTCATAGAGTTTTTAGTGGTACATTTTTTCCCTTGAATGGAAGATTATAAGTATTCTTTATCGGAAAACATATTCAATAAACATTTTCGGAAAAACTTTATTAGTTTTCTCATATTTAGTTATGATTTGGAAAACGAGTTAGAAAATATTCTTTATTGTTTAGATCACATGAAAATCATTAATATTTATTGTAATTTTAAACAATTATATATATATATATATGTATATATATAAAATTTCATTCACACAAAAAAAAAAAACTTCAAATGAGAAAATATTTTCAAAATTTGAGGACATTTTGGAGCTTCAATAAGGAAAAAATACCCTAAATTTGGGCTTTATGTAGGAAATTTAGTGGGAAAGCTACTTATTTGAATATATATTTTTTTTTTTGAAATGACAAAGTTAATGGTCAGTTGGCACCGTTTAGTATATGGGGGTATCAATGGCCAGTTAATGATGGATAACAGTTGGTATGTAGCGATGGAGAGGAGTTGAAGAGAGATAAAAGAGTTCTTTGTGGTGATCTATTGAGTATGCAATGTTTTTGAAAATGTTTTCTACTCTTATAAGGAAATTTGTTCTTTTTTTTTTTTTTTTTTTGTAAACTGGCTATTGATACCTTATTTTTTTGCCATTTAACACGATTTTCTTAATAATTTTGTTAGTTGGCAGGTTTCAAAACTATTTTGTAAACTAGCATCTCAAGACTCTGGAACTCGAGTTCGATGAAGGAACTTGAGTCTTAGACTTGAGTTCCAAGAGGTGGCAAAGCTGATGTGGATAAAAATCCATATGGAACTCAAGTCTCTAATACTCAAATTCCAAAAAGGAAAAAATTTTCTCAGAAGATGATAAAAGAAGAGAAGCCTATGCCTACCTTTCACGTGTCCCACCATTAAATTTGATGTCCCATTAAAACAAATTCACTAGAGCAACAACAAATTAGTAGCTAGAGGTTTGTACTACTTGCCTCAGCTTTCTTGGTCCCCCAGCCAAATGAAATGATTCACTTTTTATTTTTTTCTAGATGACGAGTGACAACAGATGCTTCATGATTCAGCTTTCTTTAGTCTGTCTTAGCTTTGTTTGAACACGAGTCTTTAAGAATTGAGATGCTACTTAACAAAATAGTTTGCAAAACATGTCAACTAACAAAATTATTAATAAAATCACGCTAAATGCCAACAAAATCCTATATTATTTTTGGTGTATAGTTAGTAGCTTTTGTCTAGTTGGGGATTTACACTAGTATGATACTCATTGGTACAACTTATTTTTTCAGTATTTTTAATATAAATAAACTATTTAAAAAACCTTTATTTAGAAAAATTAAAAAAAGTTTGCTTTATTAATAAAAAAGTATGGTTTCAAAAATGGATATCAATCAAAACGAGTAGGAAGTAGGAACACGTCCAATAATTGGGTCACGTCATGATGCACATCGTTCCATTGTTCCAATGCAAAGATAAATTTAATAATAGAGAAGTTTCTATTAGTTTTCCTATATCATCGAGTGCTTTTGCTTTAGGGCTAATCGGTTTTACATTTTTTTTTTTAAGTGCTTTTGAATTAGAACGGCCATTTTCCATAAAATCTTGTAACTTTTGACTTTGATTTTCCACAAAGGCTGGCAGATTAGTTAACCAATAAATTTTTTTTTTTGTTTGCTGAAGTTAACCAATAAGTTAGGGAAAAACTAAATTTGTTATAAGCATTTTTAGTGATTAATTATGATGGATGCATAATAAAAGTGATTGTGTTAGTATTGCTCTTAGTTAGGCAATGATGATACATAAAAGTGGACAGGTTAACAAGTACTTTTAAGGCATTTATTATAAAAAACTATTAAAAAAGAAAAAGCAATTACTCTTTTCTTTTCCCATAAATTGTTTCTAAAAATATTCCCAAACCAATACGCTTAGGGCATTCGCTAACTTTTCCTTACTAAAAATTGTTATTAATTTTTGTTTTGAGAATCAATGATACTTAAAATCGGGGACGGACTTAGGAATTCAAGTTGGGGAGGCTGGAGATAATTGAAAAAAAAATTCAAATAGACATCCATATAATATTAACAAACTATCAACTAAGACAAATACTCAAAAATTATTGTTTCTTAATATATTAAGATATAATCACCTACCAAGAAAAGCAAAAGACACAAAATACTATTGTTTCTTAATACATTATTTATAAAAAGGGAACTCAACGCTCTTTTATAAATTTATCTAATGTCAAATTGCTAGTTATAGTATTATGAGTTAACGATAGGGCCAAGTGAATCGCTGTTATCTTCTTGAATTTGTGTGACAATTTAGTATATTATATGATTTGTCTTGGTCTTTGTCTTTTGTCTGTCTTTATCTCTTTTTTCTGTCACTCACCTAGTCCCACTACCGGCGATATGAATTTATTATGCACTACCAACAAACAATTTTCCTAACTTTACCATTTTTATTCCTTGAAAGATGAATCACTATTTAGTCTATTCCTATTTCTATCTCTTGTCCCAATGTTATTGCCCAACTACAAGACAACAACAGTCAAACACTAATATATTTTCTAATTTCTACAAACTCTACTCTCTCTCTTATAATCTTTTCTATATAATATAAGTGAGAGCATCACAAACATAGAGAGTCACAAGACTCATACCTCACAAAAACAGAGTCACAAAGACAAAAAGCCAAAAAAAAAAAAAAACACCACAAGCACAAATTCATATATTCAATCCACAATCACCATCATCACTCATCAATAAAACTAAAAACACAAACACCACAAGCACAGATTCTGAGATTCACAAACACTATATTAGGTTTTGAAAGATAGATTAAATACTTGAGTGTGAAGTGTGAAGTGTGAAGGCTAGAGCAACGAAGCTAGGTTAGGAAAATCTAGTAACCTGCAGCAAATTGCAGATAGGTCTTGCTACGTTGTGGTGGCGTGGGCAGTGAGATGGTCTCGTGTGGTGGAAGTGTCATGGCATGGGTAGTGGCAAGATGGGTCTCTCTCGCCTCTCAATTTCTCTCTATCTCGAGTCTCAACTACTCTCTACTCTCTAGGTCTCTCTCCCCTCTCACTTTCTCTGTCTCGCACTCTCCCTTCATAATTTTTCTTTTCTTTTTCTCTTTTGTTTTTCCGTTCGGACCGCTAGGTTTACATTTTTTTAGTTTTACTTCTTTTTTTTTTTTTAAGATTCACATGGGTTGTCTACTGGGTTAATGGTTCATGGGGACCCAAGATAGAAGTAAGGGGGGGGGGGAAGTCAATTTTTTTTAAAAAAAAATTAACCTACTAATTTTTTTAGATCAAGGGGGGTCTGGGCCCCTACCTGGGTCCGTCCCTGCTTAAAATTATAGGACTCATTCACTAGTAGGGTACCTCAAATGTTTATTATGGTGTTATAGTTCAATAAAATTAAGTTATTAACAAATATGATAAAATTATTGTTATGTATAAGAGCACTAGCATATAAGAGCATTCTCATCAAGAGTTTTAAAAATTTTCGCATTTAGCACCTAAAAAACCAACTTCATAGCATTTAACACATGACTTTATAATACATCTAACATCAAAACTTCTATTTTTTTACCACTTCATTAAAATATTATTTATTAATCATTTGAGAGAGAGAGAGAGAGAGAGAGAGAGAGAGCAGAGAGTGAGATATGAGGGGAGAGAGAGAAGGGGAATAAAAAATAATAAAAGAGTAGCAACTTGCTACAATAGAGTGATAGTAATAACATCTTATTGTAGCAAGGTGCTAAAAAATTTAAAATTTAGCACCATTGACGTAGGGACTTTTTAGTGGTTTTGTTGCTAAAAATAGCTTTTAGCATTTATCTCACCTTTGATGAGAATACTCTAAGTGTGTTAATCACTAAAAGTTCAGCATTTAACACACCAAATACTAAAATACTCCTACATTAGATGTCCTAAATGATTTTTTTAGCATATATTATTATTTTAGCATTTTTTTTAGCATTTTCGTCCATATGCTTCTACTAGTAGAAGCGTATGGACCAAATGCTAAATGTAAAAACTCATTTTTATTCATTTGTTTCTGTCCCTTTAAATTCAGTCTCTCTTTTCTCTTTCCTCTCTCTCACTCAATGCCTTTCTCTTCTATCAAGCCGATTCAACCATAGTTGTTTCCATGGTTTATGCTCCGCCTAAAGCCACTGAATGCCATTGCCATTGTGATGGTGGCTTTGTTTTCATCTCCTTTTCGTTTCAAATCCATCTCTCTACTATTTCTCTTTGTTAGTTTTTAGACCCCAGAAACACTTATGTTTAACCTAATTTAATAGCCAAATTGTTACTTAGATCAATTAGGTAGATATATGCTAAACATTCATCAAACATATAATGCACAGCAAAAAACTAAACAACACATGATATGATGACTCAGGAAAACTAACAAAACAATTTAGTTCTAAGGTAAAATACTTGGGGGAAAAATCCCAAGAGAACAATCGACTACATCAAATAGAAGTTTACAGTAAAAAAATATATCATTTGTAGTAAACTTAACTAATATTATCCAATCTAGGTCTGAACCCCTCGGACTTCGTTAATGTGGATTTGCTTCAACATGAACTTTCAGTTCACGCTTTAGATCTCCAACATAGACCTCTAGTCTATGACTCCAAGACCACCCTTGAAGGTTTAGATCCAGCACCTTTGATGACCGATATGCAGTAACTTCTGATCTACCACTTCTAATGGTATGTGGATTGATTTCCAGTGGTGACTTTGAAAGAAGTAGGCACAAAACCTTTTAGATCTCAAAAGAAAAGCTCCCAAGTCATAACAAAACGTGTTTTAGTGTTTAGGGTTGATTTTGGGGTTTTATTTTAGTGTTTTTGGAAGGTGGTGATGGCTAGCGAGCTATAGGTGGTGGTGGGTTGATTTTGAGCTGGATTGCTCTAGTTTTGGGTGAGTTTCAATGGGTTTTGGTTTGAAATTTTTGTTCCAGTGGTGGTAGTAGGTTCTTATGGTGGCTGTTCTTTTTGAGGGTGGTGATATTTTTTTGTCTTTGTTTTTGGTTTTAATAAAATTTAGGAGTTTTTTAAAGTTATTTTAATGAATGATATGCTAAAGAAAGAGATGTGATGTAGGTATATTATAAATGTTACACTAAAAGTATAGAGTAACTTTTTGGTATGTTAAAATATATTTTCTTTTGAACACGTTATGTTAATGCTCTAATAAGAGCATTAGCATCATATGTGCTAAATGCTACATTTTTAGCATTTAGCACACCAAACACCAGAAAATAAGTTGCTTGAGATGTTCTAAATGCCAACAATTTTCAGCATTTGTGACCTTACCACTCTATTGATAGAACGATACAGGCACAAATGCTAAAACTAAATTTTTTTTTTATTATTCATTTCTGTGTGTGTGTGTGTGTGTGTGTGTGAAACCAATCCCAACCTCTCGCTGCCACCACCTCTGCTCACCACCTTTGCATGCTACCTTGCCATCTCGCCTTCTCGCTACTTTGCCATTGCCGATCTAAGTGGTCTAAGTCGCGAGTCGGTTGATTTTCTTTTTCCTCTAGTGGTGGTGAGTTTCAGATGGCGGTGATTTTGATTAGTTTTTGTGGTGGTGGGTAGTGGTGAGTTTCAGAGAGAGAAAGAGAGAGAGAGTTAGTGAAGAGGAAGAGAGAGAAATTAATAAATAAAAGAATAGAACATGTGATGTAGAATGTTTTTATCAAATGCTATATTAAGGTAGTAAAAGTAAGATTTGGTATATGAATGTATCATTTTTTTACATTAGCTGATGCTCTAAGAGCACTAGCATCAGTTGTGCTATGCTAAATGCTATTTTGACACACTAAAATCTACTTTTTTATTTTACCAAATCATTTTACAATACACTCTAAATCACATGTTCTATTTTAATATTTTAGACACATTAAAATAATCTTAAAAAAAACTCCTTTGAGTAAAAAAAGAAAAGAAAGTTACAAATCAGCTTTTTTGAAAGAAAATAGTGGAGAGAGAGAGAGAGAGAGAGAGAGAGAGAGAGAAAAGAAACATGTCTTATAAAGGAGATGTGACATGAGGAGAGAGAAAAAACCATTAAAATTTTATAGTATAGATTTTGGCGTTTGACACATCTTATGAAGTATGGATTTTGGTGTTTGGTACGTCAAATGCTAAAAATTTAGTATTTGGCATACTTGATGTCAATGCTCTAAAAGTATGTTATTATTTGCCTAAAATGACATACAAATGAAAATTTAAAAGAAGAAAAGAAAAAAAAAAGTTTTTCATGTGATGTGACAACTTTTCATTGTAGACATTATATTACTTCAACCCTATCCAAATCTAACTTGTAAAAATAAAATAAAAAGCTCTAAAAATTGTAACTTTACTATTCAACATGGAATGAGTTACTTTCTTCTATATATGTTTAAAAAAAAAAAGAAAGAAAAAAAAGTAAAAAGTGTAAAATTTAGTAGGGGTTGTGAAATTTGACACAACCTAAGAACTCGATAATATATGACATGAAATCAGCAGGTTATAAATTGAAGCTTAATAGGTTCGTGTTTTTGAGTTGGCAAGACTGATTCATTTAATAAATGTGTCAAGTTCATGTCTAACTTGTAGAACTTGTTTGACCCATTTAATTAAATGAAATTTCATCAATATACCTTTCAAACTTTAAGTATATAAACTCATTAGTTGTACTTGTGGTTTATTTTTTTTAACATATTATAATTAATTATTTGAGATATTAAGATATGATTTAATTTTAAATGATTATTTGTGATACATTTACTCGTTAGTTATGAATTTTATACTTAATTTATTTTTTCTTTTTTGGTTTTTCATAGTTTAGATTAATTGCCACTCCTAAAATTTAGACCTTTCACATCTTATTTATTCTGGACTCATTCCCTGGCTAATCTGGATTCATTCCAAAATGGCGTGCATTTATAAAATAAAATTCAATCCTTTTGTTTGATCTTGAACATAATCCTTTAGAATTTAAAGTATAATGGATCCAGTTCACACTTTACAGTCCACAATTAATGATGACAGTCCTTATATTTGAAATATGCCCCCGTTAACTAAGTCTACCAAACCATTCTTTGGGTATCAAAAAGAAACCGTGTCCCAGCCGCGAAAAGTAGTTGACCAAACTTTCTAGGGAGCTAAACTGGACAGGACAAACAAAAGGTTGTTTTAAGTGTAACTGTGAACTTAAACTTTTGCCTATATATATGTTGTTCCTATCAGCTTGTTTGTGGCATTAAGCTACGACAACCAGAATTAGCTAGCTAAACACACTCAGCTCCCAGATAAGATTTTGAACTCTCTGACGAAGGGAATATATCCCTTTGTGTTTGTTTGTGACATTAAGCAACAACACCCAGAACTAGCTAGCTAAACAAAACACCCTGCAGCTCTCTGATAAGAATTTGAACTCTCTGACCAAAAAATGAAGGTAATGATGCTGAACAATTATTTAAAAATTCTGTTCCTTCTGTACTTCCAATCATTTTTATGTCATTAATTGACACTTCTAAACTTTATTGCAGCAAAAGGTAGTGATCAGGATCACCTTAAATAACGGCAAAAAAAATGCTCGGTCCAAGGCCATGCAGATTGCAGTTGGTGTACAAGGTACTCATTTGTATGTCTTTTATCTGATCACTGTTAAAATTGATTAGGGATTTAAAACTAACGATGAAATTGTTTTTCTTTTGGGTGGTTAAGGTGTGGAATCAGTCTCTCTACAAGGTGAGGATAACAGTCAGATTGTTGTTGTTGGGGACAACATTGATTCAGTCAACTTGACATCTTTGCTGAGGAAGAAAGTTGGATCTGCTGAGTTAACGAGTGTCTCACCGATCAGTACTGAGGGGGAAAAACAAAAGCAAGAGACCAAACCTAGTGAATCTGGAATACAATCAATGGTTTGGCCAACTTATCAAGCTGGTGTGCCATATTATTATCAACCTAGTGTGCCATATCATTATGTATACGATGCAATGGATTACAACCAGAACCTTTGCACTATTATGTGACTTATGCGTAGGAATTATTTGATGGCTAAAACTTAGTTAGAGTTTCTTAGGAGCCGTAACTTAGAGAAAAGTGTAGGAAGTGTGTATTGATTTTCTACAGTATTCATTCAATTGAAAATTGAAAATTTTGTCTTAAATCATGATATGAAGTGACAATAAAATTATAGAGAGAGTGTTGTTGAATAAGAAATTATATTCATGTAATGGGCAAATGGTTTGTTGTTGAAATACATTTCTTCAATATAGCATCAATGAAAATTCTCTTAACTGAGCAATCGCTTGAAAATGGACTAATTAAGTCTCTAAGTCGACCTCAGACATCTATTAAAGTAGGATAAATTGTCATTCAATCCCAAGTTATTTATTAAATGAAATGAAAGATCTCTGCAGAACTTCATACTTTATAGGTAGGACACTTGTTGCACATCTTTGGGCTATATTATCATACTTATCTCAAAAAAAAAAAAAAAAGAAAAAAAAAAAAAAGATAGAGAAGACAAAAGAGAAAAGGCAAAACCCAAAATCCGTTATTTTAGCTATAAAATTGAAAAAATTCAGCCCACAAAATCAGCTAAACTCTGGCTCATGAAGTTCAGCCTAAAACCCATCGATATAACTCATCTAGTTCACGTGGCCAGTCAACAAGATTGATCAACTCAGGCTCACAAATTAGTCTAGTACAATCCTATTTCTCAAGATTGACACGAAACTAGGCCAAGTTATGGCCATTTGAGGGATCCATCATCATAAGGAACCCGATGCAAGTCAACACTAATCCACCTGCTAAATGTGGGGCAAAGGGTCCAATAAAATTGGACACCTCAACCCTTGGATCTAAAAATCGAAGCATTTTATGAATAAAAGGGGAGCAAACATTCAGTAGAGAAAACAAAATCACCCATTTTTACTCAGAAAATTCCAATACTCACGCCCTCAAATTCAGCAAGTCCTAAATCTATTCCATTTTATTGAGCAACACTGAGTGTCACTCCTCTTACTTCCTCATCAATTTGAACCACAAATATGAAAATCACCCAAGACACAGAAACACAATCTTGGACCCTTTGGCTTGTGCTATCTCAACTACATCTTCTCTCCCTAGCACTCACTCATATTCTTCTTTACTTTTATGCTTCTATATAGATTATCATATCTTTCTTGTTTTGCATTGTGTTCGTAAAAAATAGTTAGTTTGAGCTTGAAGATGCAGAAACTGTGAGCCACAAGTCCAACCAAAAAGGTTATATGAAGCTTTCCTTATATGACCAAAGGCTATAGCTAAACAGCCCACCAATGGTTTCTAGATTCCGTACACCAAACCTTGAAGCTACACAAGCAATGTGCACCTTAGTTGACTCTCAAACACCCTCTTTGTTGGTTACTATTATTTTATTACTACTTTTCTTGACTATTACTTTTCTCATACAATAAAATTCTCCTTTAATATTTCAACCACCTCAATCTTCTAAGCTTGTCACAAGCATTTTGCCATAACTCTTCTATACAAATTTTCACTACATTACTTAGCCATGATTATTGTTTACTAATACAAATTGTATTTTCAATAGGGACAAATTGGAAGCCTTCTTGAAGCACCCGGCAATGAAAGAATACCAAACTTAACTACCCTAAAGAAGCTAGGTCTAGTCGCTAACTTATCTAAACATAATGCGTGACAATGCGACAGAAAGAACCACAACAATAGGCCATCAACCACTAGCGTGTAGCTGAGCTTAGTCATGTGAGTTTGCAGTTCAAATGGGGGCACAAAGGCACCTTTTGAGGAAAAATATTAAAGATCAATTAATTATATTATAAAAGTTTAAAGGTTTTATACCTTTTTATATATATATATATGTATGTATGTATGTATTTATATGTGTGTGTGTATATATATATATATCAATTGATAAAATTTATGATTTAAAAAATATATATTTTTAAGTGACACATCAATTTATAAAGTGAAATTTATAATATCCTATCGTAAATATCCTTGAAAATAAAATTGATGGGAAATTACCACAGAAAAAAAAAAAAAAAGCCTAAGGTTTATAGGAGGTGCTAGATTTTTAATTTTGTAAAAGTCTCAAACATATGAAATTTTTTGAAATTCTGTCCATAAGTAAATTGTTTTCTCATAAATAAATATGGCAACCATTGAACATAGATCATAGAAAGAGAAAGTTCTGCTTTGATAAAACTTTGCACTTCCCGTTTAATTTGCATATTTTTGGCTTAATAAGTTGATGTTAATTATTTTTTAAATAGATCATATTCTTTTAATTTTTTAAGTTTCAAATTCATTATTTTGGTGCATTTCAAATTTTTTTTCTTCTCTATAATTAAAGTTTATCATTTTCTTAACCCAAAAAAAAAAAAAATCAAGTGCATAAATAATAGACTTAATAACTATTTTGTTTTAGGTATCGTATATATTTTAACTGTAAGATGATATCAATAATTGTGTTATGTACTAACTCAAAAAGTTTGTAAAACTGCATACATAGCTTACACACATCAAAATGATTTTGGATGGAAAAAATAATTCTTTCCAATTTGGAATAGAACCTTACTATTCCTACATCTATATATTTCCAGCCCACATGCAACTTAGTGTTTTCAACAAAAGGCACCAGCTTGGATCAAGACATTGGAGTATTAGTCTGTATTCTTAAAACAACAACTGACATAAGTATAGTTTGCCTCATTCCTCTTATTCATTTTCTATGTTTTTAGGCTAAAGCTTGTTTTGCCATTTTGTTCCTAAATTAAGGATTGAACAATTGATAAGGTTTCTGTAAAGTTGTGATTTACAACTATTTTTGTATTGGCTTTATTTTCGTGCCAAATTTGATTGTAATTTTATTCAATCTTTTATACCCTGTATTTTATGTGGGATTTTATTGTAAAGGTTGTGTGAGAGAGAGAGAGAGTGTGTGAAGACTTAAGCTTTTGAAGGCAGAAAAATTCTCACGAGTATCTCGCGACTAAGCATCCCGCGAAGAGATGCATGTGCTTTGCACATGACTGGAATGCAAAGAGTCATGACAGATGGTGACAGCTGGTTTTCGCGAGTATCTCACGAGTAAGGCCTTCCCGCGAGACACCTACGAAACAATCTGTTTTGCTATTTTGTCCTATCTGCTCCACTACATTCTCAACCACACTATATATACTATCATTACTCACATATTGAGTAGAGAACTTTTCAGAAGCGGAAACCCTAGCCTCCACCCTTGAGAGTGTGAGATTGTTATACCCACAATCCTTCACACAATTCATTATGGTTTCCCTCTACTCTTACCTCTCCATTTATAAATCCTTGAGAGGTTGATAGCTCAAACACTTACCACACCCTTTTCAGAGTGTCAAGTGAGGATTTGGTGCTGCTGAGAAGCATTGGAAGAAGCCAAGCTTTGGCGGATGCAGTCGGGCATATTTCAAGATCCGGAGAGCTAGACAAGACACAGTTCCAAGTAGCCTTGTTAGAGTAGGAGCTTGGAGGGTTTAGGTATATCGGGTAGATTAGGCTTGGAGGGTCTCTTGCTAACTCATGTATCCCAACTGATTGTCTAGTGGATCGATTACTGCTTGGACGGCAGCGGAAATGTTTTTCGCTGAGTTCTTCGGTTTCCTCTTCGATAACACATTGGCGTGTTATCTTGTGTTTGCATCTCTCTTCCCTACTCTTTTACATTCCATTATACTGTTGTGTTGCTATGATTATGGATTAGAGTAGCTTGTTTGTTTATTCGCTTGCATTTACACTATTCCACACTTGGTATTAAGTCAATGTAAAATCAATCGAGCCGTAACTTAAATTTGGGGATCTAAATAGCTCTTGTGTTTTAACACAAATTTCGAGCTCTCAATTTCACAAGTTGCCCAAGAGAAGCTAGGTTCTAACTGTGTATAGAAAATACTTGAAGCCTAAATGAACTGCTGTTTCATTGCTTTTGTTCTAGTTAAAACTCTTTTACTGCTTTTATCAGGATAAAGTTCTTTTATTATAATATTTTAATGATGTGCGGTGCATTTTGTTATTAGTTTCCTCCTATATTTTAATAACTTTCCTCATAAAAAAATGTAATCTTTAAAGTTCTATTAAATTTTATAATGAAAGTGGTGTAGTAATTTGATCATATAATATGTGTTTACAAATTTGAAAATTTCATGATATAGTGACTAATATATATAGGCATTCTTCATGCCTATTCAAGAATGCAAATATCATTTTGATAAAATAAAAATACAAATATCCTTCCATTATTTTTATTTTTATTTTATTGATTGTGTTATTAATTTTTTTTTCTTTTGTTAGACTTTGCTTCAACTAATGCAAATGTAATTAAATTTGAGCAAGAATATCATAATTCAAATCAATTGTTTTTCCTATAAATCTTAGAAAAATGATAATATAATTTAATTATACTTAAATAATTAGTACACTAAAAATAATTAATATAACAAAAATAAATGTATTTATCCTATTAGATAATTAATGCATAGCTATAGATAATTCATATATACATTTACTAATTGGGCTAATTTAATGAATTAATACTGTGATATAAATGCAAATTCTGTTAAGGTGAAATCTTAAATAAATAAAATCTCAAGAAATGAATCCCTTGTAGAACCTCATGTTTTTTCACATGATGTATTATATATATATATATATATATATATATATATATATATATATATATATATATATATATTGAAGTGTTGTTTAAATAAACAAAAGAAGAGTGTTATGTTCACAACATTTTCACAACAAATCATAGATGGTAAGTTATTATTGATTCTAATTTGAATCTATCACTGAAATTACTTTTTCCACCAATAACAAATTGCAACAACTTAATTACTTAGCTTTTTTTTTTTTAAGTTCCAAATCGGAAAATCAATCAAACGAGTAGGAAAAGGGGTTGAACACGACCAATAATTGGTCATGCAGTGTTGCACGTTGTTCCAATCGATTCTACTGTTTTCCTATATAAATCAGGTGCTTTTGCTTTAGGAACTAGTCATTTACATCAAAAAATGCTTTTGTTTTAGTATGGTCATTTGTCTTGAATTCTTGTAACTTTCGACTTAATTTTCCATAAGGTTGGCAGATTAGCTACCGAAGAAGTTGGGGAGGCATGAAATTTGTTACAACATTTTACATGATTAAATTTGATGATGTCTAATAAAAGTAGTTGTGTTGGTATTTGTAAGGACACAATTCAAGTTCCCAAACTACGACTGGGAGAAAAATGGGCTTGAAAGACCTTTCTTTACAATGAATTTGTAGAGGATGGGCTTGTAATTTAGATTTCAAGGATGGTTTAGACAATTACAAAAAGAACGGGCTTTGGGCCCAATAGAACAGAACAAAGAATCGTTTGCAAAGAGTAAGACTGAGAAATCGTCCTCGGATTGTGTCCGAGGATGGTTTCTAATGATATTTCTCAAGTTTGGATACAAGTGTTGATTATCATTTACTATTGGCTCTATCTCTTTTACTCAGAAAAGTCCCCCCCTTCTTCGTATGCCTTTCCTCCTATTTATATCCTTTCCTTTCCCTTCATCACCTTCCACTTTTCTGGTTGCAATCCCCCTTTTTGGATACTTGTCCCATCCATTCTTCCCTAAAGCCCGCCGGGATTAGGGACCAAGTTCCAAGCTCGATGTTCAGGTCCCATCCTTCCATCTATACAGGTCGGTGTATCAATTTACAGAGCTTTTAATGTATGGGCGGTGGTAGCACTTTATTTTTAGACATTCCACCGTTCTTTCTCTCGCCCTCCACGTATACCGTGCATCCCCATAATTGTAGGACTCATTATAATATAACCCGGTGGATACCAAACTTCTCTTTCTATGTCCTCGGCCTTGAAATCCAGGACAAATCTACTCCTCGGACGTGTTTGGATATGTAAATAGTCCACGGCCATTTTGATGTCTTCGGATTTTGGGTTTCCACCCAAAATACTTCGTTGCTATCCTTCATATGCTATTGGGCCCAATACCCCTACAATAGCCCCTCGAGTTTCTTTATTTTTTCACCTCGGGAGAAAAATAGAATCTCGACTTAAAAAGACCCCGTTACCCCTTGACTTTTGGCAACATTGTTGACAAGAGATAACTTCGAATCACCCATCGCGTGTTCCCAATGCTTTCGGCATGCGAAACGCCCCCGAATTGATTGTTGGCGCTTCTATGTCCCCCACGTTTCATTAATATGACACATATCCAACGGTCGAGAGCGATTCTTGGGTTGAGGCGGGAATTCGCCCGCTTTAAAACATCTTTCCCGACATATAAATACTAATTTTCTTCAAAATTCTTCACACTACGTAAACCTCATAACGTACCCTTGCCACACTTTTCATCTCCCCGTACTCTCTCTCTCGTCTATCAAGTACCTCGTCCGAGGCGACCGTGCTTTCTTCCTTTTTAAAAGTAAGTTCTTCAATACTCTGCCCCTCCTTATCGGCTTTTTTGTTTCTTTTGTTTCTTTTCTTTCCCATCTTCTCTTTTTCACCGTGTCTTTCATCCTCATAGTTATTTTTTCTCCACACCCCGCCTTTTTTCAAAAAGAATGGGTAGATTTGCGTCCCCGGTGGATTCAAACGAAAAAATAGAACAGCTTTAAGGTTAAGTACAAAATTCCCTCGGATGTATCCATTAGGTACCGTAACGAGGAAGAGTTTTATACAAAAAGAAAAACGGGGAAGTTGTAATCCCGATGATTGCGTTCATCGAAGGGGGAATGAAAATCCCCACGGGAACCGTGACTAGGATTATCTTAGGGCTTTTAGGTTGGCTCCCACCCAAGTGTGCCCCAAATGTCTTTAGGATCTTAGGTTCCATAGACGCTTTAAATGAGAAGATGAACCTAGGGCTCACTCACCACGACGTGAACTCGGGTTTATAACCTCCATCACCTAAGCAAAAAAGATGAATATTACCTAAAGTCTAGACACCCGTAAGTCGCTAATTCAATGTCGCCCGAATCAAATAAGGGCCTAAAAATGACTTCCCGATCATATCAGAAATTGGCACGACGGCCTCCCCCCGTCCGACAAGGGAAGGGACTCCAGTGAAGTTTCTTTTACATACTTTTATCTTTCGTCTTTTTACTTACTCTTACCCACTTTTACTCGACAACTCTCAGATCCACACGCAACGGATCGTCATCCTAACCTTGTGGATTTCGGGCGATTGGATAGGATCCTACAAGCCGAGATCTTCGTGCACACCGACGGCCAACTCCGTGCGGCTCTATCCGATCCCTCGGCTACACTCCAATATCAAAAGCCTTTCAGCGCCGAAGTGCGTGATTAAAGCCCGCGATCCTCGTCTTCCTCGGATTAGCGTTGCTGTGGAGGGTTTTTTGCTACCGGGGGGGACTACCATTCCTCAAGGTACCTTGGTCACCCAACCAATCCAACCGCCACCATTTGTTCCAGTTGGGATTCCCACGCTCCTTTCTCCACAATTTTAACCTCTCAGAAAGCCGCATCTTCCTACCTTCATCGTAAAGGAAGAAGAAGAAGAAGAAGAAGTTGACGTACCAGATTCCGAGGACGAGTTCGAGGTTTTTAATCAACTCTACTCTCCTGAAGACTCAACTTCCATCCTCGGCACTTCTACCCCAATCTCAAAGGTTACTACTGAAGAACTTGATGTTATGGGCATTCAACGAAAGATTAAACCAAATTTCGGCTGAAAGATGTCCTTGAGGCGCCGACAAGGACCCTAGAGTCCAAGAACCTCCAAAAGAGGTGCGCCTCGACTCAAGAAAAGGGTGCCGACAAACGCCCCGAAGCTAGGCTTCCTCCTCCTCCTCCATCCTCCCAAACTCAACGTGCCAAACATAGCTGATCTCAAAAGAAAAAGTGGATCAGCCGAAAGGGAAGGAAGTTGTGGAGGTAGGAAAGTGGTTCTGGATCCAAGGAGCCCGAGGTTGAAAAGGGTGCAAAGCAAGCCCGCACCATACGGACTAGGTCGGAAAGAAGAACCGACCAACAAAGGCCGTACGCGCCCCCGTATGGCTTCCCGACCTTTCTATGGACGATGAGGTCATTACCGTGGACGCGTCCATTAGAAATTCCGATGAAGGGACAAATGCATGCGTCGCAGATGCTTTGGAGCAAGCACCGTTACTCCCCGAGGATATGATTGAGCCGAGAAAGAAAAGTGGAGACCACACCGTCTTCATGACTTTGAAGAAGGAGCTTGCAATGGTGAGTTTTCTCTAAAACCTTGACTTTTGTTTTTATTTCCTATATATATCTATACGTCTAAGGTTTATATGTTTTGTTTGTAGGCCGTTCACCGCCCATAGGGCGGAAGAGATTGCCATTAATTCCTATAAGTCTCTCGAGGGCCGAGGGAGTCCAGGGCGTGAAACCGCTCAAAAGATCTCGGACCTTCATAAGAAGAAACTGCAGGAGGTCACAGCAAAATTGGCTAAGGTTGAGAGTGCCAAGGCGGGCTTAGAGGTTGATCTCGAAAACGACGACTAAACAAAGCCGAGGATCGCGTCTAATGCTTCGCCAAGCCGAGGATAACCTCTTAGTAGCACGAAGGCTCGTAGAGGATCTTAAGAAAGATCTCGCACGAGTCTCGAGAAGGCCAAAGAAGAAGCCATCAAGGGCAAAGAAGAAGCCATTGAGGAGAAGAAAAGGCCGAGAAAGCAAAGGAAGAGGCCGAGAACTCGAGGGACCAAGCCGAACAAGACGGTTATGATATAGGCGTGAAGGAGGTCACCGAAACCTTCAAGGCTCAGTTCCCGAGGTATGTAGGCACTACCGCTCCAAGTGTGGAATGAGGCACTTTCCCAAGCTGGGGCTTCGATGCCTCTTCCACTCTTTTGGAAACGAGAGAGTGTCTACTATCCTCCGCAATTCGCGCTTCTTCCATTCCCGACACCGCACAAGAAGCCGCCCGGGGATCATCCGAGGATAAGGGGGGGTGATTTGGTGAAGACTCAACTCTTCCCCGAAGATGCCCCCGAACAACTTGACCCCTGCACAAGAAAAGGCAATTGAAGACGTACAAACTCTTCAAGTGATCTTCGGGAATCTTCAACGGATGAGTCTGGGTGATCAAGCTAACCCAATAACCTTGATAGATGATCCCAAAGGCAAAGGAATTGCCGTTGAGTCCTCGGCTCGGCTTCCATCTCCTCAAGACTCCAAAGGCCCTCTGAAGATTAAGCCGAAACAAAGGACTTGCTTGTTGTCTTTCCTTTCTTTATTTTTATTTTGTCTCCAAGTGTAATACCTAAGTATAGGTGCAAAAGTACTTTTTGGAATTTAATACAAGAATGAATGTTTGTTTTTTAGATGATTCTTATACATATATTTTTTTGTTTTTATGCCGATCATATCATTCCATAAATATCATCTTCTCGTCTTTTACCAAAGTTACTAGCAACAACTTGAATTGAAATTTGATACTCCGAGTGAGGATCGAGTAATTGATCCGAGGATCGAGGCATACCAAGTTTCAAACCTTGACACTTAGATGAATAAATTTAAAAATGTTAATTTTCCCAAAGTAGATGATCCGAGGACCGTACGTAACTTAGGTTCGTTTAACACTTAGTAAAGAATATCAATTTAGACGAGGTATGTGGTCCGAGGGATCCGTGCATACCAAGTTTCGGCTTGACACTTAGATGAATAAATTTAAAAATGTTAATTTTCCCAAAGTAGATGATCCGAGGACCGGACGTAACTTAGGTCTCCTGTTTAACACTTAGTAAAGAATATCAATTTAGACGAGGTATGTGGTCCGAGGATCCAGGCATACCAAGTTTCACTTGACACTTAGTTGAATAAATTTAAAATGTTAATTTTCCCAAAGTAGATGATCCGAGGACCCGGACGTAACTTAGGTTCCGTTTAACACTTAGTAAAGAATATCAATTTAGACGAGGTATGTGGTCCGAGGATCCAGGCATACCAAGTTTCAGCCTTGATACTTAGATGAATAAATTTAAAGTGTTAATTTTCCCAAAGTAGATGATCCGAGGACCGTACGTAACTTAGGTTCTGTTTAACACTTAGTAAAGAATATCAATTTAGACGAGGTACGTGGTCCGAGGATCCGCATACCAAGTTTCAGCTTGATACTTAGATGAATAAATTTAAAGTGTTAATTTTCCCAAAGTAGATGATCCGAGGACCGACGTAACTTAGGTTCGTTTATTAACACTTAGTAAGAATATCAATTTAGACGAGGTATGTGGTCCGAGGATCCAGGCATACCAAGTTTCACTTGATACTTAGATGAATAAATTTAAAAATGTTAATTTTCCCAAAGTAGATGATCCGAGGACCGTACGTAACTTAGGTTCCGTTTAACACTTAGTAAAGAATATCAATTTAGACGAGGTACTGTTCCGAGGATCCAGCATACCAAGTTTCACTTTGACACTTAGTTGAATAAATTTAAAATGTTAATTTTCCCAAAGTAGATGATCCGAGGACCGTACGTAACTTAGGTTCTGTTTAACACTTAGTAAAGAATATCAATTTAGACGAGGTATGTGGTCCGAGGATCCAGGCATACCAAGTTTCACTTGATACTTAGATGAATAAATTTAAAGTGTTAATTTTCCCAAAGTAGATGATCCGAGGACCGACGTAACTTAGGTTGTTTAACACTTAGTAAAGAATATCAATTTAGACGAGGTACGTGGTCCGAGGATCCGTGCATACCAAGTTTCACTATACTTAGACGAATGAAGATAACGAATATAATGTAGTTTACAACAAAGAACGGCCGAAGTGCCCTTTATTTAGTAATAGTACCTTCGTAGATTATTTACATTCCGTGGACGTTGTACAACATTCTCGTCCAAATCTTCCAGATTGTAGGCCCCTATTCCTGCGACCGAAGTAATACGATAAGGTCCTTCCCTACTGGGCCCCAATTTTCCCCACGCAGATTCTTCATCGTGCCCAAAACTTTCCTTAATACTAAGTCACCTGGTCCAAGAGGTCGAAGTTTCACATGAGAATCATATCCTGCTTGAGCTTATGTTGATAATAAGCTAGTTGAACCATGGCGCTTTCTCGCCGTTCCTCAACTAAGTCTAAGTTTCTCATTAATAGATCATCATTGCTATCCGAAATAAAGGAGCTTTTCTTCGAGTCGGGAACCCAGTTCTAAGGGGATTATTGCCTCGGCTCCATAAGTCATGGCGAAGGGTGTTTCACCTGTGGATCTTCGTGGTGTAGTTCTATACGTCCACAAGACATGTGGCAGCTTCTTCCACCCACCTCCCCTTGGCGTCACCCAACCTCTTTTTGAGTCCGCTCACTATTACTTTGTTGACAGCTTCGGCTTGCCCATTTCCTCGGGGGATAAGCCGGAGTGGAATATCTATTCGTAATGCCCGCATCACGGTATTTCCGAAAGGCTTTGCTATCAAATTGTAAACCGTTATCCGAAATGAGAGTACGAGGGATGCCGAACCCGGTAACGATATTCTTCCATACAAACTTTTTTGCTTCCGTGTCTCCGATGTTTGATAATGGCTCGCCTTCAACCCATTTGGTAAAGTAACTGTTCCCACGAGAAGCCACCGTCGGTTTCCCGTTGCTTTGGGGAAGGGTCCAACAATGTCCAAGCCCCATCGGGCAAAAGGCCATGGGCTAGATAGAGGATTTAGGACTCCACCGTTGATGTATGTTTGGAGCGAACCTTTGACATTGGTCACATTTCTTTGCATAATCTTGCGCTTCTCTCTGCATATTTGGCCACCAATAGCCCCCGAGTAAGGGCCCCGTGAGCTAAAGACCTTCCTCCCGTGTGACTTCCGCAATCCCTTCGTGTAGCTCTTCCAAAAGTAGCTCTGTTGCCTCGGGGTGTATGCATAGCAAATATGGTCCCGAAAAGGAACGTTTGTACAATTTTTGGTCCTCGGATAACTTCAAACGAGTGGCTTTTCTCGCGAACCTTATCCGCTTCAGCCTTTTCTCCAGGTAGGATGTCATTTCGAGAAATGTTACTATTTGATCCATCCAACTAGGTCCTGTCCTAATTTGAAGAATTTGAGTGGAGTTACCATCCGTCCCTGGGCTTCAACAGATCTTCAACGAGGATAACTCGTGGTAGACTTTGTGCCGAGGACGTCGCGAGCGTGGCTAATGAGTCGGCATGGGTATTGCCACATCCGGATACATGCAATAGTAGAAAAGACTCAAATTTAGATTCGCATAAACCCGACCCGGGTTAGGTATTCCTCGCATTCGGAATCCCTTGCTTCTAGCTTCCCTTCTACTTGGCCTACCACCAATAGTGAGTCCGAGAACATTTGCACCGCCTTTCCTCCCATTTTATGAACCATGTTCATCCTGAGGACCGCTTCATACTCGCTTCGTTGTTGGTGGCCGAGAATCCTAATCTCGTGATTTCTCAAAAGTAATACCCTGCGGGGATATCAAAACTAATCCGATACCCGATCCCTCTGTTCGCCGCTCCATCAACATGGACTTTCCATAACGGAGGCCCTTCACACGAAATCATGCCTACCGATTTTTTACCCATGCCTTCTTGATAGTCTTCTAACGAAGGCTCGAACTCGCCACAAGGTCGCGCGATGACCGCCCTTTATAGAGGTGCGAGGCATATACTTGATATCGAAAGCTCCTAGGACAGCTTCCCCATTTGGCAATTCTTCCCATATAATCTGCACTTCGCAAAATTGATTTGAGAGGGAGTTGTGTAAGAACAACAACCGTACGAGATCGGAAGTAATGGGGAAGTCTTCGTGTAGCATGTACCACGGCCCAAGATAGCTTTTTCCAGTGGCAAATAACTCGCTCGGCCTCATGCAGAGATTTGCTTACATAGTACACCGGCTGGATGTTATTGTCATCTCGGATAAGAACCGGACTAACTCGCATGTTTAGCCACCGCAATATATGCAAACGAATCTCATCAACCTTCCGGTCGAGACATAACCGGTGGTCGCGAGAGATATTCTTTTAGGCCGTTGGAAAGCCGTTGCACACTCCTCGGTCCATTCAAAACCCTTCCATTTATTTAATAACCGAAAGAAAGGCTCGCATCTCGTCCGCTGACCGAGATATAAATCGGTTGAGAGCGAAATCCGTTAGTCTTTGCACCTCTTTAGGATTCCGAGGTGGGTGTAAGCCGCTTATTGCCTTAACCTCGAGCAAAAGGATTCACTTCAATTCCTCGTGAGTCACCATATATCCTAGAAACTTGCCCGACCCCACACCGAAAGAGCATTTAGAGGCATTGAGCCGCAATTTATACTCTCTTAGCTTCGAAAAGTGTTGCTCGGATCTTCCAGATGTGCGAAACTTCTTTACTCTTTACTACCATATCGTCCACGTATACCTCAATATTTTTTCCTAGCCGTGCCTCAAACATCCTCGTCATCATCCTTTGGTAGGTAGCCCTGCGTTTTCAAGCCAAAAGGCATTACCTTATAATGATAATTTCCCGTAGGAGTGACGAATGCCGTCTTCTCTCCCGGTCCTCAACGGCTAAAGGTATCCGGTGATAACCTTGGAAAGCATCAAGAAAACTCATCCGAGGATGTCCAACAAGAGCGTCAACCGCGTTGATCAATCCGAGGCATCGGGAATGAGTCCTTTGGGCAAGCCTTGTTTAAATCGTGAAATCTACACATACTCTCCACTTCCCATTCTTCTTTTTCACCACCACAAGATGGGCTAACCATTCGGGATAAAACACTTCTTTGATAGCCCCCGCCGCTTTGAGTTTGATAACTTCCTCTTTGACGGCTTCCGAATGTTCCTTTGAGGACCTCCGAGGTGGTTGCCTCCTCGGCACTACATTTGGATTGACCCTTAAATGATGACATATGAAGTTCGGATCAACCCCGTGGGCCTCATACGCGTTCCAAGCAAATACATCCATATTTTTCTTTAAAAATAAAATCATTCTTCTTCTTCTTCCCGCGGCAATTGAACTCCAACCCGGAAGAACTTTTCGGGATCATTGTCTATGATAATTTTCTCCAATTCTTCACACGTTGCTTCATCTACCTCGGCTATGGGAAGAGACTTTGATTGCTATGCTTCACCGTTAGCCGAGGACGGGAGTCCGGTTCGGTCGACGTTGCACTGCTCGTGACACACACCGTCGGAGCCACAGACCGACTCCCCAAGTAACTCCACCACCTGATCTCCAGAATGAAATTTGATTTTGACATGCAAGGTTGAGGAAACAAATTTCCTAACGCATGCAGCCAAGGTCTCGCCACAATAGCCGTATAGGGAGAGTAGGCATCGACCACGATGAAATCTACGTCTACTACCTCCCACTCGATTGCACAGCGACTCCGTCCCTTTGAACGACAGCTCTCCCTTCGAAGCTTATCAAGGGTGAGTCATATGGCATAAGATCTTCAACTCTTAACTTCAAGCCTCTAAATAGGTCGGGGTACATGATATCCGCACCACTACCTTGATCAACCATTACCCTCTTTACATCATAGTTCCCAATTCTCGAGGGTTACCACTAAGGCATCATCATGAGGCCTGATGGTCCCCATCTTGTCCTCTTCGAAGAAACTTAGGACCGGCGCAGGATACTTGCCTTGATCCTCTTCGGCCGATCCGTGACTCCTCGGCCAATGTTCGAGCAATCGACATTACCCCGAAAGCGAGCCGAGCGCTCCTACTGTGTGCCGCAAAAATGACGTTGATAGTGCCTAGAGGAGGTTGGATGAAGGACCGTCGTGGTTTGCCACTCCCGATTGGTTTCCTCGCCCGTTGGGTTGGTACGTAAACCGGCTCACTTTCCCTCTTTAACCAATTGTTCCGTATGATTCCACAAAGTGCGACGGTCCTCGGTGGTATGACCTCTCTCCTGGTGATAATGGCAAAGGAGATTTTGGTTGCGTCTCAGCGGTCCCCCGCCATTTTATTTGGCCATTTGAAAAAGGCTCATGCCTTATTTTCTCCAACACCGCCTGGCACCGCCTCCCGAAGACGGTGTTGACCACTTGTGGGGGTATGTGGCCGGCCCGCCCGGAAAAATCCCGCGTAGGCCTATTGCCGTTGTATCGGTCCGACCCGAAATCCCTCCTTTCTTGTGGGATAACCTTCGCCTTGCCCTTTCCCTCCTGCTCGATCTTCCTCAACCCTTTTGTACTCGTCGATGCGATCCATCGGCCGACGTACGCTTCGACGTTTCTTCGTTAAGGATTTCCTCAAGTCATGCTCGTTGGTAGGCCGACCTTGAAGGTCCTTATTGCTACATCGTCAAAGTCTCCGTCAATTTCGTTGAACATTTCCCGCATCGGTCCGAATATGTTTTCAGTGGTTTCCCCTTCCCTCATGGCCATGGATAGTAAAGAATCCAATGGACGAGGAACTCTACCGCACGTGATAAAGCGAGAACCAAATGCCCTAGTAAGCTCTTTGAAAGAATCAATGGAGCCTCGCCTTAAGCCGTCAAACCATCTCATGGCTACGGGCCCCAGGCTAGAAGGAAAAATCTTGCATAACAAAGTTTCATTCACAGAATGCACCGCCATTCTCCGGCGAAGTGGCTTACGTGCTCTACAGGATCCGTCCGACCATTGTAAAGAGTGAAGGCCGGTTGTGTGAAGCGCCGAGGCAACCTTCCTTCTTCCAATGCGCGCGAAGGGTGACACGGAGATTTGGTGCAATGCTCTTCCCATTGCGTCATTTCCTAAGCCCCTGTGGGGTAGTCTCCGCCACGTCTCCCATGCATTGTCTTCTTCGGAAAGAGGCATATTCACCTCGGGGGAGTTCTGGATCTTTGCCCGTAATTGTCATCCTCGGATCCTTCCGAAGAGGGGTCGAGGCTCCGAGGAGTTCTCCTTCGCCTCTCGTGGCGCAATCTCCTCTTTAGGCCGTCAATCTCCTTCTGCATGGCCCCGGCATTTCTTTCATAAGGAGCTCGCTTCCTCCTTGCGAATGACTTGCACTTCCGATGGTATGTGTAGTATGTACACTTCCCTCTCGGTTCTCTCCGTGATCAGGATGCAAGGAGAGATCCTCACGCTGAGAGCCCACGGACTCCGCACTGCGTTGTGGTCCTGATCCTACCATGATGTCCTAAACTTCCTTAAAGACTAAATCCCCACAGACGGCGCCAATTGTAAGGACACAATTCAAGTTCCCAAACTACGACTGGGAGAAAAATGGGCTTGAAAGACCTTTCTTTACAATGAATTTGTAGAGGATGGGCTTGTAATTTAGATTTCAAGGATGGTTTAGACAATTACAAAAAGAACGGGCTTTCGGGCCCAATAGAACGTAACAAAGAATCGTTTGCAAAGAGTAAGATCGAGAAATCGTCCCTGATTGTGTCCGAGGATGGTTTCTAATGATATTTCTCAAGTTTGGATACAAGTGTTGATTATCATTTACTATTGGCTCTATCTCTTTTACTCAGAAAAGTCCCCCCCTTCTTCGTATGCCTTTCCTCCTATTTATATCCTTTCCTTTCCCTTCATCACCTTCCACTTTTCTGGTTGCAATCCCCCTTTTTGGATACTTGTCCCATCCATTCTTCCCTAAAGCCGCCGGGATTAGGGACCAAGTTCCAAGCTCGATGTTCGAGTCCCATCCTTCCATCTATACAGCCGTTGTATCAATTTACAGAGCTTTTAATGTATGGGCGGTGGTAGCAGCTTTATTTTTAGACATTCCACCGTTCTTTCTCTCGCCCTCCACGTATACCGTGCATCCCCATAATTGTAGGACTCATTATAATATAACCCAGGGATACCAAACTTCTCTTTCTATGTCCTCGGCCTTGAAATCCGAGGACAAATCTACTCCTCGGACGTGTTTGGATATGTAAATAGTCCACGGCCATTTTGATGTCTTCGGATTTTGGGTTTCCAGCCCAAAATACTTCGTTGGGCCATCCTTCATATGCTATTGGGCCCAATACCCCTACAGTATTATTGCTCCTAAGTAAGGTAAAGGACTTGTTTCTCAAAAAAAAAAAAAAAAAAAGAGTTAAGCTAAGGACGATACTTTTTTTCTCTTTTTTTTTTTGGTAAATAACTAAAGATGATACTTAAAATTATAGGAGTCATTCAATGGCATCTTAAATGTCTATAATGGTTTCCATGGTCAATGCAACTTCAATTATTAACAAATATTATAAAATTCTTGTCATGTATAATCAAGTTTGTTCTTATTTGCCCAACATAACAACCAAAGAAAAATTAAAAGAAAAAAGAGAAAATGGGTTATCATATAAAATGATAGAATTTAGTTTTCGATGTTGCCTAATACTATTTAATGTGACATAGTCTTTTTTTCATTAGAAATAAAAAAGTATAGGGAAGTGTAAAATTTACCCTTATCATACTTATTATTTACAATGAATCCATTTCATAGTTTAAATTATATATTATATACTTTTATAAAAAAATTATATATTGCATACTTAAGGATATATGTAGTGCCAAAAATATGTATATCCAGGACAAAATAAAATTACAATCCTTATATTTGGTCATAATCAAATAAAATTTCAAGTGAAATGATTATCCTGTTATGCTTCTACTCAACCAGAGGCATGTATTTGAATGAAAGATAATCCCCCATTTCTGAATTCATGTCTACTGGCAGATGCAATCATGCAAAGAGAAATATCTTGTAATCTTATAGTATTCCTTGTCCTCGTTACTTTTTTATTTTTTTTAAGAGATTAAACTTATAATATCTACTTTTAATGATAACTCTTTATCACTAAGACACCTAGCAGTTTTTTGGTATAGACAAAAATTGAACTCTAAATATCTTATTTAACTATTAAAAATTTTATCAATTGAGTTAACTAAAACCCACATAATTTTATTTTTTTTGGATACATATTCGTTTTAGAAATAAAATGGTCATCTTCGCTAAAAAATTTATTTATATTTGACCGGGGTCAACTACGAGTAAAAGGCCTATGCTGACCGCGTCATTTGGGTTTCATAAAGAAACCGTGTGAATGCAAAAGCCACTTAACGTAGTAGACCCAAAACTTTATGTAGAGCTAGAGAGGACAAACAACTTAATCTCAGTCATTAGTGGAGACTTAATCCTATATATATGTCTCTGCCATTCAGCTTGTTTGTCATATCAAGCTTAGACACCCAGAAATTATTGCTCTCTAAAACATCACCCTGCTCCTCCCTGATAAGAATTTGAGCTCTCTGACGAAGAAAATGAAGGTAGTGGTGAATATCATGCTCAACAATGATTTAGAAGTTCTGTTCCTTATTGTATTTCCAAATTCAAATCATGTCATGTAATGTAATACTAATTGCCACTTATTAACTTTATTGCAGCAAAAGGTAGTGATCCGAGTGAACTTGAATAATGGCAAAAAGAATGCTCGGACCAAGGCCTTGCAGATTGCAGTTGGTGTACAAGGTAATCATTTTTTTCTTTCAATTGTTAACATTGAACCAAATTTACATGCTCTTTACGTACTTGTTTACTCTCCCAATTACTTCAATTAAGCTCAACAAAGTTTCACTTAGGAATTTAAAATTAATGATCTTTCTTTTTGGTGCTTAAGGTGTTGAATCAGTATCTTTACAAGGTGAGGATAGCAGTCAAATTGTTGTTGTTGGGAATGACATTGATTCAGTCCACTTGACATCTTTGCTGAGGAAGAAAGTTGGATCTGCTGAATTAATGAGTCTCTCACCAATCAGTTATGAGGGGGAAAAACAACTAGAGCCCAAACACAACGGAATACAATCAATGGTTTGGCCAGCTTATCAAGTTAGTGTACCACATTATTACACATATGACGTCCCAGATAACTACCAAGGCTCCTGTACTATTATGTGACCACATGTATGAATTTTGTCAATGGCTAAAACATAGGTAGAGTTTCTTAGATGCTGTAACTTAGATTCAACATACGATCCATGCCATTGAATTTAATTCAAAAATCACAAGTAGAGCACCACGTCTAAGAAGTGTGGAATGACTTTCTATGGTCTATCTCTTTAATAGAAGAGAAAAAATTTGTAACAGAAAGTGTAATTGACTAAGAAATTACATTCATGTAATCTAATAAGAAATAAGGATCTAGTTCAAGGCATATGGTTTGTTGTTGAAATACATTTCTTCAGTATTATTTGCGAAAGTTAACTTAGCAATGGCTAGAAAATGGAATTCTGAATCTCCTAGTAGACCTCAAAAACATCTAATAAATTCAGGAGGAGATCTGAATATCATCAAATCCCACTATTTTGTAACTTTGTTCACCCGTAGGGGCAGTAGACAATAACTGCTAAGACCGTCAATTCAAGATGGAAAAGCCTCACCCTTGCCTTAGGGTATATAGCTATTTATTTTCATTATGTAATAATAACACTACATTGTTTAATCCCCAATGTTCATAATAACATGAATTTCTAAACTCAAAATATTGTACGTTAAAAAATTTACTCAAAATACGCAATACTGTACATTGGAAAATGTACTAAAAATACTGTACATTGGAAAATGTACTCAAAACACTGTACATTGTTTGCTATAACTAATAAAAACCATGCTTTTACTAGTCTTGGGCACGTCTCAGCCATTAGTCTGCTAACCATGTATACACTGTCAGCAAACCAGTTTGATCCCCAGTAAAAAAGAGGCCCCCAGGACCTATTTGAAGAGTCTGGACTTCTTGCTTTGCAAATAATCTGCCCCTGTCAGTGAATCTGAAACATAAATCACTAATATTAGTCAAATCCAAGAGGGAAAAGAAGAAAGATTTTTCACAAAGGGAAAATTGTACTCACGTTGGCAGTTCATACAGGTGGACAGATTTATCGCTACAAGAGCAATACAAGATTGGTTTAACATCAGGATCAGTCATCCCAGAAAGTGCAAGGATGCCCTGTCCCATGAAAAATCATGCCATCCAATTAGTTGATACTTCTGAAAAATTAAGGCTACAGCATCAACAACATAGCATTGCAATAAAATAATACACCTATTTTCTGCTCAACGACTGTAGCACAACTCAATTACTTAAGAAGGGAAGCAAATAAGAAAGTAAATGAAACTATTTGTGGTTCAAAAATTTACGTGTTCTTCACTGTGAGTATAGATTACTTCCAAGCTGCCATCCTCAGTAGAAGCCCAAACTTTTATCGTGCAATCCAATGAACCAGAGAACAAATACTTATCCCAGCACATGAGAGACTTCACAACATCATCATGCCCATTCAAAGTCATAATACACTGCCAATTTTCATGATCCCAAACCTGAACAAAATATAAGAACAGAAATTAATTATTAGTCTGACAAATCAAAACAAAATATATGGTCCTTGTGAACATATAAAGAAATTGAAAACTACAATAAAAAAAAGGATAGTTAATAGATTCAAATCATATCAGTACCACATAAGATATATATTGCTCAGTTTTACAGAGTAGAACTTCATCAATTTAACGTAAATAATTGTCACTAAAACAAGGATATGTTATTGTTGCCTGCAATATACATGAGGGAGAGTACATCATTTGGTTCGATGCAAGATTTGAAAAGGGGAAATTTCAAACAAGGACAATACAGAATCACTAAAAAAAAAGGTCAGCACCAGGTCTAAATGGGATACCATCCAACCACAGTCCTTTCAGTATAGAAGAAGCAAGTAAAGAGAAGAAAGAACCAACGATCTAATATTATCAAGCTCTCTTCAAATACTAACTACTCACAACATAAGAGATACAACAACAGGGGGAAAAAATTCTTAAAGAGAAAAAAACTAACCCGTATTGTGTGGTCCTTGGAACCTGAGTACAGCCTGTTGCCTCCTCCAACAACTAAAGATGTTATACCATGCGTGTGGCCTTTAAGGGTTGCGGCAAGTTGAAATGTAATGTCAGTTTCATAAGTGCCTTTCCATGCCAAAATAACACCATCCTGCAATCAAAAGTAATACTACATTAATTCCGGACCAACTTTAATTAGAATATAGGTGATGTACACACAAGAAACACTCAACACCAAAATCTAGTGAGACCTCAAGCATTAACATTGGTCATTCCCCACCACCCTCCTTTTAATAAGTAAAAGCAAATGGCTTTGACAGTAGTGTCTTAGCCCCCAGTTCAAACTGGGAATCTCTAGTGTGTGAGACAAGCATGATAACCAACTGCACCAACCCAAGCATCTGCTATGGATATGACACACAATATCAAAGTACAAGGAATATAAAGAGATAAGTTCTTGCTCAAACGACTAAAAAAAATTCTGAAAGGGAAACACCCTGAACTCAACATTACCCAAATTTAATCAAATAGAAAGAATAAAAGCTAGTTAGAGAATGCAAGAATTCTAAACTGTCAGCAAAGTAGCTTACCTCTACCCCAGCAAAAAGCAAATTGTAAACAGATTCCAATGCATTGACTTGCCCAACAGGTCCATTGAGACTGTATTCAGCACCTGATTCAGTATTCCACACCTGCAACATCACCAACATGAGAAATCAAGGTCACATCTTCAACTGAAAAAATCCGAAAAAAATAAAAATAAAACAAAATTCACAACATTACTCTGTTTTAAGCTCACCTTCACAACATTTGGCATGCCAACAAAGAGCCATGGGCCTTCACTACAAACAGATCCAACTTCGCCACCAAGGTTAATCACATTAGCACATTGACCAGTATGGCAGTCCCAAAGCCGAATTGTTCCGTCACTGCTACCTGAACAAAGCTTGTTGCATCTTAGAGGAAGTGCAATTCCGTTGACTGCCTGTTATCAAAAAACTCATAAATATGGTTTTTCAAATACAACTTGCTCTATCTAGGATATAATTTCTATAAACAAACAATATCTTTTGGTCTTCTATCAATTATCATTTATGAACCCCATTGTAAAAATAGAAGTGAAGCATATAATGCTCCATGTTCTTATTCAGGAACAAATCAAATTTCTATAATCTAGATATCATGAATGGGCTATATTAGTATTCAAATGATGAAACAACTAATTAGGCTAGCCTAGGCCAAGTTTAACTTTGGCATAAGCTGAGTTCAGGTCTCATTATTAAATCAGATTCCAAATTAAAAAAATTTACACCAGAATCCTAATGGAAATGGAAGAATGAAGTTCATCAAACACAAATAGGTACCTTGTTGTGCCCTTGAAGCTCCGCCAACCTTTTAAACTTATCCCCACGAAACCATGAGTGTAGGTAAGGGCACTGATCACCATAGACACACGTCCCTTGCACCCAGAACTCACAAACCATTTCTGCGGTTTTCTTAGGAACATGCTCCAGAGGCTTTTCTTCAACCACATTCTCCAGATTAGAATCATTTTCAACAACAGACCATTCTGAAGAACTCTCAGAAACGCTTTCTGGCGATTTCTTTTTAATATCTTCCAAGTCTGATTCAGACTTCCCAGGAACATTTTCAGAAGACTTGTGGTTAACAACCTTCTCCTGAACATTTTGTGAGTTCCTAGGAGCCCTTCGCCAAGTATTTGAAACTAAAGCGTTGCTGGAGTGAGGGTAGTAAGGAGTCTGCCTGGGACGGTGAATGGTGGCCACATCAGGTGTTTCTGAATGGGCAAACCTACATGGGTTTTTAAGGCATCTACCACTGAGCCAAAATTTGCATATCTTGTTGCTGCTGTTGTTTAAATGTCCTCCTCGTCCTGCTCCTAATCGATCAAAAACAGAACTTTCTTTTCCCTGTGGCCCTCTTCTTGCAGTTTTAATCTCCATACTATAGACACCCACAAATAATAGGAATAGGAAACCAATGAATAGAGCGTTCCACAAAGTGAAGCAGCCAAAAGCAAAAACCACTCTCTTTCTTCCATTGAAGAAGATCCAATTCCAAATCAAAAAACCCTACTGAAATCAAGAAAATCCTTGCTAACCCACGAAGGATTTTAAATTCTCTGTTCCGCCAAATCAGAAACCCTACTAAAAAAACATGAAAATTCCCTGTTCTGCCGAATCAATTCCAAAGAAACATGAATTTTTTTAGGAATCCTAAAGAAACCCTAGAGAAGAATCTTGAAATTCTGCGAATGAGACTTTCAAGCAATAACAGCTTATAGAAAAAAACAATCCAATTATTCCAAAATCCCTTATCATATACATAACAAAATATGAACTTCCAAAACCTAATCGCCGATCCATGGGCAAACCCTAGAGAAAGTAAATTACTTTGGTAACATTGTCTAAGGCTGAGAATAGATTCGATCATTACAAAAGTCGGTGCCATCATAGCTAAAGAAATTCTAAATCTAAATCTAATTGCAATAGCAAACCTGAGAGATTTTGAAAATCGAGCCGCCGAGATCTTCCTTCAATCAGAAACAATCTCAAATCGCCGATGGGAAACAGAGGAAATTAGGGTTTGAATTTTGAAAAGTAAGAGAGAGAGAGAGAGAGAGAGTACTGAAAAGTAAGAGTGGCGGTGTCTATTTATAATGGAAATAAGGTTACCCTTCCGACCGTTGGTATTGATTTTTTTTTTTTTTTTTTTTTGGGTTCCTTAATAAATAAGGCAAGCTTTTTGATTTGAGGCAACTAGTCTCAAATGTGTCTTTTGTTAGAGTAGCCTATCTAATTAAATTCAAATATACGTGGGTAGAGAATTTAATATATATATATATTTTTTGCTGAATTAGAGAATTTAATAATTAAAAAAAGTAACAATGTTTTTATTGTATGTTTAAAGTAAGGTGTCTTAATTAAGTGTCCGTTTGTTAAAAATTATTTTTGCTAACTTATTTTACTATTCAGTTTATTTTTGCTACCATTTATGAGTCTCACTTCACTTTTTAATATTATTCATGGGCCCTACTATACTATCTCAGCTAACTTTTACCTTTGACTACAATATTTTCTTTAAAAAAAAATCAGTTTTAACAAAATAAGCAGATCTCAAATAGATCCTAAATCTATGATTATGGTGAATTTAATTATTTTTTAAGAATTTAATATTGTTTTATGTCTTACTGTTTGATTTGATCATTTATCTTTTTTAACTTTTCCCATTAAAAAAATCCAAATATTATCTTCTGCCAATTGCCATATATAACTCATTTTATTCAAGAGTTTGGCTTATCTTCGATACTTTTTTAACTGTACACCTCTTGTTATTTAAAACATATAATGGCAAGTGGTAATGGATTTTAATTTTCACTTTTTATTTAGTTAGTAGCTTATGTGGCAATTTCTCATTAAAATAAAACCAGATTCCAATTAAAAAAAAATACTAGAGATAAACCAAACCCTTTATCCAAACATGCTTAAGGCATTGGTTAATATTTCCCTTATAAATATACCAAAGCCAAGTTAAGCTCTGGATTAAACTGATATGGCGATTGAGCCGCAACAAGAATGCTCTCCAAATTCATATTTTTGACTCACAAATAGAGCAACCAAACGCACTTTGTCGCTAGTAAGAAAACTGTTGAGTGCAGGAGAAACTTCCTCTTATGTTTTTTTATTTCTTTTTGAAAATGAACCTGGCCATCAGTCTAGTTAGTCACGCGGAAAGGAACACGGCTTGAGAGTACATGAGAATGTATCTCCGTTGAAACTTCCTACTTCTTATAAATTACGAGTATTAACACACAATTTTGATATGCAATTCTCTCTCTCTCTCTCTCTCTCTCTCTCTCTCTCTCTCTCTCTCTCTCTCTCCAATTTAGTTTTGTCAATCTCCCTATTTGGTATCATGTCGAAGCACCTAGTTGATACAAGTAAGTTTCAAAGAATTTCCGTTAGTATCTGAATGTATAGTTGTAAATTATCGTTTCATATTTTGTATCAATCAGCTTCCAATAATATCAATCTTCCCACCCTTTAGCTCTAACATTGAAAGTGAGACTAGTTTAGAATCTAACAAATCGTCTCCACGATTATCTTGTTTCATAGACACAATCTTCCTACCAGCCAGGTGTCCAATTCAATCGCCTCCACGATTCTCTTATCAAGCTGGAATACAATCAATGGTTTGGTCTACTTATCCAGTTGGTGTGTTATGGGTCTGTTTGGATAGAACTTATTTGAGAAAAATAAATAAATAAATAAAGAAATAATTTTTAAATATATGAATAGTTTTCATTTATCCAAAACAAGCCTAGTTTAGAATCTAACAAATCGTCTCCACGATTATCTTGTTCCATAGACACAATCTTCCTACCGGCCAGGTGTCCAATTCAATCGCCTCCACGATTCTCTTATCAAGCTGGAATACAATCAATGGTTTGGTCTACTTATCCAGTTGGTGTGCTATATATTATTTATCAACCTGGTGTGCCATATCGTTATGCATACAATGCTACGGAAATTAACCAAACCTCTTGCGCTATCATGTCACTTATGTGTTGGAATTATTTGATGGCTAAAACTTAAAAGAGTGTCTTAATTAAGTGTTATAACTTAGATTCTATAAATGGTCCATGCAATCGAATTTTATTTAAAAATTTAAGAGCACTTAAGCATAGCAATGTGTAGGAAGTGTGGATTGATTTTCTATAGTTTCTTATATATATTCAGGTAATGTAAAAAAAAAAAATATAAAAATATGGATCGAGTTCTAGGCATATGGTTTGTTGTTGAAATAAATATCTTCAATAATCTCAACCCTTGAAATAAGTGTGTTTGGATGGGGCAGAAACGCAATTTTTTTTTTTTTTTTTTTTTTTGTTAGACGCGCTACTCTCACTGTTCATTGGCCATGAACAGTGATTTTAGGTCGATGAACAGTGATTTTATGAGTGAATAGTGTTTTTTACCCATTAAAAAATTATTTTGCTACAATATTTTTCAGTTTTTAGCTGTATCCAAACGAACCCTAAATATCTTCAAAGGCATCCACAGAAATACTCTAAAATGAGCAATTGCTGGAAAATGGACTTCTAATTAAACCTCCAAGTTGACCTCAAAACATCTAATAAAGAGAAGATAAGAAGATCCATTATTCCATCTCAAGTTATTTACTAAATGAAATGAAACATCTTTTAAAATTTATACTTTATAGGCTGTGTTAGACATATTATGGCCCAAGTGGCCCAAATCAATTGTTGGCTCGTATACTTGTAGAATAAGCCTATTAATCCTAGGTTAGTTAAGTATTATCTAATATATAAACTAAGGAAGTCAATACTGTATCGGAGGCTGTATTGGTTTGGCCAGCGATACGATATATTTCGGGTACCGGTCAATACTGGTGTACCGTTTCGGGTTTACCGCTATTTTATATATTTAATATATATAAATTATAAATGTGCTACGTCCACAATATTTTCTCAACATTTAATACAACAAATCATATGTGATTATTTTTTATTAGTTCTAATTTGAACCTACCACTAAAATAACGTTTTTGCTCCACCAATAAAACCCATAACAACCTAAAACTTAAAATTTATTGTGAAAAATATTGTAAAGAATTTTTTTTAAATACACGTATCTCAATTTTCCACTAATCTCTGCCAACAAATATTTTTTAATAACACACTTTTTCATCTCCATTCATTCTCTTTTACTTTTACAATTTATTTTTCTTTATTTCTATCTTGATTTTATCTCCTCCACATGTTTAATTCTACTAGGTCTTGTCTCATTTCAAATTTCAAAAGGCTAGTACTCCTCACCTTTGGTCAGTCATCACGTGGGCACCTGCAACAAGACATAAAAAAGAAAAATAAAGAAAGCATTGGGTATCTAAAACAAGATCAAGTTCTCCAAGTAAATGCATCAGATGGGTATGCTGACTTTCTCCCCAAGAGTCCGAGTATCAAACCTCAGACCGAGTTGATTTGCGAAGAAACAGAGCAGAAGCAGAGCATAGAGACAGGTGTGACAGTGGAAGAGCCTGACATTATCGATGTTGAGGAGCTTATGCGAGACCTTGAAGATGAAGAAGATATGGATTTCGATGACGAAATCAACAGCAAGAAAAAGAAGAAGAAGATTAGAGGAACACAGAGTCACAAACATTGCCGAGACCATGAAGAAAAATGGAAAGCTAAGCAGAAAAGAGACCGAGATACAAGAGAGATGCATTAGATCGTGAAATTTGTTAAGAAATTATCTTAGGTGAGTGAAAAATTACAAAGAAATCTATGTTTTTGTTTCAGGCCGGTATCAATTTTCCGGCCGAAATCCGGTATTTCTGCCGGTACAACCGAAACGCTCTCGGTACTGCCGATATTTAAACCGGTACGAAATGAGGAAGTCTTTGTACCGTTTCAGACACCGGAACGGAAAATATCGGCCGTACCGGCCGGTACGGTACGAAACTAACTACCCTGATATAAACCCTACATTAAGCTCATTGTAACACTAGTGCTTAATAACAATATGTAGTCATTCAAGAGTTTTTTTATTATTGACATAAGCCATTACGTAAACTTTTGTATGTGCCCTCTCTTTCATTCTCCCACTTATCGCACACAATCACACAACAATATTAACAAATAGGACACTTTTGGTACATCATTAAGCTATGAAATTACTTATCTTAGCCATAAAATTGACAGAAGTCAGCCAAAAAAAATCAGCTAAACTCAGGCTCATGAAGTTCAGCCTAACACCCATTGATATAACCATTAGGCTAGTCAACAAGATTGATCAACTCCGCCCATAAAGTCTAGTGCAATCCAATTTCTCAAGATTGACACGAAACTAGGCCAGGTTAAGGCAATTTGAAGGATCCATCACTATAGTGATTATTTTCATCATCTAGCAAATTTAACATTCTGAAAGATTTATTTCTTTTAAAAGAAGGCCAAGTTACTCAAAGATTAGACAAAATGTTAGAAGTACAACTCGAAACTAGGCCAGTTAAGGCCATCTGAGGGACCCATCACCATTGAGTAATTATTTTCCAAATTCGACAAATATAGCAAGTTCTAGGGGCTACATTATCCTTAAACATATGAACCAAACAGGGTTAAGTCAACCAAATAAAAACTCTCCCCTGTAGGAGTCTCTCTTTCTCTGCGATAAGGGCTCTCTCCCTCCCTTAAATTCTATTCTAGGGACCTCTCTCGACACACTCATAGCCGTGGTGAAAGCAACTTCTAGATGAAAAATCCCGTAAATCCAAAATGGATCAAATAGTAACGGAAGGACTTCAAAAACTATAGCTAACTAAGGAAGAAGAAGAATACATCCCTATTACTATAGCAAGTAGGCTGGAGCTTCTTGAGGAATGTCACCTCAGCCTATTTGGATGATTGCTATCTGAACGTCAACAAAACCAATGGGCACTCAAAAGTACATTAAGGTCAACGTGGATGATGGGATCTGAGTTAAGAATTGTAGAGGTGGGAAACAACATACTCCAATTCAAGTTCAACTCCAAGTATCAAATGGAGTGGGTGGAGAGAAGTGGTCCATGGAACTTCGATAACAATCTTCTTCTCTTGAGCAGATGGAAAAAAGGAATGACAACAGCGAACATCACATTCACTCACAGTCCATTTTGGGTCTAGGTATAGGGCTTGCCCTTTGAATTTCTGTTTGAGGAAATAGGGAAAGAAATAGGATGTAAACTTGGTGAGGTTATAGAAGTTGATAAACGATCATGGCAAGCAAACCAAGCCAAATTCATAAGGATAAGGGTAAACCTTCCAATTCATAAATCACTAAGAAGAGGAGCCCATATCACTAATGCAGTAGGTGAGAGATTTTGGGTCAATTTTGAGTATGAGAAACTTCCCACTTTCTGCTTCATATGTGGGAAACTTGGACATGATGACAAACATTGCACACAAAACTTAGAGGGGCAGCCAATCAATCAACAATATGGTGAGTGGATAAGGGTAGGAGGTCAGGGCAGAGGTAGTGTCGATAAAGCAAGATCCACAAGTAGCAAGAAGCCATGAATCAATGGCAGAAGAAGTTACAGAACCAAGGTTAGGAATGGGGCCAAAAAACAGAGACACATCCATTCAAATGGTGAGCGATGGAAATGAGGCAAGGACGAGGGGTCAGGATCTTGAAAAAATGAATGCAGAGATGTCAGACACCATTAAGCCAAATTTGTAGGGTGGATAGGACAACATGAACAAAAGTGGAGTAAGTTCTGGCACAAGTAAAGGAAACACGTGATGAGCAAAATGGAACTAAACCTGATCTAGTCAGGGAATTGTTAAAAAGTAATGAGGAAGCCTATTCTTTAGTGGGCCTACCCCAAAAGCCCAGCACCGAAATTTATGGAGTTAAAAGCCCAGCAAGGCCAAAGAGTGGAACAATGGAAGATATAAAAAAACAAGGCCCAAGATTTGGGCTCAGACATGAAAAAAAAAAAGACCAAGGCCAAAGGTAAGTTGAAAAAAGTGGTAAGGGAAATGGGTAAGAGTTAGTATGTAAATAAGGAGGCCCAAGTCAATATTGGAGGTAAGAAAAGGGCTGGTGTTATTGAAGGCTTAGAAGAAAGTGAAGGCAAAGCTCAGAAGAGAGTTTACGAAGCACATCTCTCTGATGAAAAAGAAACAACTGAGATATCGGCAGTGGCTGTTACACAGCATCACTGGGAGCAATGATTGCCTTTGGCTAGAACTACCGGCGGCTTGGGAACCTCCGGTCAGTGAAGGCGCTGCTTAAGTTAATGCAATGGTGGGATCCTAACATCGTCTTTTTATCAGAGATGAAACTAAATAAAAAAGGTATGGAGAAAGTAAAAGAAAGAGCTCATTTCATTGATGGTCTAATAATTCCAAAGTCAGATCGAAGTGGGGATTGGCAATGTTATGGAAAAGAGATATCAAGTTAGAGATTATGGGGTATGCTAGGAATTACATTGATGTAATTATTATGGAATCACACTTGAGTTTCAAATGGAGAATTACAGGATTCTATGGGCATCTGGAAACACATCGAAGAAAAGAATCTTGGGAACAATTAAAAGCATTGAATAGGAAGTTTCAGTTGCCATGGATATGTTTTGGTGATTTTAATGAGATATTATCAGCAAGAGAAAAAATGGGGGGAGCCAGACGTCCTCAAAAATAGATTGATGATTTTGTTGCTGCATTTGATTGTTATGGCTTCAGGGATTTGGGGTACACAAGACCAAATTACACATAGTGCAATATGCAAGAAGGGGAAGATAGAGTGCATCTGAGGTTGGACAGGGCCTTAGCCACCATAGGATGGATTGATTATTTCAAGGACACTCGGGTTCATCATATTGTTGATTCCACTTCTGACCACTGTGCTCTCTTGATTTCTGATTCTTTTGCCCCACAGCCCTCGAGGAAGCATCGTTTTCATTTTGAAGCAATGTGGACTAGGAGGGAGAGATGGGGCAAATTTGAACATCCCATATGGTATGGCCAAAGGATTAAAGCGGTGTGCATCTGACTTAACCAAGTGGAATAAGTTTGTGTTTGGTTTGATCCCTAAGCAAATTCAGAAGAAACAAAGAGCTCTAAGTGAGCTTGTATTCCAAGACAGGGATGGAAGCAGGGGCAATGAAGCTGATAAACTTCAAAAAGAAATCAATGAATTGTTGGATAATGAGGAAATAATGTGGCATCAAAGGGCCAAGACACAATGGTTGGGACTTAGTGATTGAAATACTAGATATTTCCACTCCAAGGCGTTAGAAAAAAGGAAAAAGAACATGATAATTGGCCTGTGGGATGAGGATGGCAAGTGTTGTGAAACTACTGAAGGTATTGTTAATATTGCCATTTCATACTTTGAGAAGCTATGCACTACTTCCCTCCAACTAGGATAGCTGAGGTAATAAGCACCATCCCCACCAAAGTAACTGAGGAGATGAACCAAATCTTGATCAGAGACTTACAATGGAAGAGATTGAAGCAACGCTCCATCAAATGCACCCCACCAAAGCCCTAGGCCAGACGGTATGTCTGCAATCTTTTTTCAAAAGTGCTGGGACATTGTTGGTAATGATGTTAGTCGTATGGTTCTAAATGTTTTAAATTCAAACCTGTCCATGGCTAAAATCAATAGAACCAATATAACTCTTGTCCCTAAAACAAAAAATCCCAGTGAGATGACTGAATTTAGACCTATCAATTTATGCAATGTTATTTATAAGCTTATCTCAAAAGTCTTAGCCAATCATCTTAAAACTATCCTTCCCCAAATTATCTTAGAAAATCAAAGTGTTTTTCTCTCTGAGTGCCTTATATCCAATAATGTGTTGGTTGCCTTTGAGTTAATGCACTATCTTGATCATAAAATGGATGGGAAGGATTACAACATGGCGGTCAAGCTTGACATGAGTAAGGCCTATGATAGGGTCGAATGGGGTTTCATTGAAAAAATTATGTAGCACATGGGTTTTCATGAAAGATGGATCAACCTTATCATGCATTGCATTACAACTGTGACTTATTCTGTTTTAATTAATGGAGTGGCTTATGGCAGCATTATTCCAACTAGAGGGATGTGGCAAGGTGACCCCCGTCACCTTATCTCTCGTTGTTATGTGCAGATGGATTCTTAGCATTGTTCAATGAGGTGGCTAGGAATAAAATGCTCAATGGTGTGTCAATATGCAGAGGCTGTCCTATGGTCATTGAGAATATTTAATAAAATCACCACACACATGAGAGTGGTGAGAGATGTGCATATATATAGTCATTTACAGATTGTATAGCATAATTACACATAAATGTTGATGACAAAATAAATGGAAATAATTGGCTAAACAAGCTCCTATAATTGAGGGTCAAAGGTTGCACATATGGTAAGCCTTAGATTATGGCAGAGGATCCTCAACACCCCCCCGCAAGCTAAGCGTTGGATTAGGACAAACGTGAAGCTTGGAGTGAAAAAATTGAAAGAGAGGCCGAGGCAAACTTTTAGTGAAAAGATCAGCAACCTGTAAGTGAGAAGGCACATATTGGGTGCGAAGTTTGCCAACGACAACAAGTTCGCGAAGAAAGTGGTAGTCTAACTCAACATGCTTGGCCCGCTTGTGAGAAACAAGGTTGGAGCTCAAAAAAATGGCACTTTTGTTGTCGCATAATAGAAGAGGCTGCTGTGAAAGAGAAACGTTGAGGTCATGAAGGAGATGCATGAGCCAAAGAAGTTTAGCAGCAGTGAGAGCAAGGGCACGATACTCAGCCTCACAGCTTGAACGAGAAACTGTAGGTTGCTTCTTGGCACTCCAGGAAACCAAATTGTTGCCAAGGTAAATGGAATAACCAGAGGTAGAGAGATGAGTGTCTGGACATCTGGCCCAGTCAGCATCAGAGTAAGCAACTAAAGCACCAAGAGCAGTGGATGAACGAAAAGTGAGGCCTAAATGCAGTGTACCTTTGACATAGCGAAGAATGCACTTTACAGCAGGAAAGTGGTCTTCAGTCGAAGAGTGGAGGAACTGACTGACAGAGTTGACTGCATAAGCAATATCGGGACGCGTGATAGTCAAATACTGAAGGGCACCTACAAGAGATCTGTAAAGAGTGGGATCCAGAAACAAAGGACCATCAGAAGACAGGTGCTAAGAAACAACCATAGGGGTGTGAACAGGCTTGTTATCAAGTAACTGAGCGCAAGTGAGAATGTCACGCGCATATTTCAGTTGACTGAGAAAAAGACCATCAGTGGTTGGTGTAGCTTCAAGACCAAGGAAGTAACTGAGAGAACTCAAATCCTTAGTAGCAAACTTAGAATGAAGCTTACAAGTGAAGCGGTCAAGAAGAGAAGAGTTGTTTCCTATAAGAATGATGTCATCAACATAAAGAAGCAAATAAATAATGTCAGACTGCCTGTGAAAGACAAAGAGTGATGTGTCTGCACGATTGCAATAAAAACCAAGGTGAATGAGGAAAGAGCTGAATCATTGAAACCAAGCACGAGGTGCTTGTTTAAGGCCATAAAGAGCTTTCTTCAACAGACAAACATGATTAGGAAAGCGAGGATCAATATACCCAGGAGGCTGTTCCATATAGACTTGTTCAGTAAGATGACTATTGAGGAATGCATTTTTGACATCAAGTTGGCGGAGAGGCCAGTGGTTGGTCATAGCAAGTGAAAGGACAACACGGACAGTGGTAGCCTTGATGACAGGGCTGAAAGTGTCAGTGTAGTCAAGACCAGGTACCTGTGTATAGCCTTTGGCAATAAGGCGGGCTTTGAGACGCTCGATAGATCCATCGGGCAAATACTTGGTCCGAAACACCCATTTGGAACCCACAATGTTGGTGTTGGCAGGTCGAGGAACCAAAATCCAGGTATGATTATTTTGCAAGGCTTGAACCTCTTCATCCATGGCGGCAAGCCAAGCAAGATTCTTAGCAGCAGTTTTAAACCCTTTGGGCTCAATGGAAGCCAGGAGAGCAGAGTGAAGACTAGAGGATCCCAAGAAAGCAAGATTTGCCGAATGTCAAGTTTTGAAAATACCAGCTTTGGCTCGTGTGAGCATAGGATGAGAACTCACTGGAAGGGCAGCAACAGGAGCAGCAGGGGGCAGCTCAGTGGGTACAAGAGAAGCTGGGCTAGGGTCCGAGTGTGACAAAGAGGGACCTGTAAAAGAATCATCGACCTGCAAAGACTCATCCATGGGATCAGTACAAAGAACACATGGGCTAGATTCGGATTGAGTAATATGCGGGGAATGGGGCACAGGAGAGGATGGGGGCATGTCTGAATGGGGAAGACTGGGTTCCAAAAAATTTGAAAATTGGAGGGAGGATATGGGTTGAGCGTGGGAGGTAGGGAGGGAAAACAATTTTCATCAAATTGAGCGTGTCGGGTGATATATAGCCTAGAGGTAGTGGGGTCAAGACAACGGAACCCTTTATAAGAGGGGCTGTATCCCATAAAAATGCAAGGAATACTACGAGAGGAAAATTTATTAGGCATATAATCACATAAACAAGGATAAACACGACAACCAAAAGGATGAAAATTTTCATAATTTGGAGGAGAACCATAGAGAAGCTCAAAAGGGGACTTACCTCCGAGAAGTGGTGTGGGCAAGCAGTTGATGATGTAAGCTGCAGTGCTAAAGGCGTCAACCTAAAAGCAAGGAGAAGTGTGTGAATGGAAAAGCAAGGCCAAACCAGTCTCAGTCACATGATGGTGTTTTCTTTCAGCACGACCATTTTGGGCGGGAGAATATGGACAAGATAGTTGATGATGAATGCCAGAGGTACGAAGATTAGTTTTAAAGCTATTGCTAGTAAATTCTGCACCACCGTCACTTTGAAAAATTTTGATATGAGAAGAAAATTGATTTTCTACAAATTTTTGAAATTAAATAAAGATATCATAGAAGTCAGATTTCAATTTTAAGGGATAAAGCCAAGTAAAGCGAGAATAATCATCAAGAAATAACAGAATGATTTACATGACCAAGGCGAGCATGCCATAAATCATACGAAGCATGAAGAGATTTATTTTTAAGGACAGAAATAAAGGCGGAATTTCCGCACTCTAGCACATATAAGCCTCCATCACGTTGACCGGTTGCCACCACCTTTCCCGTTTGATGATTCTGAATAGTGAAAAAATTATTAGTAAAGGTAACGGATAAAGGAAAATCATTTGTTAATTTGCTAATGGACAAAAGATTTTTAGTGAGGTGGGGAACAACCAATTGAAGATTTGGGGAAGGGGAATGTTTAACAGTATGGGTTATGGGTAGAGACGCACCATTCCCTACAATTACACAATCCTTACCCGTGTAGGTGGTGGAGTGATCCAAATTGGAGTGGGCTGGAGTCATGTGGGCCGAAGCCCCTGTGTCCAAAAACCAATCAGAGGCGTCATTCCCAGACAGAGAGCACGAAGAGGTGAAGGCTTCTGCAAGGTGCACCGTGGGTTCATGCTTGTCATAGCACTGCTTGCACCGATCTGCATAATGTCCTTCCAAGCAACAGATCAGACAGCGAGATGGACAGCGACCTGGGTTGGTGTTGGCACGGCCCTGTCCGTGACTGGAAGAGTCACTGCCGAAGCCATTTCCGCGGCCTCGTTTGTGGCGAGAGAAGCCACCTCCACGATGAGAAGAGGTCCGGGTAGCAGTGAACGCTGCAGCTGAGTGCGCCGGAGGCTCTAGAGATTTTTGAAAGAGTTCAAAACTCTCAGCTTTAGACAAAAGGTCAGAGAAGCAGGGGAGGGGGGTTTGAGCCATTTGAGTAGTAGAGAAACTGGAGAAATCAGGCCCGAGACCACGGAGAAACCAGTGGACTTTGTCGGTTCCATCAACAGGGTGACCAATGGCGTGAAGCTGATCACATAAGGCCTTGAAGGCACGGGCATAGGCAGTGACTGGATGGGTGCCACGTTTCATCAATTGGAGGTCATCTTTGAGACGAACTTCACGGGCCTTGGAGCGGTGGCTGAAGGTGTTTTTGAGGGCGGTCCATACCTCACGAGATGTGGAGAGGCCAACGGTTTCAGCCATTGCTTCTTCTGTGAGGGAGGAGAGGAGAAGGCTAAAGAGGCACTAGTCAGCTGCTTTCCACGCTAGGTGTTTGTTGTTTGGTGTCTGAGAGGTGGGGGGGTCGAATAGGGGTGGCGGCACAAGGGTTCCATTCACATGACCCAGCAAACCTTGACTCTCAAGGAGGGGAAGAAGTTGACTCTTCCATAGAAGATAGTTGGAGGAGGAAAGCTTGATGGTAACCATGTGAATCATGGTGTTGAAGGGAAGAAGGGTGGAAGAAGAATTGAAAGAAGAATCAGAGGCCATTGTGGATCGTGGGTTGCTAATCCAGGTAAGGCTCTGATACCATGAGAACATTTAAGAAAATCACCACACACATGAGAGTGGTGAGAGCTGTGCATATATATAGTCATTTACAGATTGTATAGCATCATTACACATAAATGTTGATGACAAAATAATTGGAAATAATTGGCTAAACAAGCTCCTATAATTGAGGGTCAAAGGTTGCACATATGGTAAGCCTTAGATTATGGCAGAGGATCCTCAACAGTCATGCCTCTATTTTTCGCAGACGACAGCCTCCTTTTTTGCAAAGCAAGTAGGCAAGAGGGCCAAAAACTTATGGAGATTCTTGAACTTCAGGAATCAGCCTCTGGACAGAAAGTAAATGTGGACAAATCCTCTATGTTTTTTAGCCAAAACACCCTGAATGACATTAAGGGTGAAGTACTGGAGATATTAGGACCAATGCAAGATACAAAACATGGAAAATACCTCGGCCTCCCCTTAATCATTGGGAAGTCAAAAAAAGATGTTTTAAGTAAAAGAAAGGGTAGCAAAAAAACTAACGGGGTGGAAAGAGAAACTCTTATCCATTGGAGGAAGAGAGGTCCTTATAAAAGCGGTAGCCCAAGCCATCCCAACTTATACCATGAGCTGTTTTTAGCTTCCTAAAGGGCTGTGTGAGGAGATTGAAGGATTGATAAGAAAGTTCTGGTGGGGATAGAGGCGGCAGGAAAATAGAATAGCTTGGGTTAGTTGGAAAAGCATGTGCAAATCAAAATTAAATGGAGGCATGGGGTTTTGAAATCTCCAGGCTTTCAACTTAGCCATGCTAGCTAAGCAAGGTTGGAGATTGCTATCCAATCCACACTCTATGGTTGCACGCATCTATAAAGCCAAGTATTACCCTCATGGTGACGTCCTAAATTCAAAACTGGGCAGTAATCCGTCTTATGTTTGGTGAAGCATCTTTAACGGTTTGGATGTCATAAGAAGAGGGACTCGGTGGAGGGTTGATAATGGAAGACGAATTCATATTTGGGAGGATAAATGGTTACCTACACCTTCCACTTACAAAGTAATCTCCCTAGCTTGTCCTTTTGATGATTCTTCGATGGTTTCTACCTTAATAGATACTGAAACAAGAAGATGGAATGCTGACTTGGTAAGGTCTCTGTTTCTACCTTTTGAAGCTAATACTATCATTAACATGCCTTTGAGTTACAATCTGCTTGAAGATAAGATCATTTGGGTTGGCAATAAAAGGGGAGAATTCACTGTCAAGAGCACTTATTACATTGCTCTCAAAGTGGTAGAGACCAATGAGGAAGGGAAGTGCTCTAGGGGAGATGCAAGAGCACCATTGTGGAAAAGAATGTGGCATCTAAAGATCCCAGCAAAAATCAGGATCTTTGCTTGGCATGCGTGCATGAATGCACTACCAACTAGGATGAACTTACATCGAAGAGGAGTAAATATAGATGTGTTGTGTCCAATGTGTGAACAGGAGATTGAATCTATTGCACATTCTCTGCTGCTATGTAACTCAGCTAGGCAAGTCTGGAATAAATGGGAGAATTTACCCCAAATGGCAAAGGGCCAAACTGACTCAACTGTTATTTTAATCAGCGCAGAAATCTACAGAGATGAATTTTTGCCTAACTTGTGCATGCGATATCTCTCAATCTGAAGATAATTATGATGAGTCGTCTGTTCCAAGACGTTAACAATTTATCATACTTCATAAAAATATCATCTTTTTTTTTTTTTTTTTTTTTGCATAATCCATGGCTGAAACATAACAGTTTTTTGCACAGATGCCCAAACAAATCAGTTTTGAATTGTTTCAAGCCATAGACAATTGATTGTACTTCATAAAAGTATCAATTTTTTATGTTATCCATGGCTAAAACGTAATAGATTTTTGCACAAAGACGCCCCTAAAAATCAGTTTTGGACCCAAAAAATGCATTTTGTTCAATTTGCTCTAACTTTGTGAGTTTATTTCTTTTTCGGCCTCTATTTTTCTCAAGTAAGGTGTCTTAGGAAAGGTTCTATGTCTATTTTCTAAAGATATCCACTCTATCGTCTCAATCTTCCGATTTGGCAAGTTGGAGACTTTGGAAGATGGCTCCAGAATCAAGTTTATGCATAAAGTTTTCATTTTAATATTTTTGGTAAATTATTTTTATTCAAGTAAGTTTTTGCCATCCAAGCATACCAAATCGAAGCTTGTCATAAGACCTTTCCAACAACTCATTTGGGTCAATTGGTGGTCATTTGACTATAGTTCAATCAAAATTAAACATAATGACACTCTTCACAAGCGGCCAAGTCGTTTCTCAAAAAAAAAAAAAAAGTCTTTTAACTAAAGATTAAATGTTTTTTTTTTTTTTTTTTTACTTTGAACTACATTTGTAAACTGTCATTTTAAGGGGGATTTCATAATCTTTCATATGAGTATAAATCTATCATGATCAAATGGTAGGAATTTTGGTTAAACCTGGATTAAGCCTCAATTAGGGTTGGTCAAAACTTAGTCAAATTGTTTTAAATGGCAGATTAGGTCAAATAAGATGGAATTTGGTGACGGGTTGAATTTCGGGCTTATTGTTGATTAGCTTGGTCAAACTTTGTCAAAGTGAGTCCAACTAATGTAATTTTGAAATTTGGGGTCTTCAAACCATTAAATTAATTTATCCAACGTTAAATCAGGACAAATTAATTAATTAATTTAATGTAATTTCTTTTTTGTTAATGTCAAAAGTGCAATTTTTTGCTTTTTAGTGTTCAAATTGGTATTTTGGCAAGCAAATCAAGGCTGATAGAATACGATATCAGCTATATTTTATAACCATTTTGTTTTAGGAATCATATATATTTTAAGTTTATCTGTAAGATGATATTAGTAATTGTGTTATGTGTTTTTGCTTTAGGAAGGTCGTGGATTTGGATCCAAAAACGAAGCGGTGTCAAAATTTGCGTTGTCCACCAATTCTTCTGCACTGGGTTTGTATAGGCCTATTAAGTATTTGTCAAAAGACCAACGCCCCTGGGAGAGGATTTTTTGCGTGTTGGCCTTGTCAGCGAACAGTAGCAATACTTTCTTTGACGTAAGGTCACGAAACTCAAAATCCTTTACGAAGTGCCACATGCTTTTTAGCGTACGCAAGAGTGCTTCCATGTTAACTCGGCGCTTGCTAAAGAGTTTTGTGACAAGTACTTTGCTGTTATCCTCCAAGTCTTGTGTTAAAGGAATTGTTTGACATTCCTTCGTGTGGAGGGAGAGGCGGGCGCACCGTCCAGCGAGGTCCTCCATGGCTATGAGGGTAGTGGGAAGGGAGAGAAAGGAGAGGGGAGGAGTCTTACAAGTGTTTTTGGTTATGAGGATATTGGGCTAATCAAGTGTTTTTGCTTTAGGAAGTTGTCAAAGGCAAGATCGTGCATCATCAGCTGCTACACCAATGCAGCTCAGCTTACCACATAGTGCAGCAGCTAGTGCACCAAATGATCCAGCATCAGTTGCCACACCAGTGTAGCCCAGCATGCCACACAGTGCAGCAGTTCATGCATTAGAGCAACCCAGACAAGCACTTGATCAAGCAAGACAAGCACATCAGTTACTAGCTGATGTAGGAGCAGATGAAACTCAGATTGAAGCTTTAAGTAGTAATTATGAGATCTTATCTTGTGCTACAAAGTTAAAGAAATTGAAGAACTGTATAAATTTACCTAAACGACAATGTAGCTTAACTGATATATGTACAGGAACGATGTGTAGCTTTGTATGTCACGCCCCAAACCCAACCATAAAGATAGGCACTTGACAACAGCCGTACGCTTATAAAGTAATCACCCTACAAGTATGCAAGGCCTTCTTAGCACTAAAAATTATCCTTAAAAATTTTATCAATAAATTCAAAATACATCAAAATTTTCTTTATGAATAGATCTCCCATAATTTAAAAGGAACAAAATCCAAACCTCATGTAAACAATGCAAATTGGCCAAAAGATATAAGACTATTACAAGGCCATCTAATTCCAAAATCACTAAGCTTCTTTCCGTGCTCACAACACAACATCAAAACTCCTAGAACTTGCTTTTCTTCACAATCTGAAACTGGAGGGGAAAAGGGGGTGAATTGACAAATTAATAAGTAACCAAAATCCTAATAAGTTTTATCAAGTAATAGATCTGTAAAGTATAAGATGTAATATGTGTTTTCAAAAGTTATAATATACTATGTGTTTTCAAAATAACTGAAGAAGTTTCATAGTCTTAAAATAATAATTTGCACATATATCACATACTTTAGAAAATAGTCTGTTTTCCATATATAAAAAGCTATAATTTACAATAGGTTCCAAAAACACATAAGCTGTTTTAATAACTTAAAATAATTCAAATACTCAAACATTTCCAAAATCACATATGTAGTTTTAAGAACTCAAAATAATTCAATATTCAAATGTAATTCATATTCTTAACAATCTTATGACTATGGTCACGCTATATCCCCGTAACTGGGTATGAGAATACCAATAAATAACCTCCATTGGTTAGGTATCAGAGTACCAATGAATAACCCACATTGGCTTAGGTATCAGAATACCAATAAATAACCCACATTGGGTGGGTATCATAGTCCCAAAGAATAACCCTCATTGGTTTAGGTATCAAAATCAATTCATAGTCAAGTTGTTCATAATCATATATATCAAATCATAGTTCAAACCAAAAAATATATATATCTCATTCAAATACACATATATAATTATATATTCAGTATTCAAATATATTTGTGATATTAATATATTCTTTACTTTAAATCAATATAGCTAAAAAAAAATAAATTAAAAAATCTTATATTAAATGCTCATATATATTTTTGAAAATTCTTTATTCTTTACTTTAAACCAGTATAGATAAAAACAATTAAATAAAATACATTATATATTCAGTAATCAGATATGTTTGTGATAATTTTTTAATTGAAATCAGTAATACAATAGAAATAAAATTGTAACAATTGTAAACAATTTTCAGTAGTTAAAATATGCAAAATAAAACCAATTAGGATAAGGTTACTTACGTACAAAAGCTATTCCAAAAGAAACTTTTCCTTAACACTTCCCCTAAAATCCTTAGATATCACCTAGAACAATTTTCAAATATTTTTACTCAATAATCAAATAATTTAAGAAGGACTTATAATAGTAACCGACCAACAGAAAGAATACTAAAATATCCAATAATTTCTCTTTATTATCTCAAAATAAAAATTCATATATCCTATGTTGTCACTAACAAAACTTAGGATACATATAATCATTTAGGGTCAAATGCACTGCCTAGATCATCTTCTATAGTTCTACTCGTGTTCTTTTTCTTTTTCTTTTTTTTTTTCTTTTTTTTTTTCTTTTTTTTTTCTGCCACTGCCGCCTCTAGTTTTCTTTTGGCACGAGGACAAATCACACAAACCAAGCTCTGCCACAAGCTTTAACACTATTTTTTCTCTACCAAGTCAATAAACAAATAATATTATATTAGAAAGAAGTTGGTGTTCCTTCCTTTCATCAAGCGTTTTTTTTTTTTCCATCAATTGGATACAATTCCTTTAAGAAAATTACGAAGAACAGACTCATGTGGCCATGGCTAAAATATCCAATAATTTCTCTTTATTATCTCAAAATAAAAATTCATGTATTCAATATATATATATATATCCTATGTTGCCACTAACAAAACTTAGGATACATATAATCATTTAGGGTCAAATGCACCGCCTAGATCATCTTCTATAGTCAATCCTTCTCTACTTCAATCTTTTGAGTAGTCTCCTCTCTCAAAATATCTCTCCATATATGTTGAATTAATATGCTTATATATATAGCTAGGGTTTCAACTTTATTTTCTAAAAACTCTCTTATAATTATAAATTATAAAATTGACCCCACAAAAGATTTACTTAAATACCCTTCCTTTTATTTATTTTTTTTTTTCAGGTATTACATTGTATGTTAGTATGGTTAGTTTAGTCACATTGTATGTTAGTATGGTTAGTTTAGTCAGGCACGTGAAGAGTTTGTTAAGTTTGCTAAGTCCTGTTCACACGTGCATCTATCTATTAAGTTAGTTATAGAACAGAGTTGGGTTCTTTTCTTATATATATTTGTATAGCTATTGTTTAAATGAATGAGATAATCAATTCAGTTTTCATCAAATTCAATTTTTCACATAGAAGTAGTCTTTTACATTAAAAAAAAAAAAAAAAGTGCTTTTGCTTTAGTATGAGCATTTGTCTTGAAAGCTTGTAACTTTTGAGTTAATTTTTCGTGAGGTTGGCAGATTACTTAACCAAGAAGTTGTTACAACATTTTACATGATTAATTTTGATGATGTCTAATAAAAGTAAATTTGTTGGTAGTATTGCTCTTAAGTTAGGCAAAAGACTTGCTTCTAAAAATAAAATAAAAAAAGGTTAGGCTAAGGACGATTTTTTTTTTGGTAAATAACTATGGAAGATACACCAAATTATAGGAGTCTTCAATGGTACCTCCAATGTCTATTATGGTTTATATGGTCAATGTAACTTCAATTATTAACAAATATTATAAATTCTTGTCATATAAGAGTTTGTTATTATCTGCCCAGAATAACAACTAAAAAAATTAAAATTAAAAAAGAAAAAAGAGAAAATGGGCTATCATCTAAAATGATAAAATTTATTTTCCGATGTTGCCTAATACTATCCAATGTGATATAGTCACTTTTTCATTAGAAATAAAAAAGTATTCGGGAAGTGTAAAATTTACCCTTATCATACTTATTATTTACAATGAATCCATTTTATAGTTTAAATTATATATTACATACTTAAGGATATATGTAGTGCCAAAATAAGGTATATCTAGGAAATAAAATAAAATTACAATTTTAAATTTGATCATAATCAAATAAAATTTCAAGTGAAATGATTATCCTGTTATGCTTCTACTCAACAAGAGGCATGAATTGGAATGGAAGATAATCCCCCATTTTTGAATTTATGTCTATTAGATAATATCTGTTTTTAATGATAACTTTTTATTATCAAACCAAGATAACAATTAGTTTTTTTTTGTGTAGGTGAAGATTGAACTCTAAATATTTTATTTAACTATTAGAGATTTTATCAGTTAAGTTAACTAGAACTTATACTTTTTGTGCATATTTGTTTTTAAAATAAAGTTGTCATCTTTATTAAAAAAAAATTATTTATATTTGACCGGGGTCAACTACGAGTAAAAAGCCTATGCTGCCCGCGTCATTTGGGTTTCATAAAGAAACCGTGTGAATGTGAAAGCCGCTGAAGTAGTAGGCCCAAAACTTTTCTAGTGAGCTAGAGAGGACAAACAAAATGTTGTTAACCTCAATCATTAGTGGAAACTTAATCCTATATATATGTCCCTCCCTTTCAGCTTGTTTGTCATATCAAGCTTCGACACCCAGAAATTATAAGCTATCTAAAACATCACCCTGCTCCTCCCTGATAAGAATTTGATCTCTCTGACGAAGAAAATGAAGGTAATGTTGAATACCATGCTCAACAAGGGTTTATAAGTTCTGTTCCTTATGAACTTCCAAATTCCAATCATGATATGTAATGTAATACTATCTGCCGCTTATTAACTTTATCGCAGCAAAAGGTAGTGATCCGGGTGAACTTAAATAATGACAAAAAGAATGCTCGGACCAAGACCCTGCAGATTGTAGTTGGTGTACAAGGTAATTATTTTTTTCTTTCAATTTCTTTCTTTCAATTTTTAACATTGAACCAAATTTACATGCGCTTTACGTACTTGTTTACTCTCCCAATTACTTCAATTAAGCTCAACAAAGTTTCATTTAGGAATTTAAAATTAATGATCTTTCTTTTTGGTGCTTAAGGTGTTGAATCAGTATCTTTACAAGGTGAGGATAGCAGTCAAATTGTTGTTGTTGGGAATGACATTGATTCAGTCCACTTGACATCTTTGCTGAGGAAGAAAGTTGGATCTGCTGAGTTAATGAGTCTCTCACCAGTCAGTTATGAGGGGGAAAAACAACAAGATCCCAAACACAACGGAATACAATCAATGGTTTGGCCAGCCTATCAAGCTAGTGTGCCATATTATTATACATATGATGTCCCAGATAACAACCAAAACTCTTGTACTATTATGTGATCACGTGTATGAATTTTCTCAATGGCTGAAACATAGGTAGAGTTTCTTAGATGCTATAACTTAGATTCTACATAGGTAGAGTTTACATACGATTCATGCCATTGAGTTTAATTCAAAAATCACAAGTAGAGCACTAAGTGTAAGAAGTGTGGAATGACTTTCTATGGTCTATCCCTTTAATAGAAGATAAAAATTTTGTAAAAGAAAGTGTAATTGACTAAGAAATTATATTCATGTAATCTAATAAGAAATAAGGATCTGGTACATGGCATAAGGTTTGTTGTTGAAATACATTTCTTCAGTATTATTTGCGAAAGTTCTCTAAACAGAGCAATGGCTAGAAAATGGAATTCTGAACCTCCTAGTAGACCTCAAAAACATCTAATAAATTGAGGAGAAGGAGATTTGAATATCATCAAATCCCACTATTTTGTAACTTTGTTCACCCGTAGGGGTAAGTAGACAATAACTGCTAAGACAGTGAATTCAAGATGGAAAAACCTCACCCTTGCCTTAGGATATATAGCTATTTATTTTCATTATGTAATAATAACACTACATTGTTCTATCCCCAATTTTCATAACAACATGAATTTCTAAACTCAAAATACTGTACATTGGGAAATTTACTCAAAATATGCAATACTATACATTGGAAAATGTACTCAAAATACTGTACATTGTTTGCTATAAACTAATAAAAACCATGCTTTTACTAGTCTTGGGCACGTCTCAGCCATTAGTCTGCTAGCCATGTATACACTGTCAGCAAACCAGTCTGATCCCCAGTAAAAAAGAGGCCCCCAGGACCTATTTGAAGAGTCTGGACATCTTGTTTTGCAAATAATCTGCCCCTGTCAGTGAATCTGAAACATAAATCACTAATATTAGTCAAATCCAAGAGGGAAAAGAAGAAAGATTTTTCACAAAGGGAAAATTGTACTCACGTTGGCAGTTCATAGAGGTGGACAGATTTATCGCTACAAGAGCAATACAAGATTGGTTTAACATCGGGATCAGTCATCCCAGAAAGTGCAAGGATGCCCTGTACCATGAAAAATCATGCCATCCAATTAGTTGACACTTTTGAAAAACTAAGGCTACAGCATCAACAACATGGCATTGCAACAAAATAATACACCAATTAAGTTTCTGACATAACAATACAATTTTGCCATTACCAATTCAATTAATAACACTGCTCAACGACTGTAGCACAACTCAATTACTTAAGAAGGGAAGAAAATAAGAAAGTAAATGAAACTAATTGTGGTTCAATAACTTACGTGTTCTTCACTGTGAGTATAGATCACTTCCAAGCTGCCATCCTCAGTAGAAGCCCAAACTTTTATCGTGCAATCCAATGAACCAGAGAACAAATACTTATCCCAGCACATGAGAGACTTCACAACATCATCATGCCCATTCAATGTCATAATACATTGCCAATTTTCATGATCCCAAACCTGAACAAAATATAAGAACAGAAATTAATTATTATTATTATTTTTCTGACAAATCAAAACAAAATATATGGTCCTTGTGCACATATAAAGAAAATGAAAACTAAGAGAACGAAAAAGAAAAAGAAAAAAGGATAGTTAATAGATTCAGATCATATCAGTACCACATAAGATATATATTGCTAAGTTTTACAGTGTAGTACTTAATCAATTTAACATAAATAATTTAGTCACTAAAACAAGGATATGTTATTGTTGCCTGCAAAATACATGAGGGAGAGTACATCATTTGGTTCAATGCAAGATTTGAAAAGGGAAAATTTCAATCAAGAACAATACAGAATCACTAAAACAAAAGGTCAGCACCAGGTCTAAATGAGAAACACTCCAACCACAGTCCTTCCAGTATAGATGAAGCAAGTAATGAGAAGAAAAAACCAACAATCTTAAATAATCAAGCTCTCTTCATATACTAACTATTCACAACATAACAGATACAACAACAGGGGAAAAACATTCTTAAAGAGAAAAAACTAACCCTTATTGTGTGGTCCTTGGAACCTGAGTACAGCCTGTTGCCTCCTCCAACAACTAAAGATGTTATACCATGCGTGTGGCCTTTAAGGGTTGCAGCAAGTTGAAATGTAATGTTAGTTTCATAAGTGCCTTTCCATGCCAAAATAACACCATCCTGCAATCAAGAGTAATACTAAATTAATTTTGGACCAACTTTAATTAGAATATAAGTGATGTACACACAAGAAACACTCAACACCAAAATCTAGTGAGACCTCGAGCATTAACATTGGTCATTCCCCACCACCCCCCTTTTAATAAGTAAAAGCAAACGGCTTTGACAGTAGAGTCTTAGCACCCAGTTTAAACTGGGAAACTCTAGTGGGTGAGACAAGCATGATAACCAACTGACCAACCCCAAGCATCTGCTATGGATATGACTCACAATATCAAAGTACATTAAATATAAAGAGATAAGTTCTTGCTCAAACAACTAAAAAAAATCTGAAAAGGGAAACACCCTGAACTCAACATTACCCAAATTTAATAAAATAGAAAGAATAAAAGCTAGTAAGAGAACACAAGAATTCTAAACTATTAGTAAAGTGGCTTACCTCTACCCCAGCAAAAAGCAAATCATTAATAGATTCCAATGCATTGACTTGCCCAACAGGTCCATTGAGACTGTATTCAGCACCTGATTCAGTATTCCACACCTGCAGCATCATCAACATGCCAAATCGAGGTCACATCATGAACTGACCAACCCAAAAAAAAGCATCAATGTGGCAACAAAAAATTGGAACAAAACATTACTCGGTTTTAAGCTCACCTTCACAACATTTGGCATGCCAACAAAGAGCAATGGGCCTTCACTACAAACAGATCCAACTTCGCCACCAAGGTTAATCACATTAGCACATTGACCAGTATGGCAGTCCCAAAGCCAAATTGTTCCGTCACTGCTACCTGAACAGAGCTTGTTGCATCTTAGAGGAAGTGCAATTCCGTTGACTGCCTGTTATCAAAAAACTCATAAATATGGTTTTTAAAAAACAACTTGCTCTATCTAGGATATAATTTCTATAAACCAACAATATCTTTTGGTCTTCTATCAATTGTCATTTATGAATCCCATTGTAAAATAGCAGTGAAGCATATAATCCTCCATGTTCTTATTCAGGAACAAATCAAATTTCTATAATCTAGATATCATGAATGGGCTATAATAGTATTCAAATGATGAAACAACTAGTTAGGCTAGCCTAGGACAAGTTTAACTTTGGCATAAACTGAGTTCAGGTCTCATTATTAAATCAAATTCCAAATTAAAAAAAATTTACACCAAAATCTTAATGGAAATGGAAGATTAAAGTTCATCAAACACAAATAGGTACCTTGTTGTGCCCTTGAAGCTCTGCCAACCTTTTGAACTTATCCCCACGAAACCATGAGTGTAGGTAAGGGCACTGATCACCATAGACACACGTCCCTTGCACCCAGAACTCACAAACCCTTTCTGCGGATTTCTTAGGAACATGCTCCAGAGGCTTTTCTTCAACCACATTCTCCAGATTAGAATCATTTTCAACAACAGAACATTCTGAAGAACTCTCAAAAACGCTTTCTGGTGATTTCTTTTTAATATCTTCCAAGTCTGATTCAGACTTCCCAGGAACATTTTCGGAAGACTTGCGGTTAACAACCTTCTCCTGAACATTTTGTGAGTTCCTAGGAGCCCTTCGCCACGTATTTGAAACTAAAGCGTTGCTGGAGTGAGGGTAGTAAGGAGTCTGCCTGGGATGGTGAATGGTGGACACATCAGGTGTTTCTGAATGGGCAAACCTACATGGGTTTTTAAGGCATCTACCACTGAGCCAAAATTTGCAAATCTTGTTGCTGCTGTTGTTTAAATGTCCTCCTCGTCCTGCTCCTAATCGATCAAAAACAGAACATTCTTTTCCCTGTGGCCCTCTTCTTGCAGTTTTAATCTCCATACTATAAACACCCACAAATAATAGGAATAGGAAACCAATGAATAAAGCGTTCCACAAAGTGAAGTAGCCAAAAACAAAAACCACTCTCTTTCTTCCATTGAAGAAGATCCAATTCCAAATGAAAAAACCCTACTGAAATCAAGAAAATCCTTGCTAACCCATGATGGATTTTAAATTCTCTGTTCCGCCAAATCAGAAACCCTACTAAAAAGACATGAAAATCCTTGCTAACCCATCATGGATGTTAAATTCTCTGTTCTGCCAGATCAATTCCAAAGAAACATGAATTTTTCTAGGAACCCTAAAGAAACCCTAGAGAAGAATCTTGAAATTCAACGAATGAGGCTTTCAAACAATAACAGCTTATAGAAAAAACAATCCAATTATTCCAAAATCCGTTATCAAATACATAACAAAATACAAACTTCCAAAACCTAATCGCCGATCCATGGGAAAACCCTAGAGAAAGTAGATTACTTTGGTAACATTGTCTAAGGCTGAGAAGAGATTCGATCATTACAAAAGTCGGTGCGATCATAGCTAAAGAAATTCTAATTCTAAATCTAAATCTAAATCTAATTGCAATAGCAAACCTGAGAGACTTTGAAAATCAAGCCGCCGAGATCTTCGTTCAATCAGAAACAATCTCAAATCGCCGATGGGAAACAGAGAAAATTAGGGTTTGAATTTTGCGAGAGAGAGAGAGAGAGTATACGAAGTGTACTGAAAAGTAAGAGTGGCGGTGTCTATTTATAATGAAAATAAGGTTGCCCTGCCGACCGTTGGTATTAATTGGAAAATTTAAATAAGTTTGCACTTCCGACCGTTCGAAAATTTAAAATATAGGGGAAAAATCCACAGATATAGGATAAAATTTAAATTCTGAAATGTTGATATTGTTTATGCATACTGTTTGATTCGATCATGTATTTGAATTTCTTTCATGATGTAATACACGTACGTATTGTATATTTGTAGTTAGGGGTGGCAAAATTTGACACGACCCGCGAACCCGACACGACACGACACGAAATTAGCAGGTTATGGGTTGAGACTTAACGGGTTCGTGTCATATTCGGGTTGACACGACTAACCCGTTTAATAAATGGGTTGGGTTAGTGTTGAACACATAGAACCTGTTTGACCCGTCTGACCCGTTTAATTAAATGATATTTTACCAATATACCCTTCAAACTCTAGGTATATAAACTTATTAGTTATTGTGATTTATTTTCTTTGACATATTGTGATTGATTATTTGTGATATTGGGATATGCTTTAATTTTGAATGATTATTTGTGATGCAGTTATTCGTTAGTTCTGAATTTTATATTAAAAATATTTATTTGTTTGTTTTTTCATTAATTTTTATTTTTCATTTTGATAAAATCTAATAAACAGGTCGACACGACTAACCCGTTTAATAAATGGGTCGTGTTAGGGTTGAGAAATCTTGACCCGTTTAATAAACAGGTTGGGTTAGTGTTGACCTATGTAGTCGAATACTCATGATTTGACACGACACGAACCCGACACGCGAACACGAATTGCCACCCCTATTTGTAGTTTAGTGTTACTCATAATTTAAAAAAGAATAATGTTAAATAAACAAATTTTTTACCAACAGTTGACGTAAGCAGTTATTAGTAAATAAAAAAGTAATATTAATAGTAGATTTAGGTGAAAATTAATATGAAGTTAATCACGTTAACAGTTTGTAAAGATGTTGTAAAATAGGTTATGACTGTAGTATTGCTCATTAAAACTCTCTCTCTCTCTCTCTCTCTCTCTCTCTCTCTCTCTCTCTCTCTCTCTCTCTCTCTCTCTCTCTCTCTCTCTCTCTCTCTCTCTCTCTCTCAAGTTGGATGATTTATCTTTTCTAATTTTTTATCCTAACATGTTTTAGCTATATTTTCTTTAAAATATGTAAGTTTATATAAATGATTAATGCATAATTTTTTTTCTTACTATTCTCGTAGTCTCATCACTCATGCCATACATTACTCATTAAACCGAAGCATAAATATTTTTGTTATATGTTAAATAATGTGATATAATATGTATATACTATAATATCATATGAGTTTTTTTTTTATGTTTTAATTTTTTTCTCATAAATTTACAGGTTGGCTCCCTAAGAAAAATTCCAAGTTTGAGGGACAAAAGTTATGCCCAAAGCATATCACATTTTTACCTTTGCATAACATAATCAAGTGCACAACTAGTTGTGGGTTTCAGTTAGTTCAACTGGTAAAGTCTCTTAGATAGTTAAATAAAAGATTTGGAATTCAATCCCTGCTTACACCAAAAACTGATTGGTGGCTTGGTCTAATGATAAAAAGCTAACATCGGCAGAGGATGCTATAGGTTGAAACTCTCTCTCAAAACAAAAAATCACAACTAGTTCTTTAAAAAAAAAAAGTTTACAACTAGTATATCACATGTTTGTATTTTAGCATCTTATATATTTGTAGTTTGTATTTTTTTTTTAATGGGAAAACTTGTAGTTTGTACTTCTTTTTTTTTTTTTTTTTTTGTTTAAGAATCAAATTGGAAGATTTGTTAATTAGAAAATAGGCATATCAGCCTAACTTTTCCGTTTGGATAAAATTAAATGAAATTAAATTACATTTTAAATCATGGAGATTTGGGAATGTGTTTAGTTGGTACCCCAAAATTTTGTATTTTGTTTTCAATTATGAAAATGGGGTTCCATTTTTTGAATCTTAATTTAGGAAGAAAAAAAAACTTATTTTCACTTATGCCACTGTTTGACACCTGTTTTGAATACATGTTTTAAGAACAAAAACCAGAAATACTGCATTTGGCTTTTGGTTTTTATTTATAAAAAAAAAAAAAACACTTTTCTCACTTACACACGAGTCTCGATTAGGGTGTGTGGGTTCTTATTTTGGATAGTACCTAGGCCCAGGTAGAAACGAGATTCCTAGGCCTCCAAAGAATTATATTTGTTGGTTGGTGGACTGGGCTTGGTTCACTATAGTTATATTGGGCTGATTACGATCCAAGTTTTACACAAAACATGGATCCTACAATACGTACATATTCATACATACAAATATATATATATTGTAAAATAAATTGCTAGAGAATAGTAAAGAAATAGAGAAAAAGCAAATATAGACCTCAGGGATCCTCAGAAAATAAAGTGATATGTCATTATATTGAGTTTTAATAAATTGGACCCTAATTCTCACTAGGATATGTCCCCCCGGAAACGGATCCTCTCCATTTCCCTTTGAAATGGAGAGGCTCCAGTACACGGTGAGGATTTCTCCCAAAATCATCCACACTCAAAAATCATCCACGTCATTTAAAATGTTAACACCACACATTTAACTGGAGTTCAACTCAACCAGACAAAATAAACTCAAGTTAAACTCTCACCAGCCGTTCAAACTCTCCCTCTCAAATCTCAAATTTCCAAGTTCAAACTCTCTCAACCTCTCAAACCCATCAGCAAAAACAAAGAAAAAACCTTAGCTCACCAGAGATCCTGACACCCATACACGCATCCTTTTTAGACCCAGATCAGAGAGAGAGTAAGGGTTGGGGTTTGGAGAGAATCGGGTGTAGAGAGAAGGTTAGGGTTAGGGTTTGGGTTTAGAGAAAATCGGGAAAGAGAGAAGGTGATCTATGGAGGGAAATGAGATTGAGAGACAGAGAAAGAGATTTTGGTCGAAGGAGAAAACAGCAATGGCAGACCAACTCACCGACGACCAGATCTCTGAGTTCAAGGAGGCCTTCAGTTTGTTCGACAAGGATGGCGACGGTCAGATTCTCTCTCCTCTCTCCGATATGTCTTTTTTTTTTTCTTTTTCTTTTTTATTTATCAGATCTACTTCTTTGTTGGTCCAACGTTTTCTCTGTCGTTCATATGCTTTTTCCTTGTCGGGAAATGTTTTGCGTTTTGATTTTTTGTCCTTAAAATGAAATAATTCTGTTTCATTGGCTGTCATTTCTAGGTTACTAGAATTTCTATTTATACTATTTATTTGTTCATCGTTTGCTTGCTAAGAAAGTTTTGGGGAAAAAAGAAAAGAAAAAAGAAAAAGAGATTAACGAATTATGTGATTGAATCTTAGATTTGGAATTTCCGAGAAAATAAATATTTTGTGAATATTTGTGTTTAACTGATTTAATTCTGTTAACTGAGCTTCATTGATAAATTGTGAGGCTTTTTAAAGTAGTTATTTTTACTGTTATATTTGTTTTTATGGAAACTATAATGTATTTTTTGCATTTTTTTTGGGTATGAATCTGTTTACTTTTTGAAAACCATGTGACTATAAGATCTGTCATTGTAGAGATCATGAGTTATTATCAACCCCTATCCGCACCTGATAGCATGTCATTCCATTTGAAATTGGAGTGGCAATCTAAGTTCCTGCCTAAGGTTGTCTTCTTTTCTTGGGCTGTTGCTCTAGGATGATTTTATCTACTGACAATCTCCAAAAGAGAGGTACTATTGTATTGGATTGGTTTTGTATGTGTAAAAGGTGTGGGGAAATGAATTCCTCAAAAGTTAGGATTTTTTTTTTGTCCAAATTGGAGTATTTCTTGATCTGTTTTTTTTTCATGTGTATGACAGTATGATGAGCTACTATTTGTCATGCCTTGACTTGAAATAATGTTGGCATGCTTTGACTTGAAATGCTACTATTTGCTAATCTTGGTCCCATATTCTGTTTAGGGTAAAAATTATGGACAATATGGACAAAGTGATGGGTGCATTGTTCTTTTTTCTTGCATATGATTAATGATGCCATATACAAACAATATTGAAAAACAAGTAACAATAATTTTGTGTATCATGGTGCAGGGCTTCAAGTAACAATTGATTGCAAGCCAGAAAATGGACACTTAAAGACAAGAGGGGTAGGGAAACTCGATGAAGAAGGAAAGATGTCAACTGAATGAAGAATGCTATGCACAGCTTCACAGTGCATCAGCTGCACCATGCCCTGCACATAATGGCCTAGAGTCTTCAAAAGTAGTATTCAAGTTCCAAAGTAGTATTCAAGTTCAAAGTGTACATTTTAATAAAATTTGTTCATTTTTTTTATTAAATTCTCTTATTGTCTACTCTTGGATTGAATTTTGATTGTAAGGATTGTGATAGTTGTTATTGTAAGGATTGTAAGGATTGAATTTTGATTGTGAGGATTGTAAGGATTGAATTTTGATTGTAAGGATTGTGACAGTTGTTATTGTAATGATTGAATTTTGATTGTAAGGTTTGTGATAGGTGGAATGTGGATATTTACAGATTTTTGTAAATAAAGATTGTGACAGTTGTGGGCTATTAATATTTGTAGATATTTATAAGTAGGTGTAAGGGTGTGCTGCACAGGTGGTGCGGGTAAAGCTGCTGGGGTGTGTGTAGGTGTGACAATTGTGTGTGTAAGGGTGTGCACAGGTGGTGCAGGTAAAGCTGTTGTGTGTGTAAGGGTGTGTAGGGGACTCTGTGTGTGGGTGTGCACAGATGGTGCGGGTATAGCTGCTGGGGTGTGCTTGTGTGCCTGCATGTGGGTGCATGGGAGTGTACAGTCTAGATAAATTGTTGGTTGGGCCAAGGTGTGTAGTTAGTTGGTTACATGGAATGCTTATAAGGAAAGGAAAAGGATTATAAAACTCATGTAGATAAGGATTGTAAAACGCATGCAAAAGAAAAATGGACACACCAATTAACATGCATACAGCTCAAAACTAGGCTTATTTATATAAATTTTTTCTCCAAACAGCAACACTTATATATAAAAACAACTCTTGCCTAGCATAATAATTATGCAGAAAAACATAATTATGCAGAATGTGCAATACCAGACCTATGCAGTAACAATAATTATGCAATAGCATTAACAGTAATTATGCAGTAACAGTAACATTAATTATGCAGTAATAGTAACATTAATTATGCAGTAACAGTAACATTAATTATGCAGTAACAGTAACAGTAATTATGCAGTAACAGTAACATTAATTATGCAGTAACAGTAACATTAATTATGCAGTAACAATAACAGTAATTATGCAGTAACAGTAACATTAATTATGCAGTAACAGTAACAGTAATTATGCAGTAACAGTAACAGTATTTATGCAGAAATTATGCAGAAACAGTAACAATTTCTGCAGCAACAAATAATTATGCAGAATTTAACACCTTGCAAAGATACATTAGACATGCAAATTAAGTATTCTTTCCAAATAATAAAAAATCTAAACATTTGAATGTGACTAAGTTTTGGACCATCAAAACTCCAGTCCTAAACTAGGAAAATTACAAAACAAGAGTACTTAATCTCAACATGTATCATAGATTATGAACCATCGAATTCCATCCATTTGTAATACTTTCTTGAGTCAAGGGACCTCCACTTGCAACACTTCCTTGAGTCAAGAGACCTCCTGCACCATTAATTTTGTCGTTGGAGCCTACAACACTTGATGTACTCTTTAAATGTGATGCTAATGCAACACTTGCTGATGAGCCTCCCTGATGTGCTGCAGAACTTGTAGAAGCCGACTACAAAAAATCCAATTACACATTACACATATCACAAGCTTAGCATTAAAATTATCAAAGCATGCATCTAAACTATTATTAATATCAAAATAAAATATATAATTGTAAATATCTTTACCATTAAAAGTTGTGTAAAACTAGTAATATTTCCAGAAGATATATCCTCAGTTTTCTTTTGTGCCACGATGTCATGTGCATATATTTCCTGTAAAAATTGTACTAGTTTAGCAACTATAATAGCATACTATATTAATGTGTAAAAATAAAATAGAATGGTGAAAATAAGGATAATTGAAGATTACCTCCTGCACTTTTCTTTTCTTTGTTTGCTTCTTTGATGTGCCTTCCTTTGGTTTCCTCATCTTTTCTATCCATGATTTCGTCCTACGCTTTTTATTACGATAAACCTCTCTTTTCTTTATCCCTTTTGGTACAATCGTAATCGAAGCACATAATTGATCTTCTTGGTCTGCAAAATCAGTGGAAGGCCTAATGATGTCTTCTTCCACATTAGCTTTGCAATTCCTAAAGTCACAAAGATTTTTTTTCAAATCTGCAATTGCTAAGCTTAGAATATTATGGCCTTCTTTAGTTTCACATGCCTCATTCACCAATTGAATATATTTTGGACATAAATCTCGATACCGATCTACATATTCCAGTCGAGTATCCGGCTTAATGTTATGTGTTGTGCAATTTTTTCCGCTTCCATGTTTTGCATCTCTTCTCCACCTCTTCATGATATATCTATTAGGAATCAACTTGATATCCAATACATCAAGAACTTTCAAACCATGCCTACATAAAATACCAAATGACTCAAACTTTTTGCAACTACAAGATAGAGTCTCATCTAATGGATTCCACATGACCTCATATTTTCCATTTTGATTGAAAACTCCAACCACATAACTATGTGTTTGACTCACATTGCGTTCTAGGATGGAAAGTGCCATTACCTCTTCAACTTCTGTCTGAAAGAAATCAAACAACTTAGGCGTGTACACTGTTGCTACTTGGTTAAGCATAGGAGAGCTTTTGAGCGTTAATCTTGGAAATTTCTGTCTAGAGTTGTATTCTGCTTCTAACTCCTTATCCCGCTTTTGATTGACAACTGTTTCAAAATGAGTGAAAAACTCTACTATATTGAGATCAGTACGCAAGCAATCCTTCAAGTCAGCATTGAAACTCTCACTAAGCTGGGTTGTCTTCATTCCTGCAGTAAAAGTTCTCTTAACATATGCTTGGGCCCATTTTTCCTTCAATTTAAATAGATCAATTAGCCATTTATTTTCACGAATATCGTACTTATCTAGCATTTCATTCCAAACTCTAAGAAACTCATCTTCACCGTCATACTCATAGATACACGCTAAGAAATCAGCGTTAAATTGAGGCTCAGTTTTTAGTAAATGACCCAAGTGTTTCTCAGCATTCTGCCACATATGCCAACTACACAATGCATGATATGTCTTAGGCATGACTACTTTTATTGCAGCTGACATTGCTGCATCTTGATCTATGAAAATAGTGACTGGCTTCTTTTCAGACATTGCTTCTAAGAAGGTCTCAAATAACCATACAAAAGATTCAATCGTTTCATCATATAAAAGTGCACCTCCAAATACAATAGTTTCCCTATGGTGATTGAGACCCAAAAATACTCCAAGTGGCCTTGCATCTCTATTTATGCTATACGTTGTATCAAACGTTATTACATCATCGAAGTGGCTATAGTCAATGATCATTCTTGCATCGGCCCAAAAGATATTAGTAATCAACTCTTCACAGTCCAATTGAGTAGCGAAATAATATGAAGGATTTTCCTTAAGTTGACGACTAAAATATCTTCCCAAGCTAGCGGCTGCCCCATGCTCCATGTCTCTCTCTTGCTTAGTACGTAAGTAGTTTTTATGATCTTGCTTGGTAAAACCAAGATTATCATATCCACCAACTTGCTTACTAAGAAGCTCATAAGATTGCTTTAATCCTAATCCCGATTCATGTGCCAAATCAATTTCAATAGCATGAGTTGCAGCCACTTTTCGTTGTGATGGCATCATGTGCACAGTTGATGGAAGGTGGAGATAGTGGTTATGCTCAGCAATAAATTCACTCACCACATATTTTTTACTATCTCGATTAAGTACAATAACCAAACATGCTTCACAACCACATCTTGTTTCTGCTCGGGGATTCTTTACATTCTGATCTCTCTTGTCTTTGCCTCGAACTCTCTCCTTCGCGCACACAAATCTCCTTGAAGTAACCACTCCAGTCTTTTTACATTTATTTACATACTCTTTTCTAATACTAAAACCAGCCTTTCTGCCATATTCATTATAAAAACCATATGCAATCTCATTCGCTTCAAACTCCATCCCTTTAAATGGGGTAGATTCCATGGGCACATTAGAAGGAACATGTATTCCCATCATTATCCCTACAAAAAATTGAACTTAAATTTATTATCTTCTTTCACCTATCATTTTTTTTTCAAAATAGAGATGTAAAAAAAAAATGAGGATGTAATGAATGATCAACATACTAATGAGGATGTACCTCATATGAGAGAAATGGTATATATCTTTGTTACTAAACATAAAAATTCAAGATGGCCAAGCATGATTTCAACTCAACTCACTCAAAGGCTAGCCAATTTAAACATGATAGTAATAAACATGTTCTTTAAAATCTTGCATCCATAATATGCCATCAAGAATCATTATAAAGGAATCTTCTTATTATGATTAAAGAACTTATTTATTATGAGATTTTTTTTTCAAAAGAGAAATTTATTAATTGAAATATCTAAACCTTGTGATCAACACCACAACAGTATCCTTTTGATCACCTCTCTATATATGTCCATAATCCACATTAAGCGTACAAGTAATCATTTTTTAATTTCACATAAACTCATCATTGATACTATTTTCTTATGAACCAATTATAATAGACTATATTAACAGCTATGGAAATATATATATATATATATATATTTTAAATTGTGCCCCTAAACTTATCGTTTACACTATGAATTAGGATCATGTGTGCAAGGATTATAGTGTCGATCCATTCCATAACATTTTATGGTAATAAATTCAAATTTATTGATGTAATTTTATCCGTTTGAAAATCTAGTTAGTTTTTTAGTTTATACTTTCCTAATCTACTTTCCAAAGTGGTTTCTCCATTAAAGATATTCTTCTTTGATTTTTCACTTTGTCACCAAATGTTATGTCATGCTTAATTGTGCTTTTTATATTACTTATTGATTTGTTAATTGCTTAACTATAGTGAAAAATTAATCGTCTGAGTGGAATCTTAAAATAACAATTTCTACTCAAAATAACATTCTTATATATGTATATTTAAAGAATAATTTTGTGAATTTTATAATATTTAGGTACCATGGTTAATTTTGTTTCATTTAAAATGAAAATAGTAGGATATTACCACGTTAGATCATATCTGTTAAGTCCTTCTATTGACTCTACTACAAGTCTACTACCTTGTGGATAAAAATACATAGAACCTGGAGTGAGGGATACTCCTTGCAGAAGTTACGTACCATGCTTATGGTTATGGGATTGTCCCAAGTCCAAAGCCTAAAGAGCTTAGTTGTCCTTATATATATATATTTTTTTTTTTTTACTTGGCTTTTGTATACATATACACTTTTTTTTTCCTATTGTTAAATCAAATACTACCTCTTTTCTTGCCGACTTAGGCAAAAGACTTTCCAAGTAAACCCCATTAAAGATGCTTCTCCATCAATTTCAATTTCAATTTAAATCATTCAGCAGCAAGCCAGCAACCCACACTTCACCAATATAATTTGATAATTTTGCTCATTAATTCACATTGGGGTCTAAACAGAAATTTCAATGTTCAATCTTATTGGTGGCCATCAAAACAACAATATGTTCAAGAAATTTTCAATGTTCATTTTCTTATGTTAGGCCCACGTAAGCTTGTTTCTCTGTGTGTACTAACAAAGATTCAATCTTTATCTATATAAAAAAAAAAGATTCAATCTTTATCTCAAAAAATTAAAAATACTCCTAGAATCATCCGGCCATTATAAAGATTCAATCATTAACCACCAAAACAACCATATAAACTCACCAAGGCAACAATATAAATGCAGAAAAATTATCAAACATCAAATAAGATAAGCATAAACAAGTTACTGATATACCTCTGTTTGGCAAGATAGAAACAGAGATGTCTTCTCTAAACCTTCTATGAAGCTTTTTTTTTTTTGGGTTAAAATCTGTGAAGCTTTGAATGTGGGCTACCTCTGTTTCACATTTCCCTCTAAATGGTTTTTTTTTTTTGTTTTTTTTGTTTTCCAGTGCACAGATATGTTTCTGTGAGGATCTGGTGAAGCTTTTTTTTTTTGGTTAAAATTTGTGAAGTTTTGAACGTGGGCTATCTCTGTTTCACTTTTCCCTCTAAAAGGTTTTTTTTTTTGTTTTCCAGTGCACTGATGTATCTACCTTTGTTTCTCCATTTCCAGTGCACGTATGTACTTCTATGAGGATCCGGTGAAGCTCTTTTTTTTTTTGGTTAAAATCTGTGAAGCTATGGGCTAACTCTGTTTCACTTTTCCCTCTAAAATGTTTTTTTTGTTTTCCACTGCACTGATGTACATCACCTCTGTTTCTCCATTTCCCTCCAAAAAGGTTTTTTTTGTCCGGTTGAGTTTAACCCCAGTTAACTTGAGTTTATTTTGGCTGGTTGAGTTGAACTCTAGTTAAGTGTGTGGTGTTAACATTTTAAATGACGTGGATGATTTTTGAGCGTGGATGATTTTGGGAGAAATCCTCACCGTGTACTGGAGCCTCTCCATTTCAAAGGGAAATGGAGAGGATTTGTGTCCCCCCCCCCCCCTCTTTCTCCTTTCAGATTCTGATCAGGAAGAGTAGCATGTATATTGGGCTTCTGTTGGGATGTGTGTATGAGTAAAGTTTAGTAATCATTGGAATAAGATTTGAACTTTTATATTTAAAATTATCACTTGTGTAGACTTTTAGTATTAAGGGATTTAGTTTATTTTTCTTTTGATGTTGGAAGATTATTATTTGGAGATCTTTTGAGAATTGCATTATTTGAACTCTCGTGCGAAGATAATATATCCCTTTCTTTTTGTTTCTTTCTGACATTAAGCAACTACACCCAGAATTAGCTAGCTCAACAAAGCAAACTGCAGCTCCCTGATAAGAATTTGAACTCTCACACCAAGAAAATGAAGGTAATGATGAATACCATGCTGAACAATTATTAACAAGTTCTGCTCCTTATGTACTTCCAAGCATTTTTATGTCATTAATTGACACTTCTAAACTTTATTGTAGCAAAAGGTAGTGATCAGGGTCACCTTAAATAATGGCAAAAAGAATGCTCGGTCCAAGGCCATGCAGATTGCAGTTGGTCTACAAGTTACTCATTTTATTTTGTCTTTTATTCTGATCATTGTTAAAACTGATTAGGAATTTAAAACTAATGATCAGATTGTTTTTCTTTTGGGTTCTTAAGGTGTGGAATCAGTCTCTCTACAAGGTGAGGACAGCAGTCAGATTGTTGTTGTCGGAGACAACATTGATTCAGTCATCTTGACGTCTTTGCTGAGGAAGAAAGTTGGATTTGCTGAGTTAACGAGTGTCTCGCCAGTCAGTACTGTGGGGGAAAAACCAAAGCAAGAGACCAAACCCAGTGAATCTGGAATACAATCAATGGTTTGGCCAACTTATCAAGCTGGTGTACCATATTATTATCAACCCGGTGCGCCATATTATGCATATGAAGTCGCGGGTTACAACCAGAACTCTTGCAATATTATGTGACCGAGTGCTGTATAAGAGATTATTTTCATGTAATGGGCATGTGGTTTTTTGTTGAAATACATTTCTTCAATATAGCATTAACGAAGATTCTGTAAAATGAGCAATTGCTGAAAAAATGGACCTCTAATTAAGCCTCCAAGTCGACCTCAAAATATCTAATAAAGCGGGGATAAGGAGTTCCAAATCATTCAATCGAAAGTTATTTACTAAATAAAATTAAAGATCTCTTCAAACTTCATACTTTATGGATAGGGCATTTTTTGCACATCTTTGGGGGTTTTGATCATACTTATCATAAAAAATAGACGAAGCCCAAAACCCATTATTTTAGCCACAAAATTGACAAAAGTTCACAAAATCAGCTAAACTCAAGCTCACGAAGTTTAGCCAAAAACCCATCGAGTTCATGAGGCCAGCCAACAAGAGTGGTCAACTCAGCCCCACAAAGTCAAATACAATCCAATTTCTCAAGATTGACACAAAACTAGGCCAAGTTAAGGCCATATTAGGGATTCATCATCATAAGGGACCCAACACCATAGAGTGCTTATTTTTTGTTGTCTAATGAAATTTTCATTTTCATTGAATCCTACCATATTATTTGTGAGATTTGTTCCATTTTGGATGCTTGAACCAACATACTACTAGCCCATGTATGGATTTATAAATGAAAGCTAATTGTATTTTAAAGAAAATCTTTTTTGTTTAATTTGAAACGTAACATACCCACCGCTACCGATATTGACATAAGGGACCCTTGAGGGAAATGTTTGTCACTATTTATTATGGTGCAATTATTCTATGATAGAATACTTAACTAGAATAATTTAAAGGCTCAAAAGGTGAGATCCAGCTCTTTCTAGGTAATCTCAATGGTCATTTGCTTGGGCTATAAAGGTTAAAGGTTTACTTCAAACCTTTAACTTTTCTTCATGGGAATAGAAAGTTCATCCTAGTATGACTTATGATGCTAAAATAAAATTTCAATTTATGGTGGTCGCTTTATAATGATTGTTCATTGTATATCAAAAAAAAAAATCAGTTAATTTTTATTTGTTTGTGTAGGCGGGGTTTGAAAATTAGATAATCCTTACATAAAATGACTATAATCCTCATATTTAGACACAGTCATGATTAGGTCAACTAAAGAGGAAGAACCAAAGAAAGCCCATGCCCCTATGGGTAGTCCAAAAAACACAACAATCCATTCATTGGCTTTCATAAAAGAGAACCACGTGCTTGCCTTTTAAAAGAAAACAATACCCAACTATTTGTAGGGCATTTTAATACTAGTTTTACTGGACAGATAAAAGGTAGTCTAAATTTTTGTCTAGACTAAAATTAGCCTAAATATCTCACCTCCACAAAAAAGTTGAAAAAGTTTCATATACTTCACCATTTGGATCCAACTTATAAGCTACTTCTTGAATTTTAATTGCATAAGAAAGTAGTTTTTGTCTATAACACGTACGTATTTGATAACTCTACTTTTAAATTACTCCCATGAATCGCTTTTGTAAGAGCACGATTTGGTTCCTAAGCCCCAAAAAGTAAAAGGAATAAGGCCCAAAGAGCCCAACACAATGAATTTGTAGAGAATGGGCTAGAAACTAGACTTCAATGAGTTGGACAACAATCACAGTAGGTTAAAGATGACTGGAAAGCGAAAATAAACAAGTTTTATGCAAGGAATATCTTCCTCGGCAAAGTTCGAGGAGAGTAGTTCTTATATATATATATATATATATATATATATATATATATATATCTGTCTTGAACTTAAGTACAATTACGGTTCTTGTGGCTACAGTGTTTGTTCTCCAGATTCTCAGATGATTCCCTTGTAATGAGATTTTTCTTCTTTATATTTCCCTTCTTTACTTCATTTCAGCCCTCCACGTGTAAATCAAGTTGCTGGTTTTGATCCTTATCTCATCAACACCGTCTTGAAGCCTTTGTGGTAGCTGTAAGACTGAATGTTACTATTTATGTATCACCTCCACATTAATGCGGCTAGAGAGTTAGCTACAAAGCATTTGATGTGAAGGTAGCAACTTTCTCCTAGTTATTTGTCAGCTTTCCTTTGTCTCATTCCCTTTTGATGCTTATCCTTACTAGTATAATTGTCTGGCATGTTGTTCTTGATGGCAGGTTAGACCCTTGACCTTCACTCTACTTAACCGAGGAGGTGTACTCTCATTGGACTACATTCCCCTCCCTCTACAGCCAGACTTACCCCATAGCCCACTAATTGGTATGTCCTCGTTAATGTCTACCTGTCCTCGGACACGGCCCATGACCCAATATCCATTTTTGGGCCCTTTATCCCAACAACTTTCAAGACCGATAAAAAGAATGGTGGGAATCTACATATAAAATGCTCTCATAGGATTTGTATCCTCTTTTAAATTAAATTCTAAAACTTTATTTTTTTCAATTAAATTTATAAAGCCATTTCTATTTGAAGCATTTGCTTATGTCTGTTTATTCTAGATAGTAATGGAATAGAGAAAAATGAGATAATGTTGATAAAACTATGGGTTCCACTAAGGTAACCAATTTAGATTTTATTTTGGCAATCTCTTTCTCACTCGAAGAAAAATTTTCTCTCTCTAAACAAACATTACTTTCTTTGTTAACTTTTTCTAGTTAAAAAAATTTGCATACTTACTAATAGGCAATGGCTACGTGCTAATTATCCATTCGTAGGGTTTTTAGTAGTACAACTTTTTCTCCTAATGGAAAGATTATATGTATTTTTTAATGGAAAACATTTTTTGATAAACATTTTCTAGAAAACATATTTATTTTCTTGTATTTAGTTACAACTTGGAAAATGGGTTAGAGTTTTATTTTTTTGTCATTCAGATCACATGAAAATCATTAATATTTATTGAAATTTTAAATAATTATATGTATAAAAAACTTTCATTCATAGGAAAAAAAAACCCTCAAATGAGAAAATATATTCCAAATTTTTGGGCCATTTTGGAACCTATTGGGAAAGCATTCCCTAAATTTGGGGTGTAATAAATTAAGTGGCAAAGCTACTTATTTGAATAAAAAAAATGTCATTTGATAAGGCTAATGGTCAATTAATGTTGGTCAATGATGTATCATGAGCCTATTAATGATAATTATCAATTGGTCCGTAGTGAAAGATAGGAGTTGAAGGGAGATAACTTCCCGTTGGAAGAGTTCTTTGTGGTGTTCTATTGAGTAGGTAATGTTCTTGGAAATGTTTTCTACTCTTAAAAGACCAAAAAAAAAAAAAAAAAAACTTACTCTAGTGAGCTTATTTCTTTATTGTTATTTGATTATTGAACAAAATTTCTATTGACTTACTTTTTTGTGGTACTAAATATTAAACAATGAAAAAAAAATGATTTCCAGAGATTTAAGTTCTTTTGCTCTTTTGAATCTTCATGAGCTAGAAAATTTGTTCTTACCCACTTATGATAATAGAAACGATATTGTTCAATGACTGAGGGAAGGAGGTGCTATGGAGCACGCCTCCCCCAATTTTAAGTACTCTTCAATAATTTTTTTTTTTTTTGTAATCACAATTTAAAAAAAAATATATTTTGCATTAGGAGAATTTTTTGTTGTTGATAATCTGCATTTGGGGGATTAGATATATATATAAAAACTATAAATAATTTTTTTCTTTACTTTTAAGGACAATTGCAGATTTCATTGTCTAGAGTAAGAGATCCTTATTGTGCTTGTCATCTATTAAAATAAGATATATTTTTTCAGTTTATACTTTTCTTATATTGACTTATATAAGTTTAGTTATTGAAAATTATGTTTATCATTTAAGTTGATTATTGTGCATTTGGCAACTAATAATTAAAAGCTAATTTTTTGCTTAAATTATCTATAATTTATGGTTCCCCTTTACTTTTTTGTTTTAGCTTTATTTCAAATAATTTAACTTTCATTCCTTTCGAAATAAGTTAGCTTTTAGTTTTTTGTCTCATATTATGCAAATAAGCTACCAAAAATAAGCAAAAAAATCATTTAAATGGTAGCTACTTGTGATCTAAACTATTATTGAACAAAAAATCCTGATTTGAACTCTTTTTAGATTGATATAAAATGTTTAGAGAATATTATTTGTGATCAATATCATTTAAATGGTAGTTTATAATTTACAAATTGACTAGATGAGAAAAAAATATTTTGATTATATAAGCTAACTTGATTTAAATATATTCATCATATGTGATTAAGATAAGTTATCATGGTATATATTTTCGTTTAGGTCCATCCTCTCATTTTGATTGTAGCTGTTAAATTTATTTGACTTAAATTATAATTGTCTAAGTCTTGTGATGGAGGATGAAACTAAAGGAAAGTGCTACATCCATAATATTTTCACAACAAATTATAGTTGGTAAGTTGTCATTGGTTTTAATTTGAATCTACAACTTAAATTACTTTTTTGCCCATCCATAACAGTTAATAATAACCTGTCACTTAAGATTTATTGTGAAAAAGTTGGGAACATAGCATTTCCCTTAAACTAAATTGTAATGCAAAATTGGGAGCAACTATGTAACACTAGCAATAGTGACTCGAGAATTGAAATGCTCGAGGAGGATTGGTAAAAGCATAGTCACTCTTTCATAAAGCAGGGGCTTTGGCTTTAAGAAGAGTTTATCATTTTTCAAATCAATAATATTTTCTATCTTTTACCTCAAAAAAAAAAAGAGTTTATGATCTTAAAGGCTAGCAACCCAAGGTCTTGCAAAATGGGCAAGTAACCTTAGGTTTTTCTAATGTCCGAAAAGCTCTAATTTATCATGTGCTTTTATTTCAGGCCTTGTTGTGTTATGTATAATTTTTTTGAGAAGAATATTAGTTTTTTAGTTTATGAAGTTTTCCTATTATCAGCAGCAAAAAAAATAAACTATTTTTTTTCTACAGTACTCATTTGGGACAAATTATTATTTTTTCAATTCTTTGAAATAAACAATTATTATTATTTTTTTTTTAAACCTTCATTTAGAAAAGAAGAAGTTGTTTTAGAAGTTTGGTTTCAAAAAGGATATGAATCAAACGAGTAAGAACTACCTAGCAGGAAAGTAGGAAGTAGGAACACTTCCAATAATTAGGTCATGTTCCTAATTATTGGACTAATTTAATAATAGAGAAGTTTCTACTACAAAGATAAATTTAATAATAGAGAACTAAGAAGTTTCTACTGAAATTTCATGCTCGTCATTCCATTACAAAGATAAATTTAATAATAGAGAAGTTTCTACTAATTTTCCTTCTATCATCACGTGCTTTTGCTTTAGGTCTAATCACAGTACTAATCACTTTCACATTAAAAAAGAAAAAGTGCTTTTGCTTTAATTTTCCATAAGGTTGGCAGATTAATTATGACAGATGTATAACAAAAGTAGTTGTATTAGTAGCATTGCTCTTAGTTAGACTATGAATGATACTTAAAAGAGAAATGTTGTGTCTAATAATATTTTCACAACAATTTTTTTTTAGCTAATCGTTACTAGTAGATAAAAAAATAATTTCATTGGTGGGTTTAAATTAAAACAAATAATAACTTGTCATATAAAATTCATTATGAAAACATTATAGACGTAACACTTTTCTACTTAAAGTTATAAAGTCATTCACCAGTTCCTCAAATGTTCATTACGGTGTTAGAGTTCAATGCAATTTCAATAATTAATAAATATGATAAAATTATTGTAATGTATAAAAGTATGTCAATATTTTTCTAAAAAGACAAACAAATGAAAATGAAAAAAAGAAAAAGAAAATGGATTATCATGTGATGTGACAACTTATCATAGTAGAACTCTATCACAATCTAACTTGAAAAAAAAAAAAAAAATTGTAATGTTACTATTCAAAATGACATGAGTTAACTTTTTTTTTCTTTGGTAAAAAGAAAAAAACAAAAAAAGGTGTACAAAGTGTAAAATATAGCTCTTCTTATACATATTATTTATACCGGATTCAGTCCATGGTTAAACTGGATTCATTTCAAAATTTTGTTTGATCTTGATCAAACTTCACAGTCCACAAATGATGGCAGTCCTTATATTTGAATTTGACTCGTCAACTGTAAGTCAGGCATACCATTCAATTATTTGGGTTTCATGAAGAAACCGCGTGTAAGCTTCATTAAGTAGTTGACCATACTTTCTGGACATGATAAACAATTAGTGTAACTGTGAACTTAAACTTACGCCTATATATGTTAAGCTACGACACTAGCTACCTAAACACATTTTGCTCCCAGATAAGATTTTGAACTCTCTGGCGAAGATAATATATCCTTTTCTTTTCTTTTTTCTTTCTGACATTAAGCAACAACACCCAGAATTAGCTAGCTAAACAAAGCACTCTGCAGCTCCCTGATAAGAATTTGAACTCTCTCACCAGGAAAATGAAGGTAAAAATGAATATCACGCTGAGCAATTATTTACAAGTTCTGTTCCTTTTGTACTCCCAAGCATTTTTATGTCATTAATTGACACTTCTAAACTTTATTGCAGCAAAAGGTAGTGATCAGGGTCACCTTAAATAATGGCAAAAAGAATGCTCGGTCCAAGGCCATGCAGATTGCAGTTGGTCTACAAGGTACTCATTTTTATGTCTTTTATCTGATCATTGTTAAAATTGATTAGGAATTTAAAACTAATGATCAGATTGTTTTTCTTTTGGGTTCTTAAGGTGTGGAATCAGTCTCTCTACAAGGTGAGGACAGCAGTCAGATTGTTGTTGTCGGGGACAACATTGATTCAGTCATCTTGACATCTTTGCTGAGGAAGAAAGTTGGATTTGCTGAGTTAACGAGTGTCTCGCCAGTCAGTACTGAGGGGGAAAAAGCAAAGCAAGAGACCAAACCTAGTGAATCTGGAATACAATCAATGGTTTGGCCAACTTATCAAGCCGGTGTACCATATTATTATCAACCTGGTGCACCATATTATGCATATGAAGTCGCGGGTTACAACCAGAACTCTTGCAATATTATGTGACCTATGTGCAAGAATTATTTGATGCTAAAACTTAGGTAGAGTTTCTTTCTTAGGTGCTATAACTTAGATTCTACATATGGTTCCTGAGATTGAATTTGATTTAAGAATCAAAAGTAAGAGCACTTAAGTATAGAAAAGTGTGGATTGATTATAAAGAAAGAGTGCTGTATAAGAGATTATTTTCATGTAATGGGCATGTGGTTTTTTGTTGAAATACATTTCTTCAATATAGCATTAATGAAAATTCTCTAAATTGAGCAATTGGTGGAAAATGGACCTCTAATTAAACCTCCAAGTTGACCTCAAAATATCTAATAAATTGGGGATAAGAGATCTGGGGTTCCACTTAACTCAATTGATAAAGTCTCTGATGGTTGAATAAGAGATTTGGAGTTCAATCCGCTCCTATACCAAAAACTAATTAGTATCTTCGTTTGATGATAAAAAGTATCATTAGAAGTAGACGCCATAAGTTGAAACTCTCTAAAAAAAACTCGAGGATAAGGAGATCCAATTGTCATTCAATCCTAAGATATTTACTAAATAAAATCAAAGATCTCTTAAAACTTCTTTATAGGTAGGACATTTTTTACACAATTTTGGATTTTGATCATACTTATCTCGAAAAATAGACAAAGCCCAAAATCCATTATTATAGTCGTAAAATTGACATAATTCAGTCCACAAAACCAACTAAACTCGGCTCATGAAGCCAGTCAACAAGATTAATTAACCGTGGCTCACAAAATTCAATAAAAGCCAATTTCTCAAGATTGACACAAAACTAAGCCATGTTAAGGCCATATTAGGGATTCATCATCATAAAAGACCCAACACCACATAGTGCTTATTTTTCTTAGAGGTTTGTTTGTGACCCACTTATTTTACTGAAACTGAAAAACTTTTTAGAGAAAGTACTATAGATAAATGACTTCTTTATAAGTAGGACATTTTTTGCACAATTTTGGATTTTGATCATACTTATCTCAAAAAATAGACAAAGCCCAAAATCCATTATTATAGCCGTAAAATTGACATAATTCAGTCCACAAAACCAGCTAAACTCGGCTCATGAAGCCAGTCAACAAGATTGATTAACTCAAGCTCACAAAGTTCAATAAAAGCCAATTTCTCAAGATTGACACGAAACTAAGCTATGTTATGGCCATATTAGGGATTCATCATCATAAAAGACCCAACACCATAGAGTGCTTATTTTCTTAGAGATCTGTTTGTGATTCATTTATTTTGCTGAAACTAAAAACTTTTTGCTGAAAGTACTGTAGTTAAAGGTAAAAGTTAACTAGAATAGTATAGTAGGACCCATGAATAGTACCAAAAAGTGCAGTGGGCCCATGAATAGTAGTAAAAATAAGCTCAATAGTAAAATAAGCTAGCTTTTTAAGTTGGAGCCTAACACACACCTAATAACTTATAAATAAAATATCCCTGATGAAATTGTCATTTTCATTTAATCCAGTCAAATTCTTTGTGAGATTTGTTCTATTTTGGATGCTTGAAAAAACATACTAATAGCCCATATATGGATTTATAAATGAAAGGTAATTGTGTTAGAAGTGTTAGTTAAATGATTAAGGGTCCGTTTGGGAACAACTTATTTAGCTGAAACTAAAAGTTTCTGCTAAAAATATTATAGATAAAGGTAAAAGTTAGCCGAAATAATATAGTGGGACCCATGAATAATATAAAAAAGTGCAATGGAACCCATTAATAGTAGTAAAAATAAGTTGAATAGTAGTAAAAATAAGTTAAATAGTAAAATAAGTTGATTTTAAACTCTAATCCCAAACGCAACCTAAATTTACCATATCGTAATAGTTTAAGATTTTGGGACAATTAGTAATTTAACATGATATCAAAGAATGAGATCCTGAGTTCGATTCTTGTTTTCTCCACTCTACTTCCCATTTAAATTTTCACATGTTGGGTCTCACTTATTAAAATGTAGTTTCGGCCCACATGTAAAGGGGAGTGTTAGAAATATTAGTTAAATAATTAAATTTATCATATTTTAATAACTTAAGTTTTTGGGACAATTGGTAATTTAACAAATTGTATTTAAAGAAAGTCTTCTATGTTTCATTCCAAACAAAAAAAGAGTCAATTTCAACAATTACGATATCATTTGTATACTTAATAGTATAAATGGTGTTATGTTATTTTAAAATTTTTAAATGATATAACACTAAACACATATTTATATATGTAATATCTAATATGAACTATAAAATTAATTGGTTTCATATTCTGGCATCTACTAGTGGATCTAATCTATTTATTAAACCAATATGTTTTTTCTAGAGTCGAGCTTAAGACATTGTATAATGAGTTGCAGGCATTGTAGTTGTAATGTTTTTTTTTTAAGTACTCACAACACTAATATAAAACTTATGTTGGAAAATAGAAAATAATTTTTCAAAAGATATTATATATATTTTTTGATAATTGGTAAAGCATAAAAGTCTGGTGTGCAGATAATTAATCAACTGAAAATGTAACATACCCACCCACCGTGACCACTATCGGATTAAGGGACCCTTCAGGAAAAAGTTTCTTTGTATTTATTTCAATGCCATCTTTCTATGATTGAATACTTTACTAGCATAATTTAAAGGCTCAGAAGGTGAATCCCAGCTCTTTTTAGGTAACCTCAATTGTCATTTGCCTGAGTTATAAAGGTTAAGGGGTTTCAACTTTCAACTTTTCTTCGTGCCAATAGAAAGTTAATCCTACTATCTATTCTGATGCTCAAAAAAAAATTCAATTTATGATATTCACTTTATGATGATTGCTCATTATCATCAAATAAGAACATCAGTTGATTTTTTGTGTAAACTAGGTTCAAAAATTAGATAATCCATACATAGAACGACAACAATTCTCATATGTAGACATGAGTCATAACCAAAGGCGGAGCCAAGGGGGGGCGAGAGGGGGCAAGTGCCCCCCCTGACTCCTCCTGAAATATTCCATATTACTACTATTAGGAATTTTTTTAAATGCTTTACCTTCCTTGATGCAGAAATCAAACACAAATCAGGAAAAATGCTTCCTGGCCTGCTGAAATAAAGGGAAAATGACAAGCTTACCTAATGCCCAATAAGTTAATGATAGCGTGTAAGGAAGGAAAAAAAAAAGGGAAAAAGTTTCCTGACACAAGAAAAAATAAATGGAAGAATTTCCCTTAGGAACAATAACACACTCCAAGAGCTTTGACTTGTCAGCTGTTAGCTTTTAATTATCATGCACTTACCATAATAATAATAATAATCATCATCATCATCATCATGCATTTTAGTGTATTTCTTATGACATTTCAATTGATAGTCCTATATTTTACACAATTTTTTTTTTTTTATTGTCCTCAATTTCTTGACATTTCAGTTTTAAATTGTGGGTTTATATTATGAACAAAATTTTAATTATTTTTTTAAAAAAAATACAAAGTCGAATTTTACCTATAATTTCAAAAACAATTAATAAAAGATAGTGAAATGTGTATACAACTTTGCAAGTAAATTGCTATACTTTTAATATTTTTCAAATTAATTTATTTCTGCAATTTATTTTATAGTATTAACTTAAATGTCTAACTATAGTTTAGGTTTAATTAGTTTTTATATGACACATATAGTTGTTATTGCTTTTTTTTGTTAATATAGATTTTTTCTGTTTTTTTTTTTTTTTTTAATATTGACTTCTAATCTTGCCCCTCCTTTATTGAAATCCTGGTTCCGCCACTGGTCATAACTGGGTCAACTAAAGAGAAAGAACCTTAAGAAAGACCATGCCCCTGTGCGTAGTCCGGAAGACCACAAACCATTCATTGGCTTTTCATAAAGAGAATCGTCTGTTTGCCTTCTAAAAGCACAATACCCAACTTTTTGTAGGGCATTCCTCTACTACTTTTACTGGACAGATAAAAGGTAGTCTAAGTTTTTGTTTAGACTAAAATTTGTTTATACCACTACCTCCACAAAAAAAGTTGAAATTTTTTTATACACTTCCCCCCTATGAATCCTATCCTATAAGCTATTTTGAATCTTGATTGCATAAAAAAAATAGTTTTTTCCATAACGTGTTTGATAACTCTACTTTTAAATTACTCCGATGAATAATTTTTCAAGACCTTAAAAACAAAGTAGAAGTCAAAAGTTTGTTATTCTTACCACAAAATAAGTTATCTTCCCCCCCCCCCCCCCTCCTCCTCCCTTTTTAAGGGAATCTACATAAAAAGATCTCCTAAGATTTATCCTCTTTTAAATTAAATTTCAAAATTTTAATTTTTGGCAATAGAAATCCCAAACTTATAAATCCTTTTTTAGTTTGAAGCTTTTGTTTATATAAAAAATTGCATACTGACTACTAGTTATGTGCTAACTATTTATTCATAGAGTTTTTAGTGGTACATTTTTTCCCTTGAAGGGAAGATTATAAGTATTCTTTATCTGTAAACATATTCAATAAACATTTTCGGAAAAACTTTATTAGTTTTCTCATATTTAGTTATGATTTGGAAAACGAGTTAGAAAATATTCTTTATTGTTTAGATCACATGAAAATCATTAATATTTATTGTAATTTTAAACAATTATATATATATATATATATAAACTTTCATTCACACAAAAAAAAAAAAAAAACTTCAAATGAGAAAATATTTTCAAAATTTTAGGACATTTTGGAGCTTCAATAAGGAAAAAATACCCTAAATTTGGGCTTTATGTAGTAAATTTAGTGGGAAAGCTACTTATTTGAATAATTGTTTTTTTTGAAATGACAAAGTTAATGGCCAGTTGGCACAGTTTAATATATGGGGGTATCAATGGCCAGTTAATGATGGATAACAGTTGGTATGTAGCGATGGAGAGGAGTTGAAGAGAGATAAAAGAGTTCTTTGCGGTGATCTATTGAGTATGCAATGTTTTTGAAAATGTTTTCTACTCTTATAAGGAAATTTGTTCTTTTTTTTTTTGTAAACTGGCTATTGATACCTTATTTTTTTGCCATTTAACACGATTTTCTTAATAATTTTGTTAGTTGGCAGGTTTCAAAACTAGTTTGTAAACTAGCATCTCAAGGCTCTGGAACTCGAGTTCGATGAAGGAACTTGAGTCTTGGACTTGAGTTCCAAGAGGTGGCAAAGCTGATGTGGATAAAAATTCATGTGGAACTCAAGTCTCTAATACTCAAGTTCCAAAAAGGAAAAAAATTTCTCAAAAGATGATAAAAGAAGAGAAGCCCATGCTTACCTTTCACGTGTCCCACCATTAAATTTGCTGTCCCATTAAAACAAATTCACTAGAGCAACAACAAATTAGTAGCTAGAGTTTTGTACTACTTCTTGCTTCAGCTTTCTTGGTCCCCCAGCCAAATGAAATGATTCACTTTTTATCTTTTTCTAGATGACGAGTGACAACACATGCTTCATGATTCAGCTTTCTTTAGTCCGTCTTAGCTTTGTTTGAACTTGAGTTTGTAAGAATTGAGATGCTACTTAACAAAATAGTTTGCAAAACATGCCAACTCACAAAATTATTAATAAAATCACGCAAAATGCCAACAAAATCCTATATTATTTTTGGTGTATAGTTAGTAGCTTTTGTCTAGTTGGGGATTTACACTAGTATGATACTCATTGGTACAACTTATTTTTTCAGTATTTTTAATATAAATAAACTATTTAAAAAAACCTTTATTTAGAAAAATAAAAAAAAAGTTTGCTTTATTAATAAAAAAGTATGGTTCCAAAAATGGATATCAATCAAAACGAGTAGGAAGTAGGAACACGTCCAATAATTGGGTCACGTCATGATGCACATCGTTCCATTGTTCCAATGCAAAGATAAATTTAATAATAGAGAAGTTTCTATTAGTTTTCCTATATCATCGAGTGCTTTTGCTTGAGGGCTAATCGGTTTTACATTTTTTTTAAGTGCTTTTGAATTAGAACGGCCATTTTCCATAAAATCTTGTAACTTTTGACTTTGATTTTCCATAAAGGCTGGCAGATTAGTTAACCAATATTTTTTATTTTTTATTTTTATTATTATTATTATTATTTTTTTTTTTTTGCTGCTGAAGTTAACCAATAAGTTAGGGAAAAACTAAATTTGTTACAAGCATTTTTAGTGATTAATTATGATGGATGCATAATAAAAGTGATTGTGTTAGTATTGCTCTTAGTTAAGCAATGATGATACATAAAAATGGACAGGTTAACAAGTACTTTTAAGGTATTTATTATAAAAAACTATTAAAAAAGAAAAAGCAATTACTCTTTTCTTTTCCCATAAATTGTTTCTAAAAATATTCCCAAACCAATACGCTTAGGGCATTCGCTAACTTTTCCTTACTAAAAATTGTTATTAATTTTTGTTTTGAGAATCAATGATACTTAAAATCAGGGACAGACTTAGGAATTCAAGTTGGGGAGGTTGGAGATAATTGAAAAAAAAATTCAAATAGACATCCATACAATATTAACAAACTATTAACCAAGACAAATACACAAAAATCATTGTTTCTTAATATATTAAGATATAATCACCTACCAAGAAAAACAAAAGACACAAAATACTATTGTTTCTTAATACATTATTTATAAAAAGGGAACTCAACTCTCTTTTATAAATTTATCTAATGTCAAATTGCTAGTTATAGTATTATGAGTTAACAATAGGGCCAAGTGAATCGCTGTTATCTTCTTGAATTTGTGTGACAATTTAGTATATTATATGATTTGTCTTGGTCTTTGTCTTTTGTCTGTCTTTATCTCTTTTTTCTGTCACTCACCTAGTCCCACTACCGGCGCTATGAATTTATTATGCACTACCAACAAACACTTTTCCTAACTTTACCATTTTTATTCCTTGAAAGATGAATCACTGTTTAGTCTATTCCTATTGCTATCTCTTGTCCCAATTTTATTGCCCAACTACAAGACAACAATAGTCAAACACTAATATATTTTCTAATTTCTACAGACTCTACTCTCTCTCTTATGATCTTTTCTATATAATATAAGTGAGAGCATCACAAACATAGAGAGTTACAAGACTCATACCTCACAAAAACAGAGTCACAAAGACAAAAAGCCAAAAAAAAAAAAAAACACCACAAGCACAAATTCATATATTCAATCCATAATCACCATCATCACTCATCAGTAAAAACTAAAAACACAAACACCACAAGCACAGATTCTGAGATTCACAAACACTATATTAGGTTTTGAAAGATAGATTAAATACTTGAGTGTGAAGTGTGAACTGTGAAGGCTAGAGCAACGAAGCTGGGTTGGGCAAATCTAGCAACTGGCAGCAAATTGCAGATGGGTCTTGTTGCGTTGTGGTGGCGTGGGCAGTGAGATGGTCTCGTGTGGTGGCGGTGTCATGGCATGGGCAGTGACAAGATGGGTCTCTCTTGCCTCTCAATTTCTCTCTATCTCGAGTCTCGACTACTCTCTACTCTCTAGGTCTCTCTCCCCTCTCACTTTCTCTGTCTTGCACTCTCCCTTCATAATTTTTCTTTTCTTTTTCTCTTTCCTTTTTCTGTTCGGACCACTAGGTTTACATTTTTTTAGTTTTAATTCTTTTTTTTTTTTTTTTTAAGATTCACATGGGTTGTCCACTGGGTTAATGGTTCATGGGGACCCAAGATAGAAGTAAGGGGGGGGGGGGAAGTCTTTTTTTTTAAAAAATTAACCTGCTAATTTTTTTTTTTTTTTAGATCAAGGGGGGTCTGGGTCCCCACCTGGGTCCGTCCCTGCTTAAAATTATAGGACTCATTCACTAGTAGGGTACCTCAAATGTTTATTATGGTGTTATAGTTCAATAAAATTAAGTTATTAATAAATATGATAAAATTATTGTCATGTATAAGAGCACTAGCATGTAAGAGCATTCTCATCAAGAGTTTTAAAAATTTTCGCATTTAGCACCTAAAAAACCAACTTCATAGCATTTAACACATCACTTTATAATACATCTAACATCAAAAGTTCTATTATTTACCACTTCATTAAAATATTATTTATTTATCATTTGAGAGAGAGAGAGAGAGAGAGAGAGAGAGAGAGAGAGAGTGAGATATGAGGGGAGAGAGAGAAGGGGAATAAAAAATAATAAAAGAGTAGCAACTTGCTACAATAGAGTGATAGTAATAACATCTTATTGTAGCAAGGTGCTAAAAAATTTAAAATTTAGCACCATTGACGTAGGGACTTTTAGTGGTTTTGTTGCTAAAAATAGCTTTTAGCATCTATCCCACCTTTGATGAGAATGCTTTAAGTGTGTTAATCACTAAAAGTTTAGCATTTAACACACCAAATACTAAAACACTCCTACATTAGATGTCCTAAATGATTTTTTTTAGCATATATTATTATTTTAGCATTTTTTTTAGCATTTTCGTCCGTATGCTTCTACTAGTAGAAGCGTATGGACCAAATGCTAAATGTAAAAACTCATTTTTATTCATTTGTTTCTGTCCCTTTAAATTCAGTCTTTCTTTTCTCTTTCCTCTCTCTTACTCAATGCCTTTCTCTTCTATCAAGCCGATTCAACCATAGTTGTGTCCATGGTTTATGCTCCACCTAAAGCCACTAAATGCCATTGCCATTGTGATGGTGGCTTTGTTTTCATCTGCTTTTCGTTTCAAATCCATCTCTCTACTATTTCTCTTTGTTAGTTTTTAGACCCCAGAAACACTTATGTTTAATCTAATTTAATAGCCAAATTGTTACTTAGGTCAATTAGGTAGATATAGGCTAAACATTCATCAAACATATAATGCACAACAAAAAACTAAACAACACATGATATGATGACTCAGGAAAACTAACAAAACAATTTAGTTCTAAGGTAAAATACTTGGGGGAACAATCCCAAGAGAACAATCGACTATATCAAATAGAAGTTTATAGTAAAAAAATATATCATTTGTAGTAAACTCAACTAAAATTATCCAATCTAAGTCTGAACCCCTCAGACTTCATTAATGTGGATCTGCTTCAACATGAACTTTCAGTTCACGCTTTAGATCTCCAACATAGACCTCTAGTCTATGACTCCAAGACCACCCTTGAAGGTTTAGATCCAGCACCTTTGATGACTGGTATGCAGCAACTTCGGATCTACCACTTCTAATGGTATGTGGATTGATTTCCAGTGGTGACTTTCAAAGAAGTAGGCACAAAACCTTTTAGATCTCAAAAGAAAAGCTCCCAAGTCATAACAAAACGCATTTTAGTGTTTGGGGTTAATTTTGGGGTTTTATTTTAGTGTTTTTGGAAGGTGGTGATGGCTAGCGAGCTATAGGTGGTGGTGGGTTGATTTTGAGTTGGATTGCTCTAGTTTTGGGTGAGTTTCAATGGGTTTTGGTTTGAAATTTTTTTTTTCCAGTGGTGGTAGTAGGTTCTTATGGTGGCTGTTTTTTTGAGGGTGGTGATATTTTTTTGTCTTTGTTTTTGGTTTTAATAAAATTTAGGAGTTTTTTAAAGTTATTTTAATGAATGATATGCTAAAGAAAGAGATGTGATGTAGATATATTATAAATGTTACACTAAAAGTATAGAGTAACTTTTTGGTATGTTAAAATATATTTTCTTTTGACCACGTTATGTTAATGCTCTAATAAGAGCATTAGCATCATATGTGCTAAATGCTACATTTTTAGCATTTAGCACACCAAACACCAAAAAATAAGTTGCTTGAGATGTTCTAAATGCCAACAATTTTCAGCATTTGTGACCTTACCACTCTATTGATAGAACGATACAGGCACAAATGCTAAAACTAAAAATATTTTTTATTCATTTCTTTGTGTGTGTGTGTGTGTGTGAAACCAATCCCAACCTCTCGCTGCCACCACCTCTGCTCACTACCTTTGCATGCTACCTTGCCATCTCGCCTTCTCTACTTTGCCATTGCCGATCTAAGTGGTCTAAGTCGCGAGTCGGTTGGTTTTCTTTTTCCTCTAGTAGTAGTGAGTTTCAGATGGTGGTGATTTTGATTAGTTTTTGTGGTGGTGGGTAGTGGTGAGTTTCAGAGAGAGAAGGAGAGAGAGAGTTAGTGAAGAGGAAGAGAGAGAAATTAATAAATAAAAGAATAGAACATGTGATGTAGAATGTTTTTATCAAATGCTATATTAAGGTAGTAAAAGTAAGATTTGGTATATGAATGTATCATTTTTTTTTACATTAGCTGATGCTCTAAGAGCACTAGCATCAGTTGTGCTATGCTAAATGCTATTTTGACACACTAAAATCTACTTTTTTATTTTACTAAATCATTTTACAATACACTCTAAATCACATGTTCTATTTTAATATTTCAGACACATTAAAATAATCTTAAAAAAACTCCTTTGAGTAAAAAAAGAAAAGAAAGTTACAAATCAGCTTTTTTGAAAGAAAATAGTGGAGAGAGAGAAAGAAAGAGAAGAAACATGTCTCATAAAGGAGATGTGACATGAGGAGAGAGAAAAAACCATTAAAATTTTATAGTATAGATTTTGGCGTTTGACACATCTTATGAAGTATGAATTTTGGTGTTTGGTACGTCAAATGCTAAAAATTTAGTATTTGACATACTTGATGTCAATGCTCTAAAAGTATGTTATTATTTGTCTAAAATGACAAACAAATGAAAATTTAAAAGAAGAAAAGAAAAAAAAAAAGTTTTTCATGTGATGTGACAACTTTTCATTGTAGACATTATATTACTTCAACCCTATCCAAATCTAACTTGTAAAAATAAAATAAAAAGCCCTAAAAATTGTAACTTTACTATTCAACGTGGAATGAGTTACTTTCTTCTATATATGTTTAAAAAACAAGAAAGAAAAAAAAGTAGAAAGTGTAAAATTTAGTAGGGGTGGCGAAATTTGACACAACCTTAGAACTCGATAATATATGACATGAAATCAGCAGGTTATAAATTGAGACTTAATAGGTTCGTGTTTTTGAGTTGGCAAGACTGATTCATTTAATAAACGTGCCAAGTTCATGTCTAACTTATAGAACTTGTTTGACCCATTTAATTAAATGAAATTTTATCAGTATACTTTTCAAACTTTAAGTATATAAACTCATTAGTTGTACTTGTTGTTTATTTTTTTTAACATATTACAATTAATTATTTGAGATATTAAGATATGATTTAATTTTAAATGATTATTTGTGATACATTTACTCGTTAGTTATGAATTTTATATTTAATTTATTTTTTCTTTTTTGGTTTTTTATAGCTTAGATTAATTGCCACTCCTAAAATTTAGACCTTTCACATCTTATTTATTCTGGACTCATTCCCTGGCTAATTTGGATTCATTCCAAAATGGCGTGCATTTATAAAATAAAATTCAATCCTTTTGTTTGATCTCGAACATAATCCTTCAGAATTTAAAGTATAATGGATCCAGTTCACACTTTACAGTCCACAACTAATGATGACAGTCCTTATATTTGAAATATGCCCCCGTCAACTAAGAGGGTGTTTGAATCCGGCTGAACCCGTTCAGCGTTTCCAGCGCCTTTTTTTTTTTTTTTCGTTTATGCTCCAGGGGACAGGCACTATGCGTGCACTGTCCACATACTTTTTCAGAAATTTTTTATTAAAAATGGGTCTCGTAGTACTATTCACACATTAAAAAATTATTTTGTTACAGTGTTTTTCAATTTTCAGTTTTAGTTTTCAATTTTCAGCTACATCCAAACGGACCAAGTCTACCAAACCATTCTTTGGGTTTCAAAAAGAAATCGTGTCCCAGCCGCAAAAAGTAGTAGACCAAACTTTCTAGGGAGCTAAACTGGACAGGACAAACAAAAGGTTGTTTTAAGTGTAACTGTGAACTTAAACTTTTGCCTATATATATGTTGTTCCTATCAGCTTGTTTGTGGCATTAAGCTACGACAACCAGAATTAGCTAGCTAAACACACTTAGCTCCCAGATAAGATTTTGAACTCTCTGGCGAAGGGAATACATCCCTTTGTGTTTGTTTGTGACATTAAGCAACAACACCCAGAACTAGCTAGCTAAACAAAACACCCTGCAGCTCTCTGATAAGAATTTGAACTCTGACCAAAAAATGAAGGTAATGATGCTGAACAATTATTTAAAAATTCTGTTCCTTATGTACTTCCAATCATTTTTATGTCATTAATTGACACTTCTAAACTTTATTGCAGCAAAAGGTAGTGATCAGGATCACCTTAAATAATGGCAAAAAAAAATGCTCGGTCCAAGGCAATGCAGATTGCAGTTGGTGTACAAGGTACTCATTTGTATGTCTTTTATCTGATCACTGTTAAAATTGATTAGGAATTTAAAACTAACGATGAAATTGTTTTTCTTTTGGGTGGTTAAGGTGTGGAATCAGTCTCTCTACAAGGTGGGGATAACAGTCAGATTGTTGTTGTTGGGGACAACATTGATTCAGTCAACTTGACATCTTTGCTGAGGAAGAAAGTTGGATCTGCTGAGTAAACGAGTGTCTCACCGATCAGTACTGAGGGGGAAAAACAAAAGCAAGAGACCAAAACTAGTGAATCTGGAATACAATCAATGGTTTGGCCAACTTATCAAGCTGGTGTGCCATATTATTATCAACCTAGTGTGCCATATCATTATGTATACGATGCAATGGATTACAACCAGAACTTTTGCACTATTATGTGACTTATGCGTAGGAATTATTTGATGGCTAAAACTTAGTTAGAGTTTCTTAGGTGCCGTAACTTAGAGAAAAGTGTAGGAAGTGTGTATTGATTTTCTATAGTATTCATTCAATTGAAAATTGAAAATTTTGTCTTAAATCATGATATGAAGTGACAATAAAATTATAGAGAAAGAGTGTTGTTGAATAAGAAATTATATTCATGTAATGGGCAAATGGTTTGTTGTTGAAATACATTTCTTCAATATAGCATCAATGAAAATTCTCTTAACTGAGCAATCGCTTGAAAATGGACTAATTAAGTCTCTAAGTCGACCTCAGACATCTATTAAAGTAGGATAAAGAGATCCAATTGTTATTCAATCCCAAGTTATTTATTAAATGAAATGAAAGATCTCTGCAGAACTTCATACTATATAGGTAGGACACTTGTTGCACATCTTTGGGCTATTATCATACTTATCTCAACAAAAAAAAAAAGAAGAGAGAAGACAAAAGAGAAAAGGCAAAACCCAAAATCCGTTATTTTAGCTATAAAATTGAAAAAATTCAGCCCACAAAATCAGTTAAACTCTGGCTCATGAAGTTCAGCCTAAAACCCATCGATATAACTCATCTAGTTCACGTGGCCAGTCAACAAGATTGATCAACTCAGGCTCACAAATTAGTCTAGTACAATCCTATTTCTCAAGATTGACACGAAACTAGGCCAAGTTATGGCCATTTGAGGGATCCATCATCATAAGGAACCCGATGCAAGTCAACACTAATCCACCTGCTAAATGTGGGGCAAAGGGTCCAATAAAATTGGACACCTCAACCCTTGGATCTAAAAGTCCAAGCATTTTATGAATAAAAGGGGAGCAAACATTCAGTAGAGAAAACAAAATCACCCATTTTTACCCAGAAAATTCCAATACTCACGCCCTCAAATTCAGCAAGTCCTAAATCTATTCCATTTTATTGAGCAACACTGAGTGTCACTCCTCTTACTTCCTCATCAATTTGAACCAGAAATATGAAAATCACCCAGGACACAGAAACACAATCTTGGACCCTTTGGCTTGTGCTAACTCAACTACATCTTCTCTCCCTAGCACTCACTCATATTCTTCTTTACTTTTATGCTTCTATATAGATTATCATATCTTTCTTGTTTTTCATTGTGTTTGTAAAAAATAGTTAGTTTTAGCTTGAAGATGCAAAAACTGTGAGCCACAAGTCCAACCAAAAAGGTTATATGAAGCTTTCCCTATATGACCAAAGGCTATAGCTAAACAGCCCACCAATGGTTTCTAGATTCCGTACACCAAACCTTGAAGCTACACAAGCAATGTGCACCTTAGTTGACTCTCAAACACCCTCTTTGTTAGTTACTATTATTTTATTACTGCTTTTCTTGACTATTACTTTTCTCATACAATAAAATTCTCCTTTAATATTTCAACCACCTCAATCTTCTAAGCTTGTCACAAGCATTTTGCCATAACTCTTCTGTACAAATTTTCACTACATTACTTAGCCATGATTATTGTTTACTAATACAAATTGTATTTTCAATAGGGACAAATTGGAAGCCTTCTTGAAGCACCCGGCAATGAAAGAATGCCAAACTTAACTACCCTAAAGAACCTAGGTCTAGTCGCTAACTTATCTAAACATAATGCGTGACAATGCGACAGAAAGAACCACAACAATAGGCCATCAACCACTAGCATGTAGCTGAGCTTAGTCATGTGAGTTTGCAGTTCAAATGGGGGCACAAAGGCACCTTTTGAGGAAAAATATAAAAGATCAATTAATTATATTATAAAAGTTTAAAGGTTTTATACCTTTATATATATATATATATGTATGTATGTATGTATGTGTATGTGTGTGTGTATATATATATATCAATTGATAAAATTTATTATTTAAAAAAAAAATTTAAGTAACACATCAATTTATAAAGTGAAATTTATAATATCCTGTCATAAATATCCTTGAAAATAAAATTGATGGGAAATTACCACAAAAAAAAAAGAAAAAAAAGAGCCTAAGGTTTATAGGAAGTGCTAGATTTTTAATTTCGTAAAAGTCTCAAACATATGAAAATTTTTGAAATTTTGTCCATAAGTAAATTGTTTTCTCATAAATAAATATGGCAACCATTGAACATAGATCATAGAAATAGAAAGTTCTGCTTTGATAAAACTTTGCACTTCCCGTTTAATTTGCATATTTTTGGCTTAATAAGTTGATGTTAATTATTTTTTAAATAGATCACATTCTTTTAATTTTTTAAGTTTCAAATTCATTATTTTGGTGCATTTCAAATTTTTGTTTTCTTCTCTATAATTAAAATTTATCATTTTCTTAACCAAAAAAAAATCAAGTGCTTAAATAATAGACTTAATAACTATTTTGTTTTAGGTATCGTATATATTTTAAGTTTAACTGTAAGATGATATTAATAATTGTGTTATATACTAATTCAAAAAGTTTGTAAAACTGCATACATAGCTTACACACATCAAAATGATTTTGGATGGAAAAAATAATTCTTTCCAATTTGAAATAGAACCTTACTATTCCTACATCTATATATTTCCAGCCCACATGCAACTTAGTGTATTCAACAAAAGGCACCAGCTTGGATCAAAACATTGGAGTATTAGTCTGTATTCTTAAAACAGCAACTGACATAAGTATAGTTTGCGTCATTCCTCTTATTCATTTTCTATTTTTTTAGGCTAAAGCCTGTTTTGCCGTTTTGTTCCTAAATTAAGGATTGAACAATTGATAAGGTTTCTGTAAAGTTGTGATTTACAACTGTTTTTGTATTGGCTTTATTTCCGTGCCAAATTTGATTGTAATTTTATTCAATCTTTTATATCCTGTATTTTATGTGGGATTTTATTGTAAAGGTTGTGTGTGAGAGAGAGTGTGTGAAGACTCAAGCTTTTGAAGGCAGAAAAATTCTCATGGGTATCTCGCGACTAAGCATCCCACGAAGAGATGCATGTGCTCTGCACATGACTGGAATGCGAAGAGTCATAACAGATGGTGACAGTTGGTTTTCACGAGTATCTCGCGAGTAAGGCCTTCTAGCGAGACACCCGCGAAATAATCTGTTTTGCTATTTTGTTCTATCTACTCCACTACATTCTCAACCACACTAAATTATTGTTCGTCGGTATCTTACTCCAGGCCTCTACAGAGCCAATTCAAAAAATGAAAGTCACTTTTATGGGGAGCGGGGCCACCAGAGAAATTTTAGTTTAGTGCGAATGGTTGAGAAGTATATTTAATGGACTTAGACATAATGAAATATAAATAGTTTGAAATGTGTTTTCAATTGCATAAATATTTTTGTTATTTTCTTTGCGTGGGTAAGGGACTTTTAGCGAGGAAAACTGTAAGGAGAACTTATTATAGTAAAAAACTTCATGGAGTTATGGAAAATTTGAGACTAGGCATTCCTGATAAAACAACCGTATTCTTATCTCATGGTTTCCTAATCAGTTTCTTTACAGCGATGAGAGAAGCTACTGTTAGAAACGCAATATTTGGTTCAATCCTAGTTCAAAAAAATTGCTATGCCATCAGAAAGCATGCAGTTATCTGCTACAAATGTCAAATAAATATAGGTCGAATGATTTCTCTAGTTTTTATTGGGTTACATAAGTTAGCTACACTAACGAATGAAATCTTTAAAGAATTTTTTGGATGAAAGTTTTTAACGTGTTTTACCTTGTTTTGTATTATGTGCGGTCTCCTAATTCTCTCCAAGGTGTCAATTTTTTTTTTTTTTGAGTTTTATTTGAATTTCTCCGAAATTATCCTGAACATTTACTTAGTAATTCATTCCACGGGGTTGAAATCTACCTCGTGGATTCTGAGTATTGAGTTATTCTGATTACCGTATAGGGTATTTGGGAGTGGATTTAGGTTTTTGCTATTTGGGTTTCACCCCTTTTATGTGATACGTATAATAACTATTAACGTTTTTGTATAAAATTTAATTTCCCAACCCATAAGATGAGATGCTACCTAAAGCCTGCTAGGTAGTCGGTGGTCTGTGGTCAAACTGATTTACTATTATGTTTTCTTGTGTTTTAGTTTGATTTGATGAATATTTATGTAAATCAGTACCCAGAGCCTCTGCACTTCTTGGGAAGCCTCCAGAAAAGTTGGTAACCATATGTTTATGTTCACACATAACCATATATTTACGTTCAAGTTTAAACAGTACCATTTCATCAAATCCCGAAGTATTTTTTAACAACTCTAACGCTTGAAATTTGTTCTATGTAATATCAAACAAAATTATTCGAAACTGTAAAATTCTAATCCAGAATATAATTCGTTACTTATTTTTGAATTTTAATTCCTTAATTTTAGAGCACGCAGTGCGTTTTTGCTAGTCTTTATATTTGCAAAGTTTATTGGCACAAAATTTGGTCTTCTGGTGGTATTTAGTCTTCGAAAGAAAGGCTCTTGCTATTTTCATTTGTCTCCATTATGATTGTAATGATACTTAATGAGTTCCATTTCGTCCACAAAAATTTCGGCCTCAAAATAGATCCAAAATTCGTACAAGTACGTACTAGTATTTCAAGCGCCCAGTACATACGGGCAACGGGTCGACTCTCTTTGTCATGCTCTACTTACATCGATAAATGTTATGGATTACACCCTTCTAAAAGTAAGTTTCGTTCTTGTCCGCTTTATTATTTTGTTCTACCACACTAAATAAATTTATTTGTTGACCCCTTTTAAATTATTGTTCGTCGGTATCTTACTCCAGGCCTCTGCAGAGCCAATTCAAAAAATGAAAGTCACTTTTATAGGGAGCGGGGCCACCAGAGAAATTTTAGTTTAGTGCGAATGGTTGAGAAGTATATTTAATGGACTTAGACATAGTGAAATATAAATAGTTTGAAATGTGTTTTCAATTGCATAAATATTTTTGTTATTTTCTTTGCGTGGGTAAGGGACTTTTAGCGAGGAAAACTGTAAGGAGAACTTATTATAGTAAAAAACTTCATGGAGTTATGGAAAATTTGAGACAAGGCATTCCTGATAAAACAACCGTATTCTTATCTCATGGTTTCCTAATCAGTTTCTTTACAGTGATGAGAGAAGCTACTGTTAGAAACGCAATATTTGGTTCAATCCTAGTTCAAAAAAATTGCTATGCCATCAGAAAGCATGCAGTTATCTGCTACAAATGTCAAATAAATATAGGTCGAATGATTTCTCTAGTTTTTATTGGGTTACGTAAGTTAGCTACAATAACGAATGAAATCCTTAAAGAATTTATTGGATGTAAGTTTTTAACATTTTTTACCTTGTTTTGTATTATGTGCGGTCTCCTAATTCTCTCCAAGGTGTCAATTTTTTTTTTTTTTTGAGTTTTATTTCAATTTCTCCGAAATGATCCTGAACATTTACTTAGTAATTCATTCCACGGGGTTGAAATCTACCTCGTGGATTCTGAGTATTGAGTTATTCTGATTACCGTATAGGGTATTTGGGAGTGGATTTAGGTTTTTGCTATTTGGGTTTCACCCCTTTTATGTGATATGTATAATAACTATTAACGTTTTTGTATAAAATTTAATTTCCCAACCCATAAGATGAGATGCTACCTAAAGCCTGCTAGGTAGTCGGTGGTCTGTGGTCAAACTGATTTACTATTATGTTTTCTTGTGTTTTAGTTTGATTTGATGAATATTTATGTAAATCAGTACCCAGAGCCTCTGCACTTCTTGGGAAGCCTCCAGAAAAGTTGGTAACCATATGTTTATGTTTACACATAACCATATATTTACGTTCAAGTTTAAACAGTACCATTTCATCAAATCCCGAAGTATTTTTTATCAACTCTAACGCTTGAAATTTTTTCTATGTAATATCAAACAAAATTATTCGAAACTGTAAAATTCTAATCCAGAATATAATTCGTTACTTATTTTTGAATTTTAATTCCTTAATTTTAGAGCACGCAGTGCGTTTTTGCTAGTCTTTATATTTGCAAAGTTTATTGGCACAAAATTTGGTCTTCTGGTGGTATTTAGTCTTCGAAAGAAAGGCTCTTGCTATTTTCATTTGTCTCCATTATGATTGTAATGATACTTAATGAGTTCCATTTCGTCCACAAAAATTTCGGCCTCAAAATAGATCCAAAATTCGTACAAGTACGTACTAGTATTTCAAGCGCCCAGTACATACGGGCAACGGGTCGACTCTCTTTGTCATGCTCTACTTACATCGATAAATGTTATGGATTACACCCTTCTAAAAGTAAGTTTCGTTCTTGTCCGCTTTATTATTTTGTTCTACCACACTAAATAAATTTATTTGTTGACCCCTTTTAAATTATTGTTCGTCGGTATCTTACTCCAGGCCTCTCGAGCCAATTCAAAAAATGAAAGTCACTTTTATAGGGAGCGGGGCCACCAGAGAAATTTTAGTTTAGTGCGAATGGTTGAGAAGTATATTTAATGGACTTAGACATAGTGAAATATAAATAGTTTGAAATGTGTTTTCAATTGCATAAATATTTTTGTTATTTTCTTTGCGTGGGTAAGGGACTTTTAGCGAGGAAAACTGTAAGGAGAACTTATTATAGTAAAAAACTTCATGGAGTTATGGAAAATTTGAGACAAGGCATTCCTGATAAAACAACCGTATTCTTATCTCATGGTTTCCTAATCAGTTTCTTTACAGTGATGAGAGAAGCTACTGTTAGAAACGCAATATTTGGTTCAATCCTAGTTCAAAAAAATTGCTATGCCATCAGAAAGCATGCAGTTATCTGCTACAAATGTCAAATAAATATAGGTCGAATGATTTCTCTAGTTTTTATTGGGTTACGTAAGTTAGCTACAATAACGAATGAAATCCTTAAAGAATTTATTGGATGTAAGTTTTTAACATTTTTTACCTTGTTTTGTATTATGTGCGGTCTCCTAATTCTCTCCAAGGTGTCAATTTTTTTTTTTTTTTGAGTTTTATTTCAATTTCTCCGAAATGATCCTGAACATTTACTTAGTAATTCATTCCACGGGGTTGAAATCTACCTCGTGGATTCTGAGTATTGAGTTATTCTGATTACCGTATAGGGTATTTGGGAGTGGATTTAGGTTTTTGCTATTTGGGTTTCACCCCTTTTATGTGATATGTATAATAACTATTAACGTTTTTGTATAAAATTTAATTTCCCAACCCATAAGATGAGATGCTACCTAAAGCCTGCTAGGTAGTCGGTGGTCTGTGGTCAAACTGATTTACTATTATGTTTTCTTGTGTTTTAGTTTGATTTGATGAATATTTATGTAAATCAGTACCCAGAGCCTCTGCACTTCTTGGGAAGCCTCCAGAAAAGTTGGTAACCATATGTTTATGTTTACACATAACCATATATTTACGTTCAAGTTTAAACAGTACCATTTCATCAAATCCCGAAGTATTTTTTATCAACTCTAACGCTTGAAATTTTTTCTATGTAATATCAAACAAAATTATTCGAAACTGTAAAATTCTAATCCAGAATATAATTCGTTACTTATTTTTGAATTTTAATTCCTTAATTTTAGAGCACGCGGTGCGTTTTTGCTAGTCTTTATATTTGCAAAGTTTATTGGCACAAAATTTGGTCTTCTGGTGGTATTTAGTCTTCGAAAGAAAGGCTCTTGCTATTTTCATTTGTCTCCATTATGATTGTAATGATACTTAATGAGTTCCATTTCGTCCACAAAAATTTCGGCCTCAAAATAGATCCAAAATTCGTACAAGTACGTACTAGTATTTCAAGCGCCCAGTACATACGGGCAACGGGTCGACTCTCTTTGTCATGCTCTACTTACATCGATAAATGTTATGGATTACACCCTTCTAAAAGTAAGTTTCGTTCTTGTCCGCTTTATTATTTTGTTCTACCACACTAAATAAATTTATTTGTTGACCCCTTTTAAATTATTGTTCGTCGGTATCTTACTCCAGGCCTCTGCAGAGCCAATTCAAAAAATGAAAGTCACTTTTATAGGGAGCGGGGCCACCAGAGAAATTTTAGTTTAGTGCGAATGGTTGAGAAGTATATTTAATGGACTTAGACATAGTGAAATATAAATAGTTTGAAATGTGTTTTCAATTGCATAAATATTTTTGTTATTTTCTTTGCGTGGGTAAGGGACTTTTAGCGAGGAAAACTGTAAGGAGAACTTATTATAGTAAAAAACTTCATGGAGTTATGGAAAATTTGAGACTAGGCATTCCTGATAAAACAACCGTATTCTTATCTCCTGGTTTCCTAATCAGTTTCTTTACAGTGATGAGAGAAGCTACTGTTAGAAACGCAATATTTGGTTCAATCCTAGATCAAAAAAATTGCTATGCCATCAGAAAGCATGCAGTTATCTGCTACAAATGTCAAATAAATATAGGTCGAATGATTTCTCTAGTTTTTATTGGGTTACGTAAGTTAGCTACAATAACGAATGAAATCCTTAAAGAATTTATTGGATGTAAGTTTTTAACATTTTTTACCTTGTTTTGTATTATGTGCGGTCTCCTAATTCTCTCCAAGGTGTCAATTTTTTTTTTTTTTTGAGTTTTATTTCAATTTCTCCGAAATGATCCTGAACATTTACTTAGTAATTCATTCCACGGGGTTGAAATCTACCTCGTGGATTCTGAGTATTGAGTTATTCTGATTACCGTATAGGGTATTTGGGAGTGGACTTAGGTTTTTGCTATTTGGGTTTCACCCCTTTTATGTGATATGTATAATAACTATTAACGTTTTTGTATAAAATTTAATTTCCCAACCCATAAGATGAGATGCTACCTAAAGCCTGCTAGGTAGTCGGTGGTCTGTGGTCAAACTGATTTACTATTATGTTTTCTTGTGTTTTAGTTTGATTTGATGAATATTTATGTAAATCAGTACCCAGAGCCTCTGCACTTCTTGGGAAGCCTCCAGAAAAGTTGGTAACCATATGTTTATGTTTACACATAACCATATATTTACGTTCAAGTTTAAACAGTACCATTTCATCAAATCCCGAAGTATTTTTTATCAACTCTAACGCTTGAAATTTTTTCTATGTAATATCAAACAAAATTATTCGAAACTGTAAAATTCTAATCCAGAATATAATTCGTTACTTATTTTTGAATTTTAATTCCTTAATTTTAGAGCACGCAGTGCGTTTTTGCTAGTCTTTATATTTGCAAAGTTTATTGGCACAAAATTTGGTCTTCTGGTGGTATTTAGTCTTGGAAAGAAAGGCTCTTGCTATTTTCATTTGTCTCCATTATGATTGTAATGATACTTAATGAGTTCCATTTCGTCCACAAAAATTTCAGCCTCAAAATAGATCCAAAATTCGTACAAGTACGTACTAGTATTTCAAGTGCCCAGTACATACGGGCAACGGGTAGACTCTCTTTGTCATGCTCTACTTACATCGATAAGGGTTGTGGATTACACCCTTCTAAAAGTAAGTTTCGTTCTTGTCCGCTTTATTATTTTGTTCTACCATACTAAATAAATTTATTTGTTGACCCCTTCTAAATTATTGTTTGTCGGTATCTTACTCCAGGCCTCTGCATAGCCAATTCAAAAAATGAAAGTCACTTTTATGGGGAGCGGGGCCACTAGAGAAATTTTAGTTTAGTACGAATGGTTGAGAAGTATATTTAATGGACTTGGCCATAATGAAATATAAATAGTTTGAAATGTGTTTTCAATTGCATAAATATTTTTGTTATTTTCTTTGCGTGGGTAAGAGACTTTTAGCGAGGAAAACTGTAAGGAGAACTTATTATAGTAAAAAACTTCATGGAGTTATGGAAAATTTGAGACTAGGCATTCCTGATAAAACAACGGTATTCTTATCTCGTGGTTTCCTAATCAATTTCTTTACAGCGATGAGAGAAGCTACTGTTAGAAACGGAATATTTGGTTCAATCCTAGTTCAAAAAAATCGCTATGCCATCAGAAAGCATGCAGTTATCTGCTACAAAGGTCGAATAAATAATATTGGTCAAATGATTTCTCTAGTTTTTATTGGGTTACGTAAGTTAGCAACATTAACAAATGAAATCCTTAAAGAATTTTTTGCATGTAAGTTTTTAACGTTTTTTACCTTGTTTCGTATTATGTTCGGGCTCCTAATTCTCTCAAAGGTGTCATTTTTTTTTTTTTTTTTTTTTTTTTTTTTTTTTTTTTTTTATAACTTTTGAGTTTTGTTCGAATTTCACTGAAATTATCCTAAACATTTACTTAGTAATTCATTCCACGGGGTTGAAATCTACCACGTGGATTTTGAATATTGAGTTATTCTGATTACCGTATAGGGTATTTGGGAGTGGATTTAAGTTTTTGCTAGTTGGGTTTCACCCCTTTTATGTGATATGTATAATAACTATTAATGTTTTCGTATAAAATTTAATTTCCCAACCCATAAGAAGAGATGCTACCTAAAGCCTGCTAGGTAGTAGGTGGTCTGCGGTCAAACTGATTTACTATTATGTTTTCTTGCGTTTTAGTTTGATTTGATGAATATTTATGTAAATCAGTACCCAGAGCTTCTGCCCTTCTTGGGATGCCTCCAGAAAAGTTGGTAACCATATGTTTATGTTTACACATAACCATATATTTACGTTTAAGTTTAAACAGTACCATTTCATCAAATCCCAAAGTAGTTTTTATCAACTCTATCGCTTGGAATTTGTTGTATATAATATCAAACAAAATTATTCGAAATTGTAAAATTCTAATCCAGAATATAATTCGTTACTTATTTTTGAATTTTAATTCCTTAATTTTAGAGCACTTAGTTCGTTTTTGCTAGTCTTTATATTCGCAAAGTTTATTGGCACAAAATTTGGTCTTATGGTGGTATTTTGTCTTGGAAAGAAAGGCTCTTGCTATTTTCATTTGTCTCCATTATAATTGTAATGATACTTAATGAGTTCCATTTCGTCCACAAAAATTTCTTCCTCAAAATAGATCCCAAATTCGTACAAGTACGTACTAGTATTTCAAGTGCCCAGTATATACGGGCAACGGGTTGACTCTCTCTGTCATGCTCTACTTACATCGATAAGAGTTATGGATTACACCCTTCTAAAAGTAAGTTTCGTTCTTGTCCGCTTTATTATTTTGTTCTACCATACTAAATAAATTTATTTGTTGACCCCTTCTAAATTATTGTTCGTCGGTATCTTACACCAGGCCTCTACGTAGCCAATTCAAAAAATGAAAGTCACTTTTATGGGGAGCGGGGCCACTAGAGAAATTTTAGTTTAGTTCGAATGGTTGAGAAGTATATTTAATGGACTTGGCCATAATGAAATATAAATAGTTTGAAATGTGTTTTCAATTGCATAAAATTTTTTGTTATTTTCTTTGCGTGGGTAAGAGACTTTTAGCGAGGGAAACCGTAAGGAGAACTTATTATAGTAAAAAACTTCATGGAGTTATGGAAAATTTGAGACTGGACATTACTGATAAAACAATGGTATTCTTATTTTGTGGATTCCTAATTAGTTTCTTTACAGTTATGAGAGAAGCTACTGTTAGAAACGCAATATTTGGTTCAATCCTAGTTCAACAAAATCGCTATGCCATCAGAAAGCATGCAGTTATCTGCTACAAAGGTCGAATAAATAATATAGGTCGAATGATTTCTCTAGTTTTTATTGGGTTACGTAAGTTAGCTACATTAACAAATGAAATCCTTAAAGAATTTTTTGCATGTAAGTTTTTAACGTTTTTTACCTTGTTTTGTATTATGTTCGGGCTCCTAATTCTCTCGAAGGTGTCAGTTTTTTTTTTTTTTTTTTAAAAAACTTTTGAGTTTTATTCGAATTTCACCGAAATTATCCTAAACATTTACTTAGTAATTCATTCCACGGGGTTGAAATCTACCTCGTGGATTCTGAATATTGAGTTATTCTGATTACCGTATAGGGTATTTGGGAGTGGATTTAAGTTTTTGCTAGTTGGGTTTCACCCCTTCTATGTAATATCAAACAAATTTATTCGAAACTGTAAAATTCTAATCCTGAGTATAATTCGTTACTTATTTTTGAATTTTAATTCCTTAGTTTTAGAGCACGTAGTGCGTTTTTGCTAGTCTTTATATTCGCAAAGTTTATTGGCACAAAATTTGGTCTTCTGGTGGTATTTAGTCTTGGAAAGAAAGGCTCTTGCTAATTTCATTTGTCTCCATTATGATTGTAATGATACTTAATGAGTTCCATTTCGTCCACAGAAATTTCAGCCTCAAAATAGATCCATAATTCGTACAAGTATGTACTAGTATTTCAAGTGCCCTGTACATACGGGCAACGGGTCGACTCTCTTTGTCATGCTCTACTTACATCGATAGGGGTTATGGATTACACCCTTCTAAAAGTAAGTTTCGCTCTTGTCCGCTTTATTATTTTGTTCTACCATACTAAATAAATTTATTTGTTGACCCGTTCAAAATTATTGTTTGTCGGTATCTTACTCCAGGGCTCTACATAGCCAATTCAAAAAATGAAAGTCACTTTTATGGGGAGCGGGGCCACCTGAGAAATTTTAGTTTTGTTCGAATGGTTGAGAAGTATATTTAATAGACTTGGCCATAATGAAATATAAATAGTTTGATCAATTGCATAAATATTTTTGTTATTTTCTTTGCGTGGGTAAGAGACTTTTAGCGAGGGAAACCGTAAGGAGAACTTATTATAGTAAAAAACTTCATGGCGTTATGGAAAATTTGAGATTGGGCGTTACTGATAAAACAATGGTATTCTTATCTTGTGGATTCCTAATCAGTTTCTTTACAGTTATGAGAGAAGCTACTGTTAGAAACGCAATATTTGGTTCAATCCTAGTTCAACAAAATCGCTATGCCATCAGAAAGCATGCAGTTATCTGCTACAAAGGTCGAATAAATAATATAGGTCGAATGATTTCTCTAGTTTTTATTGGGTTACGTAAGTTAGCTACATTAACAAATGAAATCCTTAAAGAATTTTTTGCATGTAAGTTTTTAACGTTTTTTACCTAGTTTTGTATTATGTTCGGGCTCCTAATTCTCTCGAAGGTGTCAGTTTTTTTTTTTTTTTTTTTTTTTTTTTAAACTTTTGAGTTTTATTCGAATTTCACCGAAATTATCCTAAACATTTACTTAGTAATTCATTCCACGGGGTTGAAATCTACCTCGTGGATTCTGAATATTGAGTTATTCTGATTACCGTATAGGGTATTTGGGAGTGGATTTAAGTTTTTGCTAGTTGGGTTTCACCCCTTCTATGTAATATCAAACAAATTTATTCGAAACTGTAAAATTCTAATCCTGAGTATAATTCGTTACTTATTTTTGAATTTTAATTCCTTAATTTTAGAGCACGTAGTGCGTTTTTGCTAGTCTTTATATTCGCAAAGTTTATTGGCACAAAATTTGGTCTTCTGGTGGTATTTAGTCTTGGAAAGAAAGGCTCTTGCTATTTTCATTTGTCTCCATTATGATTGTAATGATACTTAATGAGTTCCATTTCGTCCACAAAAATTTCAGCGTCAAAATAGATCCAAAATTCGTACAAGTACGTACTAGTATTTCAAGTGCCCAGTACATACGGGCAACGGGTCGACTCTCTTTGTCATGCTCTACTTACATCAATAAGGGTTATGGATTACACCCTTCTAAATGTAAGTTTCGTTCTTGTCCGCTTTATTATTTTGTTCTACCATACTAAATAAATTTATTTGTTGACCCCTTCTAAATTATTGTTCGTCGGTATCTTACTCTAGGCCTCTACGTAGCCAATTCAAAAAATGAAAGTCACTTTTATGGGGAGCGGGGCCACCAGAGAAATTTTAGTTTAGTTCGAATGGTTGAGAAGTATATTTAATGGAGTTGGCCATAATGAAATATAAATAGTTTGAAATGTGTTTTCAATTGCATAAATATTTTTGTTATTTTCTTTGCGTGGGTAAGAGACATTTAGCGAGGGAAATCGTAAGGAGAACTTATTATAGTAAAAAACTTCATGGAGTTATGGAAAATTTGAGACTAGGCATTCCTGATAAAACAACGGTATTCTTATGTCGTGGTTTCCTAATCAGTTTCTTTACAATGATGGGAGAAACTACTGTTAGGAATGCAATATTTTGTTCAATCCTAGTTCAAAAAAATCTCTATGCCATCAGAAAGCATGCAGTTATCTGCTGCAAAGGTCAAATTAATATAGGTTGAATGATTTCTCTAGTTTTTAGAGGGTTGCGTACGTTAGCTAAATTAACGAATGAAATCCTTAAAGAATTTTTTGGATGTAAGTTTTTAACATTTTTTTACCTTGTTTTGTATTATGTGCGGTCTCCTAATTCTCTCCAAGGTGTCGTTGTTTTTTTTAACTTTTGAGTTTTATCCAAATTTCACCGACATTATCCTAAACATTTACTTAGCAATTCATTCCACGGGGTTGAAATCTACCTCGTGGATTTTGAGTATGTAGTTATACTAATTATCGTATAGGGTATTTGGGAGTGGATTTAAGTTTTTGCTATGTGGGTTTCTCCCCTTTTATGTGATATGTATAATAACTATTAACGTTTTTGTATATAATTTAATTTCCCAACCCATTAGACGAGATGCTCCCTAAAGCCTGCCAGGTAGTCGATGGTATGTGGTCAAACTGATTTACTCTTGTGTTTTCTTTTGTTTTAGTCTGATTTGTTGAATATTTATGTAAATCGGTACCTAGAGACTCTGAAATTCATTGAGTGCCTCCAGAAAAGTTGGAGCAAAAAGGTAACCATATGTTTATGTACACATAACCATATATTTACGTTTTATTTTTAACAGTACCATATCATCAAACTCCAAAGTATTTTTAATCAACTCTAACGCTTGAAATTTGTTGTATATAATATCAAACAAAATTATTCAAAACTATAAAACTCTAATCCAGAATCTAATTCCTTAATTATTTTGGCATTTTAATTCCTTAATTTTAGGGCACTTATTGCGTTTTTGCTTGTCTTTTTATTTGGTAAGTTTATTGGCACAATATTTGGTCTTCTTGTAGTATTTAGACTTGGGAAGAAAGGCTATTGCTATTTTCGTTTAGCTCCATTAAGATTGCAATGATACTTTTTGGATTCCTTTTTGTCCACAAAAATTTCAGCCTCAAGATAGATCCAAAATTCATACAAGTACGTACTAGTATTTCAAGTGCCCAGTACATACGGGCAACAGGTCAAATCTCTTTGTCATGCTCTACTTACATGGATAAGGGTTATGGATTACACTTTTCTAAAAGTAAGTTTCATTTTTGTCTACTTTATTATTTTGTTCTTCTATACTAAATAAATTTATTTGTTGACCCCTTCTATATTATTGTTCGTCAGTATCATACTCTAGGCCTCTACATAGCCAATTCCAAAAATGCAAGCCTTTTTTATGGGGAGCGGGGCCATCTATTTTATGATACGGACTTTCCAAGTATGTATTGGACAGTTCTCTGGATCTTGAGCATAGCGTCCAACCCAACAAGATATAGAGTTATGAGTGGAGGAGTAACAACATGTATCAATTGGGGATCAACCTTTTTGATTTGTGTGATTTTCAAAAAAGTTGGTGACATACATAATCATATGTTTTATGTCTATTAAAATTCTATTTACACCTAAAAAAGTGGGATTTACTTAGAAATTTTAGTTTATTTCAAATGGTTTAGAGGTATATTTAATGGACTTAGGTGTAATGAAATATAAATAATTTGAAATGGGTTTTTAGTGGCATAAATATATATATATATATATATATATATATATATTTTTTTTTTTTTTTTTTCTTTGCCTGGGTATGGGACTTGTAGGCAGGGAAAATGTAAGGAGGACATATTATAGGAATGAACTTCATGCAGTTATGGAAAATTTGAGAATTGGCATTCCTGATAAAACAACGGTATTATTATCTCGTGGTTTCCTAATCAATTTCTTAACAGCAATGTGAGAAACTACTGTTAGGAACGAAATATTTTGTTCAATCCTAGTTCAGATTAATGTCTATGCCATCGGAAAGCATGCACTTATCTACTACAAAAGTCAAATAAATATAGGTCGAATGATTTTTCTAGTTTTTACAAGGTTGCGTGTGTTAGATCCATTAACGAATGAAATCCTTAAAGACAATCTAGGATGTAGGTGTTTAATCTTTTTTACCTTATTTTGTTTAATGTGCGGTCTCCTAATTCTCTCTGTGGTGTCTTGATTTTTATTTTATTTTATTTTTTTTATTATTTTATTTTTTTTACTTTCGAGCTTTATTCCAATTTCACCCAAATTATCCTAAATATTTACTTAGTAATTCATTCCACGGGGTTGAAATCTAGCTCGTAGATTCTGAATATTGACTTATACTAATTATCGTCTAGGGGGTTTGGGAGTGGATTTGGGATTTTCTTAGGGGGTTTCTAAACCTATTTCTCAGCAAAAGTTTACTAGAAGGAAATGAAGCATTAGGCATCACTGCATTTCTCCTCTTTTATGTGATATGTACAATCACTAGTAAGGTTATTGTATATAATCTAATTTCTCAACCCATTAGAAGAGAGGCTCCCTAAAGTATGCTAGGTAGTTGCTGGTCTATGTTCAAACTGGTTTACTCTTGTGTTTTCTTTTATTTTAGTTTGATTTGATGAATATTTATGTAAATCAGTACCCAGAGCGTCTGAAATTCTTGGGTAACTATATTTTCATGAATAAATGTAACCATATGTTTACGTTTAAGTCTAAATTGTATCGTATCATCTAACTCCAAAATATTTTTTCTCAACTCTAACGCTTAAAATTTGTTATATATAATATAAAAAAAAATTATTCAAAACTGCAAAATTCAAATCCAACATCTAATTCATTAATTATTGTTGCAATTTAATTCCTTTATTTTGGAGCACATAGTGCATTTTCTCTTGTTTTTATATTTGCTTAGTTTATTGGCACAATATTTGGTCTTCTTGCAGTATTTAGACTTGGGAAGAAAACGCTGTTGCTATTTTCATTTGCCTTCACTATGATTGTAATGGTATTTTATGGATTCCTTTTTGTGGCCAAAAATCTCAGCCTTAAAATATATCCAAAATCCATACAAATATGTACTTGTATTTCAAATGCCCTGCACATATCAACATACTTGGTAGAAGAACATAACATGGCTTTGGTCCTAAATACAATATATGTAAAAAAATACAAAACTTTGGTCCGAGATACAATCTACTAAAATAAAATAATGACAAGACACTATTCTACGAACCAAAACCTATGGTTCGAGGGCTAGGTTACAAAATGGGAAGGTACCCAATAACATGCAATGATGAGATGCAACACGTTGGGGTTGATGCCCTAAAACCTAATTTATTGGCATATCATAAATAATTAAATTGTTTAATTATATGAGACTATTTATAAATGAACTAATGGGACATTATCTTAGTCCATGAGATGGATTGTATGTGATTTATGTGATTTAGTCACAGAAGATGTAAATCACAAGTTCCTTGTAAACTCAAAATGTAGTTTGTAGTCGGTGATGAAATTGGGCGTTTCATCTGCGAAGACTATAACATATCAACTAAGATGATTTGTCTTGATCATGGAAGTGGAGACTTCTAGTTCGTATGTTGATATGTTTTAAGAGTTAAGACATATTGAACTGAACCGCTGTGAGATTTATTATTCTTCCAACGACTGTCAAATGAATAATAAACTCACGACTTATATTTGTATGAACTCTTAATCCTGAGAGAATAATGGACTTGATCATGAAGTGTAGGTTGCTTTAATATATCATGAGTGAGATCTATAGTTACGGTCAAAACCTCAATATGTTGGGCAACCACATTTAGTGTTAATGGAACATATATTCTCAAGATGGAATTCATAGTCTCTTAACAGAGATAAAAAATATTCCATTGAGATAAATTTAATAGTTTTGTTATTTAGAGAGTTAGGCCTAACCACTTTAGTAAGGAGTTACTAAAGTATATGTTTATGGAATTTGATTTTATAAATATAAATAAAAGAAGATATTTTACATTTATTACAATAACACTAAAGGAAACAAACCAAACATCAAATAAACCCAATTAAGGCAAATAAAACAGACAAGGAAAGGAAATGAACATGGCATTTATGACTCTTAGGTTCTAAGTACTTAGGAACTAATGTATTAGAACTCTAATATGTATTGTTGGCAAACCATGATCAAAACAGGTGTCTAGTTATGTTTTAGACTTGCTCAAAGTATGTGATTTATGTAAAGTTAGAATCAAGTTAACTGCAAAAATTATTGTGCATTTCTGCCTGACTCGATCGATCGAGAATTAGACTCGAACGTTCGAAAGTCGTGCATATTTTTTTTTTTTTTCAGAATTTCCAACTCAGTCCTAAGCCCATATGACGTGTAAGGTATTATGTTTTGACCTAGGTATAAAAGGCAAACCCTAGTGACGTTTTTGAGATTGCTCATATTGCTGTTTGTGTGAATCTCTTGTGAGATCTAAGAGGTGCTTGCCTTCACACAAGCTTGGGATTATCAAGAAGGAGATCTCTTCAAGAACTTGATGATCATTCAGTTGCTTCCATAAGAGCTTAAAGATACACAAGCGGGAGTGCTTGTACTTGCTGAAGAATCTAAGAAAGATGGAGTCCGTGGTCTCGAAGCTTGCACGTGGTTGTGTCGATAAGTTTCTACTTGTGGGTAGCAATAGGATGTTAGTGGTCTAAGTCGCTATTATACAACTTCGATTCTTTCATTTGGATTTAGGTTTACCTTGAGGATAGCTAGGTTAAATCCTCCCCAGGTTTTTTACCGGTTTGGTTTTCCTGGGTCATCATATCTTTGTGTTTTTATATTCCGTACTTTGCATTGATATGATTATATGATTGTGTTAACCTAGATCTGGAATTTGGACTAAGTAATAACTTGACTTGCTAACTAGGTTAATTTAATTGTGTGTTAAAGGGGTCTAAACAACTCTACAATGATAAATAAGACAGAAAATGCAAGAAATCTTATTGAAGCCTAAATTGGCGTACGCCGTAAGAAAAGTATGTATGCATCCTTCTATCTGTATACACACTTGATTTTCAAGGTAGATTCCTAGAAAATAACCAAAATATGAACCTTAACCATTCAAAGACTGCGTACACCATTTAGGAAGTGCGTACGCATCTTCCCAGGTGCGTATGCACCCTAAGGCAAATTAGGATCTACATGTTCTCAAGCAAAGAAGCCAAGGAATGAATCAAAAGAAGTACTATGAGCATATTATATTACAGAAACATGAATTAAAACATTAAAACAACATAAAAGACACACAAAAAAAAATCATGGAGGAGAGTGAGGATCATGGGAAAGATCCACATCTCCTCCTCGTAGCACTTATAATGATGTTATTTTCACTAGCCCTTCAGTTGAAATTGACTATGATGTGGACACAAAAGGGGGGGAGTTGCCACCTAGTTTTTGCAATGGTCAAAGAACCATATATATAGCATCCTTTTCAAGGAAGGACCTTTGATCTTACTACCAAAGTATGGATTCGGAGTTTAGGTACGTTCTTGGGAAAGTGTTAGGCACCCAAGATCGCCCAACCCTAATGTTGGCCTCCTATCGTTGTGTCTTACGTCTTAACCTCATCAAAAACATGTTCAACACTTTATATCCTAACTCACACACAGACTAGCATGCATCTAAGCATACAACATAGCATCTTTCATCCCAAAACAACATAACATATCTATCCCTAAAACATAAGAAACAAAAACCACACATAACCCTAGCATTCATCTAATCATGGTATCATGGCATTCAAGACATCACAAACCCTAATCATACATCTAAGTATGCTCCATCGTATCATACTAAGGCAGAGAAATCGGCATGGTAAGAAACATAGATTATCACATGTTTTCCAGTATATTTAGACATGAAATCACACATCAAACAAGAGTATTCATCATATCACCAATGCATGAACATTTCCAATGTATGACTTACCCTTCACTTACCTTGCAGCATCTCAGCACCTATGGTATTATGCGTGAGCATGTGAATGCATGATCATGGCATGGTATTGAAATTAAGAAACATGAAGACAAGCACTAATCTAGCATACGATAACAGACAAACATGTGAACAAAGGAAAAAGCAAATCAAAAGCATATAAGAAGGTTAAAACAGAGGCATATTAGGTAAAAACAAACAAAGCAAAAGAAATAGGAAAATAGAAATTAGGGTTTCTAGGCACGAGTATGTGTGCGCATACATAGATCTATGCACGCAGGCCAGTTGTGTGCGTACAAATACTTCGAGCCTGAGTGTACATACAAAATTATGCACGTGCAGACATGCTTGGACCTTAACCTAGAAACAGACAAGCAGAAATGAAAACCCTAGTTCTAGCAGCCAAACATACTCAAAGTAAACAAGAAAACACAAACCTACTCTACACAAACAGATTATAACACAAACAAAGTAAGAAAACAGATTAAACAATAAAAGGAAGACAAAAAAAGAAAAGAAAGGTTGAAGCTTGATACCTCAAAAAGGACTTCCCAAGCTTTGATTTTGACCGTTCCCCTCAATCAAATCTATTACAAGTCATTAAGCAAGCGATTAACGAATGAAATCCTTAAAGAATTTTTTGGATGTAAGTGTTTAACGTTTTTTACCTTGTTTTGTATTATGTGCGGTCTCCTAATTCTCTCCAAGGTGTCATTTTTTTTAAACTTTTGAGTTTTATTCGAATTTCACAGAAATTATCCAAAACATTTACTTAGTAATTCATTCCACGGGGTTGAAATCTACCTCGTGGATTCTAAATATTGAGTTATACTGATTATTTTATAGGGTATTTGGGAGTGGATTTAAGTTTTTTCTAGGGGGGTTTCACCCCTTTTATGTGATATGTATAATAACTATTAACATTTTTGTATAAAATTAAATTTTCCAACTCATTCGACGAGATGCTCCCTAAACCAGCTAGGTAGTTGGTGATCAATGGTCAAACTGATTTACTCCTATGTTTTCTTTTGTTTTAGTTTGATTTGATGAATAATTATGTAAATCAGTACCCAGAGCCTCTCCAATTCTTAGGATGCCTCCAGAAAAGTTGGTGCAAAAACGTAACCATATGTTCATGTTTACACATAACCATATATTTACGTTTAAGTTTAAACAGTACCATATCATCAAACTCCAAAGTTTTTTTATCAACTCTAACGCTTGAAATTTGTTGTATATAATATCAAACAAAATTATTCAAAACTGTTAAATTCGAATCCAGAATCTAATTCGTTAATTATTTTTGAATTTTAATTCCTTAATTTTAGAGCACTTAGTGCGTTTTTGCTAGTCTTTATATTTGCAAAGTTTATTGGCACAATATTTGTTCTTCTGGTGGTATTTAGACTTGGGAAAAAAGGCTCTTGCAATTTTCATTTGTCTCCATTATGATTGAAATGATACTTAATGAGTTCCTTTTCGTCCACAAAAATTTCAGCCTCAAAATAGATCCAAAATCCGTACAAGTATGTACTAGTATTTCAAGTGCCCAGTACATACGGGCAACGGGTCGACTCTCTTTGTCATGCTCTACTTACATCGATAAGGGTTATGGATTACACCCATCTAAAAGTAAGTTTCATTTTTGTCCCCTTTATTATTTTGTTCTTCCATACTAAATAAATTTATTTGTTGACCCCTTCAACATTATTGTTCGTCGGTATCTTACTCCAGGCCTCTACATAGCCAATTCAAAAATGAATGTCACTTTTATGGGGAGCAGGGCCACCAGAGAAATTTTAGTTTAGTTCGAATGGTTGAGAAGTATGTTTAATGGACTTAGCCATAATGAAATATAAATAGTTTGAAATGCGTTTTCAATTGCATAAATATTTTTGTTTTTTTCTGTGTGGGTAAGGGACTTTTAGCGAGGAAAACTGTAAGGAGAACTTATTATAGTAAAAAACTTCATGGAGTTATGGAAAATTTGAGACTTGGCATTCCTGATAAAACAACAGTATTCTTATCTCGTGGTTTCCTAATCAGTTTCCTTACAGCGATGAGAGAAGCTACTGTTAGAAACGTAATATTTTATTCAAACCAAGTTCAGAAAAATCTCTATGCCATCAGAAAGCATGCAGTTATCTGCTGCAAAGGTTAAATAAATGTAGGATGAATGATTTCTCTAGTTTTTAGAGGGTTGCGTACGTTAGCTACATTAACGAAGGAAATCCTTAAAGAATTTTTTGGATGTAAGTGTTTAACAGTTTTTACCTTGTTTTGTATTATATGCGGCCGTCTCCTAATTCTCTCCAAGGTGTCGTTGTTTTTTTTAACTTTTGAGTTTGATTCGAATTTCACCGATATTATCCTAAACATTTACTTAGCAATTCATTCCACGGGGTTGAAATCTACCTCGTGGATTTTGAATATTGAGTTATACTAATTATCGTATAGGGTATTTAGAAGTGGATTTAAGTTTTTGCTATGTGGGTTTCTCCCCTTTTATGTGATATGTATAATAACTATTAACGTTTTTGTATATAATTTAATTTCCCAACCCATTAGATGAGATCGTCCCTAAAGCCTGCCAGGTAGTCTATGGTCTATGGTCAAACTGATTTACTCTTATGTTTTCTTTTGTTTTAATCAGATTTGATGAATATTTATGTAAATCAGTACCCAGAGCCTCTGCACTTCTTGGGATGCCTCCCGAAAAGTTGGTAACCATATGTTTATGTTTACACATAACCATATATTTACATTTCAGTTTAAATAGTACCATATCATCAAATCCCAAAGTATTTTTATCAACTGCTTGAAATTTGTTCTATGTAATATCAAACAAAATTATTCGAAACTGTAAAATTCTAATCCAGAATATAATTCGTTACTTATTTTTGAATTTTAACTCCTTTATGTTAGAGCACTTAGTGCGTTTTTGCTAGTCTTTATATTTGCAAAGTTTATTGGCACAAAATTTGGTCTTCTGGTGGTATTTTGTCTTGGAAAGAAAGGCTCTTGCTATTTTCATTTGTCTCCATTATGATTGCAATGATACTTAATGAGTTCCTTTTTGTCCACAAAAATTTCAACCTCAAATTAGATCCAAAATTCATACAAGTACGTACTAGTATTTCAAGTGCCCACTACATACGGGCAACTGGTCGAATCTCTTTGTCATGCTCTACTTACATGGATAAGGGTTATGGATTACACCCTTCTAAAAGTAAGTTTCATTTTTGTCCGCTTTATTATTTTGTTCCTCTATATTAAATAAATTTATTTGTTGACCTGTTCTACATATCAGTATCTTACTCCAGGCCTCTGCATAGCCAATTGTAAAAATGCAAGTCACTTTTATGGGGAGCGGGGCCACCAGGGAAATTTTAATTTATTTCGAATGGTTTAGAAGTATATTTAATGGACTTATACATAATGAAATATAAATAGTTTGAAATGTGTTTTCAATTGCATAAATATTTTTGTTATTTTCTTTGCATGGGTAACAGACTTTTAGCGGGAAAAACTGTTAGGAGTACTTATTATAGTAAAAAACTGCATGGAGTTATGGAAAATTTGGGCCTTGGCATTCCTGATAAAACAACGATATTCTTATCTCGTGAATTCCCAATCAGTTTCTTTATAGCGATGAGAGAAACTACTGTTAGAAACGCAATATTTTGTTCAATCCTAGTTCAGAAAAATCTTTATGCGATTAGAAAGCATGCAGTTATCTACTACAAAGGTCGAACAAATATAGGTAGAATGATTTCCCTTGGTTTTATAAGGTTACGTACGTTAGCTACATTAACGAATGAAATCCTTAAAGAATTTTTTGGATGTAAGTGTTTAACATTTTTTACCTTGTATTGTATTATGTGGGATCACCTAATTCTCTCCAAGGTGTCATTTTTTTTTAACTTTTGAGTTTTAGTCAAATTTCACTTAAATTAACCTAAACATTTACTTAGTAATTCATTACACAGGGTTGGAGTCTACCTCGTCGATTCTAAATATTGGGTTACACTGATTATCATATAGGGTATTTGGGAGTGGATTTAAGTTTTTGCTAGGTGGGTTTCACCCCTTTTATGTGATATGTATAATAACTATTAACGTTTTTGTATAAAATTTAATTTCCCAACCCATTAGACGAGATGCTTCCTAAAGCCTGCTAGGTAGTCGGTCGTCTACGGTCAAACTGATTTACTCTTATGTTTTCTTGTGTTTTAGTCTGATTTGATGAATATTTATATAAATCAGTACCCAGAGCCTCTGCACTTCTTGGGATGACTCCAGAAAAGTTGGTAACCATATGTTTATGTTTACAGATAACCATATATTTACGTTTCAGTTTAAATAGTACCATATCATCAAATCCCAAACCATTTTTTATCAACTCTAACGCTTGAAATTTGTTCTATATAATATCAAACACAACTATTCGAAACTGTAAAATTCTAATCCATAATATAATACGTTAATTATTTTTGAATTTTAATTCCTTAATTTTGGAGCACGTAGTGCGTTTTTGCTAGTCTTTATATTTGCAAAGTTTATTGGCACAAAATTTGGTCTTCTGGTGGTATTTTGTCTTGGAAAGAAAGGCTCTTGCTATTTTCATTTGTCTCCATTATGATTGCAATGATACTTAATGAGTTCCTTTTTGTCCACAAAAATTTCAACCTCAAATTAGATCCAAAATTCATACAAGTACGTACTAGTATTTCAAGTGCCCACTACATACGGGCAACTGGTCGAATCTCTTTGTCATGCTCTACTTACATGGATAAGGGTTATGGATTACACCCTTCTAAAAGTAAGTTTCATTTTTGTCCGCTTTATTATTTTGTTCCTCTATATTAAATAAATTTATTTGTTGACCCGTTCTACATATCAGTATCTTACTCCAGGCCTCTGCATAGCCAATTGTAAAAATACAAGTCACTTTTATGGGGAGCGGGGCCACCAGGAAAATTTTAATTTATTTCGAATGGTTTAGAAGTATATTTAATGGACTTATCCATAATGAAATATAAATAGTTTGAAATGTGTTTTCAATTGCATAAATATTTTTGTTATTTTCTTTGCATGGGTAACAGACTTTTAGCGGGAAAAATTGTTAGGAGTACTTATTATAGTAAAAAACTTCATGGAGTTATGGAAAATTTGAGCCTTGGCATTCCTGATAAAACAACGGTATTCTTATCTCGTGAATTCCCAATCAGTTTCTTTATAGCGATGAGAGAAACTACTGTTAGAAACGCAATATTTTGTTCAATCCTAGTTCAGAAAAATCTTTATGAGATCAGAAAGCATGCAGTTATCTACTACAAAGGTCGAACAAATATAGGTAGAATGATTTCCCTAGTTTTTATAAGGTTACGTACGTTAGCTACATTAACGAATGAAATCCTTAAAGAATTTTTTGGATGTAAGTGTTTAACATTTTTTACCTTGTATTGTATTATGTGGGGTCACCTAATTCTCTCCAAGGTGTCATTTTTTTTTTAAACTTTTGAGTTTTAGTCAAATTTCACTTAAATTAACCTAAACATTTACTTAGTAATTCATTACACAGGGTTGGAGTCTACCTCGTCGATTCTAAATATTGGGTTACACTGATTATCATATAGGGTATTGGGGAGTGGATTTAAGTTTTTGCTAGGTGGGTTTCACCCCTTTTATGTGATATGTATAATAACTATTAACGTTTTTGTATAAAATTTAATTTCCCAACCCATTAGACGAGATGCTTCCTAAAGCCTGCTAGGTAGTCGGTGGTCTGCGGTCAAACTGATTTATTCTTATGTTTTCTTGTGTTTTGGTCTGATTTAATGAATCTGTATCTAAATCAGTACCCAGAGCCTCTGCACTTCTTGGGATGCCTCTAGAAAAGTTGGTAACCATATGTTTATGTTTACACATAACCATATATTTACATTTAAGTTTAAACAGTACCATATCATCAAATCCCAAAGTATTTTTTATCAACTCTAACGCTTGAAATTTGTTGTATATAATATCAAACAAAATTATTTGAAACTGCAAAATTCTAATCCAGAATATAATTCCTTAATAATTTTTGAATTTTAATTCTTTAATTTTAGAGCACTTAGTGCGTTTTTGCTAGTCTTTATATTCGCAAAGTTTATTGGCACAAAATTTGGTCTTCGGGTGGTATTTAGTCTTGGAAAGAAAGGCTCTTGCTATTTTCATTTGTCTCCATTATGATTGCAATGATACTTAATGAGTTCCTTTTTGTCCACAAAAATTTCAGCCTCAAATTAGGTCCAAAATTCATACAAGTACGTACTAGTATTTCAAGTGCCCACTACAAACGGGCAACTGGTCGAATCTCTTTGTCATGCTCTACTTACATGGATAAGGGTTATGGATTACACCCTTCTAAAAGTAAGTTTCATTTTTGTCCGCTTTATTATTTTGTTCTTCTATACTAAATAAATTTATTTGTTGACCCCTTCTACATTATTGTTCGTCAGTATCTTACTCTAGGCCTCTGCATAGCCAATTGTAAAAATGCAAGTCACTTTTATGGGGAGCGGGGCCAGGAGAGAAATTTTAGTTTATTTTGAATGGTTTAGAAGTATATTTAATAGACTTAGCCATAATGAAATATAAATAGTATGAAATGTGTTTTCAATTGCATAAATATTTTTGTTATTTTCTTTGCATGGGTAAGGGACTTTTAGCGGGGAAAACTGTAAGGAGAAGTTATTATAGTAAAAAACTTCATGCAGTTATGGAAAATTTGAGACTTGACATTCCTGATAAAACAACGGTATTCTTATCTCGTGGTTTCCTAATCAGTTTCTTTACAGCGATAAGAGAAGCTACAGTTAGAAACAAAATATTTTGTTCAAACCAAGTTCAGAAAAATCTCTATGCCATCAGAAAGCATGCAGTTATTTGCTGCAAAGGTCAAATAAATGTAGGATGAATGATTTCTCTAGTTTTTAGAGGGTTGTGTACGTTAGCTACATTAACGAAGGAAATCCTTAAAGAATTTTTTGGATGTAAGTGTTTAACAGTTTTTACCTTGTTTTGTATTATGTGCGGTCTCCTAATTCTCTCCAAGGTGTCGTTGTTTTTTTTTAACTTTTGAGTTTGATTCGAATTTCACTGATATTATCCTAAACATTTACTTAGCAATTCATTCCACGAGGTTGAAATCTACCTCGTGGATTTTGAATATTGAGTTATACTAATTATCGTATAGGGTATTTAGAAGTGGATTTAAGTTTTTGCTATGTGGGTTTCTCCCCTTTTATGTGATATGTATAATAACTATTAACGTTTTTGTATATAATTTAATTTCCCAACCCATTAGATGAGATCGTCCCTAAAGCCTGCCAGGTAGTCTATGGTCTATGGTCAAACTGATTTACTCTTATGTTTTCTTTTGTTTTAATCTGATTTGATGAATATTTATGTAAATCAGTACCCAGAGCCTTTGCACTTCTTGGGATGCCTCCCGAAAAGTTGGTAACCATATGTTTATGTTTACACATAACCATATATTTATGTTTAAGTTTAAATAGTACCATATCATCAAATCCCAAATTAGTTTTTATCAACTCTAACGCTTGAAATTTGTTGTATATAATATCAAACAAACTTATTCGAAACTGTAAAATTCTAATCCAGAATATAATTCGTTACTTATTTTTGAATTTTAACTCCTTTATTTTAGAGCACTTCGTGCGTTTTTGCTAGTCTTTATATTTGCAAAGTTTATTGGCACAAAATTTGGTCTTCTGGTGGTATTTTGTCTTGGAAAGAAAGGCTCTTGCTATTTTCATTTGTCTCCATTATGATTGCAATGATACTTAATGAGTTCCTTTTTGTCCACAAAAATTTCAACCTCAAATTAGATCCAAAATTCATACAAGTACGTACTAGTATTTCAAGTGCCCACTACATACGGGCAACTGGTCGAATCTCTTTGTCATGCTCTACTTACATGGATAAGGGTTATGGATTACACCCTTCTAAAAGTAAGTTTCATTTTTGTCCGCTTTATTATTTTGTTCCTCTATATTAAATAAATTTATTTGTTGACCCGTTCTACATATCAGTATCTTACTCCAAGCCTCTGCATAGCCAATTGTAAAAATGCAAGTCACTTTTATAGGGAGAGGGGCCACTAGAGAAATTTTAATTTATTTCGAATGGTTTAGAAGTATATTTAATGGACTTACCATAATGAAATATAAATAGTTTGAAATGTGTTTTCAATTGCATAAATATTTTTATTATTTTCTTTGCATGGGTAATGGACTTTTAGTGGGGAAAACTGTTAGGAGAACTTATTATAGTAAAAAACTTCATGGAGTTATGGAAAATTTGAGCCTTGGCATTCCTGATAAAACAACGGTATTCTTATCTCATGGTTTCCCAATCAGTTTCTTTATAGCGATGAGAGAAGCTACTGTTAGAAACGCAATATTTTGTTCAATCCTAGTTCAGAAAAATCTTTATGTGATCAGAAAGCATGCAGTTATTTGCTACAAAGGTTGAATAAATATAGGTTGAATGATTTCCCTCGTTTTTATAAGGTTACGTACGTTAGCTACATTAACGAATGAAATCCTTAAAGAATATTTTGGATGTAAGTGTTTAACGTTTTTTACCTTGTATTGTATTATGTGCGGTCACCTAATTCTCTCCAAGGTGTCATTTTTTTTTTTAACTTTTGAGTTTTATTCAAATTTCACCGAAATTAACCTAAACATTTACTTAGCAATTCATTCCACAGGGTTGGAATCTACCTTCATCTATCTGCATTCATCTGTCTCCGATTTACTATTATGTTTTCTTGTGTTTTAGTTTGATTTGATGAATATTAATGTGAATCAGTACTTAGAGCCTCTGCACTTCTTGGGATGCGTCCAGAAAAGTTGGTGAAAAAACATAACCATATGTTTATTGGGTTACGTAAGTTAGCTACATTAACGAATGAAATCCTTAAAGAATTTTTTGGATGTAAGTTTTTAACGTTTTTTACCTTGTTTTGTATTATGTGCGGTCTCCTAATTGTCACCAAGGTGTCAATTTTTTTTTTTTTTTTAAACTTTTGAGTTTTATTCGAATTTCACTGAAATTATCCTAAACATTTATTTAGTAATTCATTCCACGGGGTTGAAATCTACCTCGTGGATTCTGAATATTGAGTTATTCTGATTATCGTATAGGGTATTTGGGTGTGGATTTATGTTTTTGCTAGGTGGGTTTCACCCCTTTTATGTGATATGTATAATAACTGTAAACATTTTTTGTATAAAATTTAATTTCCCAACCCATAAGACGAGATGCTCCCTAAAACCTGCTAGGTAGTCGGTGGTCTGTGGTCAAACTGATTTACTATTATGTTTTCTTGTGTTTTAGTTTGATTTGATGAATATTTATGTGAATCAGTACCCACCTAAATTAAATTTTATACAAAAACGTTTATAGTTATTATACATATCACATAAAAGGGGTGAAACCCACCTAGCAAAAACTTAAATCCACACCCAAATACCCTATACGATAATCAGAATAACTCAATATTCAGAATCCACAAGGTAGATTTCAACCCCGTGGAATGAATTACTAAGTAAATGTTTAGGAGTGATTCAAACTAGAGAAATTATCGTATAGGGTATTTGGGAGTGGATTTAAGTTTTTGCTATGTGGGTTTCTCCCCTTATGTGATATGTATAATAACTATTAACGTTTTTGTATATAATTTAATTTCCCAATCCATTAGACGAGATGGTCCCTAAAGCCTGCCAGGTAGTCGATGGTCTATGGTCAAACTGATTTACTCTCATGTTTTCTTTTGTTTTAGTCTGATTTGATGAATATTTATGTAAATCAGTACCCAGAGCCTCTGCAATTCTTGGGATGCCTCCAAAAAATTTGGTGCAAAAACGTAACCATATGTTTATGTACAGATAACCATATATTTACGTTTAATTTTAAACAATACCATATCATCAAACTCCAAAGTATTTTTTATCAACTCTAATGCTTGAAATTTGTGGTATATAATATCAAACAAAATTATTCAAAACTATAAAATTCTAATCTAGAATCTAATTCCTTAATTATTTTTGCATTTTAATTCCTTAATTTTAGGGCACTTATTGCGTTTTTGCTTGTCTTTTTATTTGGTAAGTTTATTGGCACAATATTTGGTCTTCTTGTGGTATTTAGACTTGGGAACAAAGGCTATTGCTATTTTCATTTAGCTTCATTTAGATTGCAATGATACTTTTTGAATTCCTTTTTGTCCACAAAAATTTCAGCCTCAAGATAGATCCAAAATTCGTACAAGTACGTACTAGTATTTCAAGTTCCCAGTACATACAAGCAACTTGTCGAATCTCTTTGTCATGCTCTACTTACATGGATAAGGGTTATGGATTACACTTTTCTAAAAGTAAGTTTCATTTTTGCCCGCTTTATTATTTTGTTCTTCTATACTAAATAAATTTATTTGTTGACCCCTTCTATATTATTGTTCGTCAGTATCATACTCTAGGCCTCTGCATAGCCAATTCTAAAAATGCAAGTCTTTTTTATGGGGAGCGGGGCCACGTATTTTACGATACGGACTCTCCAAATATATATTGGACAGTTCTCTGGATCTTGAGCATAGCGTCCAACCCAACATGTATCAATTGGGGATCAACCTTTTTGATTTGTGTGATTTTCAAAAAAGTTGGTGACATACATAACCATATGTTTTATGTCTATTAAAATTCTATTTACACCTAAAAAAGTGGGATTTACTTAGAAATTTTAGTTTATTTCAAATGGTTTAGAAGTATATTTAATGGACTTAGGTGCAACGAAATATAAATAATTTGAAATGGGTTTTTAGTGGCATAAAAAAAATATATGTATATATATATATATATATATATATTTTCTTTGCCTGGGTATGGGACTTTTAGGCAGGGAAAATGTAAGGAGGACTTATTGTAGGAATGAACTTCATGCAATTATGGAAAATTAGAGACTTGGCATTCCTGATAAAACAGCGGTATTATTATCTCGTGGTTTCCTAATCAATTTCTTTACAGCAATGAGAGAAACTACTGTTAGGAACAAAATATTTTGTTCAATCCTAGTTCAAATTAATGTCTATGCCATCAAAAAGCATGCACTTATCTACTACAAAAGTCAAATAAATATAGGTCGAATGATTTCTCTAGTTTTTACAGGGTTGCATGCGTTAGCTCCATTAGCGAATGAAATCCTTAAAGACAATCTAGGATGTAAGTGTTTAATCTTTTTTACCTTATTTTGTTTAATGTGCGGTCTCCTAATTCTCTCTATGGTGTCTTTTTTTTTTTTTTTTTTTTTTTTTTTTACTTTTGAGTTTTATTCCAATTTCACCCAAATTATCCTAAACATTTACTTAGTAATTCATTCCACAGGGTTGAAATCTAGCTTGTGGATTCTGAATTGACTTATACTGATTATCATCTAGGGGGTTGGAAATGGATTTGGGTTTTTCTTAGGGGGTTTCTAAACCTATTTCTTAGCAAAAGTTTAGTGGAAGGAAATGAAGCATTAGGCATCATTGCATTTCTCCTCTTTTATGTGATATGTACAATCACTAGTAAGGTTATTGTATATAATCTAATTTCTCAACCCATTAGAAGAGAGGCTCCCTAAAGTCTGCTAGGTAGTTGGTGGTCTATGTTCAAACTGGTTTACTCTTATGTTTTCTTTTTTTTTAGTTTGATTTGATGAATATTTTTGTAAATCAGTACCCAGAGCCTCTGCAATTCTTGGGTAACTATATGTTCATGAATAAATGTAACCATATGTTTACGTTTAAGTCTAAATTGTATCGTATCATCTAACTCCAAATTTTTTTTTCTCAACTCTAACGCTTAAAATTTGTTATATATAATATAAAACAAAATATTTCAAAACTGCAAAATTCAAATCCAACATCTAATTCATTAATTATTGTTGCAATTTAATTCCTTTATTTTGGAGCACATAGTGCATTTTCTCTTGTTTTTATTTTTGCTTAGTTTATTGGCACAATATTTGGTCTTCTTGCAGTATTTAGACTTGGGAAGAAAAGGCTGTTGCTATTTTCATTTGCCTCCACTATGATTGTAATGGTACTTTATGGATTCCTTTTTGTGGCTAAAAATCTCAGCCTTAAAATATATCCAAAATCCATACAAATATGTACTTGTATTTCAAATGCCCAGCACATATCAACATACTTGGTAGAAGAACATAACATGGCTTTGGTCCTAAATACAATATATGTAAAAAAAATACAAAATTTTGGTCCGAGATACAATCTACTAAAATAAAATAATGACAAGATACTATTCTTCGAACCAAAACCTATGGTTCGGGGGCTAGGTTACAAAATGGAAAGGTATTAAGCACCCATTATGACCGGACAAAGTCCGGTCTTCTAGGCTTTAAATAATCATTTAGGTACCCAATAACATGCAATGATGAGATGCAACATGTTGGGGTTGATGCCCGAAAATCCAATTTATTGGCATGTCATAAATAATTAAATTGTTTAATTATATGAGACTATTTATAAATGAACTAATGCGACATTATCTTAGTCCATGAGATGGATTATATGTGATTTAGTCACAGAAGATGTAAATCACAAGTTCCTTGTAAACTCAAAATGTAGTTCGTAGTCGGTGATGAAATTGGGCGTTTCATCTGCGAAGACTATAACATATCAACTAAGATGATTTGTCTTGATCATGGAAGTGGAGACTTCTAGTTGGTATGTTGATATGTTTTAAAAGTTAAGACATATTGAACTGAACCGCTGTGAGATTTATTAATCTTCCAACGACTGTCAAATGAATAATAAACTCACAACTCATATTTGCATGAACTCTTAATCCTGAGAGAATAATGGACTTGATCATGAGGTGTAGGTTGCTTTGATATATCAGGAGTGAGATCTATAGATACGATCAAAACCTCAAAATGTTGGGCAACCACATTTAGTGTTGATGGAACATATATTCTTAAGATGGAATTCATAGTCTCTTAACGGAGATACAAAATATTCCCTTGAGATAAGTTTAATGGGTTTATTATTTAGAGAGTTAGGCCTAACCACTTTAGTAAGGAGTTACTAAAGTATATGTTTATGAAATTGGATTTCATAAATATAAATAAAAGAAGATATTTTACATTTATTACAATAACACTATAGGAAACAAACCAAACATCAAATAAACCCAATTAAGGCAAATAAAACAGACAAGGAAAGGAAATAAACATGGCATTTATGACTCTTAGGTTTTAAGTACTTAGGAACTAATGTATTAGAACTCTAATATGTATTGTTGGCAAACTATGATCAAAACAGGTGTCTAGTTATGTTTTAGACTTGCTCAAAGTATGTGATTTATGTAAAGTTAGAATAGAGTTAACTGCAGAAATTACTGTGCATTTCTGCCTGACTCGATCGATCGAGAATTAGACTCGAACGTTCGAAAGTCTTGCAGATTGTTTTCTCTGCAGAATTTCCAACTCAGCCTGAAGCCCATATGACGTGTAAGGTATTATGTTTTGCCCTAAGTATAAAAGGCAAACCCTAGTCACATTTTTGAGATTGCTCATATTGTTGTTTGTGTGAATCTCTTGTGAGATCTAAGAGGTGCTTGCCTTCACACGAGCTTGGGATTATCAAGAAGGAGATCTCTTCGAGAACTTGATGATCATTCAATTGTTGCCATAAGAGCTTAAAGATAAACAAGCGGGAGTGCTTGTACTTGTTGAAGAATCCAAGAAAGAAGGAGTCTGTGGTCTCAGAGCTTGCACGTGGTTGTGTCAATAAGTTTCTACTCGTGGGTAGCAATAGGATGTTAGTGGTCTAAGTCGCTATTGTACAACTTCGATTCTTTCATTTGGATTTAGGTTTACCTTAAGGATAGCTAGGTTAAATCCTCCTTAGGTTTTTTACCAGTTTGGTTTTCCTGGGTCATCATATCTTTGTGTTTTTATATTCCGTACTTTGCATTGATATGATTATATGATTGTGTTAACCTAGATCTGGAATTTGGACTAAGTATGATTAAATAAGACAGAAAATGCAAGAAATCTTATTGAAGCCTAAATTGGCGTACACCGTAAGAAAAGTATGTATGCATCCTTCTACCTGTATACACACTTGATTTTCAAGGTAGATTCCTAGAAAATAACCAAAATATGAACTTTAACCATTCAAAGACTGCGTACACCATTCCGAAAATGCGTACGCATCTTCCCAGGTGCGTATGCACCCTAAGGCAAATTAGGATCTACATGTTCTCAAGCAAAGAAGCCAAGGAATAAATCAAAATAAGTACTATGAGCATATTATATTACAGAAACATGAATTAAAACATTAAAACAACATAAAAGACAAAAAAAAAAAAATCATGGAGGAGAGTGAGGATCATGGGAAAGATCCACATCTCCTCTTCGTAGCACTTATAATGATGTTATTTTCACTTGCCCTTCGGTTGAAATTGACTATGATGTGGACACAAAAGGGGGGGAGTGAAGGAAAAATTCTGGTTTTGTATCTCATACAAAACACATAGCGGAAGCAACAAACAAGGATCTATTTCATTCATGATTGATAACGTGCACTATGTAAATTTCAGAATTTAAGAACAAGATGGCGTACCTTGGTGTGGAGAAATTCAAAACAAAAATTAGAAGCACATGGGAACACTTTTAATCTTCACTCCAATTCCACTTTATGCCCAAGATGTGTGGTCTCTCAATCAGTTTTTCAAAGGGAGAATGAGAGCGTGTCTCACACTCTCTCACACACCGTTTCTTACTTCTCTTCTTCTTAAAAATTTTTTTTGTATGTTTCTCCCTTTATAACTAACTGATTATCTAATTGGGCTAGCCTATTGGGCCTTTCCAATTGGGCTTTAGTGTGTGGCTTAGAGTGGGACCAAAAGGAACCAATAAGACACTAGCTCCAATGGGCCTTGGGCTTTTCCGTCAACTCTTAACAAGTCCAAAGTTACCATTAATTATATTTAATACCACTATATAAATATAATTGCACTCTAGGCCTTATTAACAAATTATATCCCAAGACTTTATTATATATGCAACCCCTTCATAAAATATTCGTAGTAACACAAAGTCATGAATGTAGACTGTCACTTTGTAAATTACTACATCTTATCCTTGAGTACTCGGTTTAATTCTTTAAAGTTATTCATTATATATTTATGAAATCTAATTTCATAAATATATACTTTAGTAATTTCTTACTACAGTGGTTAGGCCTAACTCTCTGAATAACTGAACCCATTAAACTTATCTCAAGGGAATATTTTATATCTCCATCAAGAGACTATGAATTCCATCTTGAGAATATATGTTCCATCAACACTAAATGTGGCTGCCCAACATACTAAGGTTTTGACCGTCACTTTAGATCTCACTCCTGATACATCAAAGCAACCTACATCTCATGATCAGGTCCATTGTTCTCTCAGGATTAAGAGTTCATGCAAATAGAAGTCGTGAGATTTATTATTCATTTGACAGTCGTTAGGAGAATAATAAATCTCACAGCGGTCCAGTTCAATATGTCTTAACTCTTAAAACATATCAACATATCAATTAGAAGTCTCCACTTCCATGATCAAGACAAACCATCTTAGTTGATATGTTATAGTCTTCGCAGATGAAATGCCCAATTTCATCACCGACTACGAACTATAAATTTTGAGTTTACAAAGAACTTGTGATTTACATCTTCTATGACTTTTCACATAAATCACATACAACGCATCTCATGGACTATATGATAATGTCTCATATTCATGTTACCATTATTTTAGATAATAATAAAATAACTTTATCAATCACAATATTAAGTTATACATCATGTCATACATAATATCATACATAGCATCATACAATAGGATTTAAGGGCACTAATCCTAACAGGGAGTTGCCACCTAGTTTTTGCAATGGTCAAGGAACCATATATATAGCATCCTTTTCGAGGAAGGACCTTTGATCTTACTACCAAAGTATGGATTCAGAGTTTAGGTACGTTCTTGGGAAAGTGTTAGGCACCCAAGATCGCCCAACCCTAATGTTGGCCTCCCATCGTTGTGTCTTACGTCTTAACCTCTTCAAAAACATGTTCAACACTTTGTATCCTAACTCACACACACACTAGCATGCATCTAAGCATACAACATAGCATCTTTCATCCCAAAACAACATAACATATCTATCCCTAAAACATAAGAAACAAAAACCACACATAACCCTAGCATTCATCTAATCATGGTATCATGGCATTCAAGACATCACAAACCCTAATCATACATCTAAGTATGCTCCATCGTATCATACCAAGGCAGAGAAATAGGCATGGTAAGAAACATAGATTATCACATGTTTTCCAATATATTTAGACATGAAATCACACGTCAAACAAGAGTATTCATCATATCACCAATGCATGAACATTTCCAATGCATGACTTACCCTTCACTTACCTTGTAGCATCTCAGCACCTATGGTATTATGCGTGAGCATGTGAATGCATGATCATGGCATGGTATTAAAATTAAGAAACATGAAGACAAACACTAATCTAGCATACAATAACAAAAAAACATGTGAACAAAGGAAAAAGCAAATCAAAAGCATATAAGAAGGTTAAAACAGAGGTATATTAGGTAAAAACAAACAAAGCAAAAGAAACAGGAAAATCAAAATTAGGGTTTCTAGGCATGAGTATGTGTGCGCATACATAGATCTGTGCACGCAGGCCAGTTGTGTGCGTACAAATACTTCGAGCCTGAGTGTACATACAAAATTATGCATACGCAGACATGCCTGGACCCTAACCTAGAAACAGACAAGCAGAAATGAAAACCCTAGTTCTAGCAGCCAAATATACACAAAATAAACAAGAAAACACAAACCTACTCTACACAAACAGATTATAACACAAACAAAGCAAGAAAACAGATTAAACAATAAAAGGAAGACTAAAAAAGAAAAAAAAAAAAAAAAAAGGTTGAAGCTTGATACCTCAAAAAGGAGTTCCCAAGCTTTGATTTTTACCGTTCCCCTCAATCAAATCTATTACAAGTCATTAAGCAAGTGATTAACGAATGAATTCCTTAAAGAATTTTTTGGATGTAAGTGTTTAACATTTTTTACCTTGTTTTGTATTATGCGCGGTCTCCTAATTCTCTCCAAGGTGTCATTTTTTTTAACTTTTGAGTTTTTATTCAAATTTCACCGAAATTATCCTAAGCATTTACTTAGTAATTCATTCCACAGGGTTGGAATCTACCTAGTGCATTCTGAATATTGAGTTACACTGATTATCGTATAGGGTATTTGGTAGTGGATTTAAGTTTTTACTAGGTGGGTTTCTCCCCTCTTATGTGATATGCATAATAACTATTAACATTTTTGTATATAATTTCATTTCCCAACCCATTAGACGTAATGCTCCCTAAAGCCTGCCAGGTGGTAGGTGGTCTATGGTCGAACTGATTTACTCATATGTTTTCTTGTGTTTTAGTCTGATTTGATGAATATTTATGTAAATCAGTACCCAGAGCCTCTGCACTTCTTGGGATGCCTCCAGAAAAGTTGGTGCAAAAACGTAACCATATGTTTATGTTTACACATAACCATATATTCACGTTTAAGTTTAAACATTTTCATATCATCAAATCCCAAAGTATTTTTTACGAACTCTAACGCTTGAAATTCGTTGTATATAATATCAAAAAAAATTATTCAAAACTGTAAAATTCTAATCCAGAATATAATTCGTTAATTATTTTTGAATTTTAATTCCTTATTTTTAGAGCACCTAGTGCGTTTTTGCTAGTCTTTATATTTGCAAAGTTTATTGGCACAAAATTTGGCCTTCTAGTGGTATTTAGACTTGGCAAGAAAGGCTCTTGCTATTTTCATTTGTCTCCATTATGATTGTAATGATACTGATGATGCAAAGAAAATCAGTGGGCTGGATGCTTCGGACTTGAAAGGACTACTTGATCTCTCAATGGCCTGAAAAAGAAAGAAAAGCGATTAAAGGGGACCGGGGTTGCCGGCCAAGAACCCTCCGATGGTGAAGTTAGTTTTCTCTCTATATTTTTGGAATTCCAACTTTTTGGGAGTAGTTAAAATGTACCTTTCATTGGTCTGAACGGGTGTTTATATAGTGTCCTAGGAGCAGTTATTGGAATTGTAACCTCTCCTGGATTTGAGGAGGTCGGGGGTTCGTGGATAACTCCTACAACCGTTTAGGAGTTATACTTTCTCATACAACAGTCACCGGAAGTTATGCGTAAGTTATGGAGTGGTAAAATGTACTTAGTAATTCCCAAGTGTAAAGGTCTCGTCCAGGGGTCTTCATGTGGACGAATCCCTTCAGGACAGGGATGTACGCTTCCCTTGGACGAGTGATGCAGGTTTGTTTTTGTCCAAGGACGACCATGCGCGTTAGCCTCGTCTTCATGCTAGCTTCTGGACGGCTGCTAGTGTGATGACCATTGACGGTCTGAGTATCTTCATCCCTCATCAGTTGCCCCCTCATCCAGGGGTCATGCAACATATCACCAAACTTTGGGACGAGTTTTTTTTTTTTTTTTTAAAGAAGCGTTCCACGTGTCACAATTTCATATGGGGTTGGTCATGTCGACTCACTTCCTCGAGGAAAATGCCACGTGTCACTTTCTCATCGGTTTCGTCATTGCGATTACCGAGACTTTTCCACCTATAAATAGTGGTTTCCCTCTCATGCCCCTCTCACATTTTCAAATTTTCTGTTTTAACATTCTCGTCTATCGCCTCGTCTAGGAGTATTCTCAGTGTCTTAGTATCTTTCCTCTAGAGCCAGGTACTCCCTTTACTCTAACTCTCAAGCTTTCCTTTTTAAGTGTTAGGACGTCCTCAATGGCTTCCTGTTCGTCTAGCAACAGTGTAGACAAGGCCATAGACGAGTATCACGAGTCTTCTAGTTATAGCACCTCTAGTGATGACAGTAGTAGTAGTGGTCACATAATAGAGGAATACACCTCTGGTGTTCCTGGAATTCCTGTCAAAACCTTTCAGGAGAATATTAGGACTAGGACAGCCTCGGGGGCTGATACCTCGACAAGCATCCTGCCGTCTTCCCCTTTGGACGAAGAAGAAACAGTATATAGTTGTGCCATAGAAATCCCTTCCAAGATGGATGAGAAGAGGTTAGACGCTCTTAGGAGCTGGTTCCAAATCCCAGACAATCTGAACCCTAGGTTAGCCGTCCAAGGGGAATGGTGTTGTCAACCCCATTTTGGGATAGGTGTTTACGAAGCTTACCTGTTAGGGGGGCTTAGATTTCCTTTAAATGCCTTCGCCAGGGAATTGCTTACTAGGCTGGGCTTGGGTGTTTGTCAGTTTAACCCCAACGCGTGGAGACTTATTGTCTCTATGCAAGTCTTATGGAGGGAGGTATTTGATGGGAACCGTCCTATCACCGTGGACGAGTTCCTGTACTGTTATAAACCCTTCGAGATAAGTCAATCTCTAGGCTTTTATCAGTTTATAGCTAGGGGCAATGACTGTAGGTTGATTAAGTCTTTGCCTTCGTCTGATAGAAACTGGAAGACAGAATTTTTCTTTCTCTCTGGTTTCTGGGCGGGGCATCCTATCAAGGTTGGTTGAGATGTATTTGCTCCTTATACTAGAGAATTAGAGAACCTTCGTCAAGAAGGTATGTCATGTTTTTCCTTCATTCTTTTTTATTGATCTTGTTGTGTTTTATCTTTAAACAGTGGTCTAACCTTAATTTTTCTCTTCTTTTTTCAGCTGTTCGACGTCCTTCTTTGAGTAAGTTCCACCGTGATTACGTCCACAAGGCTCGTCTACACCCTGAGAGAGATTTTCACTCGTTGGTGACCCTTCAACGCCTACACAGGTGAGGACTTGGCCCTGATCCGTCTGTCGAAGCCCTTGCGCACGAACAAACCGTCCATAAACGTGAGTGCTTTTCTTACTTAAGATATATGTATTTTTCATTTTTATTTTTTTATTATTATTTATTTATTTATTTTTATTTTTAGGAATGGCAACCATGAAAGAAAATAAGGGAAAGGAGGTGATCGACGAGACGGCTAGACCTGAAGTTCAACCCCAGCCTCATCCTGCTGCTGGAGACAAGAGGAAGTGCCTGTCCAAAAACATGGACCTGGGAAGCTTGCCCAACCGTCAGGGGAAGAAGACCAAGCATGGGTCATCCAGGCCCGAGACTGCCAGGTCTGAACCTCCTTCCTCCCTGCCGTCCATCACAATCGTCGACATAGACTCGTCTAAGCCTGTTGGCATTGCTCCGTCCAAGTCCTATGCTCCTGCTTCATCCCAACCTCCTCAAAGGATTTCTACAAACTTATTGGAGAATGAGGATTTGGCTTCGGAATGATTCCAAGAGGCTGTGATAGGCGAGGACGTGGCTGCGTGCTATGACATGTGTTTGAGGGAGTTTGAGCACTCCGATGCCCACGACCTTTTTAAGGTGAGCACCTTTGTTTCGCCCTACTTTAGCCATGTTATCAATTGTCATTTTTGTCTCTTAAACCTTCTCATCTTCTATGTAAGCAATGTCGAAGTTCATAGCTGCGTCCAGACAGGCCACGGAGATGGACAAGAAGAGGATCCTTCTGGAGAAGAGGATAGAAGAGATAAAAAATGACTGCAAGACTTGGGCTGAGGTGGCGAAAAAGGCCAAGGACGAGGCTAAGGGGTTGAGTTCTTTGGTGGAGGAGTTAAAATCCGATGCTGCTAGGAAGGACGACTGTCTTGACTTTCTTCAAAAGAAGAATGACGAGCTAAGTCTCCTCCTCAAGAAAGCTAAAGACGACGCAGTGGAGGAGTTCAAAGCATCCAAGGAGTTTACTGACCTGCTGGACACTAACTATGCAACAGGGTTTGAAGATTTTAGGATGGACACTATAGACAACTTTCCTGTAGTTGACTTTAGCTCCATTAAACTTAACCTTGGCGCTGCTACAAGCTCTCTCTTCCAAACAGGCTCAGACGATGTTAACATTGAGGACGATGCCTCCACTAAACCAGCTCAGAACGACCCCAGCGTTAATGCCCCCCCTTCTTGATAGCAATTTTTCAAATTAGTGCTATGGTTTATTTTGTTTTTCTTTTGGTCTGTTGTTTTTGGACCCCTTCTTCTTTTTCTTTTTTTCCTTAAAATTTATTAGAGTACAATTACCTCATCTAGAGTACTCTCGACGAGCTTATTAACAATTGTCTTTTAAGGCTTATTTTATAAAGGTTTTTGGACGGTGGTCGTCTACCCTTTTTAATTTCTAATGAATGTTTATTTTCATCTGTTATTGTTGTTGCATGGACGAGGTTATGTTTTTTTTTCCCCATTAAATGTTTTTGGCTTTTAAACAGTGAGCGTGCCAAGTGTTGTATGGTCGTCCATGGACTTTTCCCTATGGACGACCTACCTATACATGGACGTCTTTGTTTGCCATTTTAATTTTTCAAAGTATTACATGCCTTAGAAATGAAAATGATGATCATGCCTTTTTCCCTCATCCATGGGCCAGACAGTTGGCATTTGTCTTTCGTCTAGACATTCTTAATTTTTTCTTTGTCCTAGAATACCTGGGCGTTTTGGCCAGGTGCTCGTCCATGGACTAGCTTCACTGTGGCCTTTCCTCGTCCGTTTGGTTTCAGACGAGCATGCCTTAGCTTATTTTTCCTTCGCTTGATCCCCATTTTGAGGAAAGATCGTGAATGTTGCATCCCTGCGTCCAGAGATTTTCATTCTTCTTGGGCTTTTGCCCCCACTTCCAGGTATTATTATGGAAATTAGATTTATGCATTAAATACATAAGAAATCCAAACCATATTATTACATGAACATTGTCCACAAACGTGGCACATGCTTATAAGCTAGTGCCTTATTAAAATACTTAAGAAAAATACATAACCTTGTCTTTCATAAGCTGGTCTGTAAGTGGTGTAAAAGTTTAAGAACTAGTGCACTTTTTATTCTTAACACACACCATAGTAGTAGTAAGAACACAACAGTAAATATAAGTGAACACACAGATCATAGCTGTAACTTTACTATTGACTTCCCTCATCCCTGCTTATTACTAATAGTACCTCCTTAGGCGTTCCACGTTCCAGGGATGCTCCAACCTCCATCCGTCCAGAGCTTCCAGGTAGTAAGACCCCTGCCTCTTGCAGTTGATTACCCTATAGGGTCTTTCCCAATTAGGTCCCAATTTTCCATGAGTTGGGTTCCTAGTTGCCAAGGAGACTCTTTTGAGAACAAGGTCCCCAACACTGAACCATTTGGGTTTTACCATGACATCATGCTGCCTAGCCATAAGATTCTTGTATCTCTGTTGTCCTTTGCTCCGCATCCATTCTCACCTCGTCAATAAGATTGAGGTCAAGACGGAGTTGTTCCACACTCTCTCTTTCCTGATACTTCGTCACTCGGTGGTTAGCCATATGAACTTCTGTCGGTATGACGGCTTCACTTCCGTAGGCTAGCTTAAAGGGGGTCTCTCCTGTCGGAGTTCGTACAGTCGTCTTGTAGGCCCAAAGAACACCTAGTAGCTCGTCTGGCCATATCCCTTTTGCCCCCTCGAGTCGAGTCTTGATGATTTTTAGCAGGGATCGGTTCACTACTTCTGCTTGTCCATTTGCCTATGGATGGGAGGGTGAGGAATAGTGATTCTTTATCCCAAAATGATTGCAAAATTCCCTGAAGGGTGCGTTGTCAAATTGATGTCCGTTATCTGATACTAATACCCTGGGTACTCCGAACCTACATAGAATATTCTTCCATACAAAATTTTTCACGTTTTGCTGAGTGATTGCTGCAAGAGGTTCGGCTTTTATCCACTTAGTAAAGTAATTGATTCCTACCACCAAAAACTTCATTTGTCTGGTTCCCATGGGGAAGGGACCTAGGATATCTAGTCTCTACTGTGCAAAAAGCCACGAGGCCATCATTGGGGTCTGGTACTTTGACGGCCGTCTAGGTACATTGCTATAGCGCTGACACTAGTCACATACCTTGACATAGGCTTTAGAATCTGCCTGCATTGTAGGCCAATAGTAGCCGGCATGGACGATCTTATGTACTAGTGATCTCGCTCCTGAATGATTTCCACATGCTCCTTCATGAACTTCCCTCAAAACATAGTTTGACTCGTTAGGAGCCAAACACCTTAAGTAAGGTTGGGAAAAATCTCGCTTGTACAACACTTCATTTATGAGGACGTACTTGGCTGCCCTGACCCTTAACTTCCTTGCTTCATCTTTGTCTTCTGGGAGTCTCCCATCTTTAAGATAAATTACTATTAGACTCATCCAATTTTCTCCTCCTTCTATCTGCTGTATGTCAAGTATGTCTATGCTTGGCATATATTAGATGTTATCGCACTCGTCTATAACTCCTGCCGAAGCTACTTTTGCCAAAGCATCCGCTTCCATATTTTCCTCCCTGGGGAGTTGAACAAAACTTACTGCTGAAAATTTTTGTGCAAGTCATTTTACTTTGTTGAGGTATTTCTTCATCCGATCTTCCTTAGTATCACACATTCCATTTACTTGGTTGATGACTAGCTGAGAATCTCCTCTGATTGTTATCGACTCCGCCCCTAAGGACTTAGCCAATTCTAATCCTTTGAGTAGAGCTTCATACTCAGCCTCATTGTTGGTGGTTTAATACTGTAGACGGGCCGCATACAACAACTTGTCACCCTCGGGGGACTTCAGTGTAACTCCAATTCCTCCTGCATATAGTGTGGACGATCCATCGACATTAATCACCCATTTTTCAACTCCTTTGTCCTTGTTCAGCTCATCCTAGATAGGGGTGAACTCTGCGATGAAATTTGCTAATGCTTGCGCCTTTATCGCACTCCTTGGAAGGTATCTGATATTGAACTCGCTAAGTTCAACAGCCCACTGTATTAGCCATCTAGCGGCTTCCAACTTGTTCATTGCCTTCTTTATAGGGTGGTCTGTTAGGACGTTGATGATGCGAACTTGGAAATAATGCCTCAACTTCCTAGAAGTCGTGATCAATGCAAAGACTAGTTTCTCTATCATCAGGTATCGTCCTTCCGCTCCCCTTATTGCACGGCTTGTATAATAAACTAGTTTCTGGACTCTCCCCTCTTCTCTAACCAACGTTGAGCTTACTGCGGGTGGGGACACTGCCAAATACAAATACAGCTCTTCTCTAGGTACAGACGGACTCAACAGCGGCGCTGTCATGAGACATGTCTTCAAGTCTTGGAAGGCCCTTTGACACTCGTCCGTCCATTCAAATGCCTTCCTGAGGACTTTAAAGAATGGAAAACATTTGTCAGTAGCTTTCGACACAAACCTGTTGAGGGCGGCGACTCGTCCGGTAAGAAACTGGACTTCCTTGATGTTTTCCAGTGGTTCCATATTCAATATCGTCTGGATTTTGTCCGGATTTGCTTCAATTCCTCTGTGTGAAACCATGAACCCCAAAAATTTTCCCGACGAAACTCTGAGAGCACAGTTGCTTGGATTTAATTTCATGTTATACCGCCGCAGTGTATCAATGGTCTCTTAAAGGTCGTCCAGATGATTGTCCTCGTCCTTGCTTTTCACCAACATGTCGTCTACATAAACCTCCACATTTCGCCCGATTTGAGAACGGAACACGTGGTTAACCAGCCTTTGGTAAGTTGCCCTTACGTTTTTCAACCCAAAGGGCATCACTTTGTAGCAATACAACCCTTGGCTTGTAACAAATGAGGTTTTTTCTTGATCTGCTTTATCCATCTTTATTTGGTTGTAACCTGAGAAGGTGTTCATGAAGCTAAGGACTCTGTGACCTACCGTCGAGTCCACCAACTGGTCAATGCGTGGCAATGGGTAACTATCCTTGGGGCAAGCTTTGTTTAAGTCAGTGAAGTCCATGCACATTTGCCACTTGCCATTAGCTTTCTTCACCATGACCACGTTCGCTAACCAGTCTAGATAATACACTTCTCAGATGAACTCTGTGGCAACCAACTTCTGTACTTCTTCCTTGATGGCATTGTCTCGCTCAGGAGCGAAAACCCTTTTCTTCTGGCGCACTAGTTTTGAATAAGGACACACGTTCAGGCTATGAGTAATAACACTTGGATCAATGCCAGACATGTCTTCATGACTCCATGCAAAGACGTCGAGGCTTTTCTTCAAAAACCGAACCAAAGCTTGCTTTGCCCCTTCTTCCATACTCGCCCTAATTCTAGTGAACTTCTCAGGCTGATTCTCTTCCAAAGGGATGTCTTCTAACACTTCAGTGGGTTCGGCTGTGATCCTTCTCCCGTCTATACTCATTGCCTGCATATGCTCGTCCATCGCCAGTATGGCTAAGCAGCATTCTCTAGCGGCCAATTGATCTCCTTGTACTTGGCCCACTCCGTGCTCAGTAGGAAATTTGATGGACAAGTGGTAGGTAGAGGTTACCGCCATCCAGTTGTTCAGAGTTGGTCTTCCAATAATTTCATTGTATGACGATGCATAATCAACAACAAGGAAATTTACCTCCTTAGTTATCTGCTGTGGATATGTTCTGACGACCACTGGTAATGTGATGGAGCCTACCGGTTGTACATTCATTCCTCCGAATCCCACCAATGGCGAATTCACTGGTCGAAGCTAATCTCGTCCTAGCCTTATTTGCTGGAAGGCGGGGTAGTATAGAATGTCTACAGAAATGCCATTGTCTATTAACGCCGTCCTGGTCTTGTAGTCATAAATGAGTAGGGCGATGACTATTGCGTCATCGTGTGGGTGGTGGAGTCGTCCTGCTTCCTCGTCTGTGAACGTAACAGCTTGCTCGTCCACTTCCCTCGTCTTAGAAGGTTGTCCAGACAGCTGGATGTTCTACACTACCTTCAGGTACATCTTCTTCGACTTGGACGACTGCGCTGTCGAGTTTCCTCCTATAATTACCCTTATCTCTTCTAGTGGGGGTCGTGATGACTCCTCCACCTTAGCTTTCAGTTTCTCATATCTCTGGTCTCGTCCAAGGAAGTTCCTTAGCTTTCCTTGTCTAATGAGATTCTCTATCTGCTGCTTCAAATCAAAGCACTCGTCCATGTCATGCCCGTGGTCTCTATGAAAGCGGCAGTACTTGCTCCTATTGCGCTTGTTAGGATCTCCTTTGATTTTATCCGGCCACTTCAAGGGCGGATCATCCTTGATCTGCATAAGAACCTGCTCTAGTGGCATAGTTAAGGGCGTGTATTGCTGATTCGTTACTCAGGAACTTGCCTTCTTACCATCCTTGTCTTTTCTCTTGTCTACTCGAGCCTTCTTTTGACGAGGTCCCTGATCTGAGTAACGCTGGTGGCCTACTTCGGAGCGCTCTGCTCTCTTTCTCTTCTTGGCTATAATAGCATCCTTAGCATTCATGAAATTCTAGGCCGAATGGACGAGTTCGGCCATAGTTTGTGGTTCCTGCTCGTAGAGCTTATGGATGAACAAGTCAGAATTGACCCCATTATGAAAGGTGGCCAATAATAACTTGTCGTCCATTTTTTCTACTGTCAAGGCTTCCCTATTAAATCGAATGATGAAGGACCATAAACTCTCATTCTCTCATTGCTTTATAGTCAGCAAACTAGAAGAGGATCGCTTGTGGCGTTGTCCCCCAATGAAGTTATTGACAAACAACTTACTCAACTCTTCAAACGATCCCACTATGTTTGGGGATATTTTACTAAACCACACCCGCACTGGCCCCTTAAGAGTGGTAGGGAAAGCTCTGCACATAATCTCATCTGGGACCCCTTGAAGGTGCATGGTCATCTTAAAAGTAGCAATATGGTCACATAGGTCACGATTTCCATCATACGAATCCAAGGAAGGCATTTTGAATTTCGGGGGTAGAGGATGACTGTTGATGGAAGCTATGAAAGGGGAATCTGTTCGGTGAACCATATCATCCAGTGGGTTTGCCCGCCTCATGTTCTCCCTTATCTCATCCATGGCTTTTCTCATCTGGTCCATCTCTCTTTCCAAGTGTGGTACTCTTCTTGAAGCGGTGCCCCTTGTTTGATTTTCGGACTCGACATTTTCTCCTCCACCTTCCTGACTCTGGGCTCGTCGCTCTGTGTGCCCATTTTGGCACTGCCTCCTAAGGTTGATCTCTCTATTCAACTCCTGATTCTGACGGGTCAGTTCTGCCATAGCGACGGCCATGGATTGTATATGTTGAATAGAAGGCGGTTGCATGACAGGCGCCGACCTGCGATCACAAAGGGGATTGCTAGAAGCATCCCTACTCTCCTGGTGGCCTGGGCTAGTAGCCCTAGATCTTGTTCAAACCATTCAGCCTTTTGTCTAGGAAAGGCTAATCCTTGACAACAAAAACAGATAGTCAAATGAAAAGAACAGTGAATAGTCTCTTTCCCACAAACGGCGCCAACTGATGATGTAAAGAAAATCAGTGGGATGGATGCTTCAGACTTGAAAGGACCACTTAATCTCTTAATGGCCTGAAAAAGAAAGAAAAGCAATCAAAGGTAACCGGGGTTGCCGACCAAGAACCCTCCGATGGCGAAGTTAGTTTTCTCTCTATATTTTTGGAATTCCAACTTTTTGGGAGTAGTTAAAACGTACCTTTCATTGGTCTGAACGGGTATTTATATAGTGTCCTAGGAGCAGTTATTGGAATTGTAACCTCTCCTAGATTTGAGGAGGTCGAGGGTTCATGGATAACTCCAACAACCGTTTAGGAGTAATATCTTCTCAAACAATAGTCACCGGAAGTTATGCGTAAGTTACGGAGTAGTAAAATGTACTTAGTAATTCCCAAGTGTAAAGGTCTCATCCAGGGGTTTTCATATGGACGAATCCCTTCAAGACGGGGATGTGCGCTCCCCTTGGACGAGTGATGGAGGTTTGTTTTCGTCCAAGGATAATCATGCGCGTTAGCCTCGTCTTGATGCTAGCTTCTGGACGGCTGCTGGTGTGATGACCATGGACGGTCTGAGTATCTTCATCCCTCATCAAATACAAAAATTTCAGCCTCAAAATAGATCCAATATTCATACAAGTACGTAGTAGTATTTTAAGTGCCCAGTACATACGGGCAACGGGTCGACTCTCTTTGTCATGCTTTACTTACATGGATAAGGGTTATGGATTACACCCTCCTAAAAGTAAGTTTCATTTTTGTCCACTTTATTATTTTGTTCTTCCATACTAAATAAATTTATTTGTTGACCCCTTCTACATTATTGTTCGTCGGTATCTTACTCCAGGCCTCTGCATAGCCAATTCAAAAAATGAAAGTCACTTTTATGGGGAGCAGGACCACCAGTGAAATTTTAGTTTAGTTCGAATGGTTGAGAAGTATATTTAATGGACATAGCCATAATGAAATATAAATAGTTTGAAATGTGTTTTCAATTGCATAAATATTTTTGTTATTTTCTTTGCGTGGGTAAGGTACTTTTAGCGAGGAAAATTGTAAGGAGAACTTATTATAGTAAAAAACTTCATGCAGTTATGGAAAATTTGAGACTAGGCATTCCTGATAAAACAATGGTATTCTTATCTCGTGGTTTCCTAATCAATTTCTTTACAACGATGAGAGAAGCTACTATTTGACACGTAATATTTGGTTCAATCCTAGTTCAGAAAAATCGCTATGCCATCAAAAAGCATGCAGTTATCTGCTACAAAGGTCGAATAAATATAGGTCGAATGATTTATGTAGTTTTTATTGGGTTACGTAAGTTTGCTACATTAACAAATGAAATCCTTAAATAATTTTTTGGATGCAAGTGTTATGTGCGGTCTCCTAATTCTCTCCATGGTGTTTTTTTTTTAACTTTTGAGTTTTATTCAAATTGCACCGAAATTATCCTAGACATTTACTTAGTAACTCATTCCACAAGGTTGGAATCTACCTAGCGCATTTTGAATATTGAGTTACACTGATTATCGTATAGGGTATTTGGTAGTGGATTTAAGTTTTTACTATGTGGGTTTTCCCCCTCTTATGTGATATGCATAATAACTATTAACATTTTTTTATATAATTTAATTTCCCAACCCATTAGACGAAATGCTCCCTAAAGCCTGCCAGGTAGTCAGTGGTCTACGGTCAAACGGATTTACTCATATGTTTTCTTGTGTTTTAGTCTGATTTGATGAATATTTATGTAAATCAGTACCCAGAGCCTCTGCACTTCTTGGGATGCCTCCAGAAAAGTTGGTGCAAAAACGTAACCATATGTTTATGTTTACACATAACCATATAGTTACGTTTAAGTTTAAACATTTCCATATCATCAAATCCCAAAGTATTTTTTACCAACTCTAACGCTTGAAATTTGTTGGATATAATATCAAACAAAATTATTCAAAACTGTAAAATTCTAATCCAGAATATAATTCGTTAATTATTTTTGAATTTTAATTCCTTAATTTTAGAGCACCTAGTGCGTTTTTGCTAGTCTTTATATTTGCAAAGTTTATTGGCAAAAAATTTGGCCTTCTGGTGGTATTTAGACATGGGAAGAAAGGCTCTTTCTATTTTCATTTGCCTCCATTATGATTGTAATGATACTTAATGAGTTCCTTTTCCTCCACAAAAATTTCAGCCTCAAAATAGATCCAAAATTCCTACAAGTACGTACTAGTATTTCAAGTTCCCAGTAAATACGAGCAATGGGTCGACTCTCTTTGTCATGCTCTACTTACATGGATAAGGGTTATGGATTACACCCTTCTAAAAGTAAGTTTCATTTTTGTCCGCTTTATTATTTTGTTCTTCCATACTAAATAAATTTATTTGTTGACCCCTTCTACATTATTGTTCATCGGTATCTTACTGCAGGCCTCTGCATAGCCAATTCAAAAAATGAAAGTTACTTTTATGGGGAGCGGGGCTACCAGAGAAATTTTAGTTTAGTTCGAATGGTTGAGAAGTATATTTAATGGACTTAGCCATAATGAAATATGATGATGCAAGGAAAATTAGTAGGCTGGATGCTCCGGATTTGAAAGGACCACTCGCTCTCTAATGGCCTGAAAAACAAAGGAAAACGATTAAAGGTGACTGGGATCGCCAGCCAAGAACCCTCCGATGGTAAAGTTAGTTTTCTCTCTATATCTTTAGAGTTCCAATTTCTTGGGAAAATGTTTAACGTACCTTCCATTGGTCTGAATGGATGTTTATATAGTGCCCTGGGGGCAGTTATTGAAATTGTAACCTCCCCCAGATTTCAGGAGGTCCGGAGTTCTTGGATAACTCCCATAACCACCTGATAGTTGCATTTTCTCACACAACGGTCATCGGAAGTTATGCGTGTATTACGGAATGGTGAAGTGTATTTTAGTAATCCAAGTGTACGTTTTCGTCCAGGGGTCCTCGTGTGGACGAGTCTAGTCAGGACGAGGTGGTCGTCTTCTCAGGACGAGAGACGTGGGTTCGACTTCGTCCATGGACGGCTATGGCGTTAGCTCCCGCCTTGATGCTTTCTTTTGGACGGCTGATGGTGTGGATGACCGTGGACGATCTAGAGTACTTCATTCCTCATCAGTTGCCCCTCGTCCAAGGGTCATGCAGTGTATCACCAGATTTTAGGATGAGTTTTTTTTTTTTTTTCGTACCATGTGTCATACTTTCTTCGGTGGTTGGCCACGTTGATTCATTCCTTCGAGGCAGGTGCCACGTGTTGTTTTTTCATTGGTCTCGTCGTTGTGGATATCGAGATTTTTCTACCTATAAATAGTGGTTTCCCTCTCGTGCCCCTCTCACTTTTTCAGATTTTCTGTTTTGACATCCTCGTCCATCACCCCGTCTAGGAGTATTCTCAACGTCCTTAGTGTCTTCTGTCTAGAGCCAGGTATTCTCTTTACTTCAACTCTCAAACTTTCCTTTTTAAGTGTTAGGACATCTTAAATGGCTTCCTGTTCGTCTAGTGACAGCGTAGTCAAAGCCATAGACGAGTATCACGACTCTTCTAGTTATGATACTTCCAGTAACAATAGCAGTAGTAGTGGTCACACAACACAGGAATATACCTCTGGCGTCCCAGGAATTCCCATCGAGACCTTACAAGAAAATGTTAGGACGAGGGCAGCTTCTGGAGCTGACACTGAAGGAAAAATTCTGGTTTTGTATTTCATACAAAACAAATAGCGGAAGCAACAAACAAGGATCTATTTCATTCATGATTGATAACGTGCACTATGTAAATTTTAGAATTTAAGAACAAGATAGCGTACCTTGGTGTGACGAAATTCAAAACAAAGATTAGAAGCACTTGGGAACACTTTTAATCTTCACTCCAATTCCACTTTACGCCCAAGATGTGTGGTCTCTCAATCAGTTTTCAAGGGAGAATGAAAGTGTGTCTCACACTCTCTCACACACCGTTTCTTATTTCTCTTTTTTTCACCCATCAAAATGTTGTATGTTTCTCCCTTTATAACTAACTAATTATCTAATTGGGCTGGCCTATTGGGCCTTCCAATTGGGCTTTAGTGTGTGGCTTGGAGTGGGACCAAAAGGGACCAATAAGAAACTAGCTCCAATGGGCCTTGGGCTTTTCCATCAACTCTTGACAAGTCCAAAGTTACCATTAATTATATTTAATGCCACTATATAAATATAATTGCACTCTAGGTCTTATTAATAAATTATATCCCAAGACTTTATTATACATGCAACCCCTTCATAAAATATTCGTAGTAACACAAAGTCATCAACTCTTGACAAGTCCAAAGTTACCATTAATTATATTTAATACCACTATATAAATATAATTGCACTCTAGGTCTTATTAATAAATTATATCACAAGACTTTATTATACATGCAACCCCTTCATAAAATATTCGTAGTAACACAAAGTCATAAATGTAGACTGCCACTTTGTAAATTACTACATCTTATCCTTGAGTACCCGGTTTAATCCTTTAAAGTTATTCATTATATATTTATGAAATCCAATTTCATAAATATATACTTTAGTAATTTCTTACTAAAGTGGTTAGGCCTAACTCTCTGAATAACTGAAACCATTAAACTTATCTCAAGGGAATATTTTATATCTCCAGGGAATATTTTATATCTCCATCAAGAGACTATGAATTCCATCTTGAGAATATATGTTCCATCAACACTAAATGTGGCTGCCCAACATACTGAGGTTTTGACCGTTACTTCAGATCTAACTCCTAATATATCAAAGCAACCTACACTTCATGATCAGGTCCATTATTCTCTCAGGATTAAGAGTTCATGCAAATAGAAGTCGTGAGATTTATTATTCAATTGACAATCATTAGGAGAATAATAAATCTCACAGCGGTCCTGTTCAATATGTCTAAACTCTTAAAACATATCAACATATCAACTAGAAGTCTCCACTTCCATGATCAAGACAAATCATCTTAGTTGATACGTTATAGTCTTCGCAGATGAAATGCCCAATTTCATCACCGACTACGAACTATAAATTCTGAATTTACAAAGAACTTGTGATTTACATCTTCTGTGACTTTTCACATAAATCGCATACAATGCATCTCATGGACTATATGATAATGTCCCATATTCATGTTACCATTATTTTAGATAATAATAAAATAACTTTATCAATCACAATATTAAGTCATACATCATGTCATACATAATGTAATACATAATATCATACATAGCATCATACAATAGGATTTAAGGGCATTAATCCTAACAGACACCTCGACGAGTTTCCCGCCGTCCTCCCCTTTGGACGAAGAGGAAACTGTATATAGTTGTGCTATAGAGGTTCCTTATAGGACAGACGAGAGGAGGTTAGATGCTCTTAGGAGTTGGTTCCAAATTCCTGACGACCTAAACCCTAGGTTAGCTGTCCGAGGTGAATGGTGTTGCCAGCCTCATTTTGGAATAGGCGTTTACGAAGCTTACTTGTTAAGGGGGCTCAGACTTCCTTTGAATGCCTTTGCTAAGGAATTACTCACTAGGCTAGGCTTGGGAGTGTGTCAGCTTAACCCCAACGCATGGAGACTAATTGTCTCTATGCAAGTCTTATGGAGGGAGGTATTTGACGGGAACCGTCCTATCACCGTGGACGAGTTCTTGTATTGTTATAAACCCTCTGAGATAAGTCAATCTCTAGGTTTCTATCAGTTTACAGCTAGGGGCAATGACTGTAGATTGATTAAGTCTTTGCCCTCGTCTGACAAAAACTGGAAGACAGAATTTTTCTTTGTCTCTAGTTTCTGGGCGGGGCATCCTATCGAGATTGGTAGAGATGCATTTGCCCCTTACAATGGAGAATTAGGGAACCTTCGTGGAGAAAGTATGTTATGTTTTTTTTTTTTATTGTTTTGTCATATTTCATATAGTGGTCTAACCTTAATTTCCCTCTTCCTTTTTCAGCTGTTGGACGTCCTTCTTTGAGTAAGTTCCACCGTGATCGCGTCCACAGGGCTCGTCTACACCCCGAGAGAGATTTTCACTCATTGGTTACCCTTCAATTCCTGCACAAGTGGGGACTTGGCCCTGATCCGTCTGTTGAAGCCCTAGCACATGAACAAACCGTCCGTAGATGTGAGTGCTCTTCTTAAAGATATATGTATTTTTCATTATTATTATTATTTATTTATTTGTATGTATATGTGTTCACATTTTTTTTTTTTTAGGAATGGTAACCATGAAGGGGAATAAGGGAAAGGAGGTGATCGACGAGGCGGCGAGACCTGAAACTCAAACCCAGCCTCATCCTGGTGCTGGAGACAAGAGGAAAAATTGTCCAAGCACTTGGACTTGGCTAGCCTGCCCAGTCGTCGGGGAAAGAAGGCTAAGCATGGGTCGTCCAGGCCCGAAACTGCTAGGCTTGATCCTCCTTCATCCCAGCCGTCCGTCCCAGTCATCGACATCGACTCGTCCACGCCTGTCAGCGTCACTCCGTCCAAGTCCCCTGCCCCTGATTCGTCCCAGTCTCCTCAAAGGATATTTACAAATTTGCTGGAGAACGAGGATTTGGCTTGGGAACGATTCCAAGAGGCTGTGAAAGGCGAGGACGTGGCTGTGTGCTATGACATTTCTTTGAAGGAGTTCGAGCACTCCGGCATCCACGATCTTTTTAAGGTAACCATTTTTGCCTTATCTTGGTTTGGCCATGTTATCCAACATTATTTTTATCTTTTTAACCCTCTTATCTTCCATGTAGGCAATGTCAAAGTTCATAGCTACGTCCAAGCAGGCCACAGAGATGGACAGGACGAGGATCCTTCTAGAGAAAAGAATAGAAGAGATCAAGAAAGACTGCAGGACTTGGGCCGAGGTGGCAAACAAGGCCAAGGACGAGGCTGAGGAGTTGAAGGCTTTGGTGGGGGAGCTGAAATCTGACGCTGCCAGGAAGGACGACCGTCTCGACCTTCTTCAAAAGAAGAATGACGAGCTGAGTCTTCTTCTTAAGAAAGCTAAGGATGAGGCAGTGGAGGAATTCAAAGCGTCCAAAGAGTTCATTGACCTGCTGGACATGAACTACGTAGCAGGGTTTAAGGATTTTAGGATGGACGCTATAGACAACTTTCCTGGAGTTGACTTTAGCACCATCAAACTCAACCTTGGCACTACTACAAGTTCTCTCGTTTACACAGGCTCAGACGATGTCAACATCGAGGATGACGCTTCCACCAAACCGGCTCAGGACGACCCCAACATTGATGCCCCCCCCTCTTGAAGAAATTTTTTTTTTCTTAACTAGTGTTATTGTTGTTTGGCTTTCTCTTCTTCTTTTTTATTTATTTATTTAAAATGTATTCAAGTAAAATTATCTTGTCTAGAGTGTTCTGGACGAGTTTATTAACAATTGCCTTGAAATGCTTATTTTATAAGGGTTTTTGGACGGTGGTCGTCTACCCTCTAGACTAAAGAATATTTTCTTTATCTGTTACCTATTGTATGGACGAGCTTATACATTGTTATCATTTATGCAATTATCTTTTAAACAATGTTCTAAGTGTTGAATGATCGTCTACACAATTTCTTTATGGACGACCGACTTAGGACAATAATGATGACTGCATTGCTTTTGCTTGTCCTTTAGGCAATTTTACTCGTCTTCTCGCAAGGAGTTCATAACGTTTATGTTTTACTCATCTTGACTTGCTGCTCGTCTTTGGAATGCTATACCTTAATGCCTACTTTCTTTCTTAGACGAGTGGGCCTTAGCCTTTTCTTTATGCTTTATACTCATTTAAAGGAAATCTTGAACGAGCATGCCTTAACTTTTTTTTTATTTTTAAATCCTTATTTAAAGGAAAGCTTTGGACGAGTATGCCTTAGCTTATTTCTCTTTACTTTATCCTTATTTAAAGGAAAGCTTTGGACGAGTATGCCTTAGCTTATTTCTCTTTGCTTTATCCTTATTTAAAGGAAAGCTTTGGACGAGTGTTTCTACGTCCGAAGATTTCTATTCGTCTTAGGCTTTTGCCCCTTCTGTGGGTATTATTATGGAAACTAGATCTATGCATCAAATACATAAGAAATACAAACCATATTATTACATGAACATTTTTCACAAACGTGGCACATGCTTATAAGCTAGTGCCTTATTAAAATATTTAAGAAAAATACATAACCTCGTCTTTCATAAGCTGGTCTGTAAGCGGTGCAAAAGTTTAAGAACTAGTGCACTTTTTATTCATAACACACCATAATAATAGTAAGAACACAACAGTAGATATAAGTAAACACGCAAATCATAGATGTAACTTTGCCACTGACTTCCCTCGTCCCTGCTTATCACTGATAGTACCTCCTCAAACGTTCCACGTTCCAGGGATGCTCTAACTTCCGCCCGTCCAGAGCTTCCAGGTAGTAAGACCCCTGCCTCTTGCAGTTGATTACCCTGTAGGGTCCTTCCCAATTGGGTCCCAATTTTCCATGAGCTGGGTTCCTAGTTGCCAAGGAGACTCTTTTGAGGACGAAGTCCCCCACACCTAACCATCTGGGTTTCACCATGGCATCATACTGTCTGGCCATAAGGTTTTTGTACTTTGCTGTCCTTTGCTCCGCATCCATTCTTACCTCGTCAATAAGATCGAGGTCAAGACGAAGTTGTTCCCCATTCTCTTTCTCCTGGTACTCCATCATTCGGTGACTAGCCATATGAACTTCTGCTGGGATGACAGCTTCACTTCCGTAGGCTAGTTTAAAGGGGGTCTCTCCTGTCGGAGTTCGTAGAGTCGTCCTATAGGCCCAAAGAACACTTGGTAGCTCGTCTGGCCATATCCCTTTTGCCCCCTCAAGCCGAGTCTTGATGATTTTCAGCAGGGATCAGTTTACTACTTCTGCTTATCCATTTGCCTGTGGATGAGAGGGTGAGGAATAGTGATTCTTGATCCCAAAATGATTGCAAAAGTCCCTGAAGGGCGTGTTGCTAAATTGACGTCCGTTGTCCGATACTAATACCCTGGGTACTCCAAACCTACATAGAATATTCTTCCATACAAAATTTTTCACGTTTTGCTGAGTGATTGATGCAAGAGGCTCGGCTTCTACCCACTTGGTAAAGTAATCAATTCCTACCACCAAAAACTTCATTTGTCGAGTTCCCATGGGGAAAAGGCCTAGGATATCCAGTCCCCACTGTGCGAAGGGCCATGGGGCCATTATTGGGGTCTGGTACTCTGACGGCTGTCTAGGTACATTGCTATAGCGCTGACACTAGTCACATACCTTGACATAGGCTTTAGCATCTGCCTGCATTGTAGGCTAGTAGGAGCTGACACGGACGATCTTATGGACTAGCGACCTTGCTCTTGAATGATTTCCACATGCTCCTTCATGAACTTCCCTTAGAACATAGTTTGACTCGTCAGGAGCCAAGCACCTTAAGTAAGGTTGGGAAAAACCTCGCTTGTACAACACTTCATTTATGAGGACGTACTTGGCTGCCCTGACCCTTAACTTTCTCGCTTCATCCTTGTCTTCTGGAAGCCTTCCATCTTTGAGATAAATCATTATTGGACTCATCCAATTTTCTCCTCCTCCTATCTGCTGTATGTCAGGGATGTCTATGCTCGGCATATATTGGACGTTGTCACATTCGTCTGTAACCCTTGCCGAAGCTGCTTTTGCCAAGGCGTCTGCTTCTGTATTTTCCTCCCTAGGTAGTTGAACAAAACTTACAGCTGAAAATTTTCGTGCAAGTCGTTTCACTTTGTTGAGGTTTTTCTTCATTCGACCTTCCTTAGTATCACACATTCCATTTACTTGGTTAATGACCAGCTGAGAATCTCCTTTGATTGTTACTGACTCCGCCCCTAAGGACTTAGCCAATTCCAATCCCTTGAGTAGAGCCTCGTACTCAGCCTCGTTGTTGGTAGTTTGATACTGCAGACGGACTGCATACTCCAGCCTGTCACCCTCAGGGGACTTCAGTATAACTCCGATCCCTCCTGCATACAGTGTGGACGATCCGTCTACATTAATCACCCACCTTTCAATTCCTTCGTCCTTGTCCAAGTCGTCCTGGCTGGGGGTGAACTCTACGATGAAATCTACTAATGCCTGCTCCTTTATCGCACTCCTTGGGAGGTATCTGATATCAAATTCACTGAGCTCAACAGCCCACTGTACCAGCCGTCCAGCAACTTCCAACTTGTCCATTGCCTTCTTTATGGGATGGTCTGTTAGGACGTTAATAATGTGTGCCTGGAAATAATGCCTCAGCTTCCTAGAAGCCGTGATCAATGCAAAGGCTAGTTTCTCCATCATCGAGTATCGTCCTTCTGCTCCTCTCATTGCATGGCTTGTGTAATAGACCGGTTTCTAGACTCTCCCCTCTTCTCTGACCAACGCTGAGCTTACTGCGTGTGAGGACACTGCCAAATACAAATACAACTCTTCCCCAGGTACAGATGGACTCAAAAGCGGCGCTATCATGAGATATGTCTTCAAGTCTTGGAAGGCCCTTTGACACTCGTCCGTCCATTCAAATGCCTTCCTAAGGACTTTAAAGAAAGGCAAACACTTATCAGTAGCTTTTGAGACAAACCTATTAAGGGCAGCGACCCGTCCGGTAAGAGACTGGACTTCCTTGATGTTCTTTGGTGGTTCCATATTCAGTATCGCCTGGATTTTGTCCGGATTTGCCTCAATTCCCCTGTGTGACACCATGAACCCTAAAAATTTTCCCGATGAAACTCCGAAAGCACACTTGCTTGGATTTAATTTCATGTTGTACCGCCGCAATGTATCAAAAGTCTCTTGAAGGTCATCCAGATGTTTATCCTCGTCCTGGCTCTTTACTAGCATGTCGTCTACATAAACTTCCACATTTTGCCCGATTTGAGGATGGAACATACGGTTAACCAGTCTTTGGTAAGTCGCCCCTGCGTTCTTCAAACCAAAGGGTATTACCTTGTAGCAATACAACCCTTGGCTCGTAATGAATGAGGTCTTCTCCTGATCCGCTTCATCCATCTGTATCTGGTTGTAACCTGAGAAAGCGTCCATGAAGCTAAGCACTCTGTGACCTGCTGTCGAGTCCACCAACTGGTCAATGCGTGGCAATGGGTAACTATCCTTGGGGCAAGCTTTGTTTAAATCAGTGAAGTCCACGCACATTCACCACTTGCCGTTAGCTTTCTTGACCATGACCACGTTCGCCAACCAATCTGGATAATAAACTTCTCGGATGAACTTCGCAACGACCAACTTCTGTACTTCTTCCTTAATGGCATTATCTCGCTCAGGAGCGAAAATCCTTTTCTTCTGATGCACTGGTTTTGAATAGGGACACACGTTCAAGCTATGGGTAATGACACTCGGATCAATGCCAGGCATGTCCTCATGACTCCATGCAAAGACATCGAGGCTTTTCTTCAAAAACCGGACCAAAGCGTGCTTTGCCCCCTCTTCCATGCTTGCCCCAATTCTAGTAAACTTCTCAGGCTGGTTATCGTCCAAAAGGACGTCTTCTAATACTTCAGTGGGCTCCGCGATCCTTCTCCCGTCTATACTCATTGCCTGCATGTGCTCGTCCATTGCCAGCATAGCTAAATAGCATTCTCTGGCGGCCAACTGATCTCCTTGTACTTGGCCTACTCCGTGCTCGGTTGGGAATTTGATGGACAAGTGGTAGGTAGAGGTTACCACCTTCCAGCTATTCGGAGTTGGTCTTCCAATAATTGCATTATATGACGATGCACAATCAACAACAAGGAAATTTACCTCCTTGGTTATCTACTGTGGATATGTTCCAACGACCACCGGTAATGTGATGGTGCCCACCGGTTGCACCTTCATTCCTCCGAATCCTACCAACGGCGAGTTCACTGGTCGAAGCTAATCTTGTCCTAGCCTTATTTGCGGGAATGCGGGATAGTAGAGAATGTCTGCAGAGCTGCCATTGTCTATCAACACCCTCCTGGTCATGTAGTCAGAGATGAGTAGGGTGATGACTATCGCGTCATCGTGTGGGTGATGAAGTTGTCCTGCTTCCTCGTCCGTGAACATAACGGCCTGCTGGTCTACTTCCCTCATCCTAGGAGGTCATCCGGACAGCTGGATGTTCTGCACCACCTTCAAGTATGTCTTCCTTGACTTGGATGACTGCGCTGTCGGGTTTCCTCCTATAATTACCCTTATTTCTCCTATTGGGGGACGTGATGATTCTTCTACCTTGGCTTTCATTTTCTCATCTCTTTAGTCACGTCCAAGGAAGTTCCTCAGTTTTCCTTGTCTAATGAAATTTTCTATCTGCTGCTTCAAGTCAAAGCACTCGTCCGTGTCATGCCCGTGGTCTCTGTGAAAATGGCAGTACTTGCTCCTATTACGCTTGTTGGGGTCTCCCTTCATTTTATTCGGCCACTTCTAGGACAGATCATCCTTAATCTGCATAAGAACCTGCTCTAATGGCATAGTCATGGGCGTGTATTGTTGATTCCTCGCGGAGGAACTCGCCTTCTTGCCATCCTTATCTTTCCTCTCATCTACCCGAGCTCTCTTTGGACGAGGTCCCTAATCCAAATAACGATGGTGACCCGCTTCCGAGCGTTCTGCCCTTTTTCTTTTCTTGGCTATGATAGCGTCCTCAGCATTCATAAAATTCTGGGCCGAATGGACGAGCTCGGCCATAGTCTGCGGTTCCTGCTCGTAGAGCTTATGAATGAACAAGTCAGAATTGACCCCATTGTGGAAAGCGGCCAGCAATAACTTGTCATCCATCTAGTCCACCGTCAAGGCCTCCCTATTAAATCGGGTGATAAAGGATCACAAACTCTCATTTTCCCCTTGCTCTATAGTCAGTAGACTAGAGGAGGAACGCTTGTAATGCTGTCCTCCAATGAAATTGTTGACAAACAACTTACTCAACTCTTCAAATGATCCCACCGAGTTTGGGGGTATCTTACTGAACCACACTCGTGCTGGTCCCTTAAGTGTGGTGGGAAAAGCTCTGCACATAATCTCGTCCAGGACTCCTTGTAGGTGCATGGTCGTCTTGAAAGTTGCAATATGATCGCAAGGGTCGCGATTTCCATCATACGAGTCCAGAGAAGGCATTTTGAATTTCGGGGGTAGAGGATGACTGTTGATAGAAGCTGTGAAAGGGGAGTTCGTTCGGTGAACCATATCGTCCACTGGGTTTACCCATCTTATATTCTCCCTCATCTCATCCATGGCTTTCCTCATCTGGTCCATCTCTCTCTCCAAGTGCGGCATTCTTCTTGAAGTAGTACCCCTTGTCTGATTCTCAGACTCGACATTTTCTTCTCCTCCTTCCGGACTCGGTGCCCGTCCCTCCATATGCCCATCTTGGCACTGTCTCCTGAGGTTGATCTCCCTATTCAACTCTTGATTCTGACGCGTCAGTTCTGCCATAGTGGCAGCCATGGATTGTATGTGTAGAATAGAAGGCGGTTGCATGACAGGCACTGACCTGCGATCGCGAAGGGGATTACTAGATGCATCCCTACTCTCCTAGTGGCCTGGGCTGGAAGCCCTTGATCTTGTTCGAACCATTCAGCCTTTTATCTAGGACAAAGTAACCCTTGACAACAAAAACACAATCGAATAAAAGAACAGTGAATAGTGTTCATTTGCTCTGTTTCCCACAGATGGCGCCAACTGATGATGCAAGGAAAATCAGTAGGCTGGATGCTCCATATTTGAAAGAACCACTCGCTCTCTAATGGCCTGAAAAACAAAGAAAAACGATCAAAGGTGACCAGGATCGCCGGCCAAGAACCCTCTGATGGTAAAGTCAGTTTTCTCTCTATATCTTTGGAGTTCCAATTTCTTGGGAAAATGTTTAATGTACCTTCCATTGGTCTGAATGGCTGTTTATATAGTGTCCTGGGGGCAGTTATTGAAATTGTAACCTCCCCCAGATTTCAGGAGGTCCAGGGTTCTTAGATAACTCCCATAACCACCTGATAGTTGCATTTTCTCACACAACGGTCATCAAAAGTTATGCGTGTATTACGGAATGGTGAAGTGTATTTTAGTAATCCAAGTGCACGTTTTCATCCAAGGGTCCTCGTGTGGACGAGTCTAGTCAGGACAAGGTGGTCATCTTCTCAGGACAAGAGACGTGGGTTCGACTTCGTCCATGGACGGCTATGGCGTTAGCTCCCGTCTCGATGCTTTCTTCAAGACGGCTGATGGTGTGGATGACCGCGGACGATCTGGAGTACTTCATTCCTCATCAAAATATAAATAGTTTGAAATGTGTTTTCAATTGCATAAATATTTTTGTTATTTTCTTTGTGTGGGTAAGGAACTTTTAGCGAGGAAAACTATAAGGTAAACTTATTATAGTAAAAAACTTCCTGGAGTTATGGAAAATTTGAGACTAGGCATCCCTGATAAAACAACGGTATTCTTATCTCGTGGTTTCCTAATCAGTTTCTTTACAGAGATGAGAGAAGCTACTGTTAGAAATGCAATATTTGGTTCAATCCTAGTTCAGAAAAATCGCTATGCCATCAGAAAGCATGCAATTATCTGCTACAAAGGTTGAATAAATATAGGTCGAATGATTTCTCTAGTTTTTACAGGGTTACGTACGTTAGCTACATTAACGAATGAAATCCTTAAAGAATTTTTTGGATGTAAGTTTTTAACGTTTTTTATTTTGTTTTCTACTATGTGCGGTCTCCTAATTCTCCCTAAGGTGTCATTTTTTTTTTTAAACTTTTGAGTTTTATTCGAATTTCACCGAAATTATCGTAAACATTTACTTAGTAATTCATTCCGCGGGGTTGAAATCAACCTCGTGGATTCTGAATATTGAGTTATACTGATTATCGTATAGGGTATTTGGGAGTGGATTAAAGTTTTTTCTATTTGGGTTTCAACCCTTTTATGTGATATGCATAATAACTATTAACGTTTTTGTATAAAATTTAATTTCCCAACCCATTAGACGAGATGCTTCCTAAAGCCTGCTAGGTATTCGGTGCTCTGCGGTCAAACCGAATTACAATTATATTTTCTTGTATTTTAGTCTGATTTGATGAATATTTATGTAAATTAGCACCCAAAGGCTCTGCACTTCTTGGGATGCCTCCAGAAAAGTAGGAGCAAAAACATAACCATATGTTTATCTTTACACATAACCACATATTTACATTCATGTTTAAACAGTACCATATCATCAAACTCCAATGTATTTTTGATCAACTCTAACACTTGAAATTTGTTGTATATAATATCAAACAAAATTATTCAAAACTGTAAAATTCTAATCCAAAATCTAATTCGTTAATTATTTTTGAATTTTAATTCCTTAATTTTAGGGCACTAAGTGTGTTTTTGCTAGTCTTTATATTTGCAAAGTTTATTGGCACAATATTTGGCCATCTGGTGGTATTTAGACTTGGGAAGAAAGGCTCTTGCTATTTTCATTTGTCGCCATTATGATTGCGATGATACTTAATGAGTTCCATTTTGTCCACAAAAATCTCGGCCTCAAAATAGATCCAAAATTCATACAAGTACGTACTAGTATTTCAAGTGCCCAGTACATACGGGCAACAGGTCGAATCTCCTTGTCATGCTCTACTTACATGAATAAGAGTTATGGATTACACCCTTCTAAAAGTAAGTTTCATTTTTGTTCGCTTTATTATTTTGTTCTTTAATACTAAATAAATTTATTTGTTGACCCCTTCTACATTATTGTTCGTCTCTATCTTACTCCAGGCCTCTGCATAGCCAATTCTAAAAATGAAAGTCACTTCTATGGGGAGCGAGACCACCAGAGAAATTTTAGTTTAGTTCAAATGGTTGAGAAGTATGTTTAATGGACTTAGCCATAATGAAATATAAATAGTTTGAAATGTGTTTTCAATTGCATAAATATTTTTGTTATTTTCTTTGCGTGGGTAAGGGACTTTTAGCGAGGAAAACTGTAAGGAGAACTTATTATAGTAAAAAACTTCATGGAGTTATGGAAAATTTGAGACTTGGCATTCCTGATAAAACAACAGTATTCTTATCTCATGGTTTCCTAATTAGTTTCTTTACAGCGATGAGAGAAGCTACTGTTAGAAACGCAATATTTTGTTTAATCCTAGTTCAGAAAAATTGTTATGCCATCAGAAAGCATGCAGTTATCTGCAACAAAGGTTGAATAAATATTGGTCGAATGATTTATCTAGTTTTTACAGGGTTATGTACGTTAGCTACATTAACGAATGAAATCCTTAAAAAAAAATTTGGATGAAAGTTTTTAATGTTTTTTATTTTGTTTTGTACTATGTGCGGTCTCCTAAATTTCCCCAAGGTGTCTTTTTTTTTTTTCTTTAACTTTTGAGTTTTATTCTAATTTCAATGAAATTATCATAAACATTTACTTAGTAATTCATTCCACGGGGTTGAAATCAACCTCGTGGACTCTGAATATTGAGTTATACTGATTATCGTATAGGGTATTTGGGAGTGGATTTAAGTTTTTGCTATTTGGTTTCACCCCTTTTATGTGATATGTATAATAACTATTAACGTTTTTGTATAAAATTTAATTTCTCAACCCATTAGACGAGATGCTTCCTAAAGCCGGCAAGGTATTCGGTGCTCTGTGGTCAAACCGATTTACTATTATGTTTTCTTGTGTTTTAGTCTGATTTGATGAATATTTATGTAAATCAGCACCCAAAGGCTCTGCACTTCTTGGGATGCCTCTAGAAAAGTTGGAGCAAAAACATAACCATATGTTTATGTTTACACATAACCACATATTTACATTTAAGTTTTTTACCATATCATCAAACTCCAATGTATTTTTGATCAACTCTAACACTTGAAATTTGTTGTATATAATATCAAACAAAATTATTCAAAACTGAAAAATTCTAATCCCGAATCTAATTCGTTAATTATTTTTGAATTTTCATTCCTTAATTTTAGGGCACTTAGTACATTTTTGCTAGTCTTTATATTTGCAAAGTTTATTGGCACAATATTTGGCCATCTGGTGGTATTTAGACTTGGGAAGAAAGGCTCTTGCTATTTTCATTTGTCACCATTATGATTGCAATGATACTTAACGAGTTCCTTTTGGTCCACAAATATTTCAAGCTCAAAATAGATCCAAAATTCATACAAGTACGTACTAGTATTTCAAGTGCCCAGTACATACGGGCAATAGGTCGAATCTCCCTGTCATGCTCTACTTACATGAATAAGGGTTATGGATTACACCCTTCAAAATGTAAGTTTCATATTTGATCGCTTTATTATTTTCTTCTTCTGTACTAAATAAATTTATTTGTTGACCCTTTCTACATTGTTGTTCGTCTGTATCTTACTCCAGGCCTCTGCATATCCAATTCTAATAATGAAAGTCACTTTTATGGGGAGCGAGGCCGCCAGAGAAGTTTTAGTTTAGTTGAAATGCTTGAGAAGTATATTTAATGGACTTAGCCATAATGAAATATATATAGTTTGAAATGGGTTTTCATTGGCACAAATATTCTTATTATTTTCTTTCCGTGGGTAAGTAACTTTTAGCGAGGAAAACTTTAAGGAGAACTTATTACAGTAAAGAACTTCATGGAGTTATGGAAAATTTGAGACTTGGCATTCCTGATAAAACAACAGTATTCTTATCTCCTGGTTTCCTAATCAGTTTCTTTACAGCGAAAAGAGAAGCTACTGTTAGGAATGTAATATTTTGTTCAATCCTAGTTCATTAAAACCGTTATGCCATCAGAAAGCATGCAGTTATCTGCTACAAAGGTTGACTAAATATTGGTTGAATGATTTCTCTAGTTTTTACAGGGTTACGTACGTTAGCAACATTAACGAATGAAATCCTTAAAGAATTTTTTGGATGTAAGTTTTTAACGTTTTTTATTTCGTTTTCTACTATGTGCGGTCTCCTAAATCTCCCAGGGTGTCATTTTTTTTTTTTACCTTTTGAGTTTTATTCGAATTTCACCGAAATTATCGTAAACATTTACTTAGTAATTCATTCCACGAGAATGAAATCAACCTCGTGGATTCTGAATATTGAGTTATACTGATTATCGTATAGGGTATTTGGGAGTGGATTAAAGCTTTTGCTATTTGGGTTTCACCCCGTTTGTGTGATACGTATAATAACTATTAACGTTTTTGTATAAAATTTAATTTCCCAACCCATTAGACGAGGTGCTTCCTAAAGCCTGCTAGGTATTCGGTTCTCTGCGTTCAAACCAATTTACTATTATGTTTTCTTGTGTTTTAGTCTGATTTGATGAATATTTATGTAAATCAGCACCCAAAGGCTCTGCAATTCTTGGGATGCCTCCAGAAAAGTTGGAGCAAAAACATAACCATATGTTTATGTTTACACATAACCACATATTTATGTTTAAGTTTAAACCGTACCATATCATCAAACGCCAATGTATTTTTAATCAACTCTAACGCTTGTAATTTGTTGTATATAATACCAAACAAAATTATTCAAAACTGAAAAATTCTAATCCAGAATCTAATTTGTTATTTATTTTTGAATTTTCATTCATTAATTTTAGGGCATTTAGTACATTTTTGCTAGTCTTTATATGTGCAAAGTTTATTGGCACAATATTTGGCCTTCTGGTGGTATTTATACTTGGGAAGAACGGCTCTTGCTATTTTCATTTGTCTCCACTATGAATGCAATTATACTTATCGAGTTCCTTTTTGTCCACAAATATTTCAACCTCAAAATAGATCCAAAATTGATACAAGTACGTACTAGTATTTCAAGTGCCCAGTGCATACGGGCAACAGGTTAAATCTCCCTGTCTTTCTCTACTTACATGAATAAGGGTTATGGATTACACCCTTCTACAAGTAAGTTTCAGTTTTGATCGCTTTATTATTTTCTTCTTCTATAGCAAATAAATTTATTTGTTGACCCTTTCTACATTATTGTTCGTCTGTATCTTACTTTAGGTCTCTGCATATCCAATTCTAATAATGAAAGTCACTTTTATGTGGAGCGAGGCCACCAGAGAAATTTTAGTTTAGTTCAAATGGTTGAGAAGTATATTTAATGGACATAGCCACAATGAAATATAAATAGTTTGAAATGTGTTTTCAATTGCACAAATCTTTTTGTTATTTTCTTTGCGTGGGTAAGGGACTTTTAGCGAGGAAAACTGTATGGCGAACTTATTATAAAAAAAAACTTCATGGAGTTATGGAAAATTTGAGACTTGGCATTCCTGATAAAGCAACAGTATTCTTATCTCGTGGTTTCCTAATCAGTTTCTTTACAGCGATTAGAGAAGCTACTGTTAGAAAAGTAATGTTTTGCTCAATCCTAGTTCAGAATAATTCTTATGCCATCAAAAATCATGCTGTTATCTGCCACAAAGGTTGACTAAATATTGGTCGAATTATTTCTCTTGTTTTTACAGGGTTACGTACGTAAGCAACATTAACGAATGAAATCCTAAAAGAACTTTTTGGCAGTAAGTTTTTAACGTTTTTTATTTCGTTTTCTACTATGTACGTTCTCCTAATTCTCCCCAAGGTTTCATTTTTTTTTTTTAACTTTTGAGTTTTATTCGAATTTCACCAAAATTATTGTAAACATTTACTTTGTAATTCATTCCACGGGGCTTATACCAACCTCGTCGATTGTGAATATTGAGTTATTCTGATTATCGTATAGGCTATTTGGGAGTGGATAAATGTTTTTTCTATTTAGGTTTCACTCCTTTTATATGATACGTATAATAACTATTAACGTTTTTGTATAAAATTTAATTTCCCAACCCATTAGACGAGATGCTTCCAATACCCTGCTAGGTATTCGGTTCTCTGCATTCAAACCTATTTACAATTATATTTTCTTGTGTTTTAGTCTGATTTGATGAATATTTATGTAAATCAGCACCCAAAGGTTCTGCAATTCTTGGGATGCCTGCAGAAAAGTAAGATCAAAAACATAACCATATGTTTATGTTTACACATAACCACATATTTACATTCAAGTTTAAACAGTACCATATCATCAAACTCTAATGTATTTTTGATCAACTCTAACGCTTGAAATTTGTTGTATATAATATCAAATAAAATTATTCAAAACTGAAAAACTCTAATCCAGAATCTAATTCGTTAATTATTTTTGAATTTTCATTCCTTAATTTTAGGGCACTTAGTACGTTTTTGCTAGTCTTTATATTTGCAAAGTCTATTTGCACAATATTTGGCCTTCTGGTGGTATTTAGACTTGGGAGGAATGGCTCTTGATATTTTCACTTGGCTCCATTATAATTGCAATGATACTTAACGAGTTTCGTTTTGTCCACAAAAATTTCAACCTCAAAATAGATCCAAAATTCAAACAAGTACATACTAGTGTTTCAAGTGCCCAGTACATACGGGCAACAGGTCGAATATCCCTGTCTTGCTCTACTTAGATGAATAAGGGTTATGGATTACACCCCTCTAAAAGTTAGTCTCATTTTTTATCGCTTTAGTATTTTGTTCTTCTATACTAAATAAATTTATTTGTTGACCCTTTCTACATTATTGTTCGTCTGTATCTTACTCCAGGCCTCTGCATTGCCAATTCTAATAATGAAAGTCACTTTTATGGGGAGCGAGGCCACCAGGGAAATTTTAGTTTAGTTCAAATGGTTGAGAAGTATATTTAATGGACTTAGCCATAATGAAATATAAATAGTTTAAAATGTGTTTTCAATTGCACAAGTATTTTTGTTATTTTCATTGCGTGGGTAAGGGACTTTTAGCGAGGAAAACTGTATGGCGAACTTATTTTAAAAAAAAACTTCATGGAGTTATGGAAAATTTGAGACTTGGCATTCCTGATAAAACAACAGTATTCTTATCTCATGGTTTCCTAATCAGTTTCTTTACAGCGATGAGAGAAGCTACTGTTAGAAATGCAATATTTTGTTCAATCCTAGTTCAGAAAAATCGTTATGCCATCAGAAAGCATGTAGTTATCTGCTACAAATGTTGACTAAATATTGGTCGAATGATTTCTCTAGTTTTTACAGGGTTACGTACGTTAGCTACATTAAGGAATGAAATCCTTAAAGAATTTTTTGGATGTAAGTTTTTAACGTTTTTTATTTTGTTTTGTACTATGTGCGGTCTCCTAATTCTCCCCAGGGTGTCTTTTTTTTTTTTTTAGCTTTTGAGTTTTATTATAATTTCACTGAAATTATCGTAAACATTTACTTAGTAATTCATTCCGCGGGGTTGAAATCAACCTCGTGGATTCTGAATATTGAGTTATACTGATTATCGTATAATGTATTTGGGAGTGGATTAAAGTTTTTGCTATTTGGGTTTCAACCCTTTTATGTGATATGTATAATAACTATTAACGTTTTTGTATAAAATTTAATTTCCCAACCCATTAGACGAGATACTTCCTAAAGCCTGCTAGGTATTCGGTGCTCTGCGTTCAAACCGATTTACTATTATGCTTTCTTGTGTTTTTTTCTGATTTGATGAATATTTATGTAAATCAGCACCCAAAGGCTCTGTACTTCTTGGGATGCCTCCAGAAAAGTTGGAGCAAAAACATAACCATATGTTTATGTTTACACATAACCACGTATTTACATTCAAGTTTAAACAGTACCATATCATCAAACTCCAATGTATTTTTGATCAACTCTAACACTTGAAATTTGTTGTATATAATATCAAACAAAATTATTCAAAACTGAAAAATTCTAATCCAGAATCTAATTCGTTAATTATTTTTGAATTTTCATTCCCTAATTTTAGGGCACTTAGTACGTTTTTGCTAGTCTTTATATTTGCAAAGTTTATTGGCACAATATTTGGCCTTCTGGTGGTATTTAGACTTGGGAAGAAAGGCTCTTGCTATTTTCATTTGTCTCCATTATGATTGCAATGATACTTAACGAGTTCCTTTTTGTCCACAAATATTTCAACCTCAAAATAGATCCAAAATTCATACAAGTACGTACCAGTATTTCTAGTGCCCAGTACATAAGGGCAACAGGTCGAATCTCCTTGTCTTGCTCTACGTACATGAATAAGGGTTACGGATTACACCCTTCTAAAAGTAAGTTTCATTTTTGATCGCTTTATTATTTTGTTCTTCTATACTAAATAAATTTATTTGTTGACCCTGTCTACATTATTGTTCGTCTGTATCTTACTCCAGGCCTCTGCATAGCCAATTCTAAAAATGAAAGTCACTTTTATGGGGAGCGAGGCCACCAGAGAAATTTTAGTTTAGTTCAAATGGTTGAGAAGTATATTTAATGGACTTAGCCATAATGAAATATAAATAGTTTGAAATGTGTTTTCAATTGCACAAATATTTTTGTTATTTTCTTTGCGTGGGTAAGGGACTTTTAGCGAGGAAAACTGTATGGCGAACTAATTATAAAAAAAAACTTCAGGGAGTTATGGAAAATTTGAGACTTGGCATTCCTGATAAAACAAAAGTATTCTTATCTCATGGTTTCCTAATCAGTTTCTTTACAACGACGAGAGGAGCTACTGTTAGAAACGCAATATTTTGTTCAATCCTACTTCAGAAAAATCGTTATGCCATCAGAAAGCGTGCAGTTATCTGCTACAAAGGTTGACTAAATATTGGTCGAATGATTTCTCTAGTTTTCACAGCGTTACATACGTTAGCTACATTAACGAATGAAATCCTTAAAGAATTTTTTGGATGTAAGTTTTTAACATTTTTTATTTTGTTTCTACTATGTGCGGTGTCCTAATCCTCCCCAGGGTGTCATTTTTTTTTTTAGCTTTTGAGTTTTATTCGAATTTCACGGAAATTATCGTAAACATTTACTTAGTAATTCATTCCGCGGGGTTGAAATCAACCTCGGGGATTCTGAATATTGAGTTATACTGATTATCGTATAGGGTATTTGGGAGTGGATTAAAGTTTTTGCTATTTGGGTTTCAACCCTTTTATGTGATATGTATAATAAATATTAACGTTTTTGTATAAAATTTAATTTCCCAACCCATTAGACGAGATGCTTCCTAAAGCCTGCTAGGTATTCGGTGCTCTGCGTTCAAACCGATTTACTATTATGCTTTCTTGTGTTTTTTTACTGATTTGATGAATATTTATGTAAATCAGCACCCAAAGGCTCTGCACTGCTTGGGATGCCTCCAGAAAAGTTGGAGCAAAAACATAACCATATGTTTATGTTTACACATAACCACGTATTTACATTCAAGTTTAAACAGTACCATATCATCAAACTCCAATGTATTTTTGATCAACTCTAACACTTGAAATTTGTTGTATATAATATCAAACAAAATTATTCAAAACTGAAAAATTCTAATCCAGAATCTAATTCGTTAATTATTTTTGAATTTTCATTCCTTAATTTTAGGGCACTTAGTACGTTTTTGCTAGTCTTTATATTTGCAAAGTTTATTGGCACAATATTTGGCCTTCTGGTGGTATTTAGACTTAGGAAGAAAGGCTCTTGCTATTTTCATTTGTCTCCATTATGATTGCAATGATACATAACGAGTTCATTTTTCTCCACAAATATTTCAACCTCAAAATAGATCCAAAATTCATACAAGTACGTACCAGTATTTCTAGTGCCCAGTACATACGGGCAACAGGTCGAATCTCCTTGTCATGCTCTACGTACATGAATAAGGGTTATGGATTACACCCATCTAAAAGTAAGTTTCATTTTTGATCGCTTTATTATTTTGTTCTTCTATACTAAATAAATTTATTTGTTGACCCTTTCTACATTATTGTTCGTTTGTATCTTACTCCAGGCCTCTGCATAGCCAATTCTAAAAATGAAAGTCACTTTTATGGGGAACGAGGCCACCAGAGAAATTTTAGTTTAGTTCAAATGGTTGAGAAGTATATTTAATGGACTTAGCCATAATGAAATATAAATAGTTTGAAATGTGTTTTCAATTGCACAAATATTTTTGTTATTTTCTTTGCGTGGGTAAGGGACTTTTAGCGAGGAAAACTGTATGGCGAACTAATTATAAAAAAAAACTTCAGGGAGTTATGGAAAATTTGAGACTTGGCATTCCTGATAAAACAAAAGTATTCTTATCTCATGGTTTCCTAATCAGTTTCTTTACAACGACGAGAGAAGCTACTGTTAGAAACGCAATATTTTGTTCAATCCTACTTCAGAAAAATCGTTATGCCATCAGAAAGCGTGCAGTTATCTGCTACAAAGGTTGACTAAATATTGGTCGAATGATTTCTCTAGTTTTCACAGCGTTACATACGTTAGCTACATTAACGAATGAAATCCTTAAAGAATTTTTTGGATGTAAGTTTTTAACGTTTTTTATTTTGTTTTCTACTATGTGCGGTCTCCTAATCCTCCCCAGGGTGTCATTTTTTTTTTTTTAGCTTTTGAGTTTTATTATAATTTCACTGAAATTATCGTAAACATTTACTTAGTAATTCATTCCGCGGGGTTGAAATCAACCTCGTGGATTCTGAATATTGAGTTATACTGATTATCGTATAATGTATTTGGGAGTGGATTAAAGTTTTTGCTATTTGGGTTTCAACCCTTTTATGTGATATGGATAATAACTATTAACATTTTTGTATAAAATTTAATTTCCCAACCCATTAGACGAGATACTTCCTAAAGCCTGCTAGGTATTCGGTGCTCTGCGTTCAAACCGATTTACTATTATGCTTTCTTGTGTTTTTTTTCTGATTTGATGAATATTTATGTAAATCAGCACCCAAAGGCTCTGTACTTCTTGGGATGCCTCCAGAAAAGTTGGAGCAAAAACATAACCATATGTTTATGTTTACACATAACCACGTATTTACATTCAAGTTTAAACAGTACCATATCATCAAACTCCAATGTATTTTTGATCAACTCTAACACTTGAAATTTGTTGTATATAATATCAAACAAAATTATTCAAAACTGAAAAATTCTAATCCAGAATCTAATTCGTTAATTATTTTTGAATTTTCATTCCTTAATTTTAGGGCACTTAGTACGTTTTTGCTAGTCTTTATATTTGCAAAGTTTATTGGCACAATATTTGGCCTTCTGGTGGTATTTAGACTTGGGAAGAAAGGCTCTTGCTATTTTCATTTGTCTCCATTATGATTGCAATGATACATAACGAGTTCATTTTTCTCCACAAATATTTCAACCTCAAAATAGATCCAAAATTCATACAAGTACGTACCAGTATTTCTAGTGCCCAGTACATACGGGCAACAGGTCGAATCTCCTTGTCATGCTCTACGTACATGAATAAGGGTTACGGATTACACCCTTCTAAAAGTAAGTTTCATTTTTGATCGCTTTATTATTTTGTTCTTCTATACTAAATAAATTTATTTGTTGACCCTGTCTACATTATTGTTCGTCTGTATCTTACTCCAGGCCTCTGCATAGCCAATTCTAAAAATGAAAGTCACTTTTATGGGGAGCGAGGCCACCGTAAATTTTAGTTTAGTTCAAATGGTTGAGAAGTATATTTAATGGACTTAGCCATAATGAAATATAAATAGTTTGAAATGTGTTTTCAATTGCACAAATATTTTTGTTATTTTCTTTGCGTGGGTAAGGGACTTTTAGCGAGGAAAACTGTATGGCGAACTAATTATAAAAAAAAACTTCAGGGAGTTATGGAAAATTTGAGACTTGGCATTCCTGATAAAACAAAAGTATTCTTATCTCATGGTTTCCTAATCAGTTTCTTTACAACGACGAGAGAAGCTACTGTTAGAAACGCAATATTTTGTTCAATCCTACTTCAGAAAAATCGTTATGCCATCAGAAAGCGTGCAGTTATCTGCTACAAAGGTTGACTAAATATTGGTCGAATGATTTCTCTAGTTTTCACAGCGTTACATACGTTAGCTACATTAACGAATGAAATCCCTAAAGAATTTTTTGGATGTAAGTTTTTAACGTTTTTTATTTTGTTTTCTACTATGTGCGGTCTCCTAATCCTCCCCAGGGTGTCATTTTTTTTTTTTTAGCTTTTGAGTTTTATTATAATTTCACTGAAATTATCGTAAACATTTACTTAGTAATTCATTCCGCGGGGTTGAAATCAACCTCGTGGATTCTGAATATTGAGTTATACTGATTATCGTATAATGTATTTGGGAGTGGATTAAAGTTTTTGCTATTTGGGTTTCAACCCTTTTATGTGATATGTATAATAACTATTAACGTTTTTGTATAAAATTTAATTTCCCAACCCATTAGACGAGATACTTCCTAAAGCCTGCTAGGTATTCGGTGCTCTGCGTTCAAACCGATTTACTATTATGCTTTCTTGTGTTTTTTTTCTGATTTGATGAATATTTATGTAAATCAGCACCCAAAGGCTCTGTACTTCTTGGGATGCCTCCAGAAAAGTTGGAGCAAAAACATAACCATATGTTTATGTTTACACATAACCACGTATTTACATTCAAGTTTAAACAGTACCATATCATCAAACTCCAATGTATTTTTGATCAACTCTAACACTTGAAATTTGTTGTATATAATATCAAACAAAATTATTCAAAACTGAAAAATTCTAATCCAGAATCTAATTCGTTAATTATTTTTGAATTTTCATTCCTTAATTTTAGGGCACTTAGTACGTTTTTGCTAGTCTTTATATTTGCAAAGTTTATTGGCACAATATTTGGCCTTCTGGTGGTATTTAGACTTGGGAAGAAAGGCTCTTGCTATTTTCATTTGTCTCCATTATGATTGCAATGATACATAACGAGTTCATTTTTCTCCACAAATATTTCAACCTCAAAATAGATCCAAAATTCATACAAGTACGTACCAGTATTTCTAGTGCCCAGTACATACGGGCAACAGGTCGAATCTCCTTGTCATGCTCTACGTACATGAATAAGGGTTATGGATTACACCCATCTAAAAGTAAGTTTCATTTTTGATCGCTTTATTATTTTGTTCTTCTATACTAAATAAATTTATTTGTTGACCCTTTCTACATTATTGTTCGTCTGTATCTTACTCCAGGCCTCTGCATAGCCAATTCTAAAAATGAAAGTCACTTTTATGGGGAGCGAGGCCACCAGAGAAATTTTAGTTTAGTTCAAATGGTTGAGAAGTATATTTAATGGACTTAGCCATAATGAAATATAAATAGTTTGAAATGTGTTTTCAATTGCACAAATATTTTTGTTATTTTCTTTGCGTGGGTAAGGGACTTTTAGCGAGGAAAACTGTATGGCGAACTAATTATAAAAAAAAACTTCAGGGAGTTATGGAAAATTTGAGACTTGGCATTCCTGATAAAACAAAAGTATTCTTATCTCATGGTTTCCTAATCAGTTTCTTTACAACGACGAGAGAAGCTACTGTTAGAAAGGCAATATTTTGTTCAATCCTACTTCAGAAAAATCGTTATGCCATCAGAAAGCGTGCAGTTATCTGCTACAAAGGTTGACTAAATATTGGTCGAATGATTTCTCTAGTTTTCACAGCGTTACATACGTTAGCTACATTAACGAATGAAATCCTTAAAGAATTTTTTGGATGTAAGTTTTTAACGTTTTTTATTTTGTTTTCTACTATGTGCGGTCTCCTAATCCTCCCCAGGGTGTCATTTTTTTTTTTAGCTTTTGAGTTTTATTCGAATTTCACTTAAATTATCGTAAACATTTACTTAGTAATTCATTCCGCGGGGTTGAAATCAACCTCGTGGATTCTGAATATTGAGTTATACTGATTATCGTATAGGGTATTTGGGAGTGGATTAATGTTTTTGCTATTTCGGTTTCACCCATTTTATGTGATATGTATAACAACTATTAACGTTTTTGTATAAAATTTAATTTCCCAACCCATTAGACGAGATGCTTCCTAAAGCCTGCTAGGTATTCGGTGCTCTGCGGTCAAACCGATTTACTATTATATTTTCTTGTATTTTAGTCTGATTTGATGAATATTTATGTAAATTAGCACCCAAAGGCTCTGCACTTCTTGGGATGCCTCCAGAAAAGTAGGAGCAAAAACATAACCATATGTTTATCTTTACACATAACCACATATTTACATTCATGTTTAAACAGTACCATATCATCAAACTCCAATGTATTTTTGATCAACTCTAACGCTTGAAATTTGTTGTATATAATATCAAACAAAATTATTCAAAACTGAAAAATTCTAATCCAGAATCTAATTCGTTAATTATTTTTGAATTTTCATTCCTTAATTTTAGGGCACTTAGTACGTTTTTGCTAGTCTTTATATTTGCAAAGTTTATTGGCACAATATTTGGCCTTCTGGTGGTATTTAGACTTGGGAAGAAAGGCTCTTGCTATTTTCATTTGTCTCCATTATGATTGCAATGATACTTAACGAGTTCCTTTTTGTCCACAAATATTTCAACCTCAAAATAGATCCAAAATTCATACAAGTACGTACTAGTATTTCAAGTGCCCAGTACATAAGGGCAACAGGTCGAATCTCCTTGTCTTGCTCTACTTACATGAATAAGGGTTACGGATTACACCCTTCTAAAAGTAAGTTTCATTTTTGATCGCTTTATTATTTTGTTCTTCGATACTAAATAAATTTATTTGTTGACCCTTTCTACATTATTGTTCGTCTGTATCTTACTCCAGGCCTCTGCATAGCCAATTCTAAAAATGAAAGTCACTTTTATGGGGAGCGAGGCCACCAGAGAAATTTTAGTTTAGTTCAAATGGTTGAGAAGTATATTTAATGGACTTAGCCATAATGAAATATAAATAGTTTGAAATGTGTTTTCAATTGCACAAATATTTTTGTTATTTTCTTTGCGTGGGTAAGGGACTTTTAGCGAGGAAAACTGTATGGCGAACTAATTATAAAAAAAAACTTCAGGGAGTTATGGAAAATTTGAGACTTGGCATTCCTGATAAAACAAAAGTATTCTTATCTCATGGTTTCCTAATCATTTTCTTTACAACGACGAGAGAAGCTACTGTTAGAAAGGCAATATTTTGTTCAATCCTACTTCAGAAAAATCGTTATGCCATCAGAAAGCGTGCAGTTATCTGCTACAAAGGTTGACTAAATATTGGTCGAATGATTTCTCTAGTTTTCACTGCGTTACATACGTTAGCTACATTAACGAATGAAATCCTTAAAGAATTTTTTGGATGTAAGTTTTTAACGTTTTTTATTTTGTTTTCTACTATGTGCGGTCTCCTAATCCTCCCCAGGGTGTCATTTTTTTTTTTAGCTTTTGAGTTTTATTCGAATTTCACTTAAATTATCGTAAACATTTACTTAGTAATTCATTCCGCGGGGTTGAAATCAACCTCGTGGATTCTGAATATTGAGTTATACTGATTATCGTATAGGGTATTTGGGAGTGGATTAATGTTTTTGCTATTTCGGTTTCACCCATTTTATGTGATATGTATAACAACTATTAACGTTTTTGTATAAAATTTAATTTCCCAACCCATTAGACGAGATGCTTCCTAAAGCCTGCTAGGTATTCGGTGCTCTGCGGTCAAACCGATTTACTATTATATTTTCTTGTATTTTAGTCTGATTTGATGAATATTTATGTAAATTAGCACCCAAAGGCTCTGCACTTCTTGGGATGCCTCCAGAAAAGTAGGAGCAAAAACATAACCATATGTTTATCTTTACACATAACCACATATTTACATTCATGTTTAAACAGTACCATATCATCAAACTCCAATGTATTTTTGATCAACTCTAACGCTTGAAATTTGTTGTATATAATATCAAACAAAATTATTCAAAACTGAAAAATTCTAATCCAGAATCTAATTCGTTAATTATTTTTGAATTTTCATTCCTTAATTTTAGGGCACTTAGTACGTTTTTGCTAGTCTTTATATTTGCAAAGTTTATTGGCACAATATTTGGCCTTCTGGTGGTATTTAGACTTGGGAAGAAAGGCTCTTGCTATTTTCATTTGTCTCCATTATGATTGCAATGATACTTAACGAGTTCCTTTTTGTCCACAAATATTTCAACCTCAAAATAGATCCAAAATTCATACAAGTACGTACTAGTATTTCAAGTGCCCAGTACATAAGGGCAACAGGTCGAATCTCCTTGTCTTGCTCTACTTACATGAATAAGGGTTACGGATTACACCCTTCTAAAAGTAAGTTTCATTTTTGATCGCTTTATTATTTTGTTCTTCGATACTAAATAAATTTATTTGTTGACCCTTTCTACATTATTGTTCGTCTGTATCTTACTCCAGGCCTCTGCATAGCCAATTCTAAAAATGAAAGTCACTTTTATGGGGAGCGAGGCCACCAGAGAAATTTTAGTTTAGTTCAAATGGTTGAGAAGTATATTTAATGGACTTAGCCATAATGAAATATAAATAGTTTGAAATGTGTTTTCAATTGCACAAATATTTTTGTTATTTTCTTTGCGTGGGTAAGGGACTTTTAGCGAGGAAAACTGTATGGCGAACTAATTATAAAAAAAAACTTCAGGGACTTATGGAAAATTTGAGACTTGGCATTCCTGATAAAACAAAAGTATTCTTATCTCATGGTTTCCTAATCAGTTTCTTTACAGCGACGAGAGAAGCTACTGTTAGAAATGCAATATTTTGTTCAATCCTACTTCAGAAAAATCGTTATGCCATCAGAAAGCGTGCAGTTATCTGCTACAAAGGTTGACTAAATATTGGTCGAATGATTTCTCTAGTTTTCACAGCGTTACATACGTTAGCTACATTAACGAATGAAATCCTTAAAGAATTTTTTGGATGTAAGTTTTTAACGTTTTTTATTTTGTTTTCTACTATGTGCGGTCTCCTAATCCTCCCCAGGGTGTCATTTTTTTTTTTAACTTTTGAGTTTTATTCGAATTTCACTGAAATTATCGTAAACATTTACTTAGTAATTCATTCCGCGGGGTTGAAATCAACCTCGTGGATTCTGAATATTGAGTTATACTGATTATCGTATAGGGTATTTGGGAGTGGATTAATGTTTTTGCTATTTCGGTTTCACCCCTTTTATGTGATATGTATAATAACTATTAACGTTTTTGTATAAAATTTAATTTCCCAACCCATTAGACGAGATGCTTCCTAAAGCCTGCTAGGTATTCGGTGCTCTGCGGTCAAACCGATTTACAATTATATTTTCTTGTATTTTAGTCTGATTTGATGAATATTTGTGTAAATTAGTACCCGAAGGCACTGCACTTCATGGGATGCCTCTAGAAAAGTTGGAGCAAAAACATAACCATATGTTTATGTTTACACATAACCACATATTTACATTCATGTTTAAATAGTACCATATCATCAAACTCCAATGTATTTTTGATCAACTCTAACGCTTGAAATTTGTTGTATATAATATCAAACAAAATTATTCAAAACTGAAAAATTCTAATCCAGAATCTAATTCGTTAATTATTTTTGAATTTTCATTCCTTAATTTTAGGGCACTTAGTACGTTTTTGCTAGTCTTTATATTTGCAACGTTTATTGGCACAATAATTGGCCTTCTGGTGGTACTTAGACTTGGGAAGAAAGGCTCTTGCTATTTTCATTTGTCTCCATTATGATTGCAATGATACTTAACAAGTTCCTTTTTGTCCACAAATATTTCAACCTCAAAATAGATCCAAAATTCATATAAGTACGTACCAGTATTTCAAGTGCCCAGTACATAAGTGCAACAGGTCCAATCTCCTTTTCTTGGTCTACATACATGAATAAGGGTTATGGATTACACCCTTCTAAAAGTAAGTTTCATTTTTGATCGCTTTATTATTTTGTTCTTCGATACTAAATAAATTTATTTGTTGACCCTTTCTACATTATTGTTCGTCTGTATCTTACTCCAGGCCTCTGCATACGCAATTCTAATAATGAAAGTCACTTTTACAGGGTGCGAGGCCACCAGAGAAATTTTTGTTTAGTTCAAATGGTTGAGAAGTATATTTAATGGACTTAGCCATAATGAAATATAAATAGTTTGAAATGCGTTTTCAATTGCACAAATATTTTTGTTATTTTCTTTGCGTGGGTAAGGGACTTTTAGCGAGGAAAACTGTATGGCGAACTAATTATAAAAAAAAACTTCATGGACTTATGAAAAATTGGAGACTTGGCATTCCTGATAAAACAACAGTATTCTTATCTCATGGTTTCCTAATCAGTTTCTTTACCGCGACGAGAGAAGCTACTTTTAGAAACGCAATATTTTGTTCAATCCTACTTTAGAAAAATCGTTATGCCATCAGAAAGCATGCAGTTATCTGCTACAAAGGTTGACTAAATATTGGTCGAATGATTTCTCTAGTTTTTACAGCGTTACATACGTTAGCTACATTAACGAATGAAATCCTTAAAGAATTTTTTGGATGTAAGTTTTTAACGTTTTTTATTTTTTTTTCTACTATGTGCGGTCTCCTAATTCTCCCCAGGGTGTCTTTTTTTTTTTTAACTTTTGAGTTTTATTCGACTTTCACCGAAATTATCGTAAACATTTACTTAGTAATTCATTCCACAGGGTTGAAATCAACCTCGTGGATTCTGAATATTGAGTTATACTGATTATCGTATAGGGTATTTGGGAGTGGATTAATGTTTTTGCTATTTGGGTTTCACCCCTTTTATGTGATATGTATAATAACTATTAACATTTTTGTATAAAATTTAATTTCCCAACCCATTAGACCAGATGCTTCCTAAAGCCTGCTAGGTATTCGATGCTCTGCGGTCAAACCGATTTACTATTATATTTTCTTGTATTTTAGTCTGATTTGATGAATATTTATGTAAATCAGCACCCAAAGGTTCTGCACTTCTTGGGATGCCTGCAGAAAAGTTGGAGCAAAAACATAACCATATGTTTATGTTTACACATAACCACATATTTACATTCATGTTTAAATAGTACCATATCATCCAACTCCAATGTATTTTTGATCAACTCTAACGCTTGAAATTTGTTGTATATAATATCAAACAAAATTATTCAAAACTGAAAAATTCTAATCCAGAATCTAATTCGTTAATTATTTTTGAATTTTCATTCCTTAATTTTAGGGCACTTAGTACGTTTTTGCCAGTCTTTATATTTGCAAAGTTTATTGGCACAATATTTGGCCTTCTGGTGGTATTTAGACTTGGGAAGAAAGGCTCTTGCTATTTTCATTTGTCTCCATTATGATTGCAATGATACTTAACGAGTTCCTTTTTGTCCACAAATATTTCAACCTCAAAATAGATCCAAAATTCATACAAGTACGTACTAGTATTTCAAGTGCCCAGTACATAAGGGCAACAGGTCGAATCTCCTTGTCTTGCTCTACTTACATGAATAAGGGTTACGGATTACACCCTTCTAAAAGTAAGTTTCATTTTTGATCGCTTTATTATTTTGTTCTTCTATACTAAATAAATTTATTTGTTGACCCTTTCTACATTATTGTACGTCTGTATCTTACTCTAGGCCTCTGCATAGCCAATTCTAAAAATGAAAGTCACTTTTATGGGGAGCGAGGCCACCAGAGAAATTTTAGTTTAGTTCAAATGGTTGAGATGTATATTTAATGGACTTAGCCATAATGAAATATAAATAGTTTGAACTGGGTTTTCAATTGCACAAATATTTTTGTTATTTTTTTTGCGTGGGTAAGGGACTTTTAGCGAGGAAAACTGTAAGGAGAACTTATTATAGTAAAGAACTTCATGGAGTTATGGAAAATTTGAGACTTGGCATTACTGATAAAACAACAGTATTCTTATCTCATGGTTTCCTAATCAGTTTCTTTACAACGATGAGAGAAGCTACTGTTAGAAACGAAATATTTTGTTCAATCCTACTTCAGAAAAATCGTTATGCCATCAGAAAGCATGCAGTTATCAGCTACAAAGGTTGACTAAATATTGATCGAATGATTTCTCTAGTTTTTACGGGGTTACGTACGTTAGCTACATTAACGAATGAAATCCTTAAAGAATTTTTTCGATGTAAGTTTTTAACGTTTTTTATTTTGTTTTCTACTATGTGCGGTCTCCTAATTCTACACAGGGTGTCATTTTTTTTTTTAACTTTTGAGTTTTATTCGAATTTCACCGAAATTATCGTAAACATTTACTTAGTAATTCATTCCACGGGGTTGAAATCAACCTCGTGGATTCTGAATATTGAGTTATACTGATTATCGTATAGGGTATTTGGGAGTGGATTAAAGTTTTTGCTTTTTGGGTTTCAACCCTTTTATGTGATATGTATAATAACTATTAATGTTTTTGTGTAAAATTTAATTTCCCGACCCATTAGACGAGATGCTTCCTAAAGCCTGCTAGGTATTCGGTGCTCTGCGTTCAAACCGATTTACAATTATGCTTTCTTGTGTTTTTTTCTGATTTGATGAATATTTATTTAAATCAGCACCCAAAGGCTCTGCACTTCTTGGGATGCCTCTAGAAAAGTTGGAGCAAAAACATAACCATATGTTTATGTTTACACATAACCACATATTTACATTCAAGTTTAAACAGTACCATATCATCAAACTCCAATGTATTTTTGATCAACTCTAACACTTGAAATTTGTTGTATATAATATCAAACAAAATTATTCAAAACTGAAAAATTCTAATCCAGAATCTAATTCGTTCATTATTTTTGAATTTTCATTCCTTAATTTTAGGGCACTTAGTACGTTTTTGCTAGTCTTTATATTTGCAAAGTTTATTGGCACAATATTTGGCCTTCTGGTGGTATTTAGACTTGGGAAGAAAGGCTCTTGCTATTTTCATTTGTCTCCATTATGATTGCAATGATACTTAACGAGTTCATTTTTGTCCACAAATATTTCAACCTCAAAATAGATCCAAAATTCATACAAGTACGTACCAGTATTTCTAGTGCCCAGTACATACGGGCAACAAGTCGGTTCTCCCTGTCATGCTCTACTTACATGAATAAGGGTTAGGGATTACACCCTTCTAAAAGTAAGTTTCATTTTTGATCGCTTTATTATCTTGTTCTTCTATACTAAATAAATTTATTTGTTGATCCTTTCTAAATTATTGTTCGTCTGTATCTTACTCCAGGCCTTTGCATAGCCAATTCTAATAATGAAAGTCACTTTTATGGGGAGCGAGGCCACCAGAGAAATTTTAGTTTAGTTCAAATGGTTGAGAAGTATATTTAATGGACTTAGCCATAATGAAATATAAATAGTTTGAAATGTGTTTTCAATTGAACAAATATTTTTGTTATTTTCTTTGAGTGGGTAAGGGACTTTTAGCGAGGAAAACTGTATGGCGAACTAATTCTTAAAAAAAACTTCATGGACTTATGGAAAATTTGAGACTTGGCATTCCTGATAAAACAACAGTATTCTTATCTCATGGTTTCCTAATCAGTTTCTTTACAGCGATGAGAGAAGCTACTGTTCGAAACGCAATATTTTGTTCAATCCTAGTTCAGAAAAATCGTTATGCCATCAGAAAGCATGCAGTTATCTGCTATAAAGGTTGACTAAATATTGGTCGAATGATTTCTCTAGTTTTTGCAGGGTTACGTACGTTAGCTACATTAACGAATGAAATCCATAAAGAATTTTTTGGATGTAAGTTTTTAACGTTTTTATTTTGTTTTCTACTATGTGCGGTCTCCTAATTCTCCCCAGGGTGTCATTTTTTTTTTTTAACTTTTGAGTTTTATTCGAATTTCACCGAAATTATCGTAAACATTTACTTAGTAATTCATTCCGCGGGGTTGAAATCAACCTCGAGGATTCTGAATATTGAGTTATACTGATTATCGTATAGGGTATTTGGGAGTGGATTAATGTTTTTGCTATTTGGGTTTCACCCCTTTTATGTGAGATGTATAACAACTATTAATGTTTTTGTATAAAATTTAATTTCCCAACACATTAGACGAGATGCTTCCTAAAGCCTGCTAGGTATTCGGTGCTCTGCGGTCAAACCGATTTACTATTATATTTTCTTGTATTTTAGTCTGATTTGATGAATATTTATGTAAATTAGCACCCAAAGGCTCTGCACTTCTTGGGATGCCTCCAGAAATGTTGGAGCAAAAACATAACCATATGTTTATGTTTACACATAACCACATATTTACATTCATGTTTAAATAGTACCATATCATCAAACTCCAATGTATTTTTGATCAACTCTAACGCTTGAAATTTGTTGTATATAATATCAAACAAAATTATTCAAAACTGAAAAATTCTAATCCAGAATCTAATTCGTTAATTATTTTTGAATTTTCATTCCTTAATTTTAGGGAACTTAGTACGTTTTTGCTAGTCTTTATATTTGCAAAGTTTATTGGCACAATATTTGGCCTTCTGGTGGTATTTAGACTTGGGAAGAAAGGCTCTTGCTATTTTCATTTGTCTCCATTATGATTGCAATGATACTTAACGAGTTCCTTTTTGTCCTCAAATAATTCAACCTCAAAATAGATCCAAAATTCATACATGTACGTACGAGTATTTCAAGTGCCCAGTACATACGGGCAACAGGTCGAATCTCCTTGTCTTGCTCTACTTACATGAATAAGGGTTATGGATTACACCCTTCTAAAAGTAAGTTTCATTTTTGATCGCTTTATTATCTTGTTCTTCTATACTAAATAAATTTATTTGTTGACCCTTTCTACATTATTGTTCGTCTGTATCTTACTCCAGGCCTCTGCATAGCCAATTCTAAAAATGAAAGTCACTTTTATGGGAAGCGAGGCCACCAGAAAAATTTTAGTTTAGTTCAAATGGTTGAGAAGTATATTTAATGGACTTAGCCATAATGAGATATAAATAGTTTGAAATAAGTTTTCAATTGCACAAATATTTTTGTTATTTTCTTTGCGTGGGTAAGGGACTTTTAGAGAGGAAAACTGTAAGGAGAACTTATTATAGTAAAGAACTTCATGGAGTTATGGAAAATTTGAGACTTGGCATTCCTGATAAAACAACAGTATTCTTATCTCATGGTCTCCTAATCAGTTTCTTTACAGCGATGAGAGAAGCTACTGTTAGAAACGCAATATTTTATTCAATCCTAGTTCAGAAAAATTGTTATGCCATCTGAAAGCATGCAGTTATCTGCTACAAAGGTTGACTAAATATTGGTCGAATGATTTCTCTAGTTTTTACAGGGTTACGTACGTTAGCTACATTAACGAATGAATTCCTTAAAGAATTTTTTGGATGTAAGTTTTTAACATTTTTTATTTTGTTTTCTACTATGTACGGTCTCCTAATTCTACCCATGGTGTCATTTTTTTTTTAACTTTTGAGTTTTATTCGAATTTCACCGAAATTATCGTAAACATTTACTTAGTAATTCATTCCACGGGGTTGAAATCAACCTCGTGGATTCTGAATATTGGGTTATACTGATTATCGTATAGGGTATTTGGGAGTGGATTAAAATTTTTGCTTTTTGGGTTTCACCCCTTTTACGTGATATGTATAATAACTATTAACGTTTTTGTATAAAATTTAATTTCCCAACCCATTAGAGGAGATGCTTCCTAAAGCCTGCTAGGTATTCGGTGCTCTGCGTTCAAACCGATTTACTATTATGCTTTCTTGTGTTTTTTTTTCTGATTTATTGAATATTTATGTAAATCAGCACCCAAAGGCTCTGCACTTCTTGGGATGCCTCTAGAAAATTTGGAGCAAAAACATAACCATATGTTTATGTTTACACATAGCCACATATTTACATTCAAGTTTAAACAGTACCATATCATCAAACTCCAATGTATTTTTGATCAACTCTAACTCTTAAAATTTGTTGTATATAATATCAAACAAAATTATTCAAGACTGAAAAATTCTAATCCAGAATCTAATTCGTTAATTATTTTTGAATTCTCATTCCTTAATTTTAGGGCACATAGTAAGTTTTTGCTAGTCTTTATATTCGCAAAGTTTATTGGCACAATATTTGGCCTTCTGGTGGTATTTAGACTTGGGAAGAAAGGCTCTTGCTATTTTCATTTGTCTCCATTATGATTGCAATGATACTTAACGAGTTCATTTTTGTCCACAAATATTTCAACCTCAATATAGATCCAAAATTCATACAAGTACGTACTAGTATTTCAAGTGCCCAGTACATAAGGGCAACAGGTCGAATCTCCTTGTCATGCTCTACTTACATGAATAAGGGTTATGGATTACACCCTTCTAAAAGTAAGTTTCATTTTTGATCGCTTTATTATTTTGTTCTTCTATGCTAAATAAATTTATTTGTTGACCCTTTCTACATTATTGTTCGTCTGTATCTTACTCCAGGCCTCTGCATACCCAATTCTAATAATGAAAGTCACTTTTACGGGGCGCGAGGCCACCAGAGAAATTTTAGTTTAGTTCGTATGGTTGAGAAGTATATTTAATGGACTTAGCCATAATGAAATATAAATAGTTTGAAATCTGTTTTCAATTGCACAAATATTTTTGTTATTTTCATTGCATGGGCAAGGGACTTTTAGCGAGGAAAACTGTATGGCGAACTAATTATAAAAAAAAACTTCATGGAGTTATGGAAAATTTGAGACTTGGCATTCCTGATAAAACAACAGTATTCTTATCTCATGGTTTCCTAATCAGTTTCTTTACAGCGACGAGAGAAGCTATCGTTAGAAACGCAATATTTTGTTCAATCCTACTTCAGAAAAATCGTTATGCCATCAGAAAGCATGCAGTTATCTGCTACAAAGGTTGACTAAATATTGGTCGAATGATTTCACCAGTTTTTACAGGGTTACGTACGTTAGCTACATTAACGAATGAAATCCTTAAAGAATTTTTTGGATGTAAGTTTTTAACATTTTTTATTTTGTTTTCTACTATGTGCGGTCTCCTAATTCTACCCATGGTGTCATTTTAATTTTTTAATTTTTGAGTTTTATTCGAATTTCACCGAAATTATCGTAAACATTTACTTAGTAATTCATTTCACGGGGTTGAAATCAACCTCTTGGATTCTGAATATTGAGTTATACTGATTATCGTATAGGGTATTTGGGAGTGGATTAAAGTTTTTGCTTTTTGGGTTTCAACCCTTTTATGTGATATGTATAATAACTATTAATGTTTTTGTACAAAATTTAATTTCCCAACCCATTAGACGAGATGCTTCCTAAAGCCTGCTAGGACTTCGGTGCTCTGCGTTCAAACCGATTTACTATTATGCTTTTGTCTGATTTGATGAATATTTATGTAAATCAGCACCCAAAGGCTCTGCACTTCTTGGGATGCCTCCAGAAAATTTGGAGCAAAAACATAACCATATGTTTATGTTTACACATAACCACATATTTACATTCAATTTTAAACAGTACCATATCATCAAACTCCAATGTAATTTTGATTAACTATAACGCTTGAAATTTGTTGTATATAATATCAAACAAAATTATTCAAGACTGAAAAATTCTAATCCAGAATCTAATTCGTTAATTATTTTTTAATTTTCATTCCTTAATTTTAGGGCACTTAGTACGTTTTTGCTAGTCTTTATATTTGCAAAGTTTATTGGCACAATATTTGGCCTTCTGGTGGTATTTAGACTTGGGAAGAAAGGCTTTTGCTATTTTCATTTGTCTCCATTATGATTGCAATGATACTTAACGAGTTCCTTTTTGTCCACAAATATTTCAACCTCAAAATAGATCCAAAATTCATCCAAGTACGTACTAGTATTTCAAGTGCCCAGTACATACGGGCAACGTCCAATCTCCTTGTGTTGCTCTACTTACATGAATAAGGGTTATGGATTACACCCTTCTCAAAGTAAGTTTCATTTTTGATCGCTTTATTATTTTGTTCTTCTATACTAAATAAATTTGTTTGTTGACCCTTTCTACATTATTGTTCGTCTTTATCTTACTCCAGGCCTCTGCATAGCCAATTCTAAAAATGAAAGTCACTTTTATGGGAAGCGAGGCCACCGTAAAAATTTTAGTTTAGTTCAAATGGTTGAGAAGTATATTTAATGGACTTAGCAATAATGTGATATAAATAGATTGAAATAAGTTTTCAATTGCACATATAATTTTGTTATTTTAATTGCGTGGGTAAGTGACTTTTAGCGAGTAAAACATTAAGGCGAAATAAATATAGTAAAGAACTCCATGGAGTTGTGGAAAATTTGAGACTTGGCATTCCTGATAAAACAACAGTATTCTTATCTCATGGTCTCCTAATCAGTTTCTTTACAGCGATGATAGAAGCTACTGTTAGAAACGCAATATTTTATTCAATCCTAGTTCAGAAAAATTGTTATGCCATCTGAAAGCATGCAGTTATCTGCTACAAAGGTTGACTAAATATTGGTCGAATGATTTCTCTAGTTTTTACAGGGTTACGTACGTTAGCTACATTAACGAATGAATTCCTTAAAGAATTTTTTGGATGTAAGTTTTTAACATTTTTTATTTTGTTTTCTACTATGTGCGGTCTCCTAATTCTACCCATGGTGTCATTTTTTTTTTAACTTTTGAGTTTTATTCGAATTTCACCGAAATTATCGTAAACATTTACTTAGTAATTCATTCCACGGGGTTGAAATCAACCTCGTGGATTCTGAATATTGGGTTATACTGATTATCGTATAGGGTATTTGGGAGTGGATTAAAATTTTTGCTTTTTGGGTTTCACCCCTTTTACGTGATATGTATAATAACTATTAACGTTTTTGTATAAAATTTAATTTCCCAACCCATTAGATGAGATGCTTCCTAAAGCCTGCTAGGTATTCGGTGCTCGCGTTCAAACCGATTTACTATTATGCTTTCTTGTGTTTTTTTTCTGATTTGATGAATATTTATGTAAATCAGCACCCAAAGGCTCTGCACTTCTTGGGATGCCTCTAGAAAATTTGGAGCAAAAACATAACCATATGTTTATGTTTACACATAGCCACATATTTACATTCAAGTTTAAACAGTACCATATCATCAAACTCCAATGTATTTTTGATCAACTCTAACTCTTGAAATTTGTTGTATATAATATCAAACAAAATTATTCAAGACTGAAAAATTCTAATCCAGAATCTAATTCGTTAATTATTTTTGAATTCTCATTCCTTAATTTTAGGGCACATAGTAAGTTTTTGCTAGTCTTTATATTTGCAAAGTTTATTGGCACAATATTTGGCCTTCTGGTGGTATTTAGACTTGGGAAGAAAGGCTCTTGCTATTTTCATTTGTCTCCATTATGATTGCAATGATACTTAACGAGTTCCTTTTTGTCCACAAATATTTCAACCTCAAAATAGATCCAAAATTCATCCAAGTACGTACTAGTATTTCAAGTGCCCAGTACATACGGGCAACAGGTCGAATCTCCTTGTGTTGCTCTACTTACATGAATAAGGGTTATGGATTACACCCTTCTCAAAGTAAGTTTCATTTTTGATCGCTTTATTATTTTGTTCTTCTATACTAAATAAATTTGTTTGTTGACCCTTTCTACATTATTGTTCGTCTTTATCTTACTCCAGGCCTCTGCATAGCCAATTCTAAAAATGAAAGTCACTTTTATGGGAAGCGAGGCCACCAGAAAAATTTTAGTTTAGTTCAAATGGTTGAGAAGTATATTTAATGGACTTAGCCATAATGAGATATAAATAGTTTGAAATAAGTTTTCAATTGCACATATATTTTTGTTATTTTCTTTGCGTGGGTAAGGGACTTTTAGCGAGGAAAACTGTAAGGCGAACTTATTATAGTAAAGAACTCCATGGAGTTGTGGAAAATTTGAGACTTGGCATTCCTGATAAAACAACAGTATTCTTATCTCATGGTTTCCTAATCAGTTTCTTTACAGCGACGAGAGAAGCTACTGTTAGAAACGCAATATTTTGTTCAATCCTACTTCAGAAAAATCGTTATGCCATCGTAAAGCATGCGGTTATGCTACAAAGGTTGACTAAATATTGGTCGAATGATTTCTCTAGTTTTTACAGCGTTACATAGGTTAGCTACATTAACGAATGAAATCCTTAAAGAATTTTTTGGATGTAAGTTTTTAACATTTTTTATTTTGTTTTCTACTATGTGCGGTCTCCTAATTCTCCCCAGGGTGTCATTTTTTTTTAACTTTTGAGTTTTATTCGAATTTGACCAAAATTATCGTAAACATTTACTTAGAAATTCATTCCACGAGGTTGAAATCAACCTCATGGATTCTGAATATTGGGTTATACTGATTATCGTATACGGTATTTGGGAGTGGATTAAAATTTTTGCTATTTGGGTTTCACCCCTTTTACGTGATATGTATAATAACTATTAACGTTTTTGTATAAAATTTAATTTCCCAACCCATTAGACGAGATGCTTCCAAAAGCCTGCTAGGTATTCGGTGCTCGCGTTCAAACCGATTTACTATTATGCTTTCTTTTGTTTTTGTCTGATTTGATGAATATTTATGTAAAGCAGCACCCAAAGGCTCTGTACTTCTTGGGATGCCTCCAGAAAATTTGGAGCAAAAACATAACCATATGTTTATGTTTACACATAGCCACATATTTACATTCAAGTTTAAACAGTACCATATCATCAAACTCCAATGTATTTTTTATCAACTCTAACTCTTGAAATTTGTTGTATATAATATCAAACAAAATTATTCAAGACTGAAAAATTCTAATCCAGAATCTAATTCGTTAATTATTTTTGAATTCTCATTCCTTAATTTTAGGGCACTTAGTACGTTTTTGCTAGTCTTTATATTTGCAAAGTTTATTGGCACAATATTTGGCCTTCTGGTGGTATTTAGACTTGGGAAGAAAGGCTCTTGCTATTTTCATTTGTCTCCATTATGATTGCAACGATACTTAACGAGTTCATTTTTGTCCACAAATATTTCAACCTCAAAATAGGTCCAAAATTCATACAAGTACGTACTAGTATTTCAAGTGCCCAGTACATACGGGCAACAGGTCGAATCTCCTTGTCATGCTCTACTTACATGAATAAGGTTTATGGATTACACCCTTCTAAAAGTAAGTTTCATTTTTTATCGCTTTATTATTTTGTTCTTCTATGCTAAATAAATTTATTTGTTGACCCTTTCTACATTATTGTTCGTCTGTATCTTACTCCAGGCCTCTGCATACCCAATTCTAATAATGAAAGCCACTTTTATGGGGCGCGAGGCCACCAGAGAAATTTTAGTTTAGTTGAAATGGTTGAGAAGTATATTTAATGGACTTAGCCATAATGAAATATAAATAGTTTGAAATGGGTTTTCAATTGCACAAATATTTTTGTTATTTTCTTTGCGTGGGTAAGGGACTTTTAGCGAGGAAAACTGTAAGGAGGACTTATTACAGTGAAGAACTACATGGAGTTATGGAAAATTTGAGACTTGGCATTCCTGATAAAACAACAGTATTCTTATCTCATGGTTTCCTAATCAGTTTCTTTACAGGATTAGAGAAGCTATTGTTCGAAATGCAATATTTTGTTCAATCCTAGTTCGAAAAATCGTTATGCCATCAGAAAGCATGCAGTTATCTGCTACAAAGGTTGACTAAATATTGGTCGAATGATTTCTCTAGTTTTTACAGGGTTACGTACGTTAGATACATTAACGAATGAAATCCTTAAAGAATTTTTTGGATGTAAGTTTTTAACGTTTTTTATTTTGTTTTCTACTATGTGTGGTCTCCTAATTCTCCCCAGGGTGTCATTTTTTTTTCTTTTAACTTTTGAGTTTTATTCGAATTTCACCGAAGTTATCGTAAACATTAACATAGTAATTCATAACACGGGGTGGAAATCAACCTCGTGGAATCTGAATATTGAGTTATACTGATTATCATATAGGGTATTTGGGAGTGGATTAATGTTTTTGCTATTTGGGTTTCACCCCTTTTTTGTGATATGTATAATAACTATTAACGTTTTTGTATAAAATTTAATTTCCCATCCCATTAGACGAGATGCTTCCTAAAGCCTGCTAGGTATTCGGTGCTCTGCAGTCAAACCGATTTACTATTATATTTTCTTGTATTTTAGTCTGATTTGATGAATATTTATGTAAATTACCACCCAAAGGCTCTGCACTTCTTGGGATGCCTCTAGAAAAGTTGGAGCAAAAATATAACCATATGTTTATGTTTACACATAGCCACATATTTACATTCAAGTTTAAACAGTACCATATCATCAAACTCCAATCTATTTTTGATCAACTCTAACGCTTGTAATTTGTTGTATGTAATATCAAACAAAATTATTCAAAACTGAAAAACTCTAATCCAGAATCTAATTCGTTAATTATTTTTGAATTTTCATTCATTAATTTTAGGGCACTTAGTACGTTTTTGCTAGTCTTTATATTTGCAAAGTTTATTGGCACAATATTTGGCCTTCTGGTGGTATTTAGACTTGGGAAGAAAGGCTTTTGCTATTTTCATTTGTCTCCATTATGATTGCAATGATACTTAACGAGTTCCTTTTTGTCCACAAATATTTCAACCTCAAAATAGATCCAAAATTCATCCAAGTACGTACTAGTATTTCAAGTGCCCAGTACATACGGGCAACAGGTCGAATCTCCTTATGTTGCTCTACTTACATGAATAAGGGTTATGGATTACACCCTTCTCAAAGTAAGTTTCATTTTTGATCGCTTTATTATTTTGTTCTTCTATACTAAATAAATTTGTTTGTTGACCCTTTCTACATTATTGTTCGTCTTTATCTTACTCCAGGCCTCTGCATAGCCAATTCTAAAAATGAAAGTCACTTTTATGGGAAGCGAGGCCACCAGAAAAATTTTAGTTTAGTTCAAATGGTTGAGAAGTATATTTAATGGACTTAGCCATAATGAGATATAAATAGTTTGAAATAAGTTTTCAATTGCACAAATATTTTTGTTATTTTCTTTGCGTGGGTAAGGGACTTTTAGCGAGGAAAACTGTAAGGCGAACTTATTATAGTAAAGAACTCCATGGAGTTGTGGAAAATTTGAGACTTGGCATTCCTGATAAAACAACAGTATTCTTATCTCATGGTCTCCTAATCAGTTTCTTTACAGCGATGAGAGAAGCTACTGTTAGAAACGCAATATTTTATTCAATCCTAGTTCAGAAAAATTGTTATGCCATCTGAAAGCATGCAGTTATCTGCTACAAAGGTTGACTAAATATTGGTCGAATGATTTCTCTAGTTTTTACAGGGTTACGTACGTTAGCTACATTAACGAATGAATTCCTTAAAGAATTTTTTGGATGTAAGTTTTTAACATTTTTTATTTTGTTTTCTACTATGTGCGGTCTCCTAATTCTACCCATGGTGTCATTTTTTTTTAACTTTTGAGTTTTATTCGAATTTCACCGAAATTATCGTAAACATTTACTTAGTAATTCATTCCACGGGGTTGAAATCAACCTCGTGGATTCTGAATATTGGGTTATACTGATTATCGTATAGGGTATTTGGGAGTGGATTAAAATTTTTGCTTTTTGGGTTTCACCCCTTTTACGTGATATGTATAATAACTATTAACGTTTTTGTATAAAATTTAATTTCCCAACCCATTAGAGGAGATGCTTCCTAAAGCTCGCTAGGTATTCGGTGCTCTGCGTTCAAACCGATTTACTATTATGCTTTCTTGTGTTTTTTTTCTGATTTATTGAATATTTATGTAAATCAGCACCCAAAGGCTCTGCACTTCTTGGGATGCCTCTAGAAAATTTGGAGCAAAAACATAACCATATGTTTATGTTTACACATAGCCACATATTTACATTCAAGTTTAAACAGTACCATATCATCAAACTCCAATGTATTTTTGATCAACTCTAACTCTTGAAATTTGTTGTATATAATATCAAACAAAATTATTCAAGACTGAAAAATTCTAATCCAGAATCTAATTCGTTAATTATTTTTGAATTCTCATTCCTTAATTTTAGGGCACATAGTAAGTTTTTGCTAGTCTTTATATTTGCAAAGTTTATTGGCACAATATTTGGCCTTCTGGTGGTATTTAGACTTGGGAAGAAAGGCTCTTGCTATTTTCATTTGTCTCCATTATGATTGCAATGATACTTAACGAGTTCATTTTTGTCCACAAATATTTCAACCTCAATATAGATCCAAAATTCATACAAGTACGTACTAGTATTTCAAGTGCCCAGTACATAAGGGCAACAGTCGAATCTCCTTGTCATGCTCTACTTACATGAATAAGGGTTATGGATTACACCCTTCTAAAAGTAAGTTTCATTTTTGATCGCTTTATTATTTTGTTCTTCTATGCTAAATAAATTTATTTGTTGACCCTTTCTACATTATTGTTCGTCTGTATCTTACTCCAGGCCTCTGCATACCCAATTCTAATAATGAAAGTCACTTTTACGGGGCGCGAGGCCACCAGAGAAATTTTAGTTTAGTTCGTATGGTTGAGAAGTATATTTAATGGACTTAGCCATAATGAAATATAAATAGTTTGAAATCTGTTTTCAATTGCACAAATATTTTTGTTATTTTCATTGCGTGGGCAAGGGACTTTTAGCGAGGAAAACTGTATGGCGAACTAATTATAAAAAAAAACTTCATGGAGTTATGGAAAATTTGAGACTTGGCATTCCTGATAAAACAACAGTATTCTTATCTCAGGGTTTCCTAATCAGTTTCTTTACAGCGACGAGAGAAGCTACTGTTAGAAACGCAATATTTTGTTCAATCCTACTTCAGAAAAATCGTTATGCCATCAGAAAGCATGCAGTTATCTGCTACAAAGGTTGACTAAATATTGGTCGAATGATTTCACCAGTTTTTACAGGGTTACGTACGTTAGCTACATTAACGAATGAAATCCTTAAAGAATTTTTTGGATGTAAGTTTTTAACATTTTTTATTTTGTTTTCTACTATGTGCGGTCTCCTAATTCTACCCATGGTGTCATTTTAATTTTTTAATTTTTGAGTTTTATTCGAATTTCACCGAAATTATCGTAAACATTTACTTAGTAATTCATTTCACGGGGTTGAAATCAACCTCTTGGATTCTGAATATTGAGTTATACTGATTATCGTATAGGGTATTTGGGAGTGGATTAAAGTTTTTGCTTTTTGGGTTTCAACCCTTTTATGTGATATGTATAATAACTATTAATGTTTTTGTACAAAATTTAATTTCCCAACCCATTAGACGAGATGCTTCCTAAAGCCTGCTAGGACTTCGGTGCTCTGCGTTCAAACCGATTTACAATTATGCTTTTGTCTGATTTGATGAATATTTATGTAAATCAGCACCCAAAGGCTCTGCACTTCTTGGGATGCCTCCAGAAAATTTGGAGCAAAAACATAACCATATGTTTATGTTTACACATAACCACATATTTACATTCAATTTTAAACAGTACCATATCATCAAACTCCAATGTAATTTTGATTAACTATAACGCTTGAAATTTGTTGTATATAATATCAAACAAAATTATTCAAGACTGAAAAATTCTAATCCAGAATCTAATTCGTTAATTATTTTTGAATTCTCATTCCTTAATTTTAGGGCACATAGTAAGTTTTTGCTAGTCTTTATATTTGCAAAGTTTATTGGCACAATATTTGGCCTTCTGGTGGTATTTAGACTTGGGAAGAAAGGCTCTTGCTATTTTCATTTGTCTCCATTATGATTGCAATGATACTTAACGAGTTCCTTTTTGTCCACAAATATTTCAACCTCAAAATAGATCCAAAATTCATCCAAGTACGTACTAGTATTTCAAGTGCCCAGTACATACGGGCAACAGGTCGAATCTCCTTGTGTTGCTCTACTTACATGAATAAGGGTTATGGATTACACCCTTCTCAAAGTAAGTTTCATTTTTGATCGCTTTATTATTTTGTTCTTCTATACTAAATAAATTTGTTTGTTGACCCTTTCTACATTATTGTTCGTCTTTATCTTACTCCAGGCCTCTGCATAGCCAATTCTAAAAATGAAAGTCACTTTTATGGGAAGCGAGGCCACCAGAAAAATTTTAGTTTAGTTCAAATGGTTGAGAAGTATATTTAATGGACTTAGCCATAATGAGATATAAATAGTTTGAAATAAGTTTTCAATTGCACATATATTTTTGTTATTTTCTTTGCGTGGGTAAGGGACTTTTAGCGAGGAAAACTGTAAGGCGAACTTATTATAGTAAAGAACTCCATGGAGTTGTGGAAAATTTGAGACTTGGCATTCCTGATAAAACAACAGTATTCTTATCTCATGGTCTCCTAATCAGTTTCTTTACAGCGATGATAGAAGCTACTGTTAGAAACGCAATATTTTATTCAATCCTAGTTCAGAAAAATTGTTATGCCATCTGAAAGCATGCAGTTATCTGCTACAAAGGTTGACTAAATATTGGTCGAATGATTTCTCTAGTTTTTACAGGGTTACGTACGTTAGCTACATTAACGAATGAATTCCTTAAAGAATTTTTTGGATGTAAGTTTTTAACATTTTTTATTTTGTTTTCTACTATGTGCGGTCTCCTAATTCTACCCATGGTGTCATTTTTTTTTAACTTTTGAGTTTTATTCGAATTTCACCGAAATTATCGTAAACATTTACTTAGTAATTCATTCCACGGGGTTGAAATCAACCTCGTGGATTCTGAATATTGGGTTATACTGATTATCGTATAGGGTATTTGGGAGTGGATTAAAATTTTTGCTTTTTGGGTTTCACCCCTTTTACGTGATATGTATAATAACTATTAACGTTTTTGTATAAAATTTAATTTCCCAACCCATTAGAGGAGATGCTTCCTAAAGCCTGCTAGGTATTCGGTGCTCTGCGTTCAAACCGATTTACTATTATGCTTTCTTGTGTTTTTTTTCTGATTTATTGAATATTTATGTAAATCAGCACCCAAAGGCTCTGCACTTCTTGGGATGCCTCTAGAAAATTTGGAGCAAAAACATAACCATATGTTTATGTTTACACATAGCCACATATTTACATTCAAGTTTAAACAGTACCATATCATCAAACTCCAATGTATTTTTGATCAACTCTAACTCTTGAAATTTGTTGTATATAATATCAAACAAAATTATTCAAGACTGAAAAATTCTAATCCAGAATCTAATTCGTTAATTATTTTTGAATTCTCATTCCTTAATTTTAGGGCACATAGTAAGTTTTTGCTAGTCTTTATATTTGCAAAGTTTATTGGCACAATATTTGGCCTTCTGGTGGTATTTAGACTTGGGAAGAAAGGCTCTTGCTATTTTCATTTGTCTCCATTATGATTGCAATGATACTTAACGAGTTCATTTTTGTCCACAAATATTTCAACCTCAATATAGATCCAAAATTCATACAAGTACGTACTAGTATTTCAAGTGCCCAGTACATAAGGGCAACAGGTCGAATCTCCTTGTCATGCTCTACTTACATGAATAAGGGTTATGGATTACACCCTTCTAAAAGTAAGTTTCATTTTTGATCGCTTTATTATTTTGTTCTTCTATGCTAAATAAATTTATTTGTTGACCCTTTCTACCTTATTGTTCGTCTGTATCTTACTCCAGGCCTCTGCATACCCAATTCTAATAATGAAAGTCACTTTTACGGGGCGCGAGGCCACCAGAGAAATTTTAGTTTAGTTCGTATGGTTGAGAAGTATATTTAATGGACTTAGCCATAATGAAATATAAATAGTTTGAAATCTGTTTTCAATTGCACAAATATTTTTGTTATTTTCATTGCGTGGGCAAGGGACTTTTAGCGAGGAAAACTGTATGGCGAACTAATTATAAAAAAAAACTTCATGGAGTTATGGAAAATTTGAGACTTGGCATTCCTGATAAAACAACAGTATTCTTATCTCATGGTTTCCTAATCAGTTTCTTTACAGCGACGAGAGAAGCTACTGTTAGAAACGCAATATTTTGTTCAATCCTACTTCAGAAAAATCGTTATGCCATCAGAAAGCATGCAGTTATCTGCTACAAAGGTTGACTAAATATTGGTCGAATGATTTCACCAGTTTTTACAGGGTTACGTACGTTAGCTACATTAACGAATGAAATCCTTAAAGAATTTTTTGGATGTAAGTTTTTAACATTTTTTATTTTGTTTTCTACTATGTGCGGTCTCCTAATTCTACCCATGGTGTCATTTTAATTTTTTAATTTTTGAGTTTTATTCGAATTTCACCGAAATTATCGTAAACATTTACTTAGTAATTCATTCCACGGGGTTGAAATCAACCTCTTGGATTCTGAATATTGAGTTATACTGATTATCGTATAGGGTATTTGGGAGTGGATTAAAGTTTTTGCTTTTTGGGTTTCAACCCTTTTATGTGATATGTATAATAACTATTAATGTTTTTGTACAAAATTTAATTTCCCAACCCATTAGACGAGATGCTTCCTAAAGCCTGCTAGGACTTCGGTGCTCGCGTTCAAACCGATTTACTATTATGCTTTTGTCTGATTTGATGAATATTTATGTAAATCAGCACCCAAAGGCTCTGCACTTCTTGGGATGCCTCCAGAAAATTTGGAGCAAAAACATAACCATATGTTTATGTTTACACATAACCACATATTTACATTCAATTTTAAACAGTACCATATCATCAAACTCCAATGTAATTTTGATTAACTATAACGCTTGAAATTTGTTGTATATAATATCAAACAAAATTATTCAAGACTGAAAAATTCTAATCCAGAATCTAATTCGTTAATTATTTTTTAATTTTCATTCCTTAATTTTAGGGCACTTAGTACGTTTTTGCTAGTCTTTATATTTGCAAAGTTTATTGGCACAATATTTGGCCTTCTGGTGGTATTTAGACTTGGGAAGAAAGGCTTTTGCTATTTTCATTTGTCTCCATTATGATTGCAATGATACTTAACGAGTTCCTTTTTGTCCACAAATATTTCAACCTCAAAATAGATCCAAAATTCATCCAAGTACGTACTAGTATTTCAAGTGCCCAGTACATACGGGCAACAGGTCCAATCTCCTTGTGTTGCTCTACTTACATGAATAAGGGTTATGGATTACACCCTTCTCAAAGTAAGTTTCATTTTTGATCGCTTTATTATTTTGTTCTTCTATACTAAATAAATTTGTTTGTTGACCCTTTCTACATTATTGTTCGTCTTTATCTTACTCCAGGCCTCTGCATAGCCAATTATAAAAATGAAAGTCACTTTTATGGGAAGCGAGGCCACCAGAAAAATTTTAGTTTAGTTCAAATGGTTGAGAAGTATATTTAATGGACTTAGCCATAATGAGATATAAATAGTTTGAAATAAGTTTTCAATTGCACAAATATTTTTGTTATTTTCTTTGCGTGGGTAAGGGACTTTTAGCGAGGAAAACTGTAAGGCGAACTTATTATAGTAAAGAACTCCATGGAGTTGTGGAAAATTTGAGACATGGCATTCCTGATAAAACAACGGTATTCTTATCTCATGGTCTCCTAATCAGTTTCTTTACAGCGATGAGAGAAGCTACTGTTAGAAACGCAATATTTTATTCAATCCTAGTTCAGAAAAATTGTTATGCCATCTGAAAGCATGCAGTTATCTGCTACAAAGGTTGACTAAATATTGGTCGAATGATTTCTCTAGTTTTTACAGGGTTACGTACGTTAGCTACATTAACGAATGAATTCCTTAAAGAATTTTTTGGATGTAAGTTTTTAACATTTTTTATTTTGTTTTCTACTATGTGCGGTCTCCTAATTCTACCCATGGTGTCATTTTTTTTTTAACTTTTGAGTTTTATTCGAATTTCACCGAAATTATCGTAAACATTTACTTAGTAATTCATTCCACGGGGTTGAAATCAACCTCGTGGATTCTGAATATTGGGTTATACTGATTATCGTATAGGGTATTTGGGAGTGGATTAAAATTTTTGCTTTTTGGGTTTCACCCCTTTTACGTGATATGTATAATAACTATTAACGTTTTTGTATAAAATTTAATTTCCCAACCCATTAGAGGAGATGCTTCCTAAAGCCTGCTAGGTATTCGGTGCTCTGCGTTCAAACCGATTTACTATTATGCTTTCTTGTGTTTTTTTTCTGATTTGATGAATATTTATGTAAATCAGCACCCAAAGGCTCTGCACTTCTTGGGATGCCTCTAGAAAATTTGGAGCAAAAACATAACCATATGTTTATGTTTACACATAGCCACATATTTACATTCAAGTTTAAACAGTACCATATCATCAAACTCCAATGTATTTTTGATCAACTCTAACTCTTGAAATTTGTTGTATATAATATCAAACAAAATTATTCAAGACTGAAAAATTCTAATCCAGAATCTAATTCGTTAATTATTTTTGAATTCTCATTCCTTAATTTTAGGGCACATAGTAAGTTTTTGCTAGTCTTTATATTTGCAAAGTTTATTGGCACAATATTTGGCCTTCTGGTGGTATTTAGACTTGGGAAGAAAGGCTCTTGCTATTTTCATTTGTCTCCATTATGATTGCAATGATACTTAACGAGTTCCTTTTTGTCCACAAATATTTCAACCTCAAAATAGATCCAAAATTCATCCAAGTACGTACTAGTATTTCAAGTGCCCAGTACATAAGGGCAACAGGTCGAATCTCCTTGTCATGCTCTACTTACATGAATAAGGGTTATGGATTACACCCTTCTAAAAGTAAGTTTCATTTTTGATCGCTTTATTATTTTGTTCTTCTATGCTAAATAAATTTATTTGTTGACCCTTTCTACATTATTGTTCGTCTGTATCTTACTCCAGGCCTCTGCATACCCAATTCTAATAATGAAAGTCACTTTTACGGGGCGCGAGGCCACCAGAGAAATTTTAGTTTAGTTCGTATGGTTGAGAAGTATATTTAATGGACTTAGCCATAATGAAATATAAATAGTTTGAAATCTGTTTTCAATTGCACAAATATTTTTGTTATTTTCATTGCGTGGGCAAGGGACTTTTAGCGAGGAAAACTGTATGGCGAACTAATTATAAAAAAAAACTTCATGGAGTTATGGAAAATTTGAGACTTGGCATTCCTGATAAAACAACAGTATTCTTATCTCATGGTTTCCTAATCAGTTTCTTTACAGCGACGAGAGAAGCTACTGTTAGAAACGCAATATTTTGTTCAATCCTACTTCAGAAAAATCGTTATGCCATCAGAAAGCATGCAGTTATCTGCTACAAAGGTTGACTAAATATTGGTCGAATGATTTCTCTAGTTTTTACAGCGTTACATAGGTTAGCTACATTAACGAATGAAATCCTTAAAGAATTTTTTGGATGTAAGTTTTTAACATTTTTTATTTTGTTTTCTACTATGTGCGGTCTCCTAATTCTCCCCAGGGTGTCATTTTTTTTTAACTTTTGAGTTTTATTCGAATTTGACCAAAATTATCGTAAACATTTACTTAGAAATTCATTCCACGAGGTTGAAATCAACCTCATGGATTCTGAATATTGGGTTATACTGATTATCGTATACGGTATTTGGGAGTGGATTAAAATTTTTGCTATTTGGGTTTCACCCCTTTTACGTGATATGTATAATAACTATTAACGTTTTTGTATAAAATTTAATTTCCCAACCCATTAGACGAGATGCTTCCAAAAGCCTGCTAGGTATTCGGTGCTCTGCGTTCAAACCGATTTACTATTATGCTTTCTTTTGTTTTTGTCTGATTTGATGAATATTTATGTAAAGCAGCACCCAAAGGCTCTGTACTTCTTGGGATGCCTCCAGAAAATTTGGAGCAAAAACATAACCATATGTTTATGTTTACACATAGCCACATATTTACATTCAAGTTTAAACAGTACCATATCATCAAACTCCAATGTATTTTTTATCAACTCTAACTCTTGAAATTTGTTGTATATAATATCAAACAAAATTATTCAAGACTGAAAAATTCTAATCCAGAATCTAATTCGTTAATTATTTTTGAATTCTCATTCCTTAATTTTAGGGCACTTAGTACGTTTTTGCTAGTCTTTATATTTGCAAAGTTTATTGGCACAATATTTGGCCTTCTGGTGGTATTTAGACTTGGGAAGAAAGGCTCTTGCTATTTTCATTTGTCTCCATTATGATTGCAACGATACTTAACGAGTTCATTTTTGTCCACAAATATTTCAACCTCAAAATAGGTCCAAAATTCATACAAGTACGTACTAGTATTTCAAGTGCCCAGTACATACGGGCAACGGGTCGAATCTCCTTGTCATGCTCTACTTACATGAATAAGGTTTATGGATTACACCCTTCTAAAAGTAAGTTTCATTTTTTATCGCTTTATTATTTTGTTCTTCTATGCTAAATAAATTTATTTGTTGACCCTTTCTACATTATTGTTCGTCTGTATCTTACTCCAGGCCTCTGCATACCCAATTCTAATAATGAAAGCCACTTTTATGGGGCGCGAGGCCACCAGAGAAATTTTAGTTTAGTTGAAATGGTTGAGAAGTATATTTAATGGACTTAGCCATAATGAAATATAAATAGTTTGAAATGGGTTTTCAATTGCACAAATATTTTTGTTATTTTCTTTGCGTGGGTAAGGGACTTTTAGCGAGGAAAACTGTAAGGAGGACTTATTACAGTGAAGAACTACATGGAGTTATGGAAAATTTGAGACTTGGCATTCCTGATAAAACAACAGTATTCTTATCTCATGGTTTCCTAATCAGTTTCTTTACAGGATTAGAGAAGCTATTGTTCGAAATGCAATATTTTGTTCAATCCTAGTTCAGAAAAATCGTTATGCCATCAGAAAGCATGCAGTTATCTGCTACAAAGGTTGACTAAATATTGGTCGAATGATTTCTCTAGTTTTTACAGGGTTACGTACGTTAGATACATTAACGAATGAAATCCTTAAAGAATTTTTTGGATGTAAGTTTTTAACGTTTTTTATTTTGTTTTCTACTATGTGTGGTCTCCTAATTCTCCCCAGGGTGTCATTTTTTTTTCTTTTAACTTTTGAGTTTTATTCGAATTTCACCGAAGTTATCGTAAACATTAACATAGTAATTCATAACACGGGGTGGAAATCAACCTCGTGGAATCTGAATATTGAGTTATACTGATTATCATATAGGGTATTTGGGAGTGGATTAATGTTTTTGCTATTTGGGTTTCACCCCTTTTTTGTGATATGTATAATAACTATTAACGTTTTTGTATAAAATTTAATTTCCCATCCCATTAGACGAGATGCTTCCTAAAGCCTGCTAGGTATTCGGTGCTCTGCAGTCAAACCGATTTACTATTATATTTTCTTGTATTTTAGTCTGATTTGATGAATATTTATGTAAATTAGCACCCAAAGGCTCTGCACTTCTTGGGATGCCTCTAGCAAAGTTGGAGCAAAAATATAACCATATGTTTATGTTTACACATAGCCACATATTTACATTCAAGTTTAAACAGTACCATATCATCAAACTCCAATCTATTTTTGATCAACTCTAACGCTTGTAATTTGTTGTATGTAATATCAAACAAAATTATTCAAAACTGAAAAACTCTAATCCAGAATCTAATTCGTTAATTATTTTTGAATTTTCATTCATTAATTTTAGGGCACTTAGTACGTTTTTGCTAGTCTTTATATTTGCAAAGTTTATTGGCACAATATTTGGCCTTCTGGTGGTATTTAGACTTGGGAAGAAAGGCTCTTGCTATTTTCATTTGTCTCCATTATGATTGCAATGATACTTAACGAGTTCCTTTTTGTCCACAAATATTTCAACCTCAAAATAGATCCAAAATTCATCCAAGTACGTACTAGTATTTCAAGTGCCCAGTACATACGGGCAACAGGTCGAATCTCCTTGTCTTGCCCTACTTACATGAATAAGGGTTATGGATTACACCCTTCTAAAAGTAAGTTTCATTTTTTATCGCTTTATTATTTTGTTCTTCTATAATAAATAAATTTATTTGTTGACCCTTTCTACATTATTGTTCATCTGTATCTTACTCCAGGCCTCTGCATACCCAATTCTAATAATGAAAGTCATTTTATGGGGCGCGAGGCCACCAGAGAAATTTTAGTTTAGTTCAAATGGTTGAGAAGTATATTTAATGGACTTAGCCATAATGAAATATAAATAGTTTGAAATGTGTTTTCAATTGCACAAATATTTTTGTTCTTTTCTTTGTGTGGGTAAGGGACTTTTAGCGAGGAAAACTGTATGGCGAACTTATTACAGTGAAGAACTACATGGAGTTATGGAAAATTTGAGACTTGGCATTCCTGATAAAACAACAGTATTCTTATCTTATGGTTTCCTAATCAGTTTCTTTACAGGATGAGAGAAGCTACTATTCGAAACGCAATATTTTGTTCAATCCTAGTTCAGAAAAATTGTTATGCCATCAGAAAGCATGCAGTTATCTGCTACAAAGGTTCACTAAATATTGGTCGAATAATTTCCCTAGTTTTTACAGGGTTACGTACGTTAGCTACATTAACGAATGAAATCCTTAAAGAATTTTTTGGATGTAAGTGTTTAACGTTTTTTATTTTGTTTTCTACTATGAGCGGTCTCCTAATTCTCCCCAGGGTGTCATTTTTTTTTTTAACTTTTGAGTTTTATTCGAATTTCACCAAAATTATCGTAAACATTTACTTAGAAATTCATTCCACGGGGTTGAAATCAACCTCGTGGATTCTGAATATTGGGTTATACTGATTATCGTATAGGGTATTTGGGAGTGGATTAAAGTTTTTGCTATTTGGGTTTCACCCCTTTTTCGTGATATGTATAATAACTATTAACGTTTTTGTATAAAATTTAATTTCCCAACCCATTAGACGAGATGCTTCCAAAAGCCTGCTAGGTATTCGGTGCTCTGCGTTCAAACAGATTTACTATTATGCTTTCTTGTGTTTTTGTCTAATTTGATGAATATTTATGTAAATCAGAACCCAAAGGCTCTGCACTTCTTGGGATGCCTCCAGAAAATTTGGAGCAAAAACATAACCATATGTTTATGTTTACACATAGCCACATATTTACATTCAAGTTTAAACAGTACCATATCATCAAACTCCAATGTATTTTTGATCAACTCTAACTCTTGAAATTTGTTGTATATAATATCAGACAAAATTATTCAAGACTGAAAAATTCTAATCCAGAATCTAATTCGTTAATTATTTTTGAATTTTCATTCCCTAATTTTAGGGCACTTAGTACGTTTTTGCTAGTCTTTATATTTGCAAAGTTTATTGGCACAATATTTGGCCTTCTAGTGGTATTTAGACTTGGGAACAAAGGCTCTTGCTATTTTCATTTGTATCCATTATGATTGCAATGATACTTAACGACTTCCTTTTTGTCCACAAATATTTCAACCTCAAAATAGATCCAAAATTCATACAAGTACGTACTAGTATTTCAAGTGCCCAGTACATACAGGCAACAGGTCGAATGTCCTTGTCTTTCTCTACTTACATGAATAAGGGTTATGGATTACACCCTTCTAAAAGTAAGTTTCATTTTTGATCGCTTTATTATTTTGTTCTTCTATACTAAATAAATTTATTTGTTGACCCTTTCTACATTATTGTTCGTCTCTATCTTACTCCAGGCCTCTGCATAGCCAATTCTAAAAATGAAAGTCACTTTTATGGGGAGCGAGGCCACCAGAGAAATTTTAGTTTAGTTCAAATGGTTGAGAAGTATATTTAATGGACTTAGCCATAATGAAATATAAATAGTTTGAAATGGGTTTTCAATTGCACAAATATTTTTGTTATTTTCTTTGCGTGGGTAAGGGACTTTTAGCGAGGAAAACTGTAAGGAGAACTTATTACAGTGAAGAACTACATGGAGTTATAGAAAATTTGAGACTTAGCATTCCTGATAAAACAACAGTATTCTTATCTCATGGTTTCCTAATCAGTTTCTTTACAGGATTAGAGAAGCTATTGTTCGAAACGCAATATTTTGTTCAATCCTAGTTCAGAAAAATCGTTATGCCATCAGAAAGCATGCAGTTATCTGCTACAAATGTTGACTAAATATTGGTCGAATGATTTCTCTAGTTTTTACAGGGTTACGTACGTTAGCTACATTAACGAATGAAATCCTTAAAGAATTTTTTGGATGTAAGTTTTTAACGTTTTTTTATTTTGTTTTCTACTATGTGTGGTCTCCTAATTCTCCCCAGGGTGTCATTTTTTTTTCTTTTAACTTTTGAGTTTTATTCGAATTTCACCGAAATTATCGTAAACATTAACATAGTAATTCATTCCACGGGGTTGAAATCAACCTCGTGGAATCTGAATATTGAGTTATACTGATTATCATATAGGGTATTTGGGAGTGGATTAATGTTTTTGCTATTTGGGTTTCACCCCTTTTTTGTGATATGTATAATAACTATTAACCTTTTTGTATAAAATTTAATTTCCCATCCCATTAGACGAGATGCTTCCTAAAGCCTGCTAGGTATTCTGTGCTCTGCAGTCAAACCGATTTACTATTATATTTTCTTGTATTTTAGTCTGATTTAATGAATATTTATGTAAATTAGCACCCAAAGGCGCTGCACTTCTTGGGATGCCTCCAGAAAAGTCGGAGCAAAAACATAACCATATGTTTATGTTTACACATAACCACATATTTACATTCAACTTTAAACAGTACCATATCATCAAACTCCAATGTATTTTTGATCAACTCTAACTCTTGAAATTTGTTGTATATAATATCGAACAAAATTATTCAAAATTGAAAAATTCTAATCCAGAATCTAATTCGTTAATTATTTTTGAATTTTCATTCCTTAATTTTAGGGCACTTAGTACGTTTTTGCTAGTCTTTATATTTGCAAAGTTTATTGGCACAATATTTGGCCTTCTGGTGGTATTTAGACTTGGGAAGAAAGGCTCTTGCTATTTTCATTTGTCTCCATTATGATTGCAATGATACTTAACGACTTCCTTTTTGTCCACAAATATTTCAACCTCAAAATAGTTCCAAAATTCATACAAGTACGTACTAGTATTTCAAGTGCCCAGTACATACGGGCAACAGGTCGAATCTCCTTGTCTTGCTCTACTTTTGTGAATAAGGGTTATGGATTACACCCTTCTAAAAGTAAGTTTCATTCTTGATCGCTTTATTATTTTGTTCTTCTATACTAAGTAAATTTATTTGTTGACCCTTTCTACATTATTGTTCGTCTGTATCTTACTCCAGGCCTCTGCATAGCCAATACTAAAAATAAAAGTCACTTTTATGGGGAGCGAGGCCACCAGAGAAATTTTAGTTTAGTTCAAATGGTTGAGAAGTATATTTAATGGACTTAGCCATAATGAAATATAAATAGTTAGAAATGGGTTTTCAATTGCACAAATATTTTTGTTATTTTCTTTGCGTGGGTAAGGGACTTTTAGCGAGGAAAACTGTAAGGAGAACTTATTATAGTAAAGAACTTCATGGAGTTATGGAAAATTTGAGACTTGGCATTCCTGATAAAACAACAGTATTCTTATCTCATGGTTTCCTAATCAGTTTCTTTACAGCGGTGAGAGAAGCTACTGTTTGAAACGCAATATTTTGTTCAATCCTACTTCAGAAAAATCGTCATGCCATCAAAAAGCATGCAGTTATCTGCTACAAAGGTTGACTAAATATTGGTCGAATGATTTCTCTAGTTTTTACAGCGTTACATACGTTAGCTACATTAATGAATGAAATCCTTAAAGAATTTTTTGGATGTAAGTTTTTAACGTTTTTTATTTTGTTTTCTACTATGTGCGGTCTCCTAATTCTCCCCAGGGTGTCATTTTTTTTTTAAACTTTTGAGTTTAATTCGAATTTCACCGAAATTATCGTAAACATTTACTTAGTAATTCATTCCACGGGGTTGAAATCAACCTCGTGGATTCTGAATATTGGGTTATACTGATTATCGTATAGGGTATTTGGGAGTGGATTAAAGTTTTTACTATTTGGGTTTCACCCCTTTTATGTGATACGTATAATAACTATTAACGTTTTTGTAAAAAATTTAATTTCCCAACCCATTAGACGAGATGCTTCCTAAAGCCTGCTAGGTATTCGGTGCTCTGCGTTCAAACCGATTTACTATTATCTTTTCTTGTGCTTTAGTCCGATTTGATGAATATTTATGTAAATCAGCACCCAAAGGCTCTGCACTTCTTGGGATGCCTCCAGAAAAGTTGGAGCAAAAACATAACCATATGTTTAGGTTTACACATAACCACATATTTACATTCAAGTTGAAACAGTACCATATCATCAAACTCCAATGTATTTTTGATCAACTCTAACGCTTGAAATTTGTTGTACATAATATCGAACAAAATTATTCAAAACTGAAACATTCTAATCCAAAATCTAATTCGTTAATTATTTTTGAATTTTCATTCCTTAATTTGAGGGCACTTAGTACGTTTTTGCTAGTCTTTATATTTGCAAAATTTATTGGCACAATATTTGGCCTTCTGGTGGTATTTAGACTTGGGAAGAAAGGCTCTTGCTATTTTCATTTGTCTCCATTATGCTTGCAATGATACTTAACGAGTTCCTTTTTGTCTAGAAATATTTCAACCTCAAAATAGATCCAAAATTCATACAAGTACGTACTAGTATTTCAAGTGCCCAGTACATAAGAGCAACAGGTCGAATCTCCTTGTCATGCTCTACTTACATGAATAAGGGTTATGGATTACACCCTTCTAAAAGTAAGTTTCATTTTTTATCGCTTTATTATTTTGTTCTTCTATAATAAATAAATTTATTTGTTGACCCTTTCTACATTATTGTTCGTCTGTATCTTACTCCAGGCCTCTGCATAGCCAATACTAAAAATGAAAGTCACTTTTATGGGGAGCGAGGCCACCAGAGAAATTTTAGTTTAGTTCAAATGGATGAGAAGTATATTTAATGGACTTAGCCATAATGAAATATAAATATTTTGAAATGGGTTTTCAATTGCACAAATATTTTTGTGATTTTCTTTGCATGGGTAAGTGACTTTTAGCGAGGAAAACTGTAAGGAGAACTTATTATAGTAAAGAACTTCATGGAGTTATGGAAAATTTGAGACTTGGCATTCCTGATAAAACAATAGTATTCTTATCTCATGGTTTCCTAATCAGTTTCTCTACAGTGGTGAGAGAAGCTACTGTTTGAAACGCAATATTTTGTTCAATCCTACTTCAGAAAAATCGTCATGCCATCAGAAAGCATGCAGTTATCTGCTACAAAGGTTGACTAAATATTGGTCGAATGATTTCTCTAGTTTTTACAGGGTTACGTACATTAGCTACATTAACGAATGAAATCCTTCAAGAATTTTTTGGATGTAAGTTTCTAACGTTTTTTATTTTGTTTTCTACTATGTGCGGTCTCCTAATTCTCCCCAGGGTGTCATTTTTTTTTTTAACTTTTGAGTTTTATTCGAATTTCACCGAAATTATCGTAAACATTTACTTAGTAATATATTCCACGGGGTTGAAATCAACCTCGTGGATTCTGAATATTGAGTTATACTGATTATCGTATAGGGTATTTGGGAGTGGATTAATGTTTTTGCTATTTGGGTTTCACCCCTTTTATGTGATATGTATAATAACTATTAACGTTTTTGTATAAAATTTAATTTCCCAACCCATTAGACGAGATGCTTCCTAAAGCTTGCTAGGTATTCGGTGCACTGCGGTCAAACAGATTTACTATTATATTTTCTTGTATTTTAGTCTGATTTGATGAATATTTATGTAAATTAGCAGCCAAAGGCTCTGCACTTCTTGGGATGCCTCCAGAAAAGTAGGAGCAAAAACATAACCATATGTTTATGTTTACACATAACCACATATTTACGTTCAAGTTTAAACAATACCATATCATCAAACTCCAATGTATTTTTGATCAACTCTAACGCTTGAAATTTGTTGTATATAATATCAAACAAAATTATTCAAAACTAAAAATTCTAATCCAGAATCTAATTCGTTAATTATTTTTGAATTTTCATTCCTTAATTTTAGGGCACTTAGTACGTTTTTGCTAGTCTTTATATTTGCAAAGTTTATTGGCACAATATTTGGCCTTCTGGTGGTATTTAGACTTGGGAAGAAAGGCTCTTGCTATTTTCATTTGTCTCCATTATGATTGCAATGATACTTAACGAGTTCCTTTTTGTCCACAAATATTTCATTCTCAAAATAGATCCAAAATTCATACAAGTACGTACTAGTATTTCAAGTGCCCATTAAATACGGGCAACAGGTCGAATCTCCCTGTCATTCTCTACTTACACGAATAAGGGTTAAGGATTACACCCTTCTAAAAGTAAGTTTCATTTTTGATCACTTTATTATTTTGTTCTTCTATACTAAATAAATTTATTTGTTGACCCTTTCTACATTATTGTTCGTCTATATCTTACTCCAGGCCTCTGCATAGCCAATTGTAAAAATGAAAGTCACTTTTATGGGGAGCGAGGCCACCAGAGAAATTTTAGTTTAGTTCAAATGGTTGAGAAGTATATTTAATGGACTTAGCCATAATGAAATATAAATAGTTTGAAATGGGTTTTCAATTGCACAAATATTTTTGTTATTTTCTTTGCGTGGGTAAGGGACTTTGGGCGAGGAAAACTGTAAGGAGAACTTATTATAGTAAAGAACTTCATGGAGTTATGGAAAATTTGAGACTTGGCATTCCTGATAAAAGAACAGGATTCTTATCTCATGGTTTCCTAATCAGTTTCTTTACAGCGGTGAGAGAAGCTACTGTTTGAAACGCAATATTTTGTTCAATCCTACTTCAGAAAAATCGTTATGCCATCAGAAAGCATGCAGTTATCTGCTACAAAGGTTGACTAAATATTGGTCGAATGATTTCTCTAGTTTTTACAGGGTTACATACGTTAGCTACATTAACGAATGAAATCCTTAAAGAATTTTTTGGATGTAAGTTTTTAACATTTTTTATTTTGTTTTCTACTATGTGCGGTCTCCTAATTCTCCGCAGGGTGTCATTTTTTTTTTTAACTTTTGAGTTTTATTCGAATTTCACCGAAATTATCGTAAACATTTACTTAGTAATTCATTCCACGGGGTTGAAATCAACCTCGTGGATTCTGAATATTGGGTTATACTGATTATCGTATAGGGTATTTGGGAGTGGATTAAAGTTTTTGCTATTTGGGTTTCACCCCTTTTATCTGATATGTATAATAACTATTAACGTTTTTGTAAAAAATTTAATTTCCCAACCCATTAGACGAGATGCTTCCTAAAGCCTGCTAGGTATTCGGTGCTCTGCGTTCAAACCGATTTACTATTATGTTTTCTTGTGTTTTAGTCTGATTTGATGAATATTTATGTAAATCAACTCCCAAATGCTCTGCACTTCTTGGGATGCCTCCAGAAAAGTCGGAGCAAAAACATAACCATATGTTTATGTTTACACATAACCACATATTTACATTCTAGTTTAAACAGTTCCATATCATCAAACTCCAATGTATTTTTGATCAACTCTAACGCTTGAAATTTGTTGTATATAATATCGAACAAAATTATTCAAAATTGAAAAATTCTAATCCAAAATCTAATTCGTTAATTATTTTTGAATTTTCATTCCTTAATTTTAGGGCACTTAGTACGTTTTTGCTAGTCTTTATATTTACAAAGTTTATTGGCAAAATATTTGGCCTTCTGGTGGCATTTAGACTTGGGAAGAAAGGCTCTTGCTATTTTCATTTGTCTCCATTATGATTGCAATGATACTTAACGAGTTCCTTTTTGTCCACAAATATTTCATTCTCAAAATAGATCCAAAATTCATACAAGTACGTACTAGTATTTCAAGTGCCCATTAAATACGGGCAACAGGTCGAATCTCCCTGTCATTCTCTACTTACACGAATAAGGGTTAAGGATTACACCCTTCTAAAAGTAAGTTTCATTTTTGATCACTTTATTATTTTGTTCTTCTATACTAAATAAATTTATTTGTTGACCCTTTCTACATTATTGTTCGTCTATATCTTACTCCAGGCCTCTGCATAGCCAATTCTAATAATGAAAGTCACTTTTATGGGGAGCGAGGCCACCAGAGAAATTTTAGTTTAGTTCAAATGGTTGAGAAGTATATTTAATGGACTTAGCCATAATGAAATATAAATAGTTTGAAATGGGTTTTCAATTGCACAAATATTTTTGTGATTTTCTTTGCGTGGGTAAGGGACTTTTAGCGAGGAAAACTGTAAGGAGAACTTATTATAGTAAAGAACTTCATGGAGTTATGGAAAATTTGAGACTTGGCATTCCTGATAAAACAACAATATTCTTATCTCATGGTTTCCTAATCAGTTTCTTTACAGCGGTGAGAGAAGCTACTGTTTGAAACGCAATATTTTTTCAATCCTACTTCAGAAAAATCGTCATGCCATCAGAAAGCATGCAGTTATCTGCTACAAAGGTTGACTAAATATTGGTCGAACGATTTCTCTAGTTTTTAGAGGGTTACGTACATTAGCTACATTAACGAATGAAATCCTTAAAGAATTTTTTGGATGTAAGTTTTTAACGTTTTTTATTTTGTTTTCTACTATGTGCGGTCTCCTAATTCTCCCCAGGGTGTCATTTTTTTTCTAACTTTTGAGTTTTATTCGAATTTCACCGAAATTATCGTAAACATTTACTTAGTAATTCATTCCACGGGGTTGAAATCAACCTCGTGGATTCTGAATATTGAGTTATACTGATTATCGTATAGGGTATTTGGGAGTGGATTAAAGTTTTTGCTATTTGGGTTTCACCCCTTTTATGTGATATGTATAATAACTATTAACGTTTTTGTATAAAATTTAATTTCCCAACCCATTAGACGAGATGCTTCCTAAAGCCTGCTAGGTATTCGGTGCTCTGCGTTCAAACCGATTTACTATTATATTTTCTTGTGTTTTAGTCTGATTTGATGAATATTTATGTAAATCAACTCCCAAATGCTCTGCACTTCTTGGGATGCCTCCAGAAAAGTCGGAGCAAAAACATAACCATATGTTTATGTTTACACATAACCACATATTTACATTCAAGTTTAAACAGTACCATATCATCAAACTCCAATGTATTTTTGATCAACTCTAACGCTTGAAATTTGTTGTATATAATATCAAACAAAATTATTCAAAACTGAAAAATTCTAATCCAGAATCTAATTCGTTAATTATTTTTGAATTTTCATTCCTTAATTTTAGGGCACTTAGTACGTTTTTGCTAGTCTTTATATTTGCAAAGTTTATTGGCACAATATTTGGCCTTCTGGTGGTATTTGGACTTGGGAAGAAAGGCTCTTGCTATTTTCATTTGTCTCCATTATGATTGCAATGATACTTAACAAGTTCCGTTTTGTCTAGGGATGGCGATACCCATTGGGTAATGGATATCCAACCCTACCCGATCCAAATATTTCGGGTAATACCCGGTCCTTGATGGGTAGAGCTTAATGGGTAGGGTATGGATATTACCCGAATTATTCGGGTAGGGTATGGATAATATCCATACCCGACCCGTATTTAAAAAAAAAATATTTCAGATTTTTTTTAAAATTCAATAGAATGTTTCTTTCCAAACTTTTGTATTGCCTGTCCATAAATCTCTTCCTTCCATTGGTATCTACTTTCTATTAATCAATTGCGTTTTTTTTTTATTGGGGTTTGTTTACATTCTTCTTATTAATCTACATTCATTCATTCTCTCTCTCTCTCTCTCTCTCTCTCTCTCTCTCTCTCTCTCTCTGTTTTATTTAAATAATTGAAGAAATTATGTATCTCTTGTGTTGTGTTGGGTGGGATCTCACAAGCCGCTCTTATATTCAATGGAAGAATTGGCAGATATGACTGACAATTTTAATGAAAAAAATTTGATTGGAGAAACCTTATTTACCAAACTGTACCGTGGGACAATCCGACATGGCTGGCTTCCTTTTGAAGATTGGGTTGTCACTTTGAAGATTTGGGATTATACTCTACAAACATCGTGTCACCTCGACGGAACTGAAAGCTTTAATGTATATATGGTTTTTACTTAATTAAGTTCTTGCAATTATTTTTTGTTTTTCCTTACTTATGCCATTTTTAAAATTATTTTCTTCTTGAAATTCGTAAATGTCTATGATGTACCCTTACTGAGTTGAATGATAAGATTATACTTTTATATGTTGTTAAAAGTATAATGCAACTTAGCTAATTAGAGTTGTTAGATTGCTGAATAAATTATAATGTCTATTGATTACTTTTTTATTTTTTAAGATAAAGCTATTGGTTAGTTTTTAAGTTAAAATGATTTGCATAAAAAAAAAATAAAAAAAAAAGGTTTTGGGTTTCGGGTAGGGTATGGATATCCATGGATAATAATTCGGGTAAGATTCGGGTATGGATATTAATGGATATTGATATTCGGGTATCCATGGGTAAGATTTTCGGGTCGGGTATGGATCGGGTATACCCATACCCTACCCATGGCCATCCCTAGTTTTGTCCACAAAAATTTCAACCTCAAAATAGATCCAAAATTCATACAAGTACGTACTAGTATTTCAAGTGCCCAGTACATACGGGCAACAAGTCGAATCTCCTTGTCATGCTCTACTTACATAAATAAGGGTTATGGATTACACCCTTCTAAAAGTAAGTTTCATATTTGATCGCTTTATTATTTTGTTCTTCTATACTAAATAAATTTATTTGTTGACCCTTTCTACATTATTGTTCGTCTATATCTTACTCCAGGCCTCTGCATAGCCAATTCTAAAAATGAAAGTCACTTTTATGGGGAGCGAGGCCACCAGAGAAATTTTAGTTTAGTTCAAATGGTTGAGAAGTATATTTAATGGACTTAGCCATAATGAAATATAAATAGTTTGAAATGTGTTTTCAATTGCACAAATATTTTTGTTATTTTCTTTGCGTGGGTAAGGGACTTTTAGCGAGGAAAACTGTAAGGATATTATAGTAAAAAACTTCATGGAGTTATGGAAAATTTGAGACTTGACATTCCAGATAAAACAACAGTATTCTTATCTCGTGGTTTCCTAATCAGTTTCTTTACCGCGATGAGAGAAGCTACTGTTAGAAACGCAATATTTTTTTCAATCCTAGTTCAGAAAAATCGCTATGCCATCAGAAAGCATGCAGTTATCTGCTACAAAGGTCAAAAAAATATAGGTCGAATGATTTCTCTAGTTCTTATAGGGTTACGTACGTTAGCTACATTAACAAATGAAATCCTTAAAGAATTTTTTGGATGTAAGTTTTTAACGTTTTCTATTTTGTTTTGTACTATGTGCGGTCTCCTAATTCTCCCCAGGGTGTCTTTTTTTTTTTAACTTTTGAATTTCATTCGAATTTCACCGAAATTATCATAAACATTTACTTAGTAATTCATTCCACGGGGTTGAAATCTACCTCGTGGATTCTGAATATTGAGTTATACTGATTGTCGTATAGGGTATCTGGGAGTGGATTTAAGTTTTTGCTAGGTGGGTTTCACCCCTTTTATGTGATATGTATAATAACTATTAGCGTTTTTGTATAAAATTTAATTTCCCAACCCATTAGACGAGATGCTTCCTAAAGCCTGCTAGGTAGTCGGTGCTCTGCGGTCAAACTGATTTACTATTATGTTTTCTTGTGTTTTAGTCTGATTTGATGAATATTTATGTAAATCAGTACCTAGAGCTTGTGCACTTCTTGGGATGCCTCCAGAAAAGTTGGTGCAAAAACATAACCATATGTTTATGTTTACACATAACCACATATTTACATTTAAGTTTAAACAGTACCAAATCATCAAACTCCAATGTATTTTTGATCAACTCTAACGCTTGAAATTTGTTGTATATAATGTCAAAAAAAAAATTTCAAAACTGTAAAATTCTAATCCAGAATCTAATTCGTTAATTATTTTTGAATTTTCATTCCTTAATTTTAGGGCACTTAGTACGTTTTTGCTCGTTTTATATTTGCAAAGTTTTTTGGCACAATATTTGGCCTTCTGGTGGTATTTAGACTTGGGAAGAAAGGCTCTTGCTATTTTCATTTGTCTCCATTATGATTGCAATGATACTTAATGAGTTCCTTTTTGTCCACAAAAATTTCAACCTCAAAATAGATCCAAAATTCATACAAGTACGTACTAGTATTTCAAGTGCCCAGTACATACGGGCAACTGGTCGAATCTCTTTGTCATGCTCTACTTACATGGATAAGGGTTATGGATTACACCCTTCCAAAAGTAAATTTCATTTTTGTCCTCTTTATTATTTTGTTCTTCTATACTAAATATATTTATTTGTTGACCCCTTCTACATTATTGTTCGTCGGTATCTTACTCCAGGCCTCTGCAAAGCCAATTCTAAAAATGAAAGTCACTTTTATGGGGAGCGGGGCCACCAGAGAAATTTTAGTTTAGTTCAAATGGTTGAGAAGTATATTTAATGGACTTAGCTATAATGAAATATAAATAGTTTGACATGTGTTTTCAATTGCATAAATATTTTTGTTATTTTCTTTACGTGGGTAAGGGACTTTTAGCGAGGAAAACTTGAAGGAGAACTTATTATAGTAAAAAACTTCATGGAGTTATGGAAATTTTGAGACTTGGCATTCCTGATAAAACAACAGTATTCTTATCTCGTGGTTTCCTAATCAGTTTCTTTACAGCGATGAGAGAAGCTACTGTTAGAAATGCAATATTTTGTTCAATCAGAGTTTAGAAAAATCGCTATTCCATCAGAAAGCATGCAGTTATCTGCTACAAAGGTCAAAAAAATATAGGTCGAATGATTTCTCTAGTTTTTATAGGGTTACATACGTTAGCTACATTAACGAATGAAATCCTTAAAGAATTTTTTGGATGTAAGTTTTTAACGTTTTTTATTTTGTTTTGTACTATGTGCGGTCTCCTAATTCTCCCCAGGGTGTCTTTTTTTTTTTAACTTTTGAATTTTATTCGAATTTCACCGAAATTATCATAAACATTTACTTAGTAATTCATTCCACGGGGTTGAAATCTACCTCGTGGATTCTGAATATTAAGTTATACTGATTATCTTATAGGGTATTTGGGAGTGGATTTAAGTTTTTGCTAGGTGGGTTTCACCCCTTTTATGTGATATGTATAATAACTATTAGCGTTTTTGTATAAAATTTAATTTCCCAACCCATTAGACGAGATGCTTCCTAAAGCCTGCTAGGTAGTCGGTGCTCTGCGGTCAAACTGATTTACTATTATGTTTTCTTGTGTTTTAGTTTGATTTGATGAATATTTATGCAAATCAGTACCCAGAGCCTGTGCACTTCTTGGGATGCCTCCAGAAAAGTTGGTGCAAAAACATAACCATATGTTTATGTTTACACATAACCACATATTTACATTTAAGTTTAAACAGTACCATACCATCAAACTCCAATGTATTTTTGATCAACTCTAACACTTGAAATTTGTTGTATATAATGTCAAAAAAAATTATTCAAAACTGTAAAATTCTAATCCAGAATATAATTCCTTAATTATTTTTGCATTTTAGTTCCTTAATTTTAGGGCACTTATTGCGTTTTTGCTTAATTGCCAGTACATACGGGCAATTGGTCGAATCTTTTTGTCTTGCTGTACTTACATGGATAAGGGTTATGGATTAAACTTTTCTAAAAGTAAGTTTCATTTTTGTATGTTTGAAGTCCCACGAGTGTTACTCGAGAAATGAGCAATGACAGGTTCGCTATCCAAGAACCTAATTTGCCAATTGTAAGCAAAAGTCGAGTGACACACTATTCTAGAGTAACTAAAAAAGAAAAACATAGCCAACGGCGTCAACCATCAACCAAACAAACAAGGTGCTCTTACGAGCTAAAATGATACATCTCTGTGGTGTTCGTCAGGGTTCTTGCCTCAAATTTCTCCGTTTGGCTCTCGCCTCTAGGTAGTTTCTGTCTCTATCTCAATCTCTTCAATTCTGGGTGGCTCTTGCCTCTATCTCAATCTCTTCTATTATGGGTGGCTCTTTCCTTGTAGCGCTTATAGTTATGTTTGACATTTTATTGTTGTATTTTTGTGTAAACACATGTTTAAACATATAACTACACTAACTTTATTTTTCTAAACTATGGTCCTCATAATTTTTTATCTATCATATGAGAAAGAAGTAAGTGTATGAATCAAAATTTACAATATCTTTCCTCGATTCATATGAAAAACACTTTCATTATGTGAATGTGCTAAGTAGATACCTAGAGAATAATAATGCGCATAAAGGATAAATAATAATACAAAAAATGAAAGGTTGACAGGTAAATATAAAACAAAAATAGAAATAATTTTTTCTAAAAAAATAGATTATTTTTAACAATGTAATTAAGCTATACCACAATGCAATCCCAAGCGAATTAACTTAATCAAAATGCATTAAAGAAAGAAAAAATAATTAGCTTAGTGTAAAATTACTCACTACTATAGTAAATGTAACTAGACGCATTGGCAATTGTTACCAATCTAGAGCCCAACGCCTAGAGTTTGGTGCATTCGCAATCATTTCTAATGTACTTCTCAACGCTGAAATGCTGAAGGACAGACTTCCGAATTGATAACTTATGGAATAGTTAAATAGCCTACTATATACAAGGATTTGACCACATAAGTAAAAAATGATAGAAACAGACATACAACTGATATATAAACATACATGAATATAGTTATCAACGTAATAATCATGGTTGATAGCGAACAAATAAAGATCTTCATATGGCCAACTAAGTCAGCCAAAATTAAGTTCCAACATTGTTCTATGTGGATTTTATTTTATTTTTTTCTATAAGCGGGGTAAGATATATGAACTAAAATCCTTATTCTTAACTTTTTTTTTATTCTATTCAATATTTTATTACTCAATTTAATACTTTATAATAAATAAATGTTAATAAACGTTTTTTAGTAACGATAATAGAATGGAATTAAGGCGTTAAGTCATTTCCTTGTAGCGCTTATAGTTAATTTTGACATTTTATTGTTGCATTTTTGTGTAAACATATGTTTATACATATAATCAACTAAGATTAAAAAAAAAAATGAGAAAAGAGAGGAAAAAAATAAAACCATAAGACCAAAAGTTAAGTGGTAGGGGTTTCAAAAAAAAAAAAAAGTTAAGGGGGAAGGCTTTAGCCACAAATTTATTCATCACTAAAGGAGACCTTCCACAGACGAACCTATTTTTGTCACCAAATATATTCTCAGCATACTTATAGTGATGAAATTATTCGTCACCAAAATGTTATGCAATTGGCAATGAAAAATTTCGTCGCCTTAGAGCAAATAACTTCTAAGCCCCAAATTTTTAATTGGCGCCTAACTTTGGGTAAAACTAATAGCGACGAAAATACAATTTTTTTTATTAATAAATGACGACGAAATCTATATTTCATCAATGTATGTTACCTTTTGGTGACAAAAAAAATCCTCACTAAATTTCGTCATGGAAGATTTATAGTGCTACCTAATCCACTCGGCCAATGCATACTTCCCAAGAGATGCCCATTGCGGGTGCTTGCACCTATAGTTGCAACTCCACTGGAGATAAAGAAGTTTGACTCCAATGTGTTCTATCTTCTGAATCTAACAAATGATTTTCTAATATGGTTTTGCACACACTTTCACTTGGTTCTTTGTCCCTTTTGCCATGGTTGAAGGTGAGTGGAAAAGTAGAGATTCCATTCGGGTCAAAACTTTCTGAAGTTCACCCTACCAATTCACAATGCGTGTCATTGCCTATGATGAGCTTTGAGTGCGTTAATGGTTTGTCCACCAATCCATATGTGGTCTATTTAGGCCCTAGGTTGAAGTATGGCCTACATAGTTGTAAGTAACCTATTGATCTGTCCTTTTAGTTTTAAGAAGCTTACCCACTCATAAAGAGATCCTAGGTCCTATCAAAAGAGGGTACCATTTTATATTTTCTATTTGTTCAATCATATATCTTGTGATCACTTACTTCTAAAGGACAAATAAAGATTAAAATTGGAAGGATGATCTAAAAGTTATGGCATACCCTAAGGCTATAAGATGAAAGAAAAGAAGTATCTCACATAAAATAAATTGTGGATTTTTTTTAATATAAAAAAATCATTTTTCTTCTTCTTTTTTTTTCAATTAATTTTTTCATAATTTTCTTGTTTGGTGGAGAATTTTCTTTTATATTAAAATGCTTACATGGCTTTTTTGATATTTAATTATTTTATTTTTTTATTGTTATTTTAGCTACGTGTGCGCCAACAATGCAAACCGTTTGCCACATATACATTTTCTATTAGTGAGGTAACGGTATATACCAAAATTATTACAATTTGAAAATAATAAGGACCAAATTGATCACTACCAAAATATAGGGTTCAATATAGTGTTTTTAACTTCTTCATTTTTACCAAAAAAAAAAACACACAGAAATTTCATTGTCTGGCTTCTTGGAAAAGGACAAAGTTTTGAGGAGTACTCAAACACAAAACAAAAATCAGAGTCAACTTTCGATTAAAAAAAAAATCAACTTCCTACCAAGAAAACACGTAAAATGATCCCGTCCGTCAGTGAAGCGGTGTCGTTTCTCTTCTTCTTATAAAACTCACTTCCCGCTTCGTTGCAATAAATTAACAAAAAGTTTCAAGATTTTGCCTTGGCAAAGTTCCAACAAAAACTATACAAGAAAAGCAAAAGAGGCATTAAAAGTTTCAAACCAAATATATATATCCAATGCCTCCAAAGCTACCCATTAGCCTTCCCGCTCCCCTAAGCCTTAAGTTCATCAAAGGAGCCTGCAATTCAGGTGATTTGCAACGTGCACGCCACATGTTCGATCAAATTCCCCAACCAGACCTCCGTACGTGGACCATCTTGATTTCAGCTTACACGCAACATGGGTTTCCTAAGGAATCTATAAAGCTTTACAATCTAGTGCGAGCACAGGAAATTATACCTGATAGACTAGTACTTTTGTCAGCTGCTAAGGCTTGTGCCACTCTGGGTGACATTGTGAAAGCCAAAGAGGTTCATGATGATGCAATTCGATTTGGGTTTCATTCTGATACTTTGTTGGGCAATGCGTTGATTGATATGTATGCTAAATGTAAGCGTGTTGAAGATGCGAGACGGGTTTTTGATGGTATGCGGGTGAAAGACGTGATTTCGTGGACCTCGTTGTCGTCTTGTTATGTTACTTATGGTCTACCTAGACAAGGTTTGGAGGAGTTTCGTGAGATGATGTTAAATGGGGTGAGACCCAATGTGGTGACTGTGTCTTCAATTCTACCAGCGTGCTCTGAACTCAAAACTTTGAATTCAGGAAGAGAGATTCATGGCTTTGTAGTAAAGAATGAAATGGGAGAGAATTTATTTGTTTGTAGTGCGCTTGTTAGCATGTATGCTAGTTGCTTAAGCATTAGGCACGCACAATTGGTATTTGATAACATGTCTCGACGAGATGTTGTGTTGTGGAATGTCATTCTAACAGCATACTTCTCAAATAAAGAATGTGAGAAGGGTCTTGAATTATTTTATCAGATGAGAAACGAAGATGTCAAATTGAATGATGCTTCATGGAATGCTGTCATTTGTGGGTGTGTGCAAAATGGGAAAACTAAACAGGCGCTGGAGATGCTTGGTCAGATGCAAGATTTGGGTTTCAAACCTAATCAGATAACTATTACTAGTGTCTTGCCAGCTTGCACTAGTTTGGAAAGCTTAAGGACTGGCAAAGAAATTCATGGTTATATCTATAGACATTTGTTTATTAAGGACTTAACGACCACAACAGCTCTGGTTTTCATGTATGCTAAATGTGGTGAATTAGAACTTTCACTAAGGATCTTCAATATGATGCCAAAAAAGGATACTGTTGCTTGGAACACAATTATCATTGCTAACTCTATGCATGGGAAAGGAGAAGAAGCCTTGTTGCTCTTTGAGAAAATGTTGGACTCAGGAGCGAAGCCCAATTCTGTTACTTTTACTGGAGTATTGTCTGGTTGTAGTCATTCACAACTTGTTGACAAAGGCCTCTTGATTTTTGAATCAATGAGTAGGGATTACTCAACAGAACCTGATGTGGATCACTACTCCTGCATGGTTGATGTACTTAGCCGTGCTGGCCGGCTAGAACAGGCATATGAGTTTATACAAAGAATGCCTATAGAACCAACTGCTGCTGCTTGGGGAGCATTGCTTAGTGCATGTAGAGTACATAGAAACATGGACTTAGCAAAAATTGCTGCGAAGAAACTTTTTGAGATTGAACCTCATAACTCTGGAAACTATGTATTGTTATCCAATATATTCTCCACTGCCAATTTATGGGAAGAAGCCTCAGAAATTAGAAAATTGATGAGTGACAGAGGAATAATAAAAGAACCAGGTTGTAGTTGGGTTTAGCTGAGGAATAGTGCTTGCTGTTCTATTGTTGGTGATAACAGAAATGAACAGACTGATGTACAAAATTTTGGGACAATTTGGTTTAAAAAATGAGATTGGCTAGAAATGTGCCCAACATTGATGTTGTTCTACAAGATGTGGCCCCAGAGGATAGAGAGAATTCTTTATAATCACTCTGAGATGCTCGCTGTTGCCTTTTGGGATTCTTAACTGGAATGGACAATCATCAATGAGTTTATTAAGAATTTATATGTGCAGATGTCATAATTCCATTAAATTCATGCGAGATTGTAGGTGTGCAAATCATTGTAAGAGATACCACAAGTTTCACAACAGGTATGTGAATTGTTTTTGCCAAGATATTTGGTGTTTTTTCAAATCCACCATATATGATGAAGTGCTAAATAAAGCTATGCAGGGGGTGCAGATGCTGAGGATTGGAATCAATTTCTGGTTGCATCATATTAAAGAGATGGTTATGGGAGAGAATTAGGAACTTTGCTCTGTCTTGATTTGAATATTTTCAACTGCGAAATGGCTGATGGAATATCAGTATATAGATGCTGAGTTCAAAACTTCAAATTTGGGTATGACATCATGAGTGGCTAAATGGTTTAAAAGAAAATAGTTTCTGTTAAACTTCCTTGACTTACTCCTTGGTAGAATGATTAATCTAAACTTGCAGCAGCAAGAGTATTCAGATTGTAAGGTAGGTGGGAGCCTGTTGTATAATAAACTGCTAGAATGTCATACTAAACCAAACCTTAGTTTAATAAGCTATGCATGGGTTGCGCTTCTTTGTGTCACTTGATTGCAGTTAAGTACTTCATTTATTCAAATGCAATCTGTATTTGTAGGTGACACAATTGAGTAATAATTATTTTTGATTTCACCCTCTTTTTTGTTCAATTTAGGATTGAACTTTCTCTGATTTTAGATATTAATTGATAACTTTCCATCATTATAATTGAATATTTTTCTCTTTGTTCACATGGTTTTGGCTTTAAGAATTTTTTAATGGTGTAGGTAAAAAATGAGGTCTCTTCTTTATTAATTTTAAGCAAATCAACTGTTCATTCAATTTGCAGATTTAAAAAAGATTGTAAAATGCTGCTAATGGTTTTTCTTATGCTAAGCTTGTATCCTGTTTCTCCGGGGAGGATTTGTTATAGTAATGTTAATTTTATGGTCTAAATTTGTGAGGAAGATTGGAGGACCTTCTATGGTTGGTTATGTGGTGGAGTTTTGGGCTTCAAAGCCAATGATTAGGTCTCAGAACAATTGTGGAATCTAGGATTTGTCGGTTGATCAGGTTTGAGAAAATATCAATTGTAAGCAAAAAACAATTGAGCACTTAGTCAAGCCATAAAAGACATAAACTAATGGAAATAGACGGAGGGGAGGAAAATCAGAATGTTTTGCAAAGTTTAGGGTTGAAAATAGAAATTCTGAAAGTCCAAGGACGAAAAGTGAACTTATGTGATAGTCTAAGGACGAAAATGAAATTTTACTCTAAAATGAAAGTGTTTGAGTGGAGGGTGTGTCGAAATTATCAATGCCCCTGGTGTGTCCAATTTGTCAATTGGAAAGTGAAACTCTAGTCCTCTCAGTTGCCCAAATGCCATGGTTGTGTGCCAATTAGGAAGTTAACTTCTATGACTACTCAATTTGATGATTTCTATAAAATAAAACACATTATGGCTTCTGGATCCTCAAAGGAGTTGGAATTTTTTTATGCACAACCTGGACTTTTGGGAAAAATCGAAACAGCCTTGTACATGAGGAGGGGTCGCAATTGGGTGAGTTAGGTAGATTTCAGGTCAAGTCATAAATGAGTTGGGTACATCATTATCCAATTATCCATTTATAACTTGTATAAATATAAATTAAATGGGTTTAGCTTACTTTCAGTACATTTTTAACTAGAATATTTTTTTTTTTTAAATGAGATTAACTGAAATCTTCTTTTTCTAACTCATAATAACAAATTTCAATTGCAGAATTTACACCTTCTATATTTGGAGTTGTTCGAATATGTAAATAAATCATGAACATAATCCAAGTAATAAAATCCCAAGCTTCCTTTTTAGTTTGACACACAAACATCTCTTTTTCCAAGTTTAACCATGCACTATCTTTGATGTAAAAATAAATAAAGTTTAACCATGCACAAAAATTAGAATATCACTTTCAAATGAAAATAATAACAAATGCACACGGTCATTATCTTTCAACTAAACAGAAATTAAGTGAAGCCAAAGGAAAGGAAGAAATAAGAAAACCTTGGCAATTCTTCAAAAGCAGTTGCAGAGTAGAAGTTAGGACTATTAAGGATTTTTATAGTTTTTTGAAATTTGTGTGGGTGAAAAAGTGTATAAAGTTGTTTAAAATGTAAAAATGTGAATTTGAGTTAACTCACCAAACAAGGCCTAAAAAGTTGTATAAAAAGAAAAATGTAAGGGATGGAAAACCTCTTCCTATACAAGGTATAGAAGTAACGCTTTGAATACCCAAAATGATACAACAGAAATATGGAGAGATCCCTTTCAAATTTCATAGTATTCATAAAAAAAAATAAATAAACAAACCAGGGGGAGATGTATATCAATGAATTCCTATACCCTTGTGTTAATATGTATTGTTAGTTGTGCGGGACTTAAATTTTGGTGCAGCTATAAGGTTTTGGATGGACGCATGGATGAAAAAAAAAAAAAAAACCCTACAAATCTTATTTGCTCTTCCAAGAAAAATCTAGAACTGATTTATTAATGATATTAAACACCTAAATGGATAGTTATGGTATGGTCCCCACATTTGGCACAAAGATTAAGAAGAAATTAAAGACACTTGGTTTAAAATTAGACTTTAATTGAGTTTAATGTAATTTTCAATTTGAATTTATTTATGAGAGGTGCTACGTCTACAACATTTTTACAACAAATCATAGGTGGTTAGTTGTTATTAGTTCAAATTTGAACCTAACACTAAGATTACTTTTTTGTCCCAACAATAACAACCAGTAACATCCTGCCACTTAGGATTTGTTGTAGAAATGTTGTAAAAATGTTGTGGACATATCATTTCTCTTTATTTATTGTTAGTTAGGTTACACAATAAGGGACTTTTATGAAACAAAAATTTTAGATTTGAAATGGAGTAAACTGATGGGTTTAGGGTGTGCTAGTTTTCAGGAAAAAAATATATATCAAACATGCATGAGATATATTTAAATAGAGAGTATGCTAATTTTTAGGAAAACAATTTCTCTAGCAGTTTATTTTTTAAACAAAATTTGTTGAATTACAATTTTAACTCTATTTTTAATTTTTTAGATTTAGGATTATTTAATTAAAATAAGGGTATATTTAACATTTTTTGAAGTCATAACTAACTTTTTGAAACTAAAATTTAGGATTTGAAATGGAGTAAATTGATGAGTTTTGTATGTGCTAGTTTTTAGGAAAAAAAATGTATCCAACATGAATGAAATATATTAAAATAAAAAGGAGAATTAGTCCCAATTTTTTCCTGAGACTAAAATCAAATCACTATTGCCTAGACTTATGGCAGCCTAAACTTACCGCCACAATATTTTAAAAAAAGGGGGGGGGGGGGGGGGGGATAAGATGAAAGTGGCATGTGTGACTGAGTAACTTCCTGCCACACGCACCACTCAAATGCTTTCAAAAGCAAAAAGTAGCTAATAATCAGCTACAATTTACACCAACTACCGTGAAAGAAGCAAGTGAAGTGCTGCGAGAAGGTATTTGGTATAAAATGATACCATGTTAGTAGTATCAAAATTCAATAAATATAGGGGCTCAAAAAAAATTCAATAAATATAAGATATGTTAGCAAAAAATAACTATCTTACTTACAAATGAAAGACATGTGTTAGTGGATAATTATTTTTGTACACATATTTCTCATTTATTGGATTTTGATACGGATGACATGTTATTGAATAGACAACATTTAAAGTGATCAAAACAAAAAAGGCTTTAGCAAGCAAACAAAAAAAAAAAGGACGGTTACGCACAAAAGGCAAAAAGAAAATAGACAGCCTTTGCAAGCAGAAAAAAGAGAAAAGGAGAGAGCAATTGAAGAGGAGGAACATGCAGCAATAGGTTTGTATAGTTATTTTACCAGTACCTTTCTTCTCTAAATCTCTCTCTCCCTCTTTCTCAAAATTGACTTTTTTTTTGGTAAAACAAATAGGGTCGGGTTACATGATGAGTTCTTAACTCTATATATAAAACTTTAAGTTCGAGTCTCTGACAAGCTGATCCTATTTGTAGATTACCAAATTAAAAATTCTCTCAAGCTTTAGTCCAATGTTTTCTCAACTAAAGTCATTGACTCTACCAAATCAAATACATCAATGGAGTCCTTGACTCTATCAATTCAAATTTTAGAGTCCTTGACTCTACTAAATTTCAATTAGAGTCCTTGACTCTACCCAATGTCAATGAAGTAGTCCTTGACTCTACCTTATGAATTAATTTAATGGAATCCTTGACTACACCAATTTAAATATTAGAGTCATTGACACTATCAAATTTAAAATAATATGCTTCAATGGAGTCCTTGACTCCCAAAATAATTTTAAATATAGTGGAGTTTGTAATCCCTTCAAATTCCAATATGACTAATTCTTTGGGATTCCTAATTACTTAACCGAAATTGGAGTTTCTAATTACCAAAATAAAATGACCATAAAATTGATTTGAGGAAATTTTCCAATCCCCATTTCTAAAACATGTTCATAAAAATAAATTTGCTTCAAATGAGTTTTTTTTCCCTTAATTAAATTTGGGGACCTCAATTAAAATATAATTGTTTATTAAAATTCCTATAAAGAAGCAAATGAAAGGAAAGAAAATTTGCTTGGACATTCAACTTCTCAAAAAGAGAATCCTTGGTTCAATTTTCATAAAAGCATGGTCCTTGACTTATCCTTGAGATTAAAATCAATCATCTTACCCAAAAGTAAATTTAAGTCAATGCTTAATCAGGTACCAAGTATTTACTTAAATGTTCATCTCCTAAGTGAACAAAATCATATTTGAGGACTTTATTTAAATCTAAAACCTCAATCTAAGAACTATGAATTGGGTTGATCCCCGCCAAAGGTACATAGGCAACCTAATAAATTATTAGGTATAGTCACAAATAAATAAAAACACATATCCCCTCAAACACAAAAAATAAATAAATAAACTTATGTAGAAAGGCCACATGGTTGGAATCAAATGGTCTTTCCTTGAAACAAGAGATTGTAATTAAAAGATACATTATCTTGAATGGGCACTACTCATATCAATAAAACCTATACGCCAAAAGGCCTATGGGTGAAATAATATTTGATGAATTTTACTAAATAACTAATTTCATTAAACATAATTTAACGATTTTTGTTAAACATAATTTAAAGATTTTTGTCAATGGCCTCTATATAAAGGCTATTTTGCAGTAATGTTATTTCAGAATATAGTGATTGATTAATAAAATTCAGCAACTTATTTTCAGCTTTGTTTGTGTGATGCAAACTTCTCCGAGGTGTGATGCCAAGGAACTCTAGGTGTGATGCTTCAAAAGACATAGGTGTGATTGCCTAGTGTTTTATATATGTTATTTTCTATCTATCTCCTATTTTAGGCCCAAAATAGCCATCAATAGTTATTCTTTTCTAAACTCTTAAACATTGATCCTTATTCAAGAACTCATCAAGAAACCTAGTATAGTGCTGAATTTCTTAACATTTTCACATCACACCTCCTAAAATATATCAATATAAAATTCTGGTTTGAATGGAGAAGAAGCATTCATAAAGAAAGTAACCTTACCAGACAAATCATAAAACAAGTTTTTTGTACAATATGAATTACGAGCTTTATTCAATTCCTTGACATCAAACTAAATATAGGGCATCCCTTCATGCTAACAATCTTGTTGTCGCGCATTGTGGAGCTTATAGTTATGTTTGTAATTTATTGTTATGTATGTAGTTATGTTTAATCATAAAAATATTCTTTACTCTAATTCTTAAAATGTGTTATCTATAATATGAGATGTAATCATTTAAAATTTTCACCATTCCAAAACAAGAATTTCATTCTTCAATTAGTTGTAATTTCAATTAGTAAAACTAGTCACTAACCCGTACGATGCACGAAATAGTTATATAAAATATGCTATATCAATAATTGTTCTAAACTCATAAAGACGAAAATTAAACTAAAATGCAATACCATTAATTTTTTTCAATAAAGATTATAAAAGGAAGTTAAGATATATACTTCCCCATATATATTTAACTATTAAAAAGACCACACATTACATATGCAAACTTATCATGACTAGCAATTATGTGAATACAAATCATCTGTACAACTTTTTTGTGTTCCACTTTATGTTCTACCAATCACAACTTGCCATATACTTGTTTAATTTTCCTTATAGAATAGCTATGGCTTAAAATGGAAAAAAAAATATTTAAATACATGGCAAGTTGTGATTGGTGGAACATAAAGTAGAATACAAAAAGCGATTCAAAGTATTTGTATTCCAATTATGCTGCAAAGAAAGCATGCAAGATAGGAATAACAATTAGATCAATATAAATTCAAAATGTGAAGATGTACCAATAGGGTGTGGTTGAATGAAAATTTTGAAAAATGTCTCTTCACTTGAGACAATCATAATCCTAATGCATTTAGAATTCATGAAAGTATTCAACATTGACCAAAATAACTACAAGTGAAAAAAATAAAATCAAATGCAAAACTATTTTAGGATTACCTATGTTGGGTAACTTTTTCTTTTCTTTCTCAACTAAGAATAATATCGACACAAATTATAAATAATAAGAACCATTAGGTGAGGCGGCTCCGATTGCATGTGTGGGTTTGAAGGTGCTAAATGCTTCTACTAATCGATGTAATCCACAAATCCACTGAAGTCTTGTAAACTTCGATTGCAAAAACAAAAACAATTTTATAAATAAGCAAGAGAGTCATAGTCACTACATTGAAGCATAATTCCAATTAACAATTATTAACAAATTAACAGAAATTAAAATTTATTAAGAATTGCTATGGAGGCACATAGCTGTACCAAAAATCATACAGTATGTTATAATTGTTGACATTACCTCATAAGATTGATTCATAATCTATGTCCATTGTAGCTTTGGTTATCTCCATATGCCAAAAACAGCTACTGAACTTCTATCTTCGAAAGCCCACAATATCAAACCTCCCCCACGCTGCCAATAAGCCAATAACTATTCCTTCACTCAACAAAGAGAAATCCATAGTAAAAGAGTCATCGATGAAATCCATAGTACTTTGCAAAATTGAATTTATAACAAAGGGAACAAATCAATGATTAAAAAAAATGAGTCATTGATTTATAATTACAGAAATTTTTCATCATATAACATGAAGGGGATAAAAATAGGAGATGGATATTCCCATAAAACTTGAAGGGACGGAGAGCATGAAGACGGATCGACACCGTAGGTGACTCGGCTATGACAATTAAATTTTGCTGAGTATCCGTCATGTATGAATTAATTGTAGATTCCAGGTGGCATGTCATTTGATATGTTTCAGATGAACTTTTGCTTTATCCCCACGCAAACGTGCACACTTGGACTTCTTGCGACACACGTTTGAGAAGACTCCTATATGGAAAGGAACTTGAGAAGGAAGTGGTATCCTAAAAGAAAGGTAATTCCACCCAATATAAATACCCCAGAAACCCTAGATATGAAGGTACGCATAATATCCTTTACTCTAGCACTCTAGGGTAAAAGACACAAGATTCTAACTTGACCTTCGGAGGGTTTTTGGCCGGCACCACACCGGTGCTCTCTTTTAGGTCCATTATTTTCTTTTTGCAGGTATAGCTTTAGGCGGAGGGGTGCTTGCAAATCACTGGTGATATTTTCGGCATCATCAGTTGGCGCCGTCTGTGGGGAAAACAGAAAATCTTCCAATTAATTTAGCCTCGCTCTATTCCTAAGACAAAGAGTTGCATGGCACTCACTCGATCGATGGCGACGAACAACAATCAAGGCGACGAACCGCATGCCACCGCTCTAGAGAGGCAGGTCCAAACGCTTACGGCGGCGGTTGAGCGCCTCACCAAGCAGAATCATGATTTGGAGGAACAGTTGCGACAAAGGACCGCACACCCAAGTGCACCACAGGAAGATCAGGAGGGCGCTAGTCCGGAAGGAAGGAACGCAGAAAGACCTGAGGGCAGCAACGCTCCAACCAGACCCAAGCGACAAGAAAACAATCAACCACCGGTCTCAGATGCTGTACCGACTCACATAGCCGCCGAAATGCAGGAGATGAGGGAACGCATGGATGTAATGATGAACGCCCTTAGAGGAAGGGTATCCAGCAACCTGGATGACCTTGTCCATAGAACCGATTCACCATTCACAGCGTTGGTGAATTCATGCCCCGTTCCTCCAAAGTTCCGCATGCCCCATATGGAAAACTACGACGGATCCAAAGACCCGTTAGATCACCTGGAGTCTTTCAGAACCCTAATGCATCTCCAGGGTGTACCAGACAAAATCATGTGCAGGGCTTTTCTCACCACCTTAAAAGGGCCTGCGAGGTATTGGTACAGTAGGCTGACGCCTAATTCCATAGGCACTTTTAAGGAACTAGGCGCACAATTTGTATCACACTTTATTGGAAGTCATCGACGCAAGAGGTCTATTGCATGTATACTGGGTATTAAGCAACGCGAAGGCGAGACATTAAGGTCTTATATAGCCCGCTTCAACAAGGAATCCCTCTCGATTGACGAGGCAGATGACAAGATACTTGTGGCAGTATTCACGAACGGGTTACGAGAAGGTAAGTTCTTGTTTTCTCTATGCAAGAATGACCCAAAGACTATGTCCGATGTATATTACAGGGCGACGAAGTATATGAACGCAGAGGATGCCTTGCTGGCCAGAGACGACTATAAGCCAAAAAAAAGGGAAAGACAGGAAGATATGAAACCAGATAATGGACGAAAAATGGCAAGAACCAGAGATCGACGAGAAGACCAGAGATCCAAACCACCTTCGGGGAGGTTTACAAGTTTCACCCCCCTCACAGCCCCAATTGACCAAGTGTTAATGCAAATCAAAGATGAAGGAAGCTTGACATTCCCGGGCAAGTTGAAGGGAGATCCGAACAAGAGGCCAAGAGATAGATATTGTCGTTTTCATCGTGACCACGGCCATGATACAACAGACTGTTATGACCTGAAACAACAAATTGAAGCCCTTATAAGGCAGGGAAGGTTGCAGAGGTTTGTGAGGAAGGAGAGAACGGATCAACCCTAGGAGCAGAATCCTAGACGGGAAAACGAACGTCCCAGACCACCGGTAGCAGACATACGGATGATAATAGGGGGCAGCACTTTAACGAGATCGTCCAAAAAAGCCAGAAAGACCTATTTACGGACGGTGCAAAGTGTCCAGTCGACGGGCCCTTCACTAGAAAGAACAGGACGGAACAGCTCTTGTATCGAGTTTTCTGAAGAAGAGGCCCAACGCCTTCACCACCCCCATGACGACGCGCTTGTTGTTAGTATACAGGTAGGAGACTTCAACATCCACCGAGTCTTAGTGGATAACGGGAGCTCGGCGGATATCCTTTACTACCCCGCGTTCCAGCAGATGGGGATTGCCAAAGAGTGCCTAACTCCGACATGCACGCCCCTCATTGGCTTTGGTGGAACTCGGGTCTATCCTTTAGGATCCGTCACGTTGGCGGTGACAGTGGGAGACTACCCGCAGCAAATAGTCAAGGATGTTTCCTTTCTCGTGGTCGATTGCTCCTCGGCGTATAACGCCATACTCGGGCGACCCACCCTCAATGCATGGAAGGCCGTCACTTCTACCTACCATCTGATGATCAAGTTTCCCACCGAATATGGAGTTGGAGAACTGCGCGAAAATCAGGTAGCTGCGCGGGAATGTTATGTTGCCATGATGGAGATGGACGACCATGTATAAGCAATGAACATCGAAGAACAGAGGAAACAAGATGGCGAACCCGTGGAGAAAATGGAAGAGGTACAACTGGATGATTCGAAGCCCGACCAGACCACCAGAATAGGGACCTCGGTCGACCAAACGGTTCGACATGCGCTCCTACTATTCCTCAAAGAGAACCAAGACGTGTTTGCATGGAGCCATGACGACATGCCGAGAATAGATCCAGCAGTCATAGTTCATAAATTGAACGTATCACCTTCCTTCCCTCCAGTTCGACAAAAGAAGCGCGTGTTTGCCCCTGAACGGGATCGAGCAGCAGCAGAGGAAGTGCAGAAGATACGAGAAGCGAACTTCATACGAGAGGTGTACTACCCAGACTGGCTGGCAAATGTGGTAATGGTCAAAAAGTCAAATGGGAAGTGGAGAATGTGCGTTGACTTCATGGATCTAAATAAAGCGTGCCCTAAAGACAGTTACCCGCTCCCACGCATTGACGCCTTAGTGGACTCCACCGCAAGACATGAGTTGTTGAGCTTCATGGACGCCTTCTCGGGGTATAACCAGATTAAGTTGGAGAAGACAGATCAAGAGAAAAAGTCATTTGTGACGAGTCAAGGGCTTTTTTGCTACAAGGTGAAGCCATTCGGGCTCAAGAATGCAAGAGCCATATACCAACGATTAATGAACAAAATGTTCGCGTACCAGATTGGTCGGAACGTCTAGGTCTACGTAGATGACATGTTGGTGAAAAGCGTAAAGGTGTCAGATCATCTGAGGGACCTCCAAGAGACTTTCAACACTCTTCGAATGTACAAAATGAAGCTGAATCCAAGCAAATGGGCATTCGGAGTAACTGCTGGAAAATTCCTAGGATTCATGGTGTCCCAGCAGGGCATTGAGGTCAACCCCGAGAAAGTGAAAGCAATTATGGAGCTATCTCCTCCGAGGACGGTGAAGGAAGTACAAAGCTTGACAGGGAAGATAGCAGCCCTAAACAGGTTCGTATCGAGAGCAACGGACAAGTGTCTACCTTTCTTCAGAACACTAAGAAGATCTTTCGAGTGGACGGACGAATGCCAAAGGGCATTTGAGGAGTTAAAAGCATATCTCTCTGCCCCGCCATTGCTTAGTCCGTCCGCGCCGGGGGAGGAATTGTTCCTGTACCTTGCTGTCTCATCAGTAGCGGTAAGTGCAGCTCTCATCAGAGAGGAAGGGAAGATACAAAAGCCCGTGTACTTTGTTAGCCGAGCGCTGAGAGGCGCAGAGGAGAGATACCCACGGATGGAGAAACTTGCCTTCGTTCTTGTAACTGCAGCTCGAAAAATGAAGCCCTATTTTCAAGCACATACCATAATAGTCCTGACGGATCAACCCCTGCGGAGGGCAATGAACAATCCTGAAACTGCCGGACGGATGGCTTTATGGGCTGTCGAGTTGAGTGAGTACGATATCCAATACCAGCCACGAACAGCTGTGAAATGACAAATATTGGCAGACTTCATCGCAGAATTCACTACACCTGAGGAGCAGGGGGCAGAAGAGACGGCCACATGGAGAATTCACATAGACGGATCCTCCAATAAGCACGCGGGAGGAGTAGGACTTGTACTCCATACCCCAGAAGGAGATAAGATTGAATGCATATCCGTCTGGAGTTCCCTACTACGAATAATGAAGCGGAATATGAGGCCCTGATGGCGGGATTGGAGCTTGCAATAGCGGCTGGAGCCAGGAAGGCAGTGGTCTACTCCGATTCCCAAATCGTAGCTAGCCAATTTAATGGGAGCTATGATTATAGGAGTGAACGAATGAGAAGGTACCTCGGAAAAGTGAAAGGTCGAACGTGTGACCTCCAATTCACGATAGCTCAGATCCCGAGAGAAGAGAATCAAGAGGCGGATCGACTCACAAAGGCTGCTTCGGCCGAACCTATGATCGTCCCAGAGTAGGTATTGTCCTTCGTCCAACATTCATCACTGCTAGATAATGTTCGAGTGCAGGAATTAAGCACTGAAGACGATTGGACGGTTCCAATTGTGGCGTACCTCAAGGATGGCAAGCTGCCAGACAGGAAGGAAGACGCAAGGAAATTAAAGGTTAAGGCTGCCAGATTCATACTGATAAAAGACGTTCTCTACAAAAGAGGATTCTCCCGACCATATCTGAGATGCCTTGGCCATGACGAAGTAGACTACGTGATGAGGGAAGTTCATGAAGGAATTTGTGGAAACCACTCCGGATCAAGGTCTCTGGTGCACAAGCTACTCCGAGCAGGGTACTATTGGCCGACAATACAGAAGGATGCCCATATGTACATTAGAGCCTGTGATAAGTGACAGCGGTTTGGCAATCTTATAAGACAGCCAATGAAGGAACTTACACCCATGACGGCTCCGTGGCCGTTCGCACAATGGGGGTTAGACATCATGGGTCCATTTCCAATAGCGGCAAGACAACTGAAATTCTTGGTGGTTGGTATCGACTACTTCACCAAGTGGGTGGAAGCGGAAGCTCTTGCTACTATCACGGAGAAAAACATTCGCAACTTTGTATGGAGAAGTATTATTTGCCGATACGGGATCCCGAGAGTGCTCGTTTCAGACAATGGGAAGCAATTCGACAACGATGCATTCCGAGACTTTTGGTCCCAGCTGGGAATCAAGAATCACTACTCGTCGCCCGCTCATCCATAGGCCAACGGACAAGTTGAAGTCACGAACCGGTCCTTGTTAAAGATTATCAAGACCCGGCTCGAGGGGGCAAAAGGCATATGGCCAGACGAACTACTAAGTGTGCTATGGGCGTACAGAACAACGGCAAGAACACCAACAGGAGAGACACCGTTTCGATTGGCGTTTGGTGCTGAGGCTCTCATACCGGCAGAAGTGGGATTGACGAGCTACCGCGTGGAAAGTTATGACGAGAGCAAGAATATTGAAGCATTACGTTTAGAGCTTGACCTTGTCGATGAAGTCAGGGCAGCGGCAGCCCAGAGACTGGCGCAGTACCAAGACATGATGACAAAACACTACAACTCCAAGGTCCGGCACCGAGATTTCAAGGTTGGAGATCTAGTATTACGAAAAGTGCTTGGTACTACAAATGATGCATCCCTAGGAAAGCTGGGTCCTAACTGGGAAGGCCTGTACAGAATCATCTCATGGCACAGGAAAGGAACGTACTACCTGGAGACATTAGACGGAAGGAAGTTGGGCCACCCCTGAAACACAGAGCACCTGAAGAAGTACTACCAGTAGTGCAGCAGTCATAAAACGATACCTACTGCCTTATTTTCAGTTTAATTTTAGACAGTCGTAGCTTTTACTTTTTAAACTCAAGTTTTCTTTTCCATTGACAATTTGGTTTGTTGAGCTTATGAGAGGAATTTTTTAGAAAATACAAAATGCGTGTTGTTGGAAATTCTACAAGTCCACAAAGTGGACGGATCATCCAAAGGATGAAAAACCTACGAGTCCACAAAGTGAACGGATCATCCAAAGGATGAAAAACCTACGAGTCCACAAAGTGGACGGATCATCCAAAGGATAAAAAATCTACAAGTCCACAAAGTGGACGGATCATCCAAAGGATGAAAAACCTACGAGTCCATAAAGTGGACGGATCATCCAAAGGATGAAAAACCTACAAGTCCACAAAGTGGACGGGTCATCCAAAGGATGAAAAACCTACGAGTCCACAAAGTGGATGGATCATCCAAAGGATAAAAAATCTATAAGTCCACAAAGTGACGGATCATCCTAAACGGATAAAAAATCTAGTGGACGAGTCTTAAAAATACATTTGAAAGTCCAGTCCGATTAAAGGACGGACGCTTAAAATTTTCTTTGTAGACGGGTTATCTGAATAAGATGAATGAGCACACAATATACGACGGATAATAAGCAAGCAACAGGCAATAAAAGATCTGATAAGTCAAATTTAATAATTACAAATGACGGTTCAACAAAGTTCTCTTACAACGGTAAAAATTTTTTACAAAAAGGAAAGTATCCTACTCATTCTTTGGAGATGAATTCCCGACCAATGGACCGTCGTTTGGCTGACTAGGAGGAAGAGCTTCACCTTCGTCGGCGGGAGCAGTGACGGCAAACACTTCGTCTGTACTTTCCGAACGGACGGATTGTGCAAGTGTTTGCCCTTGAGCTTCAATGGAAATGTGGGATATGTCCAAGTCAGGATACGATGACTTCACTTGACGGATGGCGTCATCGAATCCGTCAGCAAAGGAGCTCCCAAGCTCCGTCAGAAGGAGTTCAGAATCACGATATTCCTGAATGGCTATCTCTTTTGCGTTGTCAAGTTTGGACATTGTCTCCGTCAACTGCTTCTCCTTGTCCTTCAGAATCTCGCGCAGATGCCCATTCTCCTTTTCCACCTCCCCTCTGACCTGCTCCGAGCATTTGAGCTTTCTGTCCATATTGATCTTGTAGGTCTTCAACTCGTGCAGTTCATCTTCCATCATCTGGTTCTTCTTTCTCAGACGGTCCATGGTTGTCTCATGATTGAGACAACGGCCAAAGAGCCCTTTCATCATCACCATGGCCTGGAAGCGAAATACAACGTCATGATAATGACGGGTGTGAAGGAACTTAGCAACAGTAGTAGACGGATTCGAAATCACCTGTGTAAGGGTGAAAAGGCCAGTCTCACCCATCGCCTCCGTTGAGTGGTTGCCAAGGTCTGCGTAGTCGTCAGCTGTCAGGATAGACGACAGCTTCTCGAGGGCATAGCTTGAATCCTCCCGAAAGAGAACGGGTGGTTTCTCCCCGGAGGGTATTGGGCCCTTCATCAAGCCTTTGCCCTTTCCATGCTTGACGGGCGTTTTCTCTGCCTCTAAGGCCACGACGGGTTCAGTGGTGGTCTTTTGCTTCTTTGGTGGACGGTCTGTTTTTTCATGTTGAATTCGTTTTGACGATACAGGTGGGACCGTCCCCTTTGTTTGCCCCCCTCCTACTTTTTCTTCGCTGCCTGTTGTTTAATGAAGGCTCTCCTCTTGGCGGCATCCATCTCTGCAAATCAAAGACGGATGTGAAAGGAAAGGTAAGGTAAAAAAAAAAAAAAAGACGGGTAGAGTTTCGACGAACTTACGTTTTTGAATTCTGTTATCGTATCGACGGGCAGCAGATGAAGGTTCGGGTCCGTCACAATACCAGTGCAGAGTATCAAGTGTGACGAGTTGAGCCCAAGTCCTCTCTTGCAGTTTTGTCTTGTTAAAAATTTTCTCCAGAAAACTCCACTGCTCCAAGTTAACTTGTGGACGGTCCCGAGCTGCAGCAAAAGACGGTTAGACCTTAAAAAATAAATCAACTTCGAAGACTGACTGGACGGAAACAAAAGGGATACATACCCGACGGAGGCATTATGCCCCATGTTGTGTCGACGGGCATGTAAGTTGTATCTCCTGGACGACACATCCATTCGTCCCCTTCCAAAAAGAAATAACGACTCTTCCAGTCCCTGTTTGAGTCTGGAGTATCACTGACGAGCCTCAATAGTGGGCTTCTAGCCACAAAACTATACATCCCCTTGGACTTGACAATCTCTGTTGGACGATAGCAATGGAAGAATTCCTCCACCGTCAACCTTCGGGCTCCGTCAGACATCGCCCCGTACAAAACTTCAACCCCAATGAACACCCTCCAGGCGTTTAGGGAGATTTGGGTGACGGACAGACCAAGGTACTGAAGAAGGTGACGGTGAAGAGGACTTAATGGAAATTTGAGCCCCGCCTTTAAAGCTTACTCGTAGATCCCAACACCGTCTACCCCCCTATAGTAACATTTTTCGGATTTTTTGGGAAGACGTAGACGGATGTTGTCTGGTATTTGGTACTTAGTCCTAAGTGTGTTGAGTTGAGATTCCGTCATAGATGATCTAAAATCATTTACCGTCCAAAGAGGCAGCATGACGAACTCTTTAAGGCCATCTGGGCCGATTACTGACTGGACGGGGGGATCCACACCGTCCAAGCTACTACTGGACGACTCTGAACTCTCCGTCTCCAGACCACCATCAAGGGAAGAAGAGGTACTGGATGGATTCCTCTCTTCACTCGAAGTGTCAGGATCTCTTGGACCTGACGGAAACTTTTCATCGTAGCCCGCCCCCTCGCGGACAAACGACTGGTTACTTGACGCACTAGACATTACCTACATTTATGACGGTATAACCTAAGACACCGACGGATCTAAAGAAAGCGCATATATGTGAAAAAATGAAATTAAAATAAAGACGGAGAAAGGTTTGGAATACATACCGGATCGAGAGGGTTTCTGACGAGGAACGACGGACGGATCTGCTGAACGACAGGAAGGCATGAAAGCTGTGACGGTTGCGCTCTGCTCACAATTTTTTGATAAGAAGAGAAAATGAAGGGAGGAATGTCTGACTTTTTATAGAACAAAGGGCACGGGATACGAAGCGACGCCTCGTTTTGGGGAAATAGCCAATCCACAAGGACCACGTGTTCTTCGTCATAAATGCAAGCCATGTGTCATCCGTTATGGTATTCTAGGACCGTCCCTTCTCAATACATTGCTTTTAGTCATTCCATGGATCCGTCAGGTTTCAAAGACGGATCCAAGGACTAAAGGGGGCAACTGAAGGGGATAAAAATAGGAGATGGATATTCCCATAAAACTTGAAGGGATGGAGAGCATGAAAACGGATCGACACCGTAGATGACTCGGCTATGACAGTTAAATTTTGCTGAGTATCTGTCATGTATGAATTAATTGTAGATTCCAGGTGGCATGTCATTTGATATGTTTCAGATGAACTTTTGCTTTATCCCCACGCAAACGTGCACACTTGGACTTCTTGCGACACACGTTTGAGAAGACTCCTATATAGAAAGGAACTTGAGAAGGAAGTGATATCCTAAAAGAAAGGTAATTCCACCCAATATAAATACCCCAGAAACCCTAGATATGAAGGTACGCATAATATCCTTTACTCTGGCACTCTAGGGTAAAAGACACAAGATTCTAACTTGACCTTCGGAGGGTTTTTGGCCGGCACCACACCGGTGCTCTCTTTTAGGTCCATTATTTTCTTTTTGCAGGTATAGCTTTAGGCAGAGGGGTGCTTGCAACTCATTGGTGATATTTTCGGCATCATCATAACATATTAATACAATCAGGTTACATATAACACATGGTAAACAAATATCTAAACTTGATTGCAAGATTTAAACTGTACGCTATCATTGAAGGTTGAAAAATCTACTATCATTAAAGTATGTCCAACTGAATTCAATTTCCAATCTAATATTATTCAACACTTGCACAAGTTATAAATATGTATTGTCCATTACACAAATTTGTAAATTGTTAAGGTTTATCGAACTAAACCCTAAAAATCAATAATAAAAAAATTAGCAAATACAAAAAGCCTAACCTTGATTTGATTTCTCAAATGTAGCAACCAGAGAAGGAGTGCTAAAGAAGGAGAAAGTATGAACGGATGAAACCGTAGCTCTAGAAGGAGAAGTGTGGCTAGTAGGGTTTTTGTTCTGAAAAACAATCAAATTTTGTGTTTTTTTTATTATCTATTATAGGGTTTTAGAAATATAAAATCAGATTTTTTTATTTAAATAATGCTGATGTGTAAAAATGTGAGAGCTCTAAAAAAGTCAAAGACTTCCATTATATATATATATATATATATATATATATATATATATATATATATATATATATATATATATATGAGATATGTGAGATAGGCTCAAGTTACACCCTTTTTACATCATAGATCTCTAAGAGATCTAACGGTTGAAAAGAACATCATTAAATGTTATTACTTTTTACCTTATTAATAGTATTACCTAATTAATATTAACATTCTCTATCTCCTTATTTATTATTGCTTTCAAAATATCAATTTAATTTAGAATAATACTATACATACATTGCAAATCATTGCATACTTTAATTTAAGAGACCAAATAAGCTATAAAAAAAAAAAAATACACAAAGGACAAGATAAGCCCACGTTCAGATTCCTTAGCCGACAAATTTTTTCATATAAATTAGAATAATACTTTTTTTTTTGCTCAATAAAATAAAACTACTCTTAATTAATTAATTAAATAACCCTGTTATGTGGCACTTTCATCACCATTACCGTAACAATTTACTTTATATGGAAAAACAAAGCATGAGCAGAGACAATAATTTTTCACTATTGGTACTTATTAAGTACCATTGTATTTTTTTAGTGTGTTAGTTGAGCGCTGTACAAATTTTTTCGTATTTCTTTTCCTAAGTGAAAATTTATAAAATAAATTATAGGCAGACATACATAACGCACGATTGTATATTGTTGTATTCTGAAAGAGAAATGATATGTCTACAACATTTTTACAACAAATCTTAAGTAGCAGATTATTACTGGTTGTTATTATTGGGGCAAAAAAATAATCTTAGTGATAGGTTCAAATTTGAACCAATAACAACTAACCACGTATAATTTGTTGTGAAAGTGTTGTAAGAATGTTGTGAACGTAGCATCTCTCTGAAAGAAATAAAATCTTTATACTTGTAAATTGTGGTGTATGTGTATATGAGATGGATTCAAGTTACACATGGTTTAACTTCATAAGAGTTACACATTTTTTGAACCATTGATTTGTATTAGATCTAAGGGTGAAAACAAACACTTATAGTCATGTATTTATTGTTCTCTAAAAATTAGTAACTAAGTCATTAATTCTTCTCATTAAAACTAGAAAAATAAAAAACAGCATTAACTCTGCTCTCCGTCATCATCTTCATCTTCTCTACCTCTCTCACATGGTCTTGTGTTCTATCTTCTATTTACTTTCACCCTCTCTCGGTAAGCTATGCACCAGCACAACCTTTTACTCCCACAACATTTCAAAGCTTCCTTATTACCCAACCTATAGCATGCCTCCTGTACTTAATAAGCACCGCTAAGCATAACTACCTTAATTAATGAAGGCCATATATTCCCCCGAAAATCTTATTGTCGTTCATTGTGGTGCTTATGGTTATGTCTGTACTGCATGGTTATGTTTATGTTTTATCAAAAACACATTCTCAATGCAAATGCTTAAGATTGCTATTTTTAATATTAAAAAAAAATAATACAAAAAATTGTACCATTCCAAACAAGAATTTCATACCTTTTCCTTGAACTTACCCTAACAGGTACTGCAAAGACGTAATTTTTTGTACAACCTTCATTTTCATCTTCAATAGAGGATTAATGTCTTCTTCTTCTTCTTCTTCAAGTTCATTATCAATGGATTATACAATTAATGACTGGATTATCAAAGTCAGGCCTCTAAAGTAAAGATTTATTCTTTAATTTTCAAAGTTAAGAAATCTTAATATAGTTAAGAAAGTTTAAAAAGAAAATAGAATAAAGCAATGGTTTCAGAATTTTTCAGAAAGAGTTTCACTGGATCAGAATTAGGAGCTTGAACAATAGCACCACCTAAAAAAAATTTCAAGTATAAAATTCTGGTTTGAATGAATGAAAAAGCATTCATAAGGAAAGTAACCTTACCAGACAATTCATAAAGCAAGTTTTTCGGACAATAGGAATTATGAGCTTTATTCAATTCCTTAGCATCATTGAATATAGTGATGTAATTTTGATACCAAGTGGCAAAGTTGTTTATAGCATCAAACTAAATAGAGGTCATATCTTCCTACTGACAATCTTGTTTTCGCGCATTGTGGAGCTTATAGTTATGTTTGTAATTTATAGTTGTTTATATATTTATGTTTAATCATAAATATATTCTCTACTCCAATGCTTAAAATTTGTTATCTAAAATAAGAGTGCATACAAAATGCTAACATCTAAGCGTGAAACTACCACTTCTGGCACATCAAATACTTCGGCCCAAATCAGTTGTTGGCGAAGAATTTGGTCTCTGAGTGTACCAAACAAAATCAAGCACTTTCTATAGAGAGCTTGCCGTGAATCACTTCCCACAAAAAAGAATCTACTGGTCAGGAATGTCACACGGAATGCACTATGTGAATGGTGCAAGGAGGAAGTTGAGGATTCTGTTCATGCCTTGTTGGGATGCCAAGTACTCAAGGAGGTATAGTGGGAAGAAGAAAGCCTCAGAAATCAGCTCTCCACACGTTTTGTGGACATAGAGATCTGTGGATTGGTATCACAAATTTAGAGGAACCAAAATTGGCTAAACGGTTTGCCTTCGTCACCTGGAGTATTTGGAATAAAAGAAATGCTACAAGAATGCAAGCATCTTCTCTTCCTTTTAATCAGTTGTACCAGGACATGCGTGATAGATTAAATGAATACCAGTTAGCACAAGAGCCACCTATACCAAAGTTTATGACCCCAAGAGCAACACGATGGTTCCCGCCCCAAAGTTCACAGCTTAAAGTAAATTATGATGGTGCCCTGTTTAAAGAAATTTGGCAGGCTGGAATTGGAGTAGTGGTTAGAGACGCTGAAGGAAGGGTCCGTGGAGCACTCTCAGACAGAACAATGCTGCCTAGAACTGTGGAAGAGGTCGAGGCCATTGCCTGCAGAACAGCTGTGAGGTTTGCTCTAGAGCGAGGACTCGAAGAAGTGGTGTTTGAAGGGGACTCCGAAACAATCACAACTGCCATCAACTAGACATCTCCATGTTTCCGCTCGTTTGGCTACATTCTGGATGATTTTAAAGCTATGGCTTCGAATTTCGTATCAGCAACTTTTGTTCATGTAAAAAGACAATGGAATGCTGTGGCTGATAAATTGGCTAAGGCATCTAAATGTATCCCTTGTCCCCACTTTTGGTCAAACGACTTCCCTAGTGATGCACAACAGCTTGTAATTCATGATAGCATTCCTTGATCAATAAAAAGTTTTTGGCTTGATTCTCAAAAAAAAAAAATATGAGGCAAAATAATTCAAAAATTTTATCATTCAAAAACAAGGCACACTTTAAAAAAATCAATGGCTTGACTTGAAATACCAGTTAGAATATGAGGCAATTCGTGCTCAACAACAATAAGATTGAACAGAAATCAGAGATTAATTTCCCAGTCAACATCTCACAAAACTACACAATCTAAAGCCCAAATATCAGAGGGAGGCTCTTGCACACTCTCAATCAAACATTCAGGTGCCATATATACAATGCAGCGCCTCTTGAATCTTGATCCCAACCTCATCTTTTTCCTCTTGGCCAACCCGCAATCTTTGCCACAAAAAGAGCACCATCAGTACTATTAGTATTAGTACTCACACACACACACACACACACAAACATTCTTAGACTCGATAAGCCTCAATGAGGTTAATTTAAGCCTCAATTACTTCAAAAAAAATTTATTGCCATAAATAAAAGTCAAAGGAGGTCTATCTAGTAAGGAGAATGAAATAAGGAAATACATTCACATGTCAACACCAAAGCTACATTCAGCAATTAGTGTCATGGAGCAAGTGATAAACCCCTTTTCAATATCACACCTTACCGATGTGGGATGACTCGACAACATTGAGTTCTTTTTTTTATTTGAGAAACACACACACATATATAGGGGAAGGGAATGAGATAAGAGAATACCCTCACACGCCAACACCAAAATTGCATGCGGCAGTTAGTCAATAAAGTTGAAGTATGTTACACAAAGGATGGGGGAAAGGAAGTTCATAAAAATACAAGCTAGCTATAGGATCAAGAAGTCACGAGGCAATGAAGAGTTTGTGGATGACATGTGTTATAGGAAGTCAGCGTCTACATGCTCATCCATTTTAGGACATTATATACTGCAGTTACATTATATACTGCAGATACAAATGGAGGGACAAGTGCCAAATTATCAATATGATGGCTAATGGTACATTAAACTGCAATGATATGAAATTGAGTTTTGATATAAAAACCACAAAAATTTGGTTTCAAAATGCCTCACTAGTATTTAATAGAGAATGACCACAAGAATTTAAAAAATAAATAAATTCTTTGCAAAACAACATTGAAGTCGCAGTAAGGACACTAGTGCCGTTATAAGCAATATTAGGCCAAGGGTTTTCTACAAAGTGTCATTTGACTTCCAAGCTTCACTATTCAAAACAAGAGATAGCAAAATTAATAATCTACCAAAAATTTTCCAAGAGAGTAGCATTGGAAAGTAGCTCACTATTATCATAATTAAGGTCCACATATGTGACGCTAGAGCTCTACTTATCCCAAAGAAAAAGGGTAATGATAGACTCATTAGGCCCTCGACTAACCCAACTAATTTGGTTAAAATTTTCAAAATGAATTATGAAATTTGAGTTCTTTATGTGTTGCGATTTTTGTGGGTTTTGATCCTCAATCTTAGTTTTTATGGGCTGTGATTTATTTATATAATTTTTCAATTTGGTGGTGTGTAGGTGGGAGTGTATTGGCCAAGATCTGATATAATTGTTGGTAGATCTCAACTTAGGCATCCCTCTTTCTCCCTTGTTTTCTTTTTCAATTTTTTAATTTTTTTTTTTTTTGTTTACTGGATTCTGTTTGCCAAAATATTCTAAGATAGTATTTCTTTTGCATGCCTAGAACTTTATTTGCCCAAATCTCTTAATTTTTTCTTTTTCCTTTTAGATTTTAGAATTTCTTATACAATTTTTTTAGAAATGAAAGGCATGTGGGTTGAATTTTTCCATTGGTTTTATGTATTTTGCAGATGATTTGCACAGACAAAGTTTTCTGGTACCAGATTAAAGCTTTTCCCCTTAGTTAAGTGAGGGCGAACATGTTGGGAACTTAGGTGGACTGGTGTTCCTAGCCATGCCTTTCGCTTATTTATTTCTTTTTGGTAATTAATTATGATGAAGCAATTGAGAAACTTCAAAGAATTGAAGATTTAAGATAGCCACCGTATACCCTTGGTGCGATAGTCACTCCACAAATATAAGTGTTTATGAGGTATGAGGGGCAAGGACCGGGATTCAAGTCTCTAGGAGAGAGTTTTACAGACATATACACTTAGATTAAGTTATACTAGGATTTCTAACTTGTATATAAAAAATAAAAATTAAAAAAATAAAATAAAAAAGATACTCCTCTTTGAGAGTTAGATAAAATGAAAAATTTTAATTTTAATGTAAATGTTCTCTTCATTTCTAAATGAATTTGTGAAGTTGGATCCAACAATGAAATGGATATTGAGTAGAAATGATGTTTGGTTAAGGGTGGCAAATAGCCAATTATAGTGAGGATGTTTTTTATTTTGTTGAAGACTAGAAAATAAGTTATACAATAAAATTTTGTTTGTTGGTTTTATTTGTTTAGTATAATATGGATAATTGAAATGTAATGTATCACTTTAGTATTTGTTTCTTCCTGGCCTTATCTCTACTATTAATTTTCTAAAATGACAATGTCAGTCTTTATATAGATCATTGGTTCTTCCTTGTGCCTCTATCTTAAATTAAATATCTATTTTTGTAATTGAAAAATGTAGAAAATCATAATTACTAATTATTGCTAGATTCTTGATATTATATTATGTCACAAAACACAATTTAACTTGTCAAAGGTATATTTAATAAATAAATATAAAAAATAAATAGGTTTGTTAAAGGTAGAAACTAGGGACCTAGTGGGATAGTTGAAATAAGGTAACTCTTAAACAATAGTTGAAATAAGGTAACTCTTAAACTACACTGCCCACCTTGTTAATCTGAGATTGAGTGGCTTTGTAAAAAGGTTAGGATGCTAGTTAGTAACATAGATGAACTTTTAATTAGATTTTTCACCTAATCTTAGATTTATACTACCTATGGTTTTCCAAAGCATTTGGAAACAAGCACTATACCTTATTTTCTTAGCTCTTATAGAAGATCCTTAGTAGTGAATAGAGTGCAGATGGTGACACCCATCCACGGCAACACAAATATGGGTGGTATAGTTGATATCATTGCGGTTGTACCCTATACCTTCTAGACCCGTTTTTCTTTCATCAAACTTTGTATCCTAAGCACACTCTACTGCTATCCAGCATCATGCTTTTATTTGAAAGCAACACATGGTAGCCAGAATTTGGGGAGACAAAACCTTAAGCATTTCTCTAATCTTGACAGAATGCATCACATGTATGGAGGCCCAAAAAGAACCTCAGAAACTAAAACATTAATTTACTAAATTTTTGGGCAGTAAGTAATCAATTTCAATACATCAAACACAAACAAAAGCCAAACCCAGTTTAGCATTGAACCCATGGAACTAGAAATTGCTAAAATATGATAGGAGTACATGAAAAAAAAAACAAAAAAAAAAAAAAAAAGAAGAAGAAGAAGAAGATGAAAGTTGATTACTTGCTGTGTACTGTACTTATTATTTTTACAAGTTACAACACAACTTTCAAATTATATAATGAGACCAATGCTCTGTGGATAGAAGAAAATTGCCAACAACAGCATTGACATGGAAGGCCTATGAGATTCTGAATTATGAATGAGAAAACAGTTCCTCCTACCTCTCTCTAGCTCTCTTCTTTTTTCTTAATATGTGGGAGCTCCAGATCTAACAATAAAGCAACTCACAACAGAGATCTTAGCTAAAAACCCTTAAAAAACAGCGAAGTGCAATTGTTGGATTGGTGCTTTCCTAAATTAGGTATAACTAGCTAAGTTTGTAAACCATGTCAACTATCAGGGAGTCAAAAAATGAATTTTTTGGCAGCGAGTAATCGACTTTAACATATTAAACACAAACAAAAGCTGAACCCAGTTCAGCATTTAACTCATGTTACTACAGATGGTTGAAATACGATAGGAGTACACAACAAAATCAGATGAAAAACAAATGCAGATAGATATAATACCTGGTATACAAATCTACCAGATCGATTAAAATAAAAAAAAATCTACCAGATCCAAATGGCCAATGCTATAGCAATAGAGAGAAAATACTGTGCATGCTCACACCCATTATTTTTACAAATACAACACAAGTTTCAAATTTCATTGTGAGACACATTCCCTGCTGATACAAGGAAATTACAAGTCAGAGCATGCAAGTGCAGTGGCTGGAATGGTTACTATCCAAAAAGTGGTTTAACTAGCAAAGTACGTCAAATATCTCAACTATTAGGCATCAAACAACAATACAAAATGAAAGAGAAACAAGAAAATAAATTGTAAGAAAAAAGCACAACCTTGTTATAGCAAAATTTGGTTATATTATATACTTGAAAATGTTTCAAGAGACAAGAATAAGTACAATTTTGTGCATGCCTACTGCCTAGTACACTAATCATATAAAGAATACTCTATCTAAAATTGTAATAATGTACAATTCAATGCCTAGTTTAGATAGCATATGAGGAATACTCTTATCAGTTTTTTTAAGAATACACAATTAAGCTCCAACAGCAGGTACGGTGGAATTTACAGTCAAGCTCCAACAGTAGGTATGGTAGAAGCGGGGCACTTCAAAGATTGTTGTGCTGCTCTCTCAGATATATGGTTATCGTCACATGTAACCCTCTTGCTTTTCTGGCCTAAAACAGGCACATTTTCATCTGATCTCCCAACCAAATATTCTCCCAAATCATCAAATTGCGATGGAGGAGAACATAACCCCATACCATCAGCATGCAGCAAGATCAAATCACCAGAAGAACAACTAAACTCATAATCAACCGAGAAACAAAGAGACTCAAAATCAGCCTCTTTAGTCCCAGAAATACAGGTAACAGCTGGTAGTTCTTCATCATCAAGTCCGTCAAGAAACGGGTGATCCATCAACCTCTCAGCAGTAAACCGATACATATATTTCTTTACAAGGCACGCTTTCAGAAAATCTTTGGCTTGACTTGAAATCCCGGTTGGAATTTCAGGCAATTCAGCTCACCAGCAATAAGATTGAACAGATCCCGTTTGTTCAACTCTTTACCCCTATCCCAAGGAGATTTCCCAGTCAACATCTCACAAACAACACAACCCAAAGCCCAAATATCGGAGGGAGGCTCTTGCAAACTCTCAATCAAACACTCAGGCGCCATATACAAAGCAGTGCCTCTCACGTCCATCCTCATCTTCTTCCTCTGCCATGACCTCTTGGCCAACCCAAGATCAGCAATCTTGGCCACAAAATGAGCACCATCAGTAGTACTAGCACTCACATTCACAAGCAGAACATTCTCGGGCTTGATATCACAGTGGACGTACCCACATCCATGAATATGATTAAGCCCTTTTAGAATACACTTGGTGTAGCGTTTGACATCACTTTCAGGCAAACCACACCCACCAGAATTGTGAATCAAATCTCTCAAGCTTCCACCAGAAGCGTACTCAAGCAACAAGTTATAAACCGTGTCACCGTTTTCTTCAACCGTATAGTCTTCACCAAAGCAGCGAATGACAAAAGGGTAGCCCTGAATGTTGTCAAAAGCCTCTTTCTCCTTCTGAAGCGTAGCAGAAACAGAGAACTCCGCTGACTTCACTGCCATCAAATAACGAAAAGACCAAAACTTTGATGTGGGTTTGGCCAGAAACACAGATCCAAAGGCCCCTTTGCCCAGGAATACGCCTCTCTCCCACAGACCTTTGTACATTTTTTTGTTTTTCACTCTCTACTCTGCAAAATTGTGAAAAGGAGTTGAAAACTAACGGTCAGGAAAGGGAAAGAAAGTAAGTTTATTTATTATTTAGAAAATATTAGAAACCGAAAGAAAGTGGGAGAACGAAGTGGGGTTTATTTATTATTTTGAGAATATTAGAAACCGTAAGAAAGTCGGAAAAGGAAGTAAGATTATTAGGAGTGTTTACTATGTGCACTAAAATAATAGTTTTAAGTTTTTTTCTTAAATATATGTGAGCGTAAAAGTATATGAAAATATGCGCAATATTATTTAAAAACAGAAAATTATTGTTTGAAAACATGTACCAAACACACCTTGTTATTTAGAAAATATTAGAAGCAGTAGGAAAGTTGGAAATTAAAATAGTGTTTTTTTTTTTTTTTGGGTGAGATAACAGTGTTTTTTGTGTTTTAGGACTGTATAAATGTGATAATGTCTTAATCATTTATTTAAAGGAAATTTCGGGATTTAAAGAATTCTAATTTTTTTTTTTTTTGTGAATTTAAAGAATTCTAAATTTTAGGTTAATATCCTATCAAAAATATATAAATAAGTAAATAAATTTCAGGTTGATAGACCGTTTTCTATAGGGGTAAACCACCTGTTTGGTCTCTTAACTATATGTTAAATTCATCCTTGAAATTTCAAATATGTTAATTTAGGCCCTGAACTTTTTCTATTGTGTTAAAATGGTTCCTACTATTAAGTGGTGAATAAAAAATACTGATGTGAGTAACAACCAAAATAAAATATAATTTTCTTGCCACTTAGATAGTCACGTCAGCATAATATATATATATATATATATATATAATATATATATATATATATATATATATTTTTTTTTTTTTTTTTTTTTTTAAAGGCTAATCACGAGAGGTTCAAAATCCCTAACAACTTCAGCCTTCAAGATCAAAAATAAAAATCCCTTAAGAGAGCTTGGTGAGCGAGGAATCTTTAGTGAAGCCTAATGGCGAGGCACAATAGTGAAGCTTGACTATGAAGAGTGAAGGCTAGCAGTGACTCCAACAGTGAAGGCAAGGACCAAATACATACTTTATCATTTCTACATGAAACCCTTAATTTTATGTTTAATGTTTGCCTTAGAAATTTGACGTCTTTGATCAATATGAGAGCTCAGCTCTACCTTCTATTCATCAAATAAGAATTTCTTTTACAGCCTATAAAGTATAAAGTCTTGTGAAATTAAGGTTGCAATCAATACAATAAAGCTAAGGACGATTATGTAACGTCTGAATTTCATTCTCTTGTACAAACTCACTCTATTGTTGTTGAGTCATAATAGACAACAATATTAGAGCATGGTAAATATTTTATCACACAAACACAAACCCCTTTTCTAGGAGGAAACCGCTATGTCCATACCTGCCACTAATGCTTTATGTAACAATTTATTTTAAGAGAATTTAGTATATTTCGTAGCAAACTTTTGTTTTAGAAAAATTTAATAGAAATTTTGGGCTTACACAATTTCATTTAAATCATCATTTGATATTTATTCAATATAAAATTTGGTCAATTTCAAATTTAATCAGGGATAATTACTCCCCTTACGATGTCAATATGGAAGGACTTTGGTTGCTCTAAATGAAGATCATCCCATCCTGCTGACCATCTTGTGGTCGCACATTGTGGTAGTTATAGTTATTTTTTTTTAATTTATATTTAGGGTAATGTTTAAACATAAACATATCATCAAACTACAAATTAATGTTTCTTAAATCCAACGCTTTAAATTTTTTTTATGTATAATATGAGACAAAATTATTCAAAATTTGTACAATTCTAAATAAGAATTTCATTCTTCAATTATTGCCACAATTTCAAACACTAAAAGAAGAAAATTCCAAGTACAGAAATTTTCTTGCACTGGACCACAATTTACAACAGTGCACTAGGCCCACCAGTGATTTATTTTATAAATTTTCACCTTAAAAAAGAATAAGAAAAGTATATAGAAAAAAAAAAAAAAAAAAAAAAAAGAAGATAAAAGATAAAATGTTCAACTAACCTATTGAAAAAATATCATGATAAATCAATCAACATGAGAGTTTAACAGCGTTGTATTCACCAAACAAAAATTTCTTTTATGGCCAACAAAGTCTATTAAAATAATGTTGAAACCTATCAAAGGATGCTTATGACTGGAATGTAAGTTCCGAATCCCATTTTTTTTGGTAGGCACCCCACTATTTTTTATCACACAAACTTAGATGTTTGCCACTAGCACTTTATTCACTAATTTGTTTTTAAGAGAATTTAGTAAATTTCTTTTTTTCTTTTTTGATACAAAATAGAATTTTACTCTAGCTTAATTTAAGTGTACATGTTTTTAAACAATTTCATTCAAAACTTCATTTTTGTATTTAATTCGATATAAAATTTGATAATTTTTAAATTTAATAATTGATATTACTCCCCATACAATGCCAATATGGAAGGATCACCATTGCACTAAATGAAGGCTATCCCTTCCCATTGACCATCCTGTGGTCCCGCATAGTTATGTTTTAATGTATTGTTACATTCATGTTTGAACATGCAAATGTGGTTAACTCAATATTTTGTCGCAGATTAGGATGCAAATATCAAATAGCATAAGGCTCAAATAGTAGCGGTAAAGGTTTTTGACAATGGAGAAGTGAAAACCACAGAGCATGACCAATTTACAACTAACATTACCCTTAAACTATATACCATAAAACAGTCGTGATTAAGCACTCTCCAAAATTTAAATGCTTGTGTATATATGCAACATAAAATGGGCTACGTCGTCTACGGCAGAGGTGCTAATAACAATGACAGCGGTATATTAGAATATATCTTTAATCACGCCCCGAGTTCAAGCCAATTAAAAAACCTAACCAAAGGGTGGTAGGGGTAGGTATAGAGTACGTGTTTATGGGTTTTCTGCTAGAAGCTTTTATAAATAACTTGGTAGGGGTAAGCATATGAAGATCTTTCGGGGATTTATGAATATTATAGGGGTAAGCTTTTATAAATAAGTCATGTGAGGCTCAAAATGATCAATATTTATATATTTTTTAAATTTGATAATTTTTCAATTTAATAATTGATAATTACTCCCCATTCAATGCCAATATGGAAGGATCATGGTTGGACCAAATGAAGGTCATTCCTTCCCCTTGACCATCTTGTGGTCGCACATAGTTATGTTTTAATTTATTGTTACGTTTATATTTAAACATCCACATATGTTTAACTCAAATTTAATTGTCTCTGTCACTAAGAAAGATGGCTCACCCCTTCTTCTCTTAGGCAGTAGAACCTTGTCCCTCTTTGTAGGTGTGTTTGTCCTCTTAAGTACCAAGTGTGCTTGTAGAGCTTGTGGGATTTTTTCAGGGGTCCCAGGAGACATTTTTTTGTGTTCATGGAGGATTTTTACCGATCATGGGGAAGATTATCACTCTCAAAGAAGGAAAATTTGGGTTTTGTATTACCAAATATTCCCAAGAAAAATGAGTTTATAATTGCGGAAAATTCTTAACCACACGTGCATTGAATATGGATGCTATGGGGAGAACCTTCAAACAAGTGTGGAGGTGAAATGATAGCTTCAAGATTCGAAATCTTAAGGACCATAAAGTTTTGTTTGTGTTTGATGATGAAAGAGATGTAAATCGTATTTTGTGAAATCAACCATGGTGTTCCGACAAACATTTGGTGGTGGTGAAAAGATATGACAAAGGGATTCACTTGAATTCTTTAAATTTCGAGACGACGATGTTTTGGGTTCAAGTCCACGACATCCCTATTCATTTTATGTGCACTGAAGTGACTGAAAAGATTTGTGAGAATATTGGGGAGGTTGTTCGATCTATTGGAGCTGAAACTAAGGAAGGGGGCAATTTCACAAGGTTAAGAGTTAAGATTAACATCTCCCTACCTTTGTGCAAAGGAAGACTGATTACTCTTGAAAGCAGGGAGAAATCTCAGGTATCGTTTAAGTATGAGCGCCTGCCAAATTTCTGCTTCTAGTGTGTTAGGCTGGTTCATGGTGATAGTAACAGAGGCAATTTCACATGGTGTTAGGCTGGAGAAATTTAAAGAAATACCATGTGCCTATCCTAATGAACTCTTTAGGCGACGCATTGAAGAAATCAATTATGAATTAAAAAAAATCAATGATCACGTGACAGGAGGTGTACAAGCTATCTCAAACGAGTCCACGATTCCACACTCTAAGGATTTGAAAGAGCTTGAGCAGATGCAAAAGACTGGGGAGGCGGCAAGCTTATCCAAGGCTTCCCAGGAAGGTACGATGAAGAATCTGAACCAAACAGGGACTCTAAACAAAGGCACCAATAAGATAGAGACCCAATCCTTGCCTAGTTTGTACAAACCGGCTACATGGTCTAGGAAGAAACAAGAGAGACCAAACGTGCTCCCAGTGATGGATGTTTTGGTGGGGCAGAAACGAGAATTGGTAGTGGAAGAAAATCACTTGGAATTACCTACAAAAAAGCAGATGGTTTCAAACAGTGGAGAAGAAAAATTTGAAGTGGTGGAGGCTGGTTCCCAGCCCCGCCAAACACAATGAATATTTTATGTTAGAATTGTCGAGGGCTTGGAAACTGGTAGATAGATCAAGAGCTCGAGGACTTGGTCCGAGCATTAGATCCTACAGTTGTATTCTTAGCCGAGACATAGCTGGTTATAGCTAGGCTAGGTGAATTCAGGGACAAATTGCAAATGGGTAATTATTTCGGAGTTTCAAAGGTAACAGTGGGAGGTGGATTAGCCCTATTTTGGAAAAAAGGAGTGGAGTTAGATGTTGAGTCTTCTTCTTTAAATTCTATTGATGTATTGATTAACAAGGGGAAGGATGACAGGTGGAGATTTATCGGGTTTTATGGTGCGCCAAAGACGCAAAGGAGGATGGAATCTTAGAACCTTATGAGGGACTTTTATGGGAGATTAATGGTGCCATGGTTGTGTGTAGGATACTTTGACGAGATCACAAGGTTAAATGAAAAAAAGGTGGGAGGTTAAGACCCTATATTCAGATGAAAAATTTACAGGGTGTGTTGGATGAATGTGGTCTCATGGATTTGGGTTTTGTGGGAAGTAAATTCACATGGTTCAAAAATTTTACAAGTAGAATATCAGTGTGGGAAAGGCTAGATAGGGCGGTGGGAACTACAAATTGGTTTGAAAAGTACTCGGCTACTAAGGTGAAGGTATGGAATGTGGTTCATCGGATCATAAGCCTTTGATTATTCATCCATGCGGTATTCCAATGAGGCTTAACAAACCATGGTGATTTGAAAAAAATGTGGTTGGAAGATGAGGGATGCCATGACACAATGACCTCGGCTTGGCGTGATGGGGAGGGGTATTCACCGATGAGCAGGATGGTGGAGACAGTGGGTAAGTGTGAGGAAAAATTAAAATGGTGGAGTACGAGATGTTTTAGCAATATTTCATGGGAAATTGCAGAAATAAAAAGGAGGATGAGGGAAGCAGAAGTGGCGGCTTTGAATGGTAACAATGTGGATTTGTTGGTGAAATTAAAAAGCGATTTGGCAAGGCTGTTAGTGAAAGAAGAAAAAACGTGGCCACAAAGGTCCAAAGTGCATTGGATGAAGCTAGGGGATAAAAATTCCAGCTATTTTCACAATAAAGCCTCACAAAAATTTATGAGAAATCAGATCTTGGGTTTAAAAGACTCAAGGGGTGTTATGTGTATAAGAGATGATAATGTGGCTGGCCTATTAGAAAACTACTACCAACAACTATTTACCACCTCAAATCCGAGTGAGGTAGATTGTGTGACATAGCATATTGGCTGGGTAGTAACAGAGGAAATGAACAAGGAGCACATCATGGATTTTACATGAGCTGAAGTTATATTGACTCTAAATCAAATGGCACCACTAAAAGCATGGGGACCAGACGAAATGCCACCAATTTTTTATCAATACTATTGGCAAAATATTGGAGATAATGTCACAGATGCAATCTTGTACTGTTTGAACACCAAAAATATTTTCAGGTTTGAATCATACCTATAATACTATTATTCCCAAAGTAAAGTATCCTGAGAAAGTTTCTAATTTTAGAACTATAGCTCTTTGTAATATTTTGTATAAAATTATTTCAAAGGTGCTAGCAAATATGTTAAAAAAATATTGCCAGAAATTATTTCTCAGTTCCAAAGTGCTTTCCAGGCTGACAAAGCTATCTTTAGATAATATTTTAGTAGCTTTTGAAACTCTACACCATATGAAAAAAGAAAAAAAAAAAAAAAAAACTAGAAAAATGGGTTTTATGGCTATGAAGTTAGACATGAGTAAGACTTATGATAGGGTGGAGTAGCTTTTTCTTGTAAAATTTATGGAGAGGATGAGGTTTCATGAAAAATGGATTGGGTGGATGTATGAGTGTATTAGCTCGGCCTCTTTCTATATTATGGTAAATGGGGAACCAAGGGTAACATTATACCGATAGTTGAGATCTCCTTACCTTTTTCTTTTATTCTCGGAAGGTTTGAATGAATTGATAAAAAATGCTATTAATGAGGGGAATATTCGAGGTTACTTTCTTTGTAACATAGGACCAAAAATTTCTCACTTGTTTTTTGCATATGACAACCTCCTATTTTGTCGAGCAAAATTGGAAGAGATAAATACCATCCAAAACATTTTGAAGGACTATGAAAAAGCTTCGGGACAACAAATAAACACAGAGAAGAAAACTCTATTTTTTAACAAATTAGTGACTGAGTCAACAAAAAACTCAATAAAAGATCTTCTTTGTGTTCCGGAGATAAAGTAGCATGAGAAGTATTTGGGGCTACCTATGGTGGTGGGGAAGAATAGGAGAGCAAGTTTAAACTATATAAAAGATAAAATTTGGGGAAAACTACAATGGTGGAAGGAAATATTCCTATCTTAAGCGGGTAAAGAAGTACTCTTGAAGGCAGTTGTGCAAGCCATACCCACTTTTGCAATGGGATGTTTCAAACTCCCATTGGGTCTATGCAAGGATATTGAGATGTTCATTCGGAAATTTTGGTGGGGGCAACGTGATGAATGTAGGAAGATCCATTGGAAAAATTGGGAGACACTTTGCAAACTAAAGAAAGAAGGGGGGTTGGGTTTCAAAGAGTTGGCAAAGTTTAACGGTGCAATGTTAGCCAAACAGGTATGAAGACTTATTCATGATAAAAATTCTTTGTTTTATCGTGTCTTTATGTCAAAATACTTTCTATATGGTACTATTTGTAGGAAATTAACACAAAATTCTCAAACCTGTGAGAAACAAAATAGAGAAAAACACGCGCCAAAGAAAAAAAAATAATCATACACACAAGACAGTATTTACGTGGTTCAGCAATTTGCCTACGTCCACGGAGTTGCAGAGATTCCACTATTATCAGGGAAAAAATACAAAGTGCGGCAATATAGTTTTTCTCTCTCTCAAAAACTACATCAAGAAACCCTAATCACCAAAACAACGGTTTCTATATCCTACGCATAGGATTCACAATGGGCTATAAAACAGGCCAAATTTTTTTTTTCTGGGAGCTACGGTTTGGGCCTATCAGCCCAAGCCTCCACTCCATGGACTAAGCCTCAGAAAATCTCCCATTAAAAACCACGCAACATCATTTTGGGTCAGGTCGTCATCCGGATCAAACACAACTAAGCTTCACAAAGCCCAACACTATTTTTGAGGCAAATCAATCTTCGGGTTCATTTGTGTGGAAAAGCATTTTGAAGGCAAGAAAAGTTATTTCAATGGGTGCAAAATGGAGAGTGGGTGATGGAAAGTTGATTCGAGTCTTCAAAGATGGCTAGCTGCCTAGAACTAACGGTGGGAGAATCACCTTCTCCCCCATGGCATTCGGTAGTGAGGCTAGAGTGGTCAGTGGAATGATCAGGTGATTGACTCTTGTTTCACCCCCATTGAAGCATAACAAATAAAAGCTATTCCACTGAGTGTATCTCCCCAACAAGATTTGTTGTATTGGTCATTGGAAAAGGATGGAGTGTATTCGGTGAAGTCGGAGTACAAAGGTATTTATGAGGATGCAAGACATGAGGAAGCTTCAGTCTCAAACTCGGTAGCAACATTAGGGATATGGTCAGTGATTTGGAAACTCAATGTGCTAGGGAAGATCAAATACTTTCTTTGGAGGGCTTGTACAAACAGCTCACCAACCAAAACAAATCTCTTAAAGAGGAAATTTGTTTTAGACATGTTGTGTCACCGATGTGGAAAATGTGATGAGGATACGAAGCATGCGCTATGGGATTGTGAAGCGATAAAACAGGTTTGGTACGTTGATTTTGGCTAGGTGAATCGGTTTGAAGCCGCACATGGCAATTTCTTGGATCTGTTTGGCCAAATGGTGTCAAAATCTGCAAAGTCAGAGCTGTTTACCATCATCGTGTGGCATATCTGGGTATATCGAAACAAAACCAGACTCAAGGAGCAAGTTGTACCGCTGGACAAGATTAGAGACACAGCCCAAACTTACCTACACCTGTTCAAAGCTAGCCGAAACTCACAGTACAGAAACAAACCGAGGAAAACAGTAAAAAAATGCAGGTGGAAGCCTCCAAAACTGGGTAAATATAAACTAAACTTTGATGGCACAATATTTAATGAAAACGAATAGGTAGGAATTGGTATTGTAGTTCGAGATTCTTCTAGTCAGGTGTTGGCTTCATTGGCTGAAAAATCAGAAAGCCTTGTACGGTTGTAAATTTGGAGATGTTGGCAGTGAGGTGTGCTGTGATTTTCGCTGCTGAACTTGGGCTACAACAAGCACATTTTGAAGGAGACTCAAAACTTGTGATTAAAGCTTTACAGATGGGTACTATGTTTTCCTCATCTTTTGGTCATTTAGCTAGAGGTACTTTAACTCATGTTAGCTCCTTATGGAGTTTCTCTTTCTCTCATATTGTTAGGTAAGGAAATGTTGTTGCACATGTCTTAGCGCAGAGAGCAAGACTATCTTTTCCTTTGTTAGTTTGAATGGAGTCTGTTCCTAGAGGTGGCAATTCGTATTCGCATGTCGTATTCGTGTCGTATCGACTTATGAGTGTCTGACTATATGAGTCAATACTAACCCGACATGTTTATTAAACGGGTCAAGATTCCTCAACCCTAACACAACCCATTTATTAAACAAGTCAGTAGTGTCGACTCGTTTATCAAATTTTATCAAAACGAAAAAAAAAATTAGTATTAACCAAAATGATATGAATTATGAAAAACTAATATATATATATATATATATATATATATATATATATATATATATAAAATTAAGAACTAACAAGTAACTGCATCACAAATAATCATTCAAAACAAAAGTATATTTTAATATCACAAATAATCAATCATAATATGTCAAAGAAAATAAATCACAATAACTAATAAGTTTATATACCTAAGGTTTAAAGGGTATGTTGGTAAAATGTCGTTTAATTAAACGGGTTAGACAGGTCAAACGGGTTCCAAGGGTTGGACACTAACCCAACCTGTTTATTAACAGGTCAGTCGTGTCAACCCAAATATGACACTAACACATTAAGCCTCAACTCACAACCTACTAATTTCGTGTCATGTCGTCGAGTCATATCCAATTTTGCCATCCCTATCTGTTCCACCAGAAGTTGATTATGTTTCGGATGATTTTCCAATTCCTTGAATAAAATGCAAGCATAGTTATCTTCCTCAAAAAAAAAAAAAAAAAAAAAAAACTTAGAAAATTATTTTTCTCAACTCCAATACTTTAAATTTATTATGTATAATACTAGCATTTAAGCACACGCGTGTTCAGAGATTCTTCTATTTTTTGGGTTAATTTAATTTAATAATTTATGATCTCTTACACAGAATGCACTAAAAAATTAAACATGTGACTCTAGGCTTACTAAACTTAGGAAGGCACTTCCCAAATCCAACTCCCACAATACATTCTAACATATATTTAGATCCAGACAACTTGAAATAATTACCTCTAGAGATGATGTTGATCTGTTAGGAATGTAGACTCCATAATGAACTTTAGCAGCCGGGTTGTCAACATGAAGGAACTTCAAAATGGTGGCATATCATTTATGGCATGGACTTCATGTCCCCTACCCACTGATTGCAAACTTTTATCCTGAAAACATAAAACAACGTTCATTACAGAGGCTACATACAAAAATAGTTGTTGATATGGAGGATAGGGATGGAGGAAGAACATATAACTGCTTAATGATAATGGGTGGAAGTTTCAAGTTGTGTTTGTGAGAATTTGTAGGCAGATTTTTTTTAAAGCGATAGTTCATTGTAGTTTCTCTTATCCAATTGTTAACTTTTTTTTTTTTTTTGCTGGCAATATTGGTGGTTAGTTAAGGAATAAGAAAGAATTTTGAACAATTAATTTTTTTTTAATAAAAATAAAAGATAATGAAGAAGTTAAGAGTAAAGCTTCAATTGAAATCAGGGAAAAAAAATTTGAATTCAAATAGGAGAACGTGTACCTGGGATTTGAAGAGGAATGCTATATTTTAGGAAGATGGATGAACGTGGGATTCGATTTTTTTTTTAATTTAGTTATTTAATTTAGGATATGTATAGGATATGTAAAAAGTATGTGGAATATATCTAAATAGAGATAATGTATGCGAATTTTTAGGAAAAAAAGATGTGTCAAAATTTTGAAATTTGTTAAACCATTAAGTGATAAAAAGTTGCAGACAATTTCATTTTGGCAACATTTTAATGGGAGTTAAAGATGTTTCTACTTATCAAAAAAAAAAAAGTATATATCTATTTAGATTAGGTTTTTTTTTTTATATTTAGTTTTGTTTTTGGATAAACATGAGATGTTTTTTTTAAGGAAAAAAATAACAGCAATGTGGGTTAGTGGAAGAATGTTCCTATTTTGTAGGCAATGTTTTTTTTTTAACAAAATTTTGTAGGCAATGTTTTAGTGCAAGTTAAACATGTATTTTTACCAAACTATCCTTTAATTTTGCCTCTACTTAAACTTAGATGTGTAGGGGTATTTTGGAATAAAAAAAAATCTGGTCTAAACAATGAAAGCTCTTTAAATAGTAGTATAGATGAGAAGTAATAATTCAAAAATTGTACAATTCCAAACAAGAATTTCATTCTTTAATTATTACTATAATTTCAAAGACTAAAAGAAGAAAATCCCAAATACAAAGATTTCCTTTCATCGTACATAATTTATAACTATGCACTAGGCCCATCAGTGATTTATTTTATAAATTTTCATCTAAAAAGGAAAAATGTTCAGCTAAAATACTGAAATAATACCATGATTCAAATGTCGTTAGGTCAAGCATCACAACCCTTTGTACTAGAAATTTGACTTCTCTAATCAATATGAGAGCTCAACTCTGCCTTCTGTTTATCAATATCCTTTTCTCAACAAAATTTGAACCTCTAGAATTGATGCAATAAGTTGGTTCTCACTAAGACATCCTGCTAATGCCTTAATTGGAAGGCCAAACTTGGGCCTCTTCCCCAACTAGACTTAAATTTGGAATCAACTTTGCTGACTCACCTTTCCCTCCTTTTTCATGACAAAAACAAACTAGTTAAAACGTCTTTGGACTAAGTCATGGAAGCAACAGATCTACTTCAAACTTTTCTTTATCAATCTTCTACCCATTGATCCTTTTGTCACTTTTATCATTGAAACATTTTCATTATTATTGTCAATCAACTTCTTTTTTATTTTTATTTTTTGAGAAACAAACACACACACAAGGGAGAGGAAAAGGGGTTCTAAGACAAAGGCACCACAACTCCACTCAAAAGCCATGGTATTGTCAATCAACTTCTGATAGATAATCTTGTTATCTCTAAATCTTTTTCAGTGCTAGGAAACTGGTGCAACACATTCTTTTCAAGGAAATCGACCCTCATGTAATTCAGTGATAGAAAGGTCGACAAACCTAGACCATTTAAGCGGACCAAAACTAAGATTAAAAGATATATATATATATATATATATATATGTGTGTGTGTGTGTGTGTGTGTGTGTGTGTGTGTGTGTGTGTCTTCGAGAAATCTTGATTGCTCCAAATCCACATCCATACACTATACGTTTCTTCATCAAAGGTTTATCTACATGTCTTTAGTAATAGAATGGTCAACAAAAACACCTAGACCATCTAACCAGATAAAAATTAGAAAAAAAAAGGTCAAAATGGTTGTTGTTAAGATATGAGTCCTAGAGAAATCTTGATTACTCCAAATTCACATACACGCATGATTTGTTTCTTCATGTATAGGAATGGTGGTGCATGATAGTCAAGGATGAGTGATGGCTGCTTTGTTTGTGAAACCACTACAAAAAAACGGTGCTATCCCAGCGTTTTCAAAAGCGCTGGGATAGCCCAAGAAAGCGCTAGGATAGGGTCAAAATTCCTATCCCGGCGTTTTTTTCCTGACGCTTCAAATCGCCGCGCAGTGATAGTCGGTATAGGGTCTCCGGACCTATACCAGAGCTTTTTCAAAGCGCCGGGAAAGGCATGCCCTATACCAGTTCTTATGAAAGCACTGGTATAGGTCTTTTAAATTTTGTTCATTCAAGATCTATACTAGCGCTTTTTAAAGCGCTGGAATAGCCTATGCCAGCGCTTTCAAAAGCGCTGGTATAGGTCTTGAATGAACAAAATTTAAAAGACCTATACCAGCGCTTTTGAAAGCGTTGGCATAGGCAGCACCTATTCCAGCGTTCTTAAAAGCACTGGTATAGGTCTTAAATGAACAAAATTTAAAAGACCTATGCCAGTGCTTTTGAAAGCGCTGGCATAGGCAGTACCTATTCCAGCGTTCTCAAAAGTGCTGGTATAGGTCTTGAATGAATATAATTTAAAATGCCTAAAATACACTTGTAATGTCATTTTTTAGGTCATTTTTTAAAAGGCTGGTATAGGTCATTTTTTATTTTTATTTTTATTTTTGTAGCACCTGTAATGTACCTAAAATACATATTTTCCAATACCTATTTTACAGCAACTGTAATGAACCACAATTGCTTGTATTTTCCAATAGCAAATACAATACCACATTAAACAAAGAAACTAAATATATTTAATTACACCATATCAATAATTACATCCCAAATGTCAAGAATTTTATACACAAAATAATACATCCCAAGTGTCTAGAATGTTATGAGGCGCACCTACACAACAATTTCACCATTGCACATTGAGTTTCAAAAATGTAAGCCACAAAACAAACAACACTCCTAATAGAATATACTCCACATTTTCTCTCCATGCAAGCCACCCGCTTGCTCCTAAACAACAACCCACCATAGCATACTATATGTATTTACTTAGACAAAATATGAGAAATTGACAACAAACTGAACAACAATATGTCAACATTCACAAAACATAACTGAACTCCCAATATAAAATACATCACCTTCTCTTCATGCAAGCCACCCGCTTGCTCCAAAACAACAACCCACCACAACAGTAATGTAGACACATTATGTTACAATTTAAGGGAATTAAGAAGCAGATCTTACTCACCCTTTAGCAATACCAGTGTTTGCCCATGGAAAGAAGAAGGTAAACTGCAAACAAGCTGCCATTCCTGCAAAAGCGAACTGACCATTACTCACTACTATGATAACTTAAATGATGTAAATTAGGCCAATTCCTACCCAAAACTATGTAACAAGTGAACCATGGTTGTTTTAGTTTTGATATACGATTGAAAATTAGCCTTGAAACTATTGGTAGTCGTATTTGATGCCATGATGTCGGGACTCCCTACACAGAAGGAAAATATTGTTGGGTACTACTATAATCCATAGCTATAGTTATGACTTCCTTTAATTGCATGATATTCACATACAATTTTAAGTTCGTTTGTTTGTTGGAATTAAAGTTAAAAGAAAATCTGTTTATTTATGGTTATATGTGTGTATATATAGTATATATAGTAATCTATGTCCCTCCTTAAATTTTTTGCATTCATATGTAAGATGATTCCTAGTCTTCATGAACAAGCTTATTTGTAGAGTAATGACATTTTGATTAGTAATAGCTTTACTTAAGTAATCACAAAGCTTAACAGAAAATTACAATGACAGTAAATGATAATAAACCAAAACACAAAACACAAAACTCAAACAATATGATCCATAAAATTACCAAAATACCCCCCAAAACCCAGTCAAATAATCAAAATACTCCTGAAACCTAAAAAATGACCAAAATACCTCCGAAACATAAGAATTACCAAAATAATCACGAAACCTACAAAATGCCCAAAATACCCTAGAACCCAAAAAATGACCAAAATACCCTTAAAACCTAAAAATGACCAAAATACCCTTCAAAACCTAAGAAATGACCAAAATACCTCTGAAACCCAAAAAAATGACCAAAATACTCCTGAGACTTAAATATTACCAAAATGCCCCCCGAAACATAAAAAAAATGAACAAAATACCCATGAAACCCAAAAAATGACCAAAATACTTCTGAAACCTCAAAATGACCAAAATACCCCCAAAACCCAAAAAAAATGTCCAAAATATCTTTGAAACCTAAAAAATGACCAAAATAACCCCGAAGCCTGAAAATTGACCAAAATAACCTAGAAACCTAAAAATGATCAAAATACCCCTGAAACCTTAAAAATGATCGAAGTACCCTCAAAACCTAGAAATTAACTGAAATACCCCTTGAAACCTAAAAAATGACCAAAACACCCCTGAAACCTATATATGACCAAAATACCCCTAAACCTTAAAATGACCAAAATCTGAAATCTATAAAATGACGAAAATGCCCCTTAAACCTGTAAGTCGATAAAAATACACCCTAAACCTAAAAAATTACCAAAATCCCCCTTAAATCCAAAAAATGACCAAAGTACCCCCTAAACCCCTATTAGGGTAATTTTAGAGGCTTCAGGTGTATTTTGTTCATCATAGGATTAGTAGTATGTTGGTCATTTTACATAATTTGAGGGGTATTTTGGTTGTTTTATAGGTTTAGAGTATTTTGGTCGTTATAGGCTTAGAGGTATTTTGGTCGTTTTGGTTATTTTTTAGGTTTTGGGGGGGGTATTTTGGTCATTTTTTGGATTTCAGGGGTATTTTGGTCATTTTTAGGTTTCGGGGGGTACTTTGGTAATTTTTTGTATTTTAGGGGTATTTTGGTAATTTTTAGGTTTTGGGGGTACTTTTGTCATTTTTTGGGTTTCAAGCGTATTCTGGTCATTTTTTGGGTTTTGGGGCTATTTTGGTAATTTTTAGATTTCGAGGGTATTTTGGTCATTTTTTGGACTTTGTGGGTATTTTGGTTATTTTGGGGTTTTGGGGGTATTTTGGTAATTTTTAGGTTTTGGGGGTATTTTGGTCATTTTTTTGGTTTTGGGGGGTATTTCAGTCTTTTTTTAATGTTTCGGGGGTATTTTGGTAACTTTTAGGTTTTGGAGGTATTTTGATCATTTTTTGAGTTTTGGGGATATTTTGGTTATTTTTCGGGTTTCGGGGGTATTTTGGTCATTTTGTAGGTTTTGGGGTTATTTTCGTCTTTTTTTTTTTGGGTTTTGGGTCGGTCATCTTGTAGGTTTTGGGGGTATTTTGGTCTTATTCAAGTAATCGAGGGTATTTTGGTTAGTTTTAGACACAAGGGATACTCTGGTCCTTTTTTATGTTTTGGGGATATTTCAGTCATTTATGCCCATTCAGGGGTATATTGGTCTTTTCTAGGTATCGAGGGTGTTTTTGCTCTTTTTTGATGTTTTAGGGGGTACTTTGGTCTTTTTCTAGGTTTAGGGGAGTATTGGTTATTTGATAATTAACAAATCCCTCTACAAGTATAAGTGCTTGTGAGGTGTAGGGGGCAAGGGTCGGGGTTCAAGTCTCCAAAAATTCTATCTTTTATAAAAAAAATTTAAAAAAATCCTTATAGGTGACCTATCCCAGTGCTTTTTGAAGCGCTGGAATAGGTGGACCTTATTCCAGCGCTTCAAAAAGCGCTGGGACAAGTCTCTCTCCATAAGGGAATGAAGTGACCCTATACCAGCGCTTTTTAAAGCACTGGAATAGGGTCAACCTATTCCAGCACTTTTAGAAGCGCTAGGATAGGGTCACTTCATTCCATAAAGGAGAGGGACCTGTCCCAGCGCTTTTTGAAGCGCTGGGATAGGGTCACTCCATTCCATAATGGAAACGGACCTATCCTAGTGCTTTTCGAAGCGCTGGAATAGTTTGACCCTATTCCAGTGCTTCGAAAAGCATTGGTATAGGGTCATTCCATTCCCTTATGGAGAGAGACCTGTCCCAGTGCTTCTAAAAGCACTGGAATAGGGTCCACCTATTCCAGCCCTTTTAGAAGCGCCAGGATAGGTCTTTCCATAAGGGAAATCAATAACCCTATTCCAGCACAATAGGAGGCCTATACCAGCATTTTTGAAAATCGCCGCTATAGGCCTCCTATTGCAGCGATTTGTAAAGTGTCGGTTTTGAGGAGCCGTTATAGGGTTTCCTATACTAGCACTTTTTGAAAGCACTGGTACAGGCTTATCTATTCCGCCGGTTTTTAAAAGTGCCGGGAAAAAAAGCTGGGACAGGAGGATTTTTTTGTAGTGAACTGGAGGGTTTGCAAGATGCAGAGGTCATTGAGGCATTGGCTTTGGGTGTGCTATTAGGTTTGCAATTAAGACTAGCGTCAGTTGTGTTATAATTGAGATAGACTCGCTTCTGGTGATTAAAGCTATACAAGACACTGCTGAAACTACTTCTCATATCAGACGCATCATAGATGGCGTGAAACATTTGTCAATGCCCTTAAGAAGCTGTAAATTTCATCACGCAAAGAGGGAGGCAAACTAGGTTGCTCACACACTGGCCCACAACGCTATTCATTTTGATACAGAGACGGTCTAGCTTGAAGAGACTCCTCCTTATATTTCTATTTTAATCCAATATGATATTGTGTAATTGCCAGTTTTCTTTTATTGAAAGCTTTATTAATCTCCTTCTAAAAAAAAAAAAGTCAAAAGGGTTGTTTTTAAGGTATGAGTTTTAAAAAGAAATCTCGATTACTCTATATTCACATTCACACGTGATTTGTTTTTTCATCAAAAGTTGACCTTATATGGGGAAAAATGCCTAAAACCCCCTAAACTTTGAGGTAGTAGTCATCATACTCCCTAAATTGTTTTTAGCCAACTTACTCCTTGAATGTGCTAAATTAATACTTCTATTACGTTTTACCATTTAAATGAACTGACATTAGTCATTCGTTAAGTTTCGATTTTATTCAATTATCCAAAAAAATAAAAGTTTAGAGTATTCTACTAACAAATTATGTTCATAAAATTGCATTAGCATATCATTAAATCAGCTTAGTCATGAACTAAATATTATTAGCTTGACCTGTTGTTTCCTTTGTTTCTTCTATTGTTGGTTTTAATGAAAGGTCGTTTTGATTTTAAAAAAAAAATTCAGAGGATCAACAGTCAAAATGACATCCCTATCCCAAAGGCCCCACCTTTCACACCCCCCACATAAAAAACCAAACAACTAGCAATAAGAACAGCACACAACATTGCCCTAATTTCATCGGACAAGCAGTTGGAAAATTTTCGGAAAAAGCAAAAAAGTAGAGGAGAGAGAGAGAGAAAGAGGTTGAATTATGATTAAGTAGTCTCTTCACCATATCAGAGCAAGCTAGGTGGATGTTATAGAGATCCTCTCCCCGTCTCTCCTTAGTTTCTCTCTCTCATGACTGAACTCTAGTTTCTCACTCTCATTGGTTTAGGTTTGGTTAATCTTGCCCATGTGCGTGTACATTTGAGACATTAGTTTTTTAAAACTGTAAACTTAACAAAAGTATTTGATGGAGAACTGAAAATCTAACCAACTCCAGCTCGTCTAGGAGCCGTCCAGAGCAGAAGAGGCATTCCACACAGAAGATCGTCCATGTATGGACGACCCTAAGGTCATCCATAGACGATCGTCAGTGACAAGGTTATCCTCAAAGGGATGATCAATGGGGAGCACTCGTCAGGAACGCTCCTGGACGACCCCCTAGCACTTGGGAAATACTTAAGTGTTGATTGGCCTACCAGAACTGGCACAATGGAACCACATACTGTTATTCCAAGGCATGGGTAAGATCCAGCTTCATCGCTAGGACTAATTAAAATACTTAACTTCCAATGACGGTTATATGAAAATATATAACCTCCATGGCAGTTAAGGAAGTTATCCCCGAACCCTTTAATCTCCTCAAATATAGGGGAAGTTACAAATTTAATAACGATTTCCAGGGTACACTATATAAGCGCCCATTTGGACCAGACAAAAGTACGTTTTTACAATTCCTGAAAAGTTGGAACTCTCAAAATTTAAAAGAGAAAACTAACTTTGGCATTAGAGGGTTCTTGGCCGGCAACCCCGGTCACCTTTGATCATTGTTCTTTCTTTTTCAGGCTATCAAGACAATCACTAGTCCTTTGAAATCCGAAGCATCCAGCCTATTGATTTTTCTTTGCATCATCAGTATTAATTTGACAAATGTGTAAAGTTAAGGGAGTAAATTGACCAAAATAAAAGTTCAAGAAGTGTCAGAGCAACACATTCGATGTCTTTGAACCTTTTTTCGATGATAGGAAATACATGCAACACATTCGTTTTGAGGAAATCGTCACTATTGCAATTTAGTGATAGAAAGGTCAATAAAAACACCTAGACTATCTAAGTGGACCAAAAACTAAGATTAAAAGGTAAAAGTTGTTGTTGTTGTCGTTGTTTTTTTTTTAATGTACGAATCTTGGAGAAATCTTGATTGCCCCACATCCACATTCTCTGTTATATCTATATGCCTTAAGTAATTGAAAGATCAACAAAAACATGTAGACCATCTAACCATACCAAAAACTAGGATTAAAGGTTAAAAGGGTTGTTGTTAAGGTACAAGTCTTAGAGAAATCTCGATTATGTACTCCAAATTCACATCCACACATGATTTGCTTTTTCATCAAAAGTTGATCTTATCATCTATATCTATATAGTCGACAAAAACACCTAAACTAGCTAAGTGGGCCAAAATTTGAGATTGACATGATTATTTAACACATGAATTGAATTACTTACCTTTAAGGATGAAAGTTCAATTGAAGGGGAAACTTTGTTAATATCATAAGTAATTTTGTCTTTATGATACAAATAAATTTATTAGTTTGTACGAAATATTAATTTCTAGAAAAAAAAAATAGCTGCAAGTCATATTTTAATGTAGGAGAGATAAATGGATAAACATATGTTTCTTCATTTTTTTTTAAAGAACAATATTAATCTTACCATGTTGTGATCATTACTTTTGAATTTAGTTTTTCTTGTTTTATTAGTTTAGTTTCGAGCACAGTGTGTTGGGTATAGTATATTGTAAAAAATTAATTTATTTTGTGATTATATAAACAAGAGCAACATACACAAATCATCATAAATAAAAACACAAAAAATTAAATAGGCAATAACAAAAAATAGAAGAAATCTATAAAAATTATTAAGTAACTCATAGACCGAAAGGATGATGCAAAAGTTATAAAGAATTCTATGTGACACAATTTTCTTAAGGGTCTGTTTGGTTGAAGGGGTGAAAAAGCGGGAGGATAGAAAATGGTGGGAGGATGGAAAAGTAGGAGGATAAAAAAGATTTTAATTTATCTCATGTTTGTTTGGTTGGAAGTGGAAAAGTGAAGAGATGGAAAAAGTGAATTTATATAAATTTACTCATACAACCTTGTTAAAAAAAGATGTCCAATTAAAACAAAAAAGTGATAAGCAAACAAAAAAAAAAGCAATCACCCAATTTATTAAAAAATAAAATCATGTCCCAAAAAAAATCATATCTAGTTAAACAAAGAAAAGAAGAAGAAAAAAAAAAAACAACTATCACACCCACAGTCTAGAGAAAAAAGAAAAAGAAAAAAAAAGAGGCAATGTGCCACTCTTAGCCCTGGAAATCAAAAAAAAAAAAAAAAGCAACGTGCAGAGGAAAGAAAAGAAAAAAAAAGGAAAAAAATAAGAAGGAGGCAACGTGCTTAGCACAAACAAAATAAGGAAAAAAAAAGATAGGAACTAGATAGGAGTATTTTTGTCTATTAAGCAACTTTATTTTCTCCATTCAGTTTTTTCTCCATTTTAAAGAGAAAACTTTTTGGTGAGCTCAGAAAGAAAACACTTAAGCCCTACCATTTATTTTTTTTCCTCCCCACCCAACCAAATACACTCAAAAAAATTTTCATTTTCATTTTCTCTCCAAAATTTTTTATTCACCCTATTTCACCTTCAAACAAACACACCCTAAGATAGATTTTGCCCTCTCACAAAATTAATGGTTCTTTAAGACCCACGGATGTTTTCCTCTTATAATACAATGATCTATTACAAGTAGAAGAAGCATTATAATCTCCATGCATATCAAGCAAAACTGTATTTCTTTGTTTCTCTTTGACTCTATGCAAATTTAAACACTATATATATATATATATATATATATATATACATATATATATATATATTATGGGATAAAGTTTATGATTAAAAATTATGAATAAGAGACTGCATATATATGTTTTGGTTAACGAACATATTGTTTAGGAAAAATTGTTGTGCACAAATTTAATGACAAAAAAAATAAAATAAAGTGATAAAAGTTATTACTTAAACAACAGAGCTTAACCCACACATGTCTAAGTTGAACTTAATATTTTATCCATGATAAACTCATAAAATAATCCTTTTAATGAAAATATTTTATCAAGAATTTCCACCACTTAAAACCTTATTTAAGTTGAGTAAAACAGATCTAACCCTTAAATGTGCAGCACAAGCTTTAAACTCACACATATCACTCTTTTTTCTAAATGTGGTAACTTACTTGATTTTCTTTTGATAGATGAACTCACATACAAAAGGGTATAGGAAAATTTCTATAATTAATCCTTAATTTTATGTTTGATTTTGTTAATGGATACACCTAAGGTCATTTGTTTGAATTTGACTTACCTCCAGTACTTTTTTAACTAAAGGTTTCATTTTATTTTAAATATGCACTGACAAGTGGTAGTGGATTTTAATCTTTACCTTTTATTTAGTTAGTGAGTGATGTGACAATTTCTCATTAAAACAAAAGGAGATTCCAAGTTAAAAAGTACTGGAGGTAAGCCAAACCCCATTTGTTTAAGAAATACTTTTAGAAAAATATTATTAATAAGAAAAAATGCAGCTAATTTTTTTTACAGTTTTTTTATTATATATTTCCCATAAAAGTACTATTAGGACTTTTTCATTAATAAATGCCTTAAGAACACCTATTAATCGGTCCATTTTATGTTTAACCTTTTTTTTTAGAAGGACTTTATGTTTAACCAAACTTAATTAGATGAGTAATGCTACAATTACAAACTATTTTACAACATTTTTACAAATTGTTGATGTGTTTAACTTCTTATTAGTTCTCATTGAGGTCCACCATGAACATCACATTTTCATTTACCAATAACTATTTACCACGTTAACAGTTTGAAAAAAAATTTGTAAAAAATTTTGTATCTCTAGCATTACTTTAATTAGATTCAATTTTTCTCTAAAAAAAATTTAATTCAATTTTCAACCCAACATTTATTAAGATAAATGGGTAAATGTTAGAACTGGAATGAATTTGGAACAAAGAAACAGAAAATTTAAACAAGTTTAGGGTTTTTTTTATATCTATACTACTATTTAAGGGGCTTCCCCTGTTTGGATTCCTATTTTTTTAGTTCAAAAATGCCCCTACAATTCTATGTTTAAATAGAGACAAAACTAAAGGACAATCCAGTAAAAACTCATTTTTTAGTTCAAAGATGCCCCTACAGTCTTATATTTAAGTAGAGACAAAACTAAAGGGCAATCCGGTAAAAATGCAACTCCAACTCCCACTAAAATATTGCCTAAAAAATAGGACTACTCTCCTATTAATTTTTAAATTAATTTATTCACTTATAAATTATATTTTTAAAATAAAAATCATATATATATAATAATTAAATACAATTTTTTTCTATAAGACCACCAAAAAAGAAAAGTCTCATCGCACGCGCGAAGCGCGTGTGATGAGACTAGTTATTATTTATTGTTCTTTATTTTTAAACAAGTTTAGGTTTTAGATTTTTAATTAGCCTCTTTTTTTGGTTCCCAAATCCAACCTTTAAACAACTGGGCCCTTTTGACCGTTTTGCCCATAAAAGAAGTGGAAAGATCATAATAAATAGACCAAGCCAAACGGGGGAGTGTTTTGTAATTTCATCCCTTTCTTGAAAAAACTCAACACCTTTTGTTTCCGAGCAAGGGTTTCATTTTTCATAACCACTTTCCCTCGCAAAGCCTCTGAACTCTGTACCTGCGTTTTAGAGTTTACCGACTCTTTCAAGTTTCAACAAAAAACAAAACAAAACAAAACCCCAAAAATCATGTTGCAATCCCCACTTCTCGTACTACGTAAGTTTCGTTCTCACATTTTCTGTTTTTCCTATATTATTGTTATTATTAAATTTCAAATTTTTTTTTTTTTGGTTTTGGTTTATTTTATTTTATTTTATTAATGTGACGCTGTTGTTTGTCTTTTTAATTTAAAAAAGAAATGTCTGTCGAAGAATATGTACATTAAATAAGAATACATGTGAACGACTCTTATTAGTCTATCGAGGATTCATAACCGACCCCATAGTGTTATTGTTGTCGAATGGTAGAAAAGAATACATGTGGTTGACACTTATTAGTTGATGAAGATAATTAGAGTCAAAACTCGAAACCACTTAAATTTGGATTACGGCGTAGATGAGTTGAATTTGGCATCAAAAGTTTATATTTTTGTATTCAATTTAGTCAGATGCTTTAGGCCACTAGTTTATTCAAACAAAGTTTGTGATATGGTCTTTTGTCTTAGAAAATGTAGTACCCTTTGTTAGGTTTTGGTTGTCTTCAATGGTAAACAAATTAGTGGGCTTTGAACCTAAGTATTATAGTTCGAAAATAATCAAAGCTTGTATTCGCTTAATTTCCCTAATTTTTTTTTTTTTGGGTGGTATCTTGTACAATTAAACAATCAACCTATGCTTGGCTTGAGATCTAATAATACTTGTGTAGTCCATTAAGACTAATCTTGTTGGCCAATGAAAGGACCCACCATTTTTGGAATGTGATATATGATTATCGGATGAGAGATAAGGGAGAGATGAGAAATGTGATTAAACCAGTTTCTAGCTACTTGATTTATAAGACTTGCCTAAGTCCTAGACTTGAATGAAACAACCTGGTTCAAAATCTTATTTGGTTTTGCCATCTGCGATGTGAATGTCATCCGTAAGTGATTGTATGGTTAATTCTTCTTTTATGGCCAGTATCTCAATAACTTTGGTGTATGTTGATATCTTTTATTTTATTTATTTATTTTAAGTGTAATGTTAAACTATAGCTGGTCACATCCATAACTGAGCTCAGCTATGTTGTTAACGTTTGGCTCATTTAGCAATTCACCTTGTAACTGGTCGTAAACATATTTGAGCTGAGCCACCTGTTAAAGCTTGACACTTTAGCAATCGGCTTGTTCATCAAGCCTGTCCCTGGATTTTAACTACATGCTGTTTTGTTACTTAAATTTTGTTTTTGAGAAAGCTGTGTTATTGGTCTGCTCTTGATAGTGCTTAATCTTCTACCTTATTGTTTATCATGATTTTATGAACTTCAGATTATAATTATTTATGGTACTCTTTTGTCCACTTCCTGCGTATTTGTGTGTCTCATTTTGCCAATAAGATTTCTATTACTTATAAAAATAAAAATAAAGGAATTTATTTTTTGAAATTTTGCTGTACATGTATATTTCTTAGATTCAGTATGTGAAGAGCTTATGCCTTATGGTCTCTTGATGTTTACTATTTGGTGGATGGGTTTTAGTTATTTGGAAGACCTGTCATCATAATTTTATTAATTTGTTTGTTCTATTTGGATTGTGCAGAAGATTCTTTGAAACGAGAGTCGGGAAGTAAGGTACAACATGCCAATATTCAAGCATCAAAGGTATGATGCATGTTCATTCAGGTTATGTGTTGAATGACTTGAATCCTTATGATAAAATGTTCTATATATATGCCAGTTTAGTTATAATTCTTCACCCATGAAATGTGGGGTGCAAACCTCCATAAGTATCTGGAAAATTAGGTCTAGTATCTTAATTTGTATGCTTTTGGATGAATAATTGAAACCCTTGAAGATGAGTTTATACATTTTCTATGGTGTTTAGGCTATGGTGTTCTGATACAGGGCAGTTATGATAATCTGCCTATTTATGCATATATGGTGGTAGAGATTTTGAAAATTTTGTGGTTTAAGGGCTTTGGTGTCTCGGATTAATATTTTATAGTTAGGAAAAGATTGGATTAAAAAGGCCAAGAGAGCAATTCTTGAAAGCAAGACTGTTTGTGAGATTCCCTAGTAAGCAGCAAATAGCGGAGCTTTAAGGCTTGTTTTGATTAGGGAAAATGTATAGGGTTTTGGATTCTTATTAGAACAAGGATAAGTGTTTGATTTGGGATTAAAGCGGAGAAAGGAGACTGTAAATTTGAATTGATCTAGGGGATGTGAAGTGTGAACTGTACATATGAACAGTAACGGGAAAGAGGGAAAGAATAATAAAAAGGGCATAGAGACAAGAAGAATTAGACTTGGCACTTATGCCTTCCATAGACCATAATAACCAGTTCTTATGAATCAATCTCTAATTTTTCTTGAGTATAATGGCATAAACTTGTCTTTCTAAATAGGATTAGGATCCTTAGTTTGACTAACAAATTAAATGCCACATATTCATTATACAAAAAGAACAATGAGGATGTAATTCTACCTAGTACCTTAAAAAAAAGGTAATAAGGGTGTAATTCTAATACACAAGAGAAGCACCCTAATATAATATTTCACATGATATTAAATTACTTAAACAAGTCACTTGACTCACCAAATGGGCCATGTGACAAACAGTATGTGGATGGTCTTTTGAGTTGCCACATAGCGAGATAAATTAATTTTCATCTAAATTGGTTTGGAGGCAAACTTTGTCCAATTTAAAATATCTATGAACTTCTACAAGTTCAAAGAAGAGAATGAACTAGTGACTGACACCCATTCATATTGAGACCTTAACAACAAAAGTATCAGCCTTAGTATTTATAGCAAGATCCCCTTGAAAGTGTGCAGTCCTTCCAAAAACACACGATTTTTGACAACGGAATTTCCTTCCAAGTCTAACCACTATGTTATGAAGTAGTCTCATTCAATAAAATTATTATTATTTTTTTTACTGTAAAGATAGAATTATTACTTTTAAAGAAACACTCTTTTGTTTATGGAAATGCTCCTTACAAAATGCAAAGAGCTCAACCACCACCTTTGCATGACCCACATAGACCCCAAACAAACAAAAGGCAAGGGACCACATTTCCCCAGACATCTCACAAGTCACAATGAAGGAATAAATGATCCAGTTTCTCCCCTTTGATTTACACAGATAACATTTATCTGTAATTCAAGTTCAATGATAAGAACTTTCCTCATGTAGCTGCTGTAGTGAAAATGCTTCTATTGGTAGAACTCTGAATTTCCATATACTTTTCTAAGGAAAAACTCTTCCTCCCAACCTTAAGGCCTTATAATATATTTTGTCCTTATAGCCATGTCTTTGAGCATATCATATTGACCTTATCCTAAGGAAGAATGTTGGTAATATATAATTCATTGAGAAAACTAAGTGTTCTAATTCTCAGTTTTGAACTGTGTTAACAAATTTGCTAAGAAAAGTACCATTTGACCAGTCCATATACTATGCCTGTCTCACACCTCTATCCCTCCATTACATCCCTATCCCTCACAATGTGAAAAAGTTAAGGATAGGCATCCTTTAGTGAAATGTCACTGCACAATTGATCATGCCAGAATGGAATTTTGATTCCAAAGCCTACCTCTAACCCAATAGTTTCTGAAAACTTCCACAAACTCCTCTAAGAGTCTTCCATAATTCATCATGTCCTCTATCTACATCAGAACACCACCCTCCCCAAGAAAAGCAAGATCTACATGCCAATGAAAGAATCATAGCCCACAAGTTTGGTCGCATCCATCCATTATTGAAAATCATATATAATTGCATATATATATTGTTTTTCCTGCATGGCTACTTTGGTATTAGCATATGCCTCTTTAGTTCATTGTGAATGTCATGTTGTAATTATTTTTTTCTGATAAGTGAGACAATTTATAAATTTCATTTTTTGAATTTGTAGTAGTGAATATCCTTTTTTTTTTTCTTATTTAGTTCACCTAGCCTGGGCAATGTAATTTTTGTGATAGTTCTTTTTTTTTTTTTTTTTTTTTTTTCACAAATTAATATGTGGAATTGTCTTAAACTTACTAGGTTAACATTTGGCCTTATAATTCTGCGGAATTGTCTTAAACTTATTAGGTTAACATTTGGCCTTATAATTGCATTGCTTAATCAATGTTGTATTCATACTTGACAGGCTGTTGCTGACATAGTCCGCACAACCTTAGGCCCACGATCCATGTTGAAGATGCTACTTGATGCGGGTGGAGGTAATCTTCTTGTTCATTTTAGAGTAGCATATGTTATGTACATATTTAGATTATGGAATTTTATGTAATTAGATGAAATTTTTGCTTAATGCGCTCTTGTAATTTAAGTATGCCTTGCTGTTAGGGACAGCATATTGTTTTTGATAAGCTGCAATATTCATTCAAAAAAAGGGGAACAAATGGGCAATCTACCTTACAGATAGGGTCTAAAGCTCATGGTAGATTGTCCTTATCAAAAAAGAAAGACTAAAGGGATCTAAGAGAGAGCTTTGCAGCTGCTCATGCAGCTGCATGGCAGTCCCTTTTGACCCAGAAAAAAGCAACAAATTAAAAATAAAGAATTTAAACTTAACACCTTTGATCACATTACTAATGGACCAATCTGGGGCAAAGTCTGCTGAAACTAGTGGATCGAGACTGTTCTTGGCATCATTCTCAATGATAATATAGCTCCGTCCTTTCTCTCGAGCAAGTTGGACTCCCCATGGTATTGCATGAGTTTCTGCCAAATAGGGGAGCTCTTTCTAAATGTTTTTGGCAATATCTTTATAACTGTACCTCTGCAGTCACTAGCTATGGCTGCTAAAGCTGAGTGGGATTCTGCAATGGCTGCATCTACATTGATCTTGATGTGTCCAGGTGGAGGAGGATTTCACAGGTACTGCAATTGATTGGGTGGAGGGGTGGGCTTTGGGGCAAATGCTGTGGAGTATTTGATGAACTTGTGTTGGCCCTGAGATATAGACTTCTGGATATCAATTTGTTCACTTTGGAATAAAGCTTGATTTCTGCAGTACCATATTTCATCTTGGATGTAGGCCATCTTTAGGCATACAAGCCAAAGATCTTCCTTGGTTAAAGGAGTGTCTGGGGGGGGGGGGGGGTGGGGGTTTCAGAACATTAATGGCTGTGCCTCCACAGGTTGTAATGTCAGTCCAATTTGAATTCCCAACCGCTACCATACCATATTGCTTTTGCCACATGCAGTGGAGGAGTAGGTGACAGCATGATTCTTCTTCTTGGCTGCACAGGACACAAGTTGGGTTGATATATTCTACCCTTTTAGGCATGTTATCTTTGGTTGGGGAGTGCATTGACACTTTCTCCAAAGCAGCATCTTGACCCTTTCAGGTGCTCTTGAGTTTCCATAGCCTTTTCCACTGTACTTCTGCATTTGTGGGTCTGCTTGATTGGTCAGTAACTAACTCATAAGCTGTGCACAGAGAAATTTCCCTTGGGATTAGGGGACCAATTGAGCTTGTCTGGCTTGGCTCGGACAGGCAAAGGGTTTGAGAGAATTGCTTGGGCTGACACAGGTTCAAAGTTTGCTTGAACAATCCTGGTATTCCACTCGTGGCAATCATGGCTAATGAGTTGAGCTACAATGAGGGGGGATTGGGCTGTGAGCTCAGATTTGGGCTTAGGGATGAAGCCTTGGATCCATGGTACCCATGGGTCGTCCCATATGCTGACAGATGTATATATTCTTTGATTATGATGTTGCAATAGCAATAACATATATGCTGTCCCGGTGTTAGGGACAGCATAGATGTTATTGCTATTGCAACATCATAATCAAAGAGTGTATGTGTGTGTATATATATATGTATGTATGTATGTTTGTATGTATGTTATTTTTTTTCCCATTTTTTTGGAAGATCTAGCTTTGTTATTGTGTTTTGTAACCTCTTCAGGACCTCACAAAATTAAAAGGGGATAAAAAAAAGTAGTTTTGGGGTTGGGGTTGGCTGTCTTGTAGTGAAAAAAAATAGTAAAGCATCATTGCTTATGTTTTCTTTGATATTTTTCATATTAGAATACTGAGGTAAATTTAGCTCATTTTTTACAGGAATTGTAGTCACTAATGACGGAAATGCTATTCTACGTGAATTGGATCTTGCACACCCAGCAGCAAAGGCATGATCTAGTTCTCCTTTTTACTGAATTTTAATGTACTGTGTGATATATCACAAATAACATTCTTCTTTATTCTTTTTCTTGCAGTTTGGCTTTTGCCTAAAATTTCTAATTTGAGCTGAATTATATATTTCAACCTTATGTCATATTCTATTACTATTTAGCCCTTTTATTTATTTATTTTTTTCCTTTGTGATTCTAAAATGTCTTTTTGATTGGTAGTTACTAGTTAGTACCCAATGGGTCTTGAACCCACTACCTCATCCTCTACCTTGCTCTTGCAAGGGTAGGAGGTGCTATTCAAGTTAGAACTTATTGACTTGTGATTCTAACATATGTTTCTTTTTCATTGGTGGTGATAGTCAATGATTGAACTTAGCCGCACCCAAGACGAAGAAGTAGGAGATGGGACAACATCTGTCATTGTCCTTGGTAAGGTTTTAACTTGGAACAGAAAATATCATATTCGTTAATCTTTCTGAATCTAATATCAATGGATAAATAAAAGATGTGATTATTTCACATTTTTAGCTTTACAAGTTGGTTTATGACTCTCAAGTGAGAGGTTTAGTACGTGATTTTTACTTGTAGAGAATTTCTACTTATTCTTAATGCTGGAGGTGACATTATATTTGTAGTGTTGTGTATTTATAATGAATCTCCTTTGTTTTATTTTTGAAAATAAAATCTGTTGAAGCTGGTGAGATGCTCCATGTTGCCAAAGCCTTCATTGACAAGGATTATCATCCCACAATCATTTGCCGAGGTAGTGTTAAAAGTTCTTGTACATAGTTTTTTCCCCTCTCTTTTCTCTTTCCATTATGAATCTTAACTTTGCTTCTGCTATATGCAAACATTTTCTTGGGTTTTAGCCTACAACAAAGCTTTGGAGGATGCTATTGCTGTGCTTGACAAAATTGCAATGTCGATTGACTTGAAGGATCGTAAGTTCAGTTCTAATCTATTTATAACTAATTTCTTAAATTTCTGTATATTTACATAGGTATGTCAAAACTAATCATTGAATTAGAATTGCCAATTTTCCTATAACCTGGAGCCATCAAGAATTGTGCCAACAATGTTTTGTCCATACTTATAATGGTCATTACAAAGAATTGATAGTGTTGAATACTTTTTTTTTTTTTTATATTCGTTTTAAAAGTTTAGAGAGTCCTTGAGATGGTTTGTTCATGTTTAGAGGAGAGCGAGTAATGAACCATAATAAAAAAGAGTGAGTTAATTTAGGTTGAGGGAGCAAAAAAAGGTAGAGGAAGGCCAAAAATAACTTTAGTAGAAGTAATTAAAAAGGGCATGTCAATTAGGGTATTAATAGAGAGCATGAATTTAAATAGAGTAGAGAGGAGGAAAAAAATTCATGTGGCCGACCCAATCTTATTTGTTGAGGATCCATAGCCAATCCCAAATTTTGGGACTAAGGCTTTGTTGTTATTGTAGTATATCATTTTTAAATGTTTATTTCAAAATGTGAATGAGTTATGAAAGTGTCATATTCAACATTATCTAATTGAGCTTCTTGATTTCATAATCACAAAATATGATGATAACTTATATTTTCATTTGTCATATTCTCTATACTAAAATTCAAATCTTCAGACAGAGTATGAAAATTGTAATTCTTTGCGTAAATTCTTAAGGTTAGCTTGTGTATGCATTCGATGCACTGGAGCTTGTCTCTTCTTAATCTTAGAAAAGAATGTCAATTCTTTGATGCCTTAACAAACGCTAAATTGCATATTCTTTTGAATTTTGAATTTATTTTTTTCCAATGAGTAGATGATGAAGGTACACTCTGATGTCACTCTAACTAGTGAAACCAAATTTTAATTGTATTTTCACTAATACCAATTTTCAATGTGTACGATCCAAGTTAGCCATATTTAATTTATAATGAGGGTCAATATTACTTTTCTTTTTTTGTTAAATCCCCTCTGATGAAGGTACAATCCCTTTGTCTGCTGATTGGTGTTTTGGTTTGATGAAGAAGAGTTATCATTAGGAACGGATGCCATAGGTTGAAACTCTCTTAAAAAAAAAGTTGCAAATTCAAAATTTCAGATGTAGATTGTAGAGTCCTTTCCCACCAAAAAAGGGGAAAATAGGGGGTGCATTATGGATCATTTGTCGCTCTAACCAGTGAAACCAAATTTTAATTGTATTTTCGCTAATACCAATTTTCATAGTGTACTGTCCAAGTTAGCCATATGTAATTTATAATGAGGGTCAATATTGCTTTTCTTTTTCTGTTTTTTGTTAAATCCCCTCTAAATTTATATACCTGGTTTTTAATTATGTAAGGGCATTTAATGTACATTTTCTAGATGTTTCTTTTAAACTTAGCCTCTTGTGTTTTCAGACTAGTATTCTTTACATTTTTCATTTTGGTCCTACAATTTTTTCAAAATGCATGTTTCTTTATATAAGTTGCAAATTCGTGAGTTTCAGTTAGCTCAACTAGTAAAATCTCTGATGGTTGAATAAGAGATTTGAGATTCAATTCCTGCCTACGCCAAAAGTTGATTACTGTCTTGGTCTGATGATGAAAGAGCTATCATCAGGAGTGGACGCCATAAGCTGAAACTCTCTCTCAAAAAAAAAAAAAAAAGTTGCAAATTCAAAATTTCAAATGTAGATTGTACAGTCCTTTCCCACCAAAAAAGGGGAAAAATAGGGGGTGCATTATGGATCATTTGTCTTGTTTTACTAGGCAAAGCTAGTCAATATTGATATCTTGCAACTAAAGCCAGTATAAGGGGAATAAGACCAGAAAATTGCTAGTGCAGATGATTAGTTGAAGATATGATCCTTCCCTAGCTATGGCTGCAATTATTTGGGTTGAGTATCTATAAATCCTAGGATTTATGTTTTGTTTATGGTCTTGATACGTATATCTATGTTCATATGTGAGGTTTTACAAAGCCATTAGTACTTTTTCTCGTTAAAAAAAATGTCTATGCAGGATCTTAGGTTTCATATTTTGGTACTTTTGCAAATGGGTTAACATATACTTCTTTCAACTTGAGTGAGCCCTCTACAGCTTGTGGAGGATGCTAACTCCACCTTGAGGTCAAACACGTGCGCACACATGCATGTGTGTTTATATTATTCTAGTTATCAAGGTGGTCTTGGAATTACAATCTTTTTGGCAAGGCCAATTTGGGAGACAGAAACAGTGCAATATGACAGGCTGTTCCTCATTGTCTGATGTGGTGTGAAAGAAATGCTAGAACCTTTGTGGGTTGTGAATGGACTAGGTTCAACTTGGAAGTAAACCTTCTCAAAATGTTGTCTGAGTGGATGATGGCTTTGGGGACATATATTTCTTCTATTTCTTAGATTTTATGGACTTTTGAACTCAGAATTTAGTTGTATTATTCATCCGGTATGCTTCCTGTATACTTCGATGATTTTTTTGAAACAATAAACTTGATTACTTATTTAAAAAATAAATTCTGATACAAAGGCCTTGGGTTTCACCCATGTTAGATTCCTAGAAGGGACCTTGGTATTGAAATTAAGGTTCTATGTATGTTGGCCATGCAAACCTAAGACACAGCTACCAGGTACTTTGACATTGTCCTTTTTTTGCCTATTAAAGTATATCTTTTCTTGAGCACAAATGTTCAATGTGAAAAGATAGCACTTAGTCTGTGGGATATCTTTATGAAAGTCAGTGCTTGTAATGTTAGCTTCCTATGTGTTATACAATTGATTTTATGAAATATTACAGGTGCAATGATGTTGGGGCTAATTAAGAGCTGTATAGGAACAAAGTTCACTAGTCAATTTGGCGATTTAATTGCTGTAAGTATTTTCTTCATATAATAGTTTTATGAAGGCTTTGTTAAAACAGAATTTTATTATTTCCTTAAGATATTTGCAACTTCTATAATTAAAAATCTGGTTAGGCTGTTGAATTTACCTATGAAGCTTATAGAGGCAAGCTTCTCTAGGGCCAAGGAAATACCTCTAAGGGTTGCTCATCCTTTGATTCAAATCTAGGAGTTGGACCTCATGTTTATACATCATTTTATGCATGGCATTACTGATTTATTTATTTATTATTATTTTTTCTCTCTTTCTTGGTATGATTTGGACCTCAAATGTAGCGAAAACCAGCTCCCCCCTTTTTCTACCTGATCCAAGGCCTTGGCATTTTCCAATGACTCAAACTTCACTGCCTGATTTAAACTTGTTAAAATTATGTGGTTAAATGATTTATCATCTTTTAATAGCTTAAGCTTTTGGAACACTCAGTAATTTAACATGGTATTAGAGCAAGAGGTCTTAAGTTCAATTCTTGTTTCCTCCACAATACCTGTGGTAAAATGATTAAATTTACCATCTTCTAATAGCTAGAGCTTTTGGGAGAATTGGTAATTCAAGAAAACTCTTCTATAAGAATTTCAGGTTATGAACAGTCTTACTAATGTTCAAGAAACTGTGGCCTCAAGTCTTTTAGTTAGTTCTTTATAAAATTGCCCTGTTGTTTCAAAGGAAAATGGCAACACTACTTTCATTGTGATTAGCATCTTTTGTGTGTGTGTGTGTGTGTGTGTGTCTGCTAAGGTTCCATCATAAATTCCTCACTACATGAGCGCACTTGGGAACAGTTATAGTTGAAATCTTTCTGTGGCTCTTCCTTGCATGTGTGTGTGTGTGTGTGTGTGTGTGTGGGGGGGGGGGGGGGGAGAGGGGGGACCAATTGCTAGGAGCCTTACACACTTGAAAACCTTGTTATTTTCTTTGGTATATTAAGTACATATACGTTTTTCTCTCTAAATTTTAGGATTTAGCACTTGATGCAACAACAACTGTTGGTGTGGACCTTGGCCAAGGTTTGCGAGAGGTGGATATTAAGAAGTACATAAAGGTTGAGAAGGTTCCAGGTGGCCAGTTGGATGATTCAAAGGTTCTTAAGGGAGTTATGATTAATAAGGATGTAATTGTCCCTGGCAAAATGAGAAGAAAGATTGTCAACCCACGTATTATACTTCTTGATTGTCCCCTTGAGTACAAGAAAGGTGAGAACCAAACAAATGCTGAGTTAGTCAAAGAAGAAGATTGGAGCATTCTGTTGAAAATGGAAGAAGAATACATTGAGAGCCTTTGCCTGCAGATTCTGAAGTTTAAACCAGATTTGGTAATAACAGAGAAGGGACTCAGCGATTTGGCCTGCCACTATCTGAGCAAGGCTGGTGTCAGTGCAATCAGGAGGTTGAGGAAGACAGATAATAACAGAATTGCCAGGGCATGTGGAGCTGTTATTGTTAACAGACCAGATGAATTGCAAGAATCTGATGTTGGTACTGGCGCTGGGCTATTTGAGGTTAAGAAAATTGGGGATGACTTTTTTGCATATATTGTTGACTGCAAAGATCCAAGAGCATGTACTGTGCTCTTAAGGGGTGCTAGTAAGGATCTCCTAAATGAAGTTGAAAGAAATTTGCAAGTATGTCTAAGATTTGATTTCCAAATATTTTTATGAAATGTGTTTTAAGCTTGTTTTAGTTATTATTTATATTCATGTTTCTTTACAGGATGCTATGGCTGTTGCAAGAAACATAATCAAGAACCCAAAACTTGTTCCTGGTGGTGGTGCTGCAGAGTTAACCGTATCGGCTGCATTGAAACAAAAAAGTTCATCTATTGAAGGGATAGAGAAGGTAAAACTCTGGATTGCTATAGTTTTCTCTTTCTTGGGTAAATATTTTTTTGAATTCAAAACACTTGGAACATGGGCTGCAGTATTACATGATTCTGAAATGATGTTTATATTCTTATCTATATGCTTGATTGTAAAATAGTGGCCTTATGAAGCAGCTGCTGTTGCTTTTGAGGCTATTCCACGAACTTTGGCACAGAATTGTGGGGTCAATGTGATTAGGACAATGACTGCCCTGCAAGGAAAGGTAAGAATCTTTCTCTTGTGTGGACGTATAAATTCTGTTGATACTTGATACTATCATTTCTAGATGTTGACTAACCCGTTCTTTATATGACAAATTATTATAGCATGCAAGTGGTGAGAATGCATGGATAGGCATTGATGGGAACACTGGTGTCATCTCTGATATGAAAGAGCAAAAGGTAATTTTATACTCATTACCTTATCCTTTTCATGTTCTTTGATTGAAGTAGTTATGCCATCATTACAAATTTCTCCCAGTATTTCTCAATTTATACAGACAATTACCCCCCATTTATATTCACGTGTTAGAAATTATGTAGCGTAGGTTAATAATAACAATGCATCCCTCTCACCTCCCCCTCCCTTATGCAGTACCACTCCCTAAACACTTGGATATCTCCTATTTATACCCGATTTGTACAATTAACTCATAGGGTTATTTATTTATTTATTTTTTCTAGAGTCTCGAAATTTTTAATGTCGGAGATGCTGTTACTCACTTGTTGACTTTTCAGATTTGGGATGCCTACAATGTGAAGGAACAGACCTTCAAAACAGCCATAGAAGCTGCTTGCATGCTTTTGAGAATTGATGACATTGTAAGTGGGATTAAGAAGAAGCAGGCCCCTGGTGCAGGCCAAGCTCCAAAGCCTAAAGTTGAGACAGAAGGAGATGCAGATAATGAGCAAATACTTCCTGACTGAAGATATTTACACAATTGAACTAACAATCTTTGCTACCATTCATTAGGAGAAAGGAACACCCCCCACCCCTTCACAACCAGCAAAAAAGAAGACTGAATTGGTTTTAGGTTTTGATGGAGCTGGTTCTCATGTCAGCTCCATATGGAAATTTTGTGCTTTTGATTCATACATATTAGGTCAAATCCTAACCCTGTCAACTGCTGTTTTGGACTATTGAAGTTGTGATATCATTTATTAATTAGTAATAGTACATTGATTGATTGATATTTCTTTTATTTTTTTGAGAAACTTGATTGATATTTGTTAGATAAATGAGATCTGTATGGTTTTTTTTCCCCCTTCACTGCAATTATTAGGATACTGCTACTACAGTACTACTGAGTTCTACTTTTCATGTGTGAAATTGTCATCAAAATTGCAACTAGACCAGAGAAGTTTAGATGTGTATTCTGCCTGCCAGAATTTTCATTAGCAGTATAAATCTCGTACCGGATAGTTTACCCAATACCAAAGGCACCGACAGATGCGATCTTTGGGTAAGTACGTCCAGATATATGATGATTTTAGCAGTACCATTTCATTTCCAAAGCAAAAGTTAGATCTACTTCTGCTGCAATTTGGATGATGCTCTAAGCCAGGAATGGTCTCTGAGTGAAACATTCTTGAGAGAACTATTACTGCTTTAAACTCTTTACCAAGGAAGTCTAGTGCCCTTTTTGTTTTACTTCTGCTGCAGTTTAATAAAAAGCAAATACTAAAAGAAAGTAACCCAAACTACTCTTCCCCTTGATTACACCATTCTAATTTTTTGACTAGAATTTGGCAAATTAAAAGCCATGGTCAGAGTTTGACTAGAATTTGGTAAATTAAAATCCATGGTCAGAGTTCGACTAGAATTTGGCAAATTGAAGCCGTGGTCAGACCTTATTGAAGGTTTCTATATAGCTATCTATCTGTCCATTTGGCAACCTTCCTTGGCAAATGACAATGGACCATCTTTAGTACGTTTTTAATACATTGAACAACTATATTTTTCCTATTTTAGCATTAGAAAATTCTCTTTCATTGAAGTAATAGAAAAATTTTAATATTACCCTTCAGTTCTGCTTTAAATATGGGATGGATATGGACAATTAAGATGTTGCTCCTACTATAGCAATAATGTTTATTTATTTATTTATTATTATAACTAAACTGCGCAATATGGAGTACATTTTGAAATATTTTGTAAAAAAATATCTTATGATCCTTTGGGTTAATCAATACTATTACTGTTACTCATGATTAATTTACAAAGTTTTTTCTAGTAAAACCAATTCCAAACTTGAGTATTCTTTTGTCATGAATAGTTGAAGGGTAAGGAGACATATTTGAAATGTCTAAGAAATCATGAACATAAAAAATTAAAAAAAAAATCGTAAACATCAACATAAAATAAAATATATAAAACTCAATTAAAACTAAAAATTCTAGACGCACAGCTAGTGCCAAATCTGTCAAGTTTAGATTTGAAAACACTGTTATTTTTTGTAGGTACTCAAAAGCTAATATCAACATAACTATTTGCAATATGTAGTTATTTGAAAGTCACAAACCACAATGGTTAAAAAGTAGTTTCAACATATATATTTGGATGCTCCCATAAAGCATTCAAATCTCCAAATCTTCATCGTACATGGAAAACTTCATTCATTTACATAGCAAACTACCAAATATAAGCATTTGCACACCTTAGAATTATAAATTATTATTAAATAAAAAAAGCAAAGAATGAAAAGAGAAAGAAGGCTAAATTAAAAGTTTTTATTTAAAAAAATTTGAATGTTGTTGTCTACGTTTTTAATGTTTTTATTTAAATATTGTACTTCAAACAAATAGTTTTTTTTTTTACACCATAGGATTTTAAAATAGTTTATGAAAAGTAAACATGATTTGTTAGAATTAATTAAGCCTCTTTTGAAAAAAGAATTTAAATATTGAAAATAAATTTCATTAAACACAAACCTAATGAAAATGTATTATGTTTATATAAATATATAATAAATAAAAAAAACTACCTTTGTTGATAAAAAATTAAAACAATAAGCATATCTCAGACTCATCAATTCTGATCGGAAAAACTTGTTTGACTAAACTAGAAGCATCATTTGAAGGGAGGCTTAAATTGTAGCTTTTCATTATTTTAAACCCAAGTAGGATTCTGTGTCTCTAGGTGATTTACATTGACTCTTTTTTTTTTTTTTTCTTTTTCTTTTTTGTAAAGGAAAATACATGCAAAAATAAACTATTATACAAATAGAAATTAGGGTAATAAAAAAGTAACTTTTATATCAATTATGCTATTGATTTGGACTCCCAATTTGCTGTACTATTAATATAGCTGTTAATACTCCTGTATCTAACTGCATAGAATTCTATATTCACTGTACATGGCACCGTTTCCATGCCTATCTTATACAATAAGTAAATAATATATAAAATTAATGATGATATAGTCACGTTGGCCACTTCAGCTTTTGTTCATTTATCATTTAACGACACATATTGTTTTGACATAATTCCAAAATATTAGGAACTAAATTTATATATTTGAATTCTTAGGATCTCAAAACGGTAATTAAACCATATTTTTATGAACACATGTGAATGTATATGTTTGTGTTTCATTTCAAGTCAATAAACAGAGAGAAAAATCTATATGTTTTATTTATGAAATGTGGATGTTTATGTTTACATTCGTAGACTAGTTCTATTCAACCATTGTTTAGGCAAAATTAATTGAGTCATAAATGGGATTATACCATACTTGAACATCTATATTTGCTTACAATGCACTTACAAGAAAATTAAATTAAATTTTCAATAAAACCACATGCCTATATTAAAGAATATTACAATAATATCACAATCTATGTGCTCCAAGGGCTGAGATGAGGTGTAGCGCAATCTATATGCTGCTAACCTATTGATCTGCGAAAACCAACCCAAACTAGTGGGTTAGTTTTTAGGGGTTGATGGGTTGGGTTGGATTGCCCATCTTTTTTGGGTTGTAGGTTGGGTTGTAGGTTGGGGTTTCTAGTCAGTAAATTACAAATTTGCCTAAACCTATCCAATCACGTATATTTAATATATTTTTTAATTATATATTATTTATTTTGTTAGTTACTTTTTTACATCTCTCCCTAATTTAATAAGACAGAAAAAATAATGTATGTATATTTTGTTTCTCAACCGAGTTGGGACAAAACTGTCTGATTTCTTTATAACTAAATATCATTTGGTTATGCCCACTATGGTCATCAATCCTTCACGCACTTGATGGGGAGATAACTCAAAGCAAAAAATTGGAGCTGCAACGAACGTCAGCCCCCTTGCGATGCCAGAAAGAACTGTCCCTATCCATAAGGCTGACATAACTGGAAAACTTCTAAGAATTAGATAACAAATGATGATGTATATTATGTTAGACAATAGAAGAGCTACTTTGGGTCCCCAAATTTTGTAGATTCTCAGGACAAGAAGCGATCTAATAATTTGGCATGTCAAAATAGTGTTAGTTATTATACTGGTGTTAACAAGTTTGGCATCATCCTCCATCTTCAAATCCAAAAGGAGGGAACTGAACGTTGTTTGGATAAAACCACTTAGGCCGGCTGTGATCGCGGGAAGAAGACAGTAAGGTTTCATTACTATGTATCTGGAAAAAGAAACTTTATTATTAACCTCTTCCATTCTTCTTGATAAATTTATTTCTTCACAATATTTTATAAGCACGTATAAACAAACCTAAAAAAATTATAGGAGTTGCGGCATTCATGCACATGTGGCCAACTTATAAATTAGTGGTTTCAAACTTCAACTAAAACTAGGACAACTTATTTATCAAATCGGGAATTTTTGATTGATGTTTTGTGAATTAGTTTTTTTAATTTAAACATACCAACATGTGGTGTGGATTATAACCTTTTTTCAAATAATAAGTGTACATAAAATAGAATTAAATTAAACTAAAATAAAATGTTGTCCTTACTAAAATATTGCATATAGAAAAACAAGAAAATTTTCTCAAATGATACTCAAATATGATTTTCAGTATGCTAATTTATCTCACTCTAGTTTGGGTTGGTGATCATTCTAAAAGAAACTTAAATATAAACATGTACATAAACATAAACCTTAGAAAACATGCCGATCTCTCTACTCCGTGACTTTGTAGAAAAAACAATTCCAATAATGAGAGAGAGAGAGAGAGAGAGAGAGAGAGAGAGAGGTGAGAATAAAAACAAAAAAGAGAAAAAATTAATTTAAAATTATACAACCTGCTATAGTAAGGTTGTAAAAGTAGAACCTTCACTATAACTTGATTGTAAAAAATTTTAGAACTATAATGACTATATTTTTCTACAACTATCTTTATGTATTTTTGTATGTTTGCAAAATGATGATAGACAAGATTAGAAGAACTAGGGACAAGAACGTTGGATATGAAAAAAGTAAGTAAAATATGATCTTTAAATTGACATACCTCTTAACTATATAACAAACGTAAGTAAAATATGAATTTTAAAATTTGAAATTTTATTAGAGCCAAACACTCAAAATTTATGATAAAGAAAAAAAGTGACATACATTCAAACCATATCTATGTTCATTGATGCTTTATTTTTCAATCAATGGACCTATATTTACTTGTAGGCCCATTGCTATTAAAAATTACATATTGTTGTATAACCTCAGCCATTCACTAGTTTGTCAGGAAAACTTTGTATAAATAACATATATTCCCTGATCCAATAAAGATTATTTGGCCCGCAAAGGCCAAAACCCTCTTGTATAAAATGACAGGAGGTAAGCCTAATTTGAAGAAACACAATGGAAAGAAACAAGGAATAGCAAAAAGTATCATAAGCAGAAATTGCATGAAGAAAAGAAAAGCCAAACTAAAGGAAATGACTAACGTAGCAAGAAATAAAGTAACAACAACTGCAACTGGAAATGCATGAAGAAGAAAAGAGCCAAAAGAAACAATTTTAAACAAAGCAAAAGTAGAAGGAAATACATGAAGGAGAGAAAAATCAAACAAAGAGGAGACATGCTTAGCAAGGCTGGGGCTCTGTCGATTTGTAACCCAACTAATGCAAGAGAGGCAGGACCCACAGATGACGAGAAGTAGAGGGTGTGATTTGAATGAGTCTTACCCATAAATATAAACATATAATAATTGTTGAAATATTAAAATTTCAATATATATATATATATATATATATATATATATATATATGTATGTATGTATGTATTGATGATGTATAAAAATCAGTAGGCTAGAATGCTTCAAGCTATGGTGATAGTTGTAGGTCCTAAAAGAAAAGAAAGAACGGTCACGGGTGACCGATGTAACCCGACTAAGGACTCTCCGACGATTAAGTCAGTTTTCTCTCTAAAACACAATGATGAGAAATAGTGAATGGTATAACTTACCTTGGGTGAATGAGACTTGCTCCTTTTATAGAGAGTTAGAAGTTGGTCTACTTGTTTGGATCCACCATCATCATGGGTGAAGTGTGTAGTTAATAGAGAAAATGTAGTACGTGGAAAGGATTTTGGAGAATCCTCTCCACGTTTTAGGAGTAGTGCATCATGGTTTGATTTTATGGAGCCTTTTGAGAAGTTCTCATAGAATTCACTAAGTGTCTTCCGGTCATCCATGCCCTTGTGTCATGGACAACTATCTTGGAATTGGATGACTTTGCTACTTATAAATGACTTGTATTCCTACATGTGATGCTTTCCCCAGGTTTCTTTCTCCACAAAGCTTTTTGGACGTGGTCTAATTATGGATGAACCTTTTTAACTTGAGCCCTCATCATATATATAGTTACTTAAAAAAAAAAAGTCCAAGCAAGGTTTATCAAAGAATATAAATTTTGTACAAGTTTATTGGAAAAAAATGATTGCCAATATTAAAAAAGTTAATTATATATTAAAAAAAAGAAGAAATAGTGCAAACAAAATATATAAGGATGATATAAAAAAATATATATATATTAAACAAACCCCCACACTCACATCACGTGACAAAGGAGATAGGGTCGTTTATGGCAGCCTAAACTTACTGCCACAATGTCACATCTTTATTAAATAAAAAAGAAAAAGAAAAAGAAAAAGAAAAAGAAAAGATGAAAGTGGGATGTGTGGCTGAGTAACTTCTTGCCACACGCACCACTCAAATGCTTTCAAAAGCAAAAAGTAGCTAATAATCAACTACAATTTATACCAACTAACGTGAAAGATGCCAGTGCAGTACTGCACTTTCTTTGTAGTTATGACCCATGAATTGATTAGTTAAGACTTAAAAAAAAAGGGAAAACGCTTTCTCAATTCCTCTATAGATTAAAGAGGCTTCAACAAATTATAGGAAGAAAGCACACAAAAAAGAAGAAAAGCACAACAAAACACAAAGAAGAAGAGAGACACAGATAGAGATAGAAAGCAACACGTAGAGGAGGAACACACAGCATGCTAGACCAGATATTGTGTAAGCCGGTCATACAAAGCTCTAGATGCTTGCTTTAGTCCATAGAGTGTCTTCTTAAGGAATAACACATGATTCGGTAAGTGTGGATCAATGAATCCTTTAGGCTAAGCCACATAGATATTTTCTTTAAGGAGCCCATTCAAGAATGCAGTCTTAATATCCATTTGGTAAAGGTTAAACTTCAAGTGACAAGACAGGGCTAGGGGAACCCGAATGGATTCCATGCAAGCTACAGGAGCAAATGTTTCATCAAAATCTACTCCTCTCGCTTGAAATTATCCTTGTGCCACAAGATGAGCCCTGTTGCGGATCACAATTTCCTCATCATCACCAAAAGTGACATTTCCACATTTCTTAGACTCGAAAACCTCAAAGAGAGAACAAATTGTCAATGTACCACAAACATGTGTCCACTACCTTAAATGCAGACTTTATCATAAAGAACACCTCATGCTTACATAACAAATCAGTAGGAATGGTTTTCTCTCTCATTTGCCATCTATGAACAAAGCCTTTATGTTTCACCCTTCTCAGACGAACTCCTCTACACATTTTCATTCTAAGACAGTCTAGTTTATTCTTTGTCATACTAAGACTTTTTTCAATAATTATCATGATGGCTTTCAAATAACTTTTAAACTTGCATTTTCTGAAACACTCAATCAAATAGAGATTAGAAAAGCAAGATGCATTTGAAATAAAAGATCTTTTTATGCCGTTTGTAGCCATGATAATAGGGGTCAATAGATCACATAGCAAATATTAACCCTAATTAGAGTGTGCCTGCTCTGATACTATTTGATAGGCCAATAATGTATTGACCCTTTTGGAAAATTAATCAATTAATTAGCCAAGTGAATTAATTAGATTCAATTACATGTAATAAGCATGGTAGCACAGACAAATCACCAACTACGTTAAATGCAATGGAAAATAAATTTGACATAGGTGATTTGTTTGCGAATGGGGAAAACACGGAGGCAAAATCCCATCGGGTGAATTTAAGGTCACCATTTTCGAAAATCCACTATTATCAAAACAAGCGGTTACAAGTAAAAAGAATCCCAGTACCTAATACCAACCTACAGTTGAACCCTTATCCCAAACCTAATTGGACTTATGATGTAACAGCAATCTCTCCTTTCAATGCATGAATCCCAGTACGTGACTAACCAATGATGCACATATCACAGTACATGACTAACACACCAACTTGAGAAAGATGTTGGCTATAAAGTTTTTCAGTTCATCTAACAATGAAGTTCAGAAAGCTCATTGGTCACAAAACTCTTAGCGCAAAGATGTAGTAGCTTCTAGAGAGAATATGATGAACTAGGGTGAATTGTCTTCGGTCATAATATGCATGTAATAACAAGTGTAACAACCCTGTGACGGCCCTTAAAATAATCCTTATACATGTCTAGGGTTTTGTGAGAAAAGAAACCCTATACAAATACACTTGGATATGCGTGAAATCAGATTTGGAAGTTCTAATTTTGTAATTCTTAACAGATGCAGCTTCTGTCGAGCTTCATCATCAAATCTCGATAGAAATGAATTTGTCAAGCTATCTGTCGAGCTTTAATGAACATCACTTCTTCACTTATTTCTTAAACAGATTTGCATGGCTTGAATACTAAACTTGAACTCTTGTTCCTTGAAGTACTAAACCCATCTTAGATCTATCCAATTACAAGTGAAGTGTGTTTTGTCAAAGGATTAATCAATTTACATAACATATGTCCTAACAAACGACATTGCCATCCACATCACATCTGAGACCAACAAGATGTCGCTAATACTCATTAGCTTCCTTCAAATCTGAGTTATGGAGGTTTCAGCTATATATAACGGCCGTGGTTGAAAGTCCCATGCCTATTCCAGCTAACACTAGACTAAACAGCCAATGGTCTTGTAGCTGAATTGACACTTTTCCATGTATAAAGCGTTTGGAGGTTTAGGAAAGAAAGGGTTTGAGCTGCGGGGTTAGTAGCATGTTGTAATTATCTCTAAAAAAAAATACTAGACTAAACAAAAGCATCCATAGATTTAATGCAGCGACCATCACTTGCAGAGAATAGATATATTTTATTTCTGATTCTTTATTTCTGACCCTTTATATTGTTTATTCCAGTTCCGAAGAGTGCACCAATGATTCCAACCATGATTGCCACATCATGGATCGGTTTTAGGTCTTCTATTTCAAATCTTTTCCCCATAGGCCTTCATTTGCTTTTGTGATTTATCTACGATGAGTCGACCCAAATTTGCGTAGTCAGGCCTACATTCCCCAAAGAACCCACAAGAGGAAGTCACAAATCTGATTGTGGTTGAACATTTATGTGGCATTTTTTAGATTTTCTACTTTTTGTATATCATCGCAATAATTTTAAAGAATGCATCATTTTTTTTTTCTAATGGTCAATATAAACAATTATGATTGATACATAATAAAAGTGAAAATAATCTACTGAAAATATTTAAAAATTTTAAAAAAATGGTAATGGTTACTTGCGAGAAAATGATGGTCTCCGATCGCAATAGACTCATTGAGTATACACCATGTAATTTAAAAAAAAATACTGTGTGCCTATCATTTTTCTCACCAAAATTTCCCGTATCACAGTTATTACAAGTTCTACAATTCTACCCAACTATGAACTATTCAACATTGTATGTGTTCCACTTAAATCCTAGTATTGTTTTGTGTTGTGGGGGTGGGACCATCTAGACACACGAACAAAGCTTCGCACTTCTCGAACTCAGGCATCACCTTCATAGACGGGACACATTAGAAAAAACTATTAGAGGAAAAATACAAATATTCATAGAGTAATGATTCAGACAATAACTTCCAAAATAATTTTTTGCAAGTGGAACAGAAAAACATGGCAAGCTGGGAGTGCAAAACTCAAGCCACGCGGCAATTATAAGTTACACTTGTGAGCTTCTCCTTGATGGCATGTGCCACGTACTGCTTTCTTAGCCTCATATATATATCACAACATGCAGTAATAAAAGGCCATGAAGCAACCATTCAGTACTCACAACACACAAACCAAAGGATTCATAAAGTTAAGAGAGAATGGCAAAGAGCAAGGATGATATCAAGTATGGGACTTCACAGGCAAAGCTCATTGAAGATGAAGCTTTAAAGGTGGCTTACAAGCATGGCACACCTCTTGAAGGTGGAAAGATAGCAGATTCTGAAACTGTTGATCTCTTTTCCGGTGCCCAAAATAATCCTAATAAGGGAATTCATGATGATGATGATGATGATCATCCTCAATATATATTCTACCAACCAAACTCAGCAACACCGTGGAGAAGATGTCACTGATTCTTCTACCAACACCACCATCAAACCTAGTGGAAACATGTCCAAAAATACACCGCCGGTACTTCATCATAAATGAAGATCTCTTAACAGTTTTATCAAGCGACTTATGTAACAATCTAGTTGTCTCATTTGTTACATGACTTATTTAGTTTAATAATTATCGTTTGTTACTTGACTAATTTAGAAAACGAGATCTGTATGGTTTTTTTTTTTTTTTTTTTTTAAATGCAATTATTAGGATACTGCTACTGCAGTACTACCGAGTGCTACTTTTCACGTCTGAAATTGTCATAAAAAATTACAACCAGGCCAGAGAAGTTTAGATCTTCATAGTACATTTCCCAGGATTTCTGGTTCTGTCTATTTTATGCTCCCTAAGAGCTTGTGCTTCACATTATGGTCCTAATTCAAGTTTCAATTTTTCTAGTTTTGGAACTAACTTTTTCAATTTTTTGTGTATTCCGCCTTCCTGATTTTCCACTAGCAGTATACATCTCTTATCGGATAGTTTACTCGATACCAAAGGCACCTACAAATATGATCTTTGGGTAGGTACATCCAGATATATGATGATTCTAGCAGTACCGTTTCATTTCCAAAGCAATAGTTAGATTGACTTCGGCTGCAATTTGGATGATGCTCTAAGCCAGGAATAGCCGCTGAGTGAAGCATTCTTGAGATAACTGATAGTCTAATACTGCATTGAACTCTTTACCAAGCAAGTCTAGTGTCCTTTCCGTTTTACTTCTGCTGCAGTTTACTAAAAAGCAAATACTAAAAGAAACCCAAACTACTTTTCCCTTTGATTGCACCATTCTAATAGTTTGACTAGAATTTGGCAAATTGCAAGCCATGGTCAAACAGACCTTATTGAAAGCTTATATATAGTTATTTGTTTATCCATTTGGAAACTTTTCTTACAATGGACCATCTTTTGAGAGTTTTAATACATTGAATACTTATATTTTTCCTACTTTTCCTTGAGAAAATTCCTCTTTCATTGAAGTAATAGAAATTTTTTAATATTACCTTCTGTTCTGCTTTAAAACTGGATAGTATGGATATGGACAACTAAGACGTTGCTCCTACTGATTCTCCAAAAAAAAAATATATATGTTGGCTCCTACTATACTATAGTAATATATGTTTTTTTAATACCACCTTGTTCTGCTTTCATCACGGTACTTAATATTTCCTTCTCGACACATTTTCTATATGTTTTTTTTTGTTTGCTGGGATTTATTTTTATGATACACACACATGTATATAGATATTTAATCGTTGTTGTTTAGTCAGTGTTTGAACGAGGACAGAGATGAAGAATTGAGCAATCTGTTGTCGAAAGCAGGACTTAAAAGTTAATATCAAAGTTCATTAAGTACTTAACTTTTTCTCTGCCTTTTGTTTTCAGTTAGTCACAAGTTCTTTCGATTTCATGTGGCAAGAAAATTGTCAAAAGTATCTTCTTAATTTATTATAGAGTTCTTTTAGAACTAACCTGAGCAAGCAAATGGCACTACAAAAAGCTTGACTTGTTTTAACCCACATTTTCCAAGGGTTCACTGAAAATGGTTGAAACAAAAGTTAAAAATTGGCGCGCTAATTAAAATCCTACTAATCTTACTACAATGATCATTAAAACCCTTAAAATGACCTAAAACACTAAAATTTCGCATAATTGTTGTCTCCAAATTTTTACATACTTCAACTCTCATATTGTTTTCCGAGAAAAAAAAAAAATTTGAATTTGGAAATTACCTAGTAGAACTTTGCAAAGAACTTTTGGTTCTATCACTTTTTTTTCTCTCTCTCATTCTCTCCATTGATATTTCTTTTCCTCGCCAATAATATAATTTGGGGCTAGGCTTTGGATACTTGGGAAATGGAATTACATACCTATCCTTTGGAATCTGAAGTATAGGTTGGATCTATGAGGTTTTTTGTGTTGCTGTGTTTGTAAATTTTAGGTTTCCTGTGGAAACAAGCATTGGTTTATCAATAGTATGAATTTAACTTTTGCTTGGTTTGTGTCATTGCAATTCAATACTCTGTTCAGCTTCTTTACATTGCGGAGATTTTTTACACTCATTTTGTTTATAAAACTTACTAAAGCTTATGAATTTTATAAATTCATTTTCAAGTTATGTAGCTTGGAATTGGTAATCTATTTTTCCCTTATATTTTTAATTGTTCTGTTCCAATGAATACAGAGCCTGCATTCTTTTTTCTTTTTGATAAGATGTTTATGTCTAACTTGAAAGTATTAACTCGGTGTAGTTATGGCATGGTGTTAATGCATCATATTGATGCATAATAAACTTGTAAAACTTCCTGTGGTGCTGGAAAATTCACCATTTGAGTATGTGGATAACGGGAATAAGACCTTCCATCTGAGTTAAAATTTTGATTGCAGATATGGGCAATTTGACATTTAAATGATGACTTCCAAGTTTTCATGAAGCATACCTTTACCTTAACATTAAAATTAATTACTATGGATTAATGCCGTACAAAAATGTACTTAGATTCTGAAAGTGTCATCTGTAATAATTACTTGTGAGGCTGCTAAATATATCCTTTTGCTATTGATAATATAGTCATTTGTAAAATGAGCAGAGTCTCATTATAAGCATTGGAAATTGCTAGCATAGTTCTCCTTTTTGATTCTCAATTTGAGGTGGGCAAAGTGCTGTTTTTGCTGATTGAAGTAATGTTTCTGTTGTTTAATGGTCCTGCCTTATAAACAAAATAGTTTCGTCTTTAGTTTTATATGGCCACACACCCATGCTTTGGATTATGTGATGCATTTTTCTCTTTTTCTTTCCCGTTATGAATACGAGTCCTTCCTAACTCTGTTTCTGTAAATTGTTTTAATATGTTAAATCCCTACGTTCTCATCTATTTCTTTTGTTTTGGCTCTGTTCTTGTCATTGTTCAGTCCAGAAGCATGTGCGCCAATCTTGTGGAAGGGTGCAAAAGATGATCCACAGGTTTATACAGCATTCAGTCTTAGGATTTTCTGCCTGTTGTTAATTTAATTTTTATACATTAAAAGTTTGTTTTGTGTAGGCAGCTGAGACACTAAGGATTACTGCTACCAAGTTGTGCAAGCTGCAGATTGTAGATGGCGTTATTCCTGTAAATGATCCCTTCTTTATTCTATGCAATTGTTCCTCTTCTATTTCTTACTTTCAGCGACATTCATCTGTCGTAGTGTAGAAACCATGACCGATTTGCACCTTCTCCAAATAATAAAATGGGATGAAACATGGCTTTCTGCATGCATATTTGATGAGCGAACAGTTATTCTGTTTAATTGCTTGAAGTTTGTTTATGTTGTTTGTCCTAGTTGTGTTTTGGTAGATCCTGCTACTTTTCTTTATGTTTTCCTTCTAATTGATCCATTATATGGCCCCTTTTTTCTAGTAAAGATGTTTAAAGTGGGGCAGGGGCAAAATATTGATTTGTGTTATAAGGTATGTTTCACATGGATTTATGGGACTGACTTTTTGTGGTATTTGGCTGGAAGTATTTGGCTTGAATTTTTGGGTATTTTGTGTTGTTTCTCTTGATTAAAGTTTCAAACCACTTGTAAAATTGTTTGAACTAGTATGCCAAAACCCAATATGCCATATCTCATTCCTTTATTGTTTGAACTTGTATTATAAGGAGCTTTGAATTTGCAGGAAGGATCACTATCACATCAATCCAATGGTAGAATTTGACTGTCTTGACGCAAAGGATATCTAAATTTATTAAAATTTACATTAAACATGAGTTTTTGGATCGAGTATCACCTGCTATAAGTCAAGTTGCTATGCATTGTCTGGTTGATTTTGAGGAGTCCAAGAAGTGTTGATTATAGATACCTACTTCTTAAACTCTACAATTTCCCCCGCATGTGGAAATGACTTTCCTTAAAATAAGGTCAATTGCCCTGATATCTTTTGTTTGAAATAAAAATAACAAATAGAACCTTTACTATATTTTAGGGTCCAGTTGTAAGCTTACAATTGAATCATAGTTCCTACTAACCTCTTGAATACTGTTTTGTGTGATATTTTTTTAAAGACAACAATTGGTTAGTGTTGCTTCTAAAAGGATTTTATGGAATTGTTGTGGCACTGAAATACTTCCTTGAAACATTAAAAGTAGTATACTACTCTCAAGAAGTTCCATCTATGAGATATGTTGGTTGGTTGATTCTTGAAATTTCCTCTTGAGAAAAAAAGGCCCTCGGGTTCCGACCCAAAAATGAATAGGAAGCGAGTCTTTGAAGGAAGCATGCCCATCGTACCTCTACTATTTATTAAGTTACGCGGTGATTGACAATATTTCATTTCCTATTTGTGGGCTCTCTCTTGATGAATGGTTCATGAACTTACTCTTTTGTCTCTCGAAATTCTGCTTTTTTGGGTGGTTGTTCCTAGGCAGGGTTTAAGCCCCGATAGCGAGTTTAATTAAACTAGTGGCCCTGTAAAGTTTGTTCTTATATATGAAATAATCGCTCAAGTATGTTACTTCATTTTTCCTTCCTTGGTTCTTCCACCTGTTTGCCTTTTTAGTTGCACTGTTTTTGGATTTTTGGAATATTTCTATTTTATTTTATAATACAATTATCACTTTTCCAGGTTACATTTAATGGATCATTTGATCACATGAATATTGATGCTACCAGGTACCAACCCTTTCTTTCTTAATAAGTTAATAAATTAAGACACTTATCCCCTGTCCCACATATGTTATTGCACCTTTAAATAGTGGTACATTCTATTGAAATAAATATTTGGTTGATGTAGGTAATGATCTAGTCTATTTTATAAACTGTTGTCAGAAATTTTAAAGTTGAAATTTGATTGCAGTGTGCAAAATTTGGAAATTATTGAGCCATTTCATTCAAAACTTTGGGGCACAAGCAACAAAAAAAGAAGTATGTTTGTTGTTTTTAAATTTGGGTCTTTAACTACTTCTAATAGTCCTTCTTTATGAGAAAATTCTAGTTGTTTTTAAATTTGCAAGTTTTTCTTTGTAGATCTTTGATGGATAGATGGATGCATCCTAGGGAGCTGACATTCAGTATTACTTGAACTATCTTGGGAAAAATGGTGACTCTCTTGGTGGAAATGGATGAAACATGAGTGAGTTCAATTGGGATGCAAGTATGCTGGGGATCAGACACTTTTGGTCAAGGTAATAATTTATGAACTGAACTAGACTACTTAATTTGCTTTTTAGATATATGTTACATGATGAAAATCAAATGTCAACATGGACTTCATTGCATGACAATTTGTCAATCAAACATTTCAACCATGTAACAAGTGCATTACCATATAAATGGTTGAAAATCCCATCGTTAATTTGAAAACTGTCTACATCAGTTATTTGAAGCCCAAATATTTTATGTGTTCACTAGTAATTTTAGTTCATTCATCATTCACAAGCCACCACTTCTATTTCTCTTATGCCCCCTTCATGAATGTAAGACTTTTAAGGGGCTTTACATCTGTAATACCCGGTTCCAAAATAAATAAATAAAAGGAGATTTACTTTTTTAGGGGTAACATATACCCTAATTGTATCATGTAAACCCTAGCCACCCTAAGGATTTTGCTTTTTTCACCTAAAGATTTCTAAGAGGAGTTGCCGTCCACCCCCCCCCCCCCCTCTCCTCATCTTTTCTCCTATCTAAGAAGACAACCAGTATATGTTAAGTTAAGCAAAACTTCACCATGTAACTAGATGCGTGTTGGCCACTATGGGCATTACTGACTTGTCATTAAGGTTCCTTATTGATAGATAAAAGATGAAGCCAAAACCAATTATTTGAAGTTTCTAAGGACTTAGTCTTTTCATGTGTAAAGCATCTTTGCTTTGTTGTCTCCGTAGTGTTGGATGGCATTGAGATTTGAGGTCCAAGGATCTAAGTGACAAACTTGTTTGGAGTAAATTCTTTATTTGGTTTTCTAAAGGGTTTACATTGGATTGGTCTTGGGAAACTGCAAGGATTTTGAATAGACTTTGGATAAAGGTAAGTAACCTTATCCTAATTGGTTTTATTTTGCATATTTTAACTACGAAAATTGTTTACAGCTGTTACAATTTTATTTCTATTGTATTACTAATTTCAAGTATAGAGTTATCACAAATATATCTGATTACTGAATATATGATGTATTTTAATTAACTGTTTTTAGCTATACTGATTCAAAGTAAAGAATAAAGAATTTTCACAAATATATATGAGCATTGAATATAAGATTTATTTTATTTAATTGTGTTATTTTTTTGGCTATATTGATTTAAAGTAAAGAATATAGAAATATCACAAATATATTTAAATACTGAATATATGATTATATATATATGTGTGTGTGTGTGTGTGTGTGTGTGTGTGTGTGTGTGTGTATTTGAATGAGATATATTTTTTTGGTTTAAACTATGATTTGATATATATGATTATGGACAATCTGACTATGAATTGATTTTGATACCCAACCAATGGGGGTCATTCATTGGTACTCTGATACCCAAACCAATGGGGGTTATTCATTGGTACTCTGATACCCAGCCAATGGGGGTTATTCATTGGTACTCTGATGCCTAATCACGGGGATATAGCATGACCATAATCATAAAATTGTTAAGGATATGAATTACGTTTGAATATTGAACTGTTTTGGGTCCTCAAAACTACATATGTGATTTTGGAAATGTTGAGTATTTAAACTATTTTGAGTCACTAAAACTGCTTAAGTGTTTTTGGAACCATTGTAAGTTATAGCTTTTGATATTTGAAAAACTGAATATTTTCTAAACCATCTATGATATATGATTAAAGTATGTGATCTATGTGCAACTTATTATTTTAAGACTATGAAACTTCTTTAGTTATTTTGAAAACACATAGTATATTATAACTTTTGAAAACACATATTACATCTTATACTTCACAAATCTATTGCTTGATGGAACTTATTAGGATTTTGGTTACTTATTGAGTTGTCAGCTCACCCCCTTTTTCCCCTCCAGTTTCAGATTGTGAAGAATAGCAAGTTTTAGAAGTTTTGATGTTGTGTTGAGAGCAGGAAAAGAAGCTCAATGATTTTGGGATTGGATGGTCTTCTAATAGTTTTATATTAATTGGTCAATTGGCATTATGTACATGAGGTTTGGACTTTGTTGCTATTAAATTATTGGAGATCTATTCATAAAGATATTGTTAAGGTATTTTGGATTTATTTGATTTAATTTTTGAGGATAAATTTTAGTTGCTAAAAAAGCCTTGCACACTTGTAGGGTGCTTACTTTATAAGCGTGCGGCAGTTGTTACATGCCTATCTTTATAGTTGGGTTTGACACGTGACAACATCTTTACATATGTGTAACCAACTACATGATTTATGCGTTATACATAGTGTCAAGTTAATGATTACTCTCTATGTTGTAGGGTTATATCTTTAATTGTAGATAACTGACAAGATGAAAGAATATGCATCCTTAGAAGTAATTAGCAACAATGATGGAATACTGGATCCAAGGACTCATCAGGCTAATGGGAACTTGTGATTGAAGCATCTTCTAATCCCTTGTAATGGCCTTCAGAAATTATTCTTTGCCCAACACTCTCAGTATGCTATTAAAGATGGTCAGCATAATAGTTTATTAGTTTCAAAATTCTCTAGTTACAGTACTAAGTTCCTTTAGGTTAATGTAAAAGTGTTTTTATAAACTTCAAGAATGAAGGATTTAGTAATTTGGAAAGCTGATTGAATTTTGTTTTGATATTTGTGTTTTGGTATAATATATATTTTGTAATATGTGGCTTTTTAAAGTCTATGTGCATGGTTGTGGGTTTATCTTTATGGAGGATTGACAACCCTCAAAAAAAGGTTATTGTACTTTTATTTATTTTTGAAATTTTCGAGGGTTGTCAATCCTCCATAAGGATAGAACATTTGTTTCAAGGGTCATGTAGACCGTCAAAATTTCTATTTCAAGGGTCTCATAGGCCATCTAAATTTCTATTTAGAGGGAATTTATTTTAAAGGTTATCGAGGTTCATCGAGACCTTCAAAATAAATTTTTTTTAGGACTTTTAATACTTTTTTAATGTTTTGACCCTTGGAAAAAACCTACTCTGTTGTAGTGTGGATCAAAATTACAACTGTTCAATTTCCATCATGTATTAGTTGCTAGTAACAACGTTTTCAAGAAAACAAGCAAGGGTAGGGGAAATTTGGTTGTCTAATAGGTAAATATTTAACAACTTCTCAAAGGTAAAAGCTATTTTCTATGTTTTGATTTTTCTTCTTTTTTTTCATTTTTATTATTGATAACAAAATTACAATCCACTTACAAAATTCATTATGTTATATTTTATTACACTCTAGCTAATCCAATGTAAACCAGAACAAAGATAATATGTTTAAATCCATAGTTCACATCACCTTCTTTAATGCTAAACTAGTAAGTTGCTCGTGCGATGCACGGATAATTTTGTAATATTTTATGTAAGATGGTTTTGAATAATGTTGTACATGTATTATAAAGAAAAAGTAAACTAAATTAAAGTAAAGAAACATATACATTTTGAGATATTAAAAATTAGTTTAATAGTTTCATTGTATATTTGTAGCCTTCTTAAGGTATGATTTTTTTTTTTTTTAATCATGAAACCAAAAATAAATGCAAAAGAGTAACAGAACCATGAAAATCAACTAATTTGTATTATGTTCACATATTTCATACCATGAAATGAAAGCATGCCCAACTCTCTGACCGTCTTTCACTTATCAATAGTGCGACATTATGACATGGTGTGGGCAAGTGTGTAGGCATGTGTCTTATAAATGATTTAAAATTAAACCATGGTAGAATATGACTTTACATTACGCACCAGATATTATCTTTACTTATGTACCCAAAATAAAAACTATCCAATCAAATTATCTAAATCTAAATCATATTTAAGCCTCTAATTTAAAAAGAAAAAAAAAAATACTTGTAGGGGTTTCAACGTCTTGATGGTGGTGCCAGTATAACGGAAGTGGGGTGACCCTTTAGATTCCTCTTTCTCTCTCTTTTAAATGTTTTGTTAGTCTCAAGTATTTTATTTTGGTAATATATTGTGAAATACTGTGTTTTATTTAACAATTGTCGGGGGCTTTTTTTTTTTTTCATCACCAATAGGATATCTAGAAAGTCAAGATCGAGACTCGACTTTGGGCTTGGAATATGGCCCAAAGGCTATCGATGAAGTGTGAAAGGCCCATTTTGTTCAAGGTCCAGGTTGCATCGAACAAAGATTATAATAAGGACCCGAAAAATACCTTCTGCAAAGATAAGCTAGCATAAAGGGTGGCCCACCACATTAAGTGCTTAAATAATAGTCCATCAGTAAACAAGAGAATCGTCTAACTGTAGATGTCTGGAAAATTAATAAATGTATCTGCATAGTAAAAATTATGCATTTTTTCCATAGTCAGTTAATATAAAAGTGGGCCCATTATAACAAGTACACAAGAGGAAAAATGGTCCAGCAGTGAATATGACAGATCTCCAATGATAACGTCTGATTAGTCAATAAATGTGTTTACATGATAAAAAATCATATAGTTTCTTCATTATTATCAAGTCAACATGAGGGAACATTTCCATAGTATCCAAGACATTATGGCATTCATCATAATAACAATAAACAAGGATTAAAGGCTTCATAATTACAAGTAAAAGAGGAAAAAATATGATGGAATGAAGGGAGAGAAAGACCCCCAACTTAGTGTAGCAAATATTTAACCAAGATTCTTATGCCCATGATGGAATATATGGAAGGATGTATGGTAAATGATGGAAACTACTCTTATATGAGTGGGTGAGCAAATATATGGTAATGAGGGAATAAAATGGTAAAAGGAACTTGTCTATTTTTTGCCATTGTGGAGAGAGACTGATTGTAGCTAATCATGAGACCTTTATGGTGCTGGGTTTTGTTAGAAAAGGGAAGGAATGTTTGTGAGTTGGTGGGTATGGGCCTTTATGGTAAAGGAACTTGGCTATTTTTGGCCATGGTAGAGAAAGAATGATTGTACCTAATCATAAGACCTTTATGGTGCTAGGTTTTGTTAGAAAAAGGAAGGAATATTTGTGAGTTGATGGGTATAGGGTTTTATGAACTAAAAAGGAGCTTATTTTTGATTTAAGGGTTGAAAATAGCAAGATTGATGGAGACTTTGAGAGGATTTCGTCCCCCTTGGTGAGTAGATAATGTTTTCCTTTTATAGTGAAGCTTAGGAAGCAATTAGCAAAAGTAAAAAAATGTTGGGTCTGTTTAGCAAAAGAATTTTTAGAATATTAATCATGAGATTTGAACAAAAATGGTATCAACTTCTTTTTGAGTGCTTGTCACCATTCGGTAATGTCAGATGGAGCTGAAATTTAGAGTATCTAACCTAGGATTTGGCCAAAAATGATGTGATTTGCTTTCGGGCTGCCTTGTTTCATTGGGAAATATCACACATGGGTGAATATTTGAGTAATCTTGCATTAAATGCTAAGATTTTTGAGGTTGTGTTCAGCTAATGGAATTAAGGCAAGTATTAAGGTAAAATCTTGGCACTGCAACTAAGATTTGCGCTTCAAGGAGTAGGAGCTATCACCCCAAGTCAAGTGTCAAGCTTTTAACCTACTTCAAGGAGCTCTGTAGGAGATCTTTTTAGAGAGAGAATGATTGTACCTAATCATGAGACCTTTATGGTGCTGGGATTTCTTAGAAAAGGGAAGGAATTTTTGTGAGTTGACGGGAATGGGCATTTATGAACTAAAAAGGAACTTATTTTTGAATTAAGGGTTGAAAATAGCTAGATTAATGGAGACTTTGAGAGGATTTCGTCCCCCTTGGTGAGTAGATAATGCTTTCTTTTTATAGTGAAGCTTAGGGAGCAATTAGCAAAAGTAAAAAACGTTGGGTCTGTTTAGCAAAATAATTTTTAGAATATCCATCATGAGATTTGGCCAAAAATGATATGAACTTCTTTTTGAGTGCTTGTCTCCTTTGGGTAATGTCAAATGGAGCTAAAATTTAGAGTATCTAACCTAGTATTTGGCCAAAAATGATGTGAATTGCTTTTGGGCTGCCTTGCTTCTTTGGGCAATATCACACATGGGTGAATATTTGGGTAATCTTGCATTAAATGCTAAGATTTCTGAGGTTGTGTTGAGCCAATGGGATCAAGGAAAGTATTAAGGTAGAATCTTGGTGCTGCAACTAAGATTTGAGCTTCAAGGAGTAGGAGCTATCATCCCAAGCTAGGTATCAAGCTTTTAGCCTACTTCAGGGAGCTTTACTGGAGATCTTTTTATGCCCTCCAAACCACAATTTCCTATATTTCCCCTTTGGAATTCATTGGCTTGGTTCATGAATTAGTTTTAGACATTTTTAGCACTAAAGAAACTAGTTTGCTGAAGCTTGGTTGATTTGGTCAAGGCTTCCTCTAGCAGTAACTGAAACTTAGGGAGGAAGAATAACATTTATTGCAATTCAACCTTTTGGTGTCAGTCTAACCCTTTAGTATTGTTCACATCAGAAATGGCAGTGGTAAAGGGACTGATGGGACAAATGGCCAGCTCCTTATCTAGTTTGGGAGTTTAGATACTCCTTGAGGTAACCTCTAGCGAAAGGCAGAACTGAATGGAGTTCTCTAGCTAGGTCAGTTTGCACACATGGGCTGTTTTGGCTGAGACTTCATGTTAGGCTTGGCCATGAGGGCTAAGTACTTTGATGGGTCTCTGACTTGGGGGTTCTCTCCACTTGGGCCTATCCTTTTACTTTCTCATTGTAAAGTTGAATTTAATCAACTATGTGTTGGCTTTATTCCGTGCCAAATTTGCTTGTAATTCAACATTTAGAAACCCTGTATTTAAGTGGGAATAATGTAAGGTTTTTTTGTGAGAGAGCGTGAAGAATTGATCAAGTGTGTGCAATCAAGAGGCAACTCACGATTGGACCTCGCGACTGACTCGCGAGTGGTGACTCGCTAGAATGTGTTACACGTGTGGAGCATGCAAGAAGTTGAAGGGTTAAGACAGCTGGATCACTACAGGAAAAAAAGTACAGTCTAACAATTCTGTTATCTAGTGACTGGAACTCGCGACTCATCCTAGTTGCGAGTGACTTGCCAATGCACCCTATTTTGCTGAAAAATGACTTTTCACATTCCTTCTCATACCCTACTATAAATACCCTTATACCCACAAAATGTAGAGAGCTTTCAGATAGAATTTTGGGAGATAAACCCTAGAGAACAACAAGATTGATTCATCCACAATCTTATATATTTGATTCTCTAAATTCCTCTACTCTCACACTTTCCTTTGTCATACCCTTGAGAGGATCTTAAGCCAAATCCTTACCTCACCATATTCATAGCAATGAGAAGGTTCTTGTTGTTTGGGAAGCAGTTCAAGAGAGAACCAATTCATTTTGGCTGATGTAGTGGGCTTATTGCGAGATCTAGTAATCTAGAGAAGACAAGGTTAGGCGTAACCCTGTTGGAGCAAGAAGCTTGGAGGACTTAGGTGCATTGAGTAGATTAGGCTTGCAGGGTCTATCGCTATTCATGTATCCCAACTGATTTTCTAGTGGATCATTTTACCGCTTGGAGGGTGGCGGAGAGGTTTTTCATTGAGTTCTTCGGTTTCCTCTTCGATAACACATGCCGATGTTCTCTTGCATTTTCTTCTCTCTATCCCATACTCTTTGCTTTTAATTACTACTGTGTTGTGATTAAAATATGGCTTAGAGTAGTTTGCATGTTTGGGTATTGCTTATATTTATCATTCTGCACACCAATTGTTTGAATATAAGCTTGCTTTAATATTTTTGTAATTAGGGGTCTAAACATTCACTAGTATTTTACACACTAAGTGAGCTTTCACTCATTGTGAGCCCTACAAAATGGACAAAGCTACTATGTATTGCCATGAATTTTTATTCCACATGGGCTTTAGTTGTTAGTAAAAATGAAATGTATTCATGAACTTGAATAAAAATTTATGATAGGTTTTGGGTATTAATTTCCATGGGCTGTAAATAAAAATTTGAATAGTTTCTCATAATTTTTGCCAAAGATTATTTTTTAAATGATATTTTCTTTGGGGCTTTTAAATAATGTCCTCCAATATTTATTGAGAATAATATTTACTATGGGTTTTAAATAAAGGCATTGGGTTTCAAATAAAACATGGTAACAACCACTGTAATGAAATAGTGTGACATTCTCATGAGTTTTTCTATAGATAATCATAATGGGCTTGTAGGATAAAAAATTATCATGATTTTTGGAAATAAATATAATGAATCTGTGATATAAGATAAATAATGACCATAAGTTTATAATATGATATAAAATAAATAAATGTCATAGTTTTAAGATAAATAATCATAACTTTCGATGGGCTTTTATAAGATGATTGCCATCGGTTTTGAGAATAGATAATTGCCATGGATTCCATGAGCTTGTAATGTCATAGTAATGTTTAAGAAATTAAAACATTGTCCATCGTTGGATTTTTAAGTGAAATACTTATGATATAGTATTTTGTCAAGTATTAATAACCTTAGAATTTTGATAAAATAGTGTCAAGTAATTAGTTTCGGCTTTTAATATTGCCAATATGAATTGGGCTTTTGATATTGCTAGTGAGAACTGGACTTTTGATATTGCCAATGAAAATTGGGCTTTTGGTATTGTCAATGGGAATTGGGCTTTTGATATTGCCAACAAGAACTGGGCTTTTGATATTGCCAATAAGAATTAGGCTTTTTGATATTGCCAGCGAGAATTGGACTTTTCATGTTGCCAATGAGAATTGAGTTTTAAATAATTCATCATGAGATTGAATCATGGGCTTTGCTCGTAGGATTTGAATTTTGTTGAAATCGTCATAGGTTTAAACCATGGGTTTTGATCATGGATTTGAATTCCATTGATAAAATTGTTTCGCCATGGACTTGAATCATTGACTTTTCAAATATTGTCAAGCATAAGTATTCTTGGACTCTAAATAGAATGGAATGTGTGCATTAGGCTCGTAGGGCCAGTTTTGGGCTTAGTGAAATATTAATAATAAAATTAGATAAAATATGGGTTTTTTTGCGCTTTTTTATGATAGTTTATATCATGACTCAATTTAGATAATAAGAAATGAAATATTTGTGGTTAACATAATAATAGGGAAAAAAAAATATTTGTGAAAGCCCAATAAAATTAGGTGTAAAAAAAATGTACCCTAACAACAATCCACAACATTTTTATGTTTTTATGTCTTTCTCCAAGGCCTTATCTGGTTAGTTATTACTCTTAGTATTAGTCCTTACTTATTTTATTTTATTTATTTTTTAAATACTAAAACAATGAGTATTCTAAAAGACATGAAGAATAAAGAAAGGTGTGGTGTAAGTTTAGAAAATTGATGAGATAATAGTAAAATAAGTTAATGTGAACTTTTGGGTAACAGTAAAAAACACTTTAAAATATTTTGCCAAGTACCAACAAAGCTGTCACAAGTATAGAAGAAATAACACTACCACCTTAAACTATACCACATATTACACTTTATACCCTAAACTTTTTGAATGCATGTTTTGCATCCTAAACTATGACATTTGTTACACTTTGAGAAGAGGGGCAATTAAGTCTTTTCGCATAGTGTCATTCTTTTCCATCCAAGTAAACATCCGACTTAATGTTGGAGTGCAAAGTATAACAAAGGTCATAGTTTATGGTGCATAACGTGCATTCAAAAAGCTTGTATTACAAAACATAACATAGGGTATAGTTTAAGATGGTAAAATGTAATTTCCCTCGAAGTATGGCCAATAACCAAAATTTATGAGTATAGCTGGATTCAATGCTATATGTCTACTGTTTGGTTTTCAAAGTCCAAGATTACCAACAATCTTTACCAGTTCAATGAAATATATGAATGTAAAGGCAACGCAACAAAATAGACCACCTATATAAATATGCCTAGGACAATACAAGCTGTACATATTGAAATGTTGAATGTGATTGGCATCCTTCCTTCAACTAAGCTACCATTTTTAAACCAATACATATTTCTTTTCTCACTCTAAACCAATTTATAGTTCTTTTCTCACTGCACAATTGTGCAAAGCAACCCCAGGACTAATAAAGAAATTATGCATTGTAAATGAATAAATTTGAATGTTTATGTTTATATGTATGTTTATGTTTCTACATTTTTAATTTAAATATTGTATTTAAAACAAGTGGTTCTTATTATTATTATTTTTTCTTTTTTACATTCCAATCCCCCTTGGATTTTTAAAATGGTAGATGAAAAGTAAATATAATTTGATAGAATTCATTAAGCCTATTATGAAAAAGAAACAATAAAATAATTTAAATATTGAAAAATAAATTTCCATTAAACATAAACTGAATTAAAATATTTTATATATTTATATAAACATATATAAAAAGGCTAGCTTTTTAAATAAAAAATTAGAACTATAAGAATATTAGCAAGATTATTAATTTTGATTGGAGATGCTTATTTGACTAGACTAGAAGCATCATACTAAAGGAGGGTTGATGTTATAGCTTTTTTCTTTTTCTTTTTTCTAAAATGTATTCATATCATTTTGGTGTTGAGGGTTGATGCATTTAGAGTTGATTGCCGGTCGTTACATGAATCAAATTCCATATATGCCTTTGTTAAGATTTGGAGTTCATGGTAAGTTCTAGCATAGCAAATTGGATATCAAATATCATAGTTAATCTCATCAACGAGATAATACCCAATTTGCTACACTTGTAATACCGCCACTAAGACTCCTATATTTAAGTGGATAGAATTTTATATTCACTATCCATGACACCAATTCCATGCTGAGTTTGAATAATAATACGTAAATAATATTTAAAATAAATGATAATGTAGTTACATTAGCTACATCAGCAATTTTATTCATTCACCACTAAACAACAGAGGTTATTTTGATATAATACCAAAATATTAGAGACTAAATTTTTAAAATTGAAATGTTAGAACCCAAAATGGTAATTAAATCATATATATATATATATATATATATATATATATATATATATAATGAATGTATATGTTTATGTTTCATTTTAGGTCAAATGGAGAGGATCCAATTTCGTAAATGATACTTGAAATTGCAACTTTTATTACTAAGTTTGTCAAGAGCCATTGGCAAAGTTAAGATTTTATCTTAGTGGTCAAGATCAGTACTGGTTTGACTATTCAAATGCTGGTTTTGTATGATTTTTGTAAATATATGATGCGAGGACAGTGGCAGCTCCAGGAATAATTTCTAGAGTGGTCATTAAGAAACTTATATTTTACAAAATTTTATAAAAAGAGAACTTCATATATCGAGAAAACACACACACACACACACACAAATACATAAATTCTTACAATTTTCTTCTACGAATTTTCTTATTTTGAAATCTATGCATGATAGTCTTATTATCGATACTACAAGTTACATATCTATCAAAATTTTATTTAGATAAAAAATTTCTTGGGCTTTTTTGTAAGGACCTAATATATTGTTAAGGGGGCCAATTTTTATCAAAAAGTTTGGCTACAAACTTAGTTGTAACCTAATGCCTCAACTCTCACTAAACAAATTAACATGGCTATATATTTTGAAAATCAAACTATTGAAAATCTAACTGTTATTAGGCTATTAGTATTTTAATATTTGAAAGTATGGTTATTTTTGCAATAAAATAACTAGGGTTTCCTATGCCAATTAGAACTAGGGTTTAATTCTCCTTATATATGCAAACTTTTGTACTCCTTTTGGAGTTAGTTAATATTTTGATAGATGAAAAAAAAAATAGCCTTTTGGTATGGTGCTGACTTTAGTTCCACCCTAGGCGCTAACCCCTATTGGTTTTTTTGCTTAGTGTTGACTTTAACCTAGTCTTAGGTGCTAACTTCTAGATCATATCCTTTTATTTCATGTCTTTTAAATTTGTTGAGTTGTCCTACATCAATATTGTAGTAAGTACTCTCTTTTAGGCAACTAGTATAACTATGCAATGCATAGATTAATAATAAGTTATATGTAAATAATAAATAATAAATCACCATCTTAATAGTCAATGAACCCTTTGAAATAAATATAAAAATCCTAATACTTACTTTTTTTTTGTGTTTGTGAATGAAAAAAATATTTTCCTAAATTTTTTTTATTCATTGCTCCCAATCTCTTTCCATGGACCTTCTCATGGACTTTCTGATGGATCAAACAACATGAAATTTTTTTCCCAATCTTTTCTTTAGTTTTCCTAATAAAGTTATTCTTTTCTAGATTAGATTGTTAGAACAATTGATGAATAAAATCAACAAAAGAGAGTTTTACTAATAAAGCTTATTTCCAAATCCTCCAATCATATAATTTATTTGTTTACTAACTAGATTGTGTACTAAAATCGAAAGGCAATGGATATATAATGATATTTAGTGGCAGAGCCAGAAATTTTTTTCAGAGGGAGCTATATATCCATACTATTAACTAATTGCTAACCCATGCGATGCACGGATCAGTTGAACAAAAAATTTAAAATATAAATTTTTCTCAAGTTATGATCACTTGAAAAAATAAGTTACAATTTAAGAGGGAAAAAAAATAATAACACCAATAATGTTAGGCATGCCATGTCTATTATCAATGGCATCCTTTCTTTAATGAAAATTAAGGTCTCAATCATTTTTTAATATAATATAATCCCTCCCATTACTCGATTTGTTTGCAAAATCCTGAGTTTTTTCTCGCCATATAAAATGCAACCAAAAAACCCAAAAATAAGAAAAATAAAAACTATAGAAGTTTTTACATAGAAAATAGTAATTAATTACACTCAGAAATGACATTGACACTCAGAAAGAGTCATTAATCTAGAGCAATAGGTTTTGGAAAAGATTTTTTTTTTTTTAAGATTTGGAAAAGCTAATTCAGTGTTATAGGCAATAGCTATAATATTTTAACATGTAGAAGAACAACACCAAAAAGGCGTATCAAATGAATAAATTGACTTCGTTAGAGAATAAAGACAAATAAATGCATCCGAAAGAATAGATTTCAGGACATATGAATGTTAAAAGAAGAAGAAGGAAGTTCTAGTGGACATGCCATAGAGTTTTAATTGAGATAGAAGACGACCAATCTAGGAAGCACTTGGAGTGCTCCTATTATCTGCATAGCCTTGGCTACCACCTTCTTGCCTCTCATCTACTTATGATTCCAACTTTTATTCTTGGTGAGAAAAAGGGGCACTTGCCTTCAGGTAATGTAATTGAGAAAAATGCCACAAGAAACATATCAACACCCTTTTTGGTTCTTAAATAATGAAAATTTAAAGAACAAATTAATGAGGTTAATGCATAACCTAAGTTGTTCATCAAAAAATAGAGTAAAAATGCAAAAGGGTCATATATATGAAAAATAATTTTTTTAAAATAACAGTAATTTTCAATTCTTAAATCACATTAATTCAAATGGTAAGGCAAAATATATGACTGCATAATAGAAAAATATAAGAGAAAAATAGGTTACCTCAAAAGAATAATGCATTACTATAACAATTGAAATTTGCCAAGACAATTTCATATATTGCAAAACATGAACCCAAAATTTAGATGTTAAAACTTCTAAAAAGCCAAAAGAAAGAGTAATGAATCAAAAGATTCAGTGCCTAGAAATTATTGAAACAAAATGAAAAAAAAAAAACATATGACTACATAATAGAAACAAAAATATAAGGGAAAGATGGGTTATTATCCATGGCTAGGAGTTGAAAGTAGCAAGATAGTTTCAAATATTGCAAAAATTGAATCAAAAAATTAAGTTGTTAAACTTCTTAAAGGCTTAAAAAATTTAAGAATTGGAAAAAAAATATATGACTACATAATAGAAAAAATATAAGAGAATTATAGGTTACCTCAAAAGAATTATCCATGATTATAGCAGCTGCAACTTAAATAATGCTCCCAAGTGCAGGATTGCCGTGAAGTAATAACTCGGAAAGTCCGAGGTTGAATCCACAGGGAAAAGGGAATTGATTAGAAAACTACAAGAGAATAACGCTCTGTTTGTTTCAATAATGATGTTTTCTAAAAAATGAGTTATTTTCTAAAAAGCATTTTCTATAAAACTATCTCATTTTTCAATGCTTGGTAGCAACTTTAAATAAGTTGAAAAACAACCTCTTAACTTCCCTTATTTAGCTTCCTGTGAGATAGAGTTGTTTTCCAAAAAAATTTAATGGAAAACAATCTCTAAAAATAAGTCATACTTTTTATATTGACCAAAGATAGTTTTCCTTTGACTCATATTTTTTTATGCTACCAAACATTGGAAAATAAGGAAAACTATCTTTACACAAGGTTTTCCATTGAAACAAACGGAGCGTAAAACTAAAATAATAAAGTTTAATTGAAGAGATTTTTGATAGTCTAGCAAAGGTAATTTAAATTGAGAGAAAATAACAATATATTAAGGTGCTAAGGTTTAGGCATCCACACACAACACATCTATTGGTAGTCTTAACAATATATATTTTATAACTCAACTAAAATTCATACGAAGGATGATCTTGGTCGGATGATTTAACATTAAAAACTCAAGAATTAATTGTCTAAGGTAGTTTCATGTAATTGATTGATTTTAGGCAAAACAAAACTAGTGAATTAGTTCGCAGGGAATACTAAGCATTTAACGTGCCCAGAGTCTACGATAAATCAAAGGATTATACAGAACTAAACACTTTTCTAGATGAGTAAAACAATCAAAAACATAAAATATAAACAATAAAACCAATAAATAATTGTTAAGAACATACCAATAAACGGTTTGGTTTCACCCCTTGTCTTAGCAAGGCTTCAAGCAAGTCATAACACAAATAGAACTCTAAAAGCTGTAAAGAAACTTTGAGAAAACCTAAATTATGTTCTACTGCAGCTCTCCTCTAAATTTTTCCCTAAAGAGCTTTAATAGGTCAAGGAATCCTATTACAAGTTGAATTCCCGTTTGGAGAAAATCCCAGGTTTTTAGGCTTCATTTAACTGACATTTTTGGCCCATTTAAATTCAGAACATGGACATTTTGTAAACTACAACAATGTATCCCTTTAAGTTAGCTTTCCATCCCAACTTGAATCATCTCGATTGGACATCTGAGCCGAAAGTTATGCTCCAAATACTAACTTGTGCACAAGCTGGAATCCTAATCCAAATTGGACTTGGATTAGGTGCAAATTCCCTTTGATTCCTCCAATTAGACTTGAATTTAATTGGGTTGGCCTTCTTTGACTTCATCATGGCCCTTGTAAAATTAAAGTCCATTAGCTTTCTTCTTTGCACAGATCTACTTATTTAATTTCATTATCTTACAAAAGACAAATTCAAGCATTAAAATTCAATTAAACACAAAATTGATTATTCAGCACTATTCCAAAATCAACTATAAAATGCATGAATTAACTCCAAATAAGTATGATAATGCTTTTTTAATAATGATATAAATATACAAAATTAAGTTATTATCAATAGCAATTGAAATTTGTCAAGACAATTTCATATATTGCAAAATATGAACCAAAAATTTAGATGTTAAAACTTCTAAAAAGTCAAAAAAAGAGAGAGTAAAGAATCAGAAGATTGAGTGCCTAAAAATTATTTGTAGCAAGACAAAAAATAAAAATATACGACTACATAATAGAAAAAATTGACAATTCTTATAAAAAAAATGTAAAACTATAATTAAAAAAACTTAATAGTGGTCTAGTAACTGGAGAATTAGAGGAGAGAAGGAAGAATAAATAAAAAAAACGGAATGAGAGAGGAGGTGTTTGCGTAAAGAACACAGTAAAAATATAATTAGAAAACCCTAATAGTGATGTAGTGACTGGAGAATAAGAAAAGGAGAGAAGGAAGAGTCCAAAACAAAATAGAAAACTATATGAGAGAGGAGGTGTTTGCGTTTGAATACATCTTAAAAGTCCTAAATCAAATTAAAAAATATAAATAAAAAATGCTAATGTGGAAAATTGTGGAGAAGTCAACCAAAAATAAAAGGTTTTTGTTATATATATAAACAGGATTCCCTATTTGATTTTCATCATTTTGCGTACTAAAATATCTTAACACAAATTCTTAAACTCTAAACAATAACTTCTATTTTTTAGTTAAATAATTTTAAATTTGAAAACACAAACCAATTAAAAGAGTAATTTACTATTTTTTTTTAAAAGTTCCTAAGTTTTATACTTTCAAACTTTTATCAACTCTCACATATAGAATTATCTTAAAAATTAGGACACTATTATCTTTATCTCAATTTTAAACATTATTTCACTAAATCTTAAAAAGAAAAAGAAAAAAAAGAGCCTCATTGCACACACAAAACACGTGTGATAAGTCTAGTATGTATTTATTTATTGCTTTTTTTTAGAGAGCTTCAACCTATGGCATCCACTCCTAATGATAGCTTTCAATCATCAGACTAGGACATCAATCAGTTTTTAGTGTAGGCGAGGATTGAACCCCAGATCTCTTATACAACCACCAGAAACTTTACCAGTTAAGTAAATTGGAACCCATATTATTTATTTATTTCTTATTCATAGAATATTTTGATTTAACATATGATATTTTTGTAAACAAAAATATTTACATCAAAGAAGTCTTTACATCTTTGCCCCCGACTACAAGAAAAGAAAGCCTTGCTTGCTTCTAATTTGGTTTGGCATTCTAAGGAGCAACTTCCCCGTAGGCTCGATTCGTTTCCATCCTATACCTTCTATCTTGCATCTTATCACTTGGAATCACATTCTCTCACACTGGTGGTACTTCTTGTTGAATTAAAAGATTGGATTAGTCTTTCTGTACCCACCCGCCACTCCTATTTGAGAGTGATTTTATATCAATGGGGAACCTCCTAATAAGGAACTTGCTCCTCGGAAAAGCCTTTTTGCTGCCAAGCCTTCTTTCTTATTTTTTGGGTAAGAATCTATTTCAGTTTAAGAATTCATCGAATTAGGACATCCATTTAGAATCTGAAACCATTACCAACAAAAAAAGGTGTTAGAAAGGGGCTTCGAAAGAACTCTCACTACAACAAAATGTATTTTTACCAACGAAAATTAGTGAGGAAATATTTTTCGTCGCTAAAAATACAGCTTTAGCAACAAAATATGAATTTTGTCACTAAATGGGCGACAGCGGAGGGAAGCTTTGGCACGAGCTTAATTAATTTATAGCGACGAAATATTTCGTTGCTAAAAGTTGAAATTTTAATAATGAAATATTTCATCACTGAAGGTATTATTGTGGATAGTATTAGTGACGAAAATCCTTTCATCGCTATAAGGAAGAATTAGCGACGGAAAATAGTCGTCACTAAAAATAATAATAGTTCTGCATTTCCATGTTTTTTGCAACGAAATCACAATTCGTCACTAAAAGTATGCTATAGCGATGAAATATGAATTTCTTCTCTAAAAATCTTTACAAAATCTGGGTTCTTTAGTGACAAAATTGACCTTTGTTGCTAAAAACATAAAACCTACTACCTTTTGCGATGAAGAGGAAGCAATAGAGATGGACCAATTCGTCGCTAAAGACCACTATAAATACCCATGACCTGTTTTATTTCTTTTTGATGAACACTACCCTGTTTGACTCCCAAATAACACCGACGCCAAAAGAACCCAACCCACCCCGATCCCAAAAAAACAAAACAACGCCGATTAGAGACAACTGTCGCCGATAAGAACCCAAACCGTCACTGATAACCATTCGCGACGGTCCCGAACTCGAACCCAAACCCAAACCTAATCATTACGAACCCAAACCCAATTGTTATGAACCATTCGCGACGGCTCCGGCAACTGACACCAATACGAACCCATTTGCGACAGCTCCGGCAACCGACGCCGATATGAACCCATTCGTGATGATTTCGAAGCCGTCACCGCCAGTCGACTTCGAAACTCACACCCATTCTCGCTATAGTTCCGGCAACCAACGCCGATACGAACCCATTCGCGATGGTTTCGAAGCCATCACTGTCGTCGACTTTGAAACTCACACCCATTTTCGCGAAGGTTCCAAGTACGGTGTGATGATTTTGGCGGCCTCTTTGGTTAGATCCCCATTCGGACTCTTTGAGTAAGCCCCCTGACTTCTCTTTTGCTTTTTATTTTATTTAATATAATTTAAAAAAAAAACAATAAATTCATGTTGCTGGCTTTGTCATTCTTTAAGATTCCATTAAAAAAATTCTCATAAGCCTTTTCCGTATTTTATAGCAAAATTTCTTTAGTCATCTTCATCTATAATACATAAAAATCATGAAAATTTATTATATAGATTTAATATTTATAAAAAAAATGTATTAAATATGACAAAAGTTTTTAATAAAATTTTTGTAATATATTTAGAATTTTGTTTCATTATATTGGATTTTTAGAAGTTGGGATTTTTCGGTTTAGTCTTAAACATTGTTGTTCCCGTGCTTTTTATGCTATATTCATATTGATATTCATTTTGTACGTTGTAGTTGGGAGTATTTGATGGCTTTGGTAGCAAGAGTGGGAACTGTATATGTGTGTCTTTCTATGAATAGTGGGTGGCTATTAGAATAACCAAAACATTTGGGTATGTCTCATTCATGGGTTTGAGCCATTTCAGTCCGGATGAGGCAATGTGGTCTTGTTGGTTTACTTCATAGAAGCACTTCTCTACAAAACTATGTGATTGACCCAATCCCATATATTTATAATTTAATATTAATGCACCATTTAATAGATACAAAATTATGTTTTTTATTTATTAGTTTGAGTATTATTAGAAATTTAATGGTTTTTGGTTGAATGTGATGATAAGGTTAGTGATTGTTTGGGTTGCTGTGGGGGAATAGAAAGAGGCTTAGATCTGTGAAAGTCAAAGACCAAAGCTTAGCCAACAAATCAGACTTGTACGCTTATCTTGATCATAGTAAGTAAAATCTGTTCAAATACCTATAAAACTATATATTTGTGATGTTTGTGATTGGTTTTGTGGTGGGTTGTTGTATTGGAGAAAGCGGGTGGCTTGCATGGTGTTATAAGGTAGTTTAAATTCATATTGGGAGAATTTTTAATTTCTTGCAAATATGAATGAAACTTGTTAATTAGATGTGATGAGTATTACTTTATTCAATTTCAATACTTGTAAGCATTGTACTTGTGATGTTTGTGATTAGTTTTGTGGTGGGTTGTTGTATTGGAGCAAGCAAGTGGCTTGCATGGTGTTATAAGGTGGTTTAAATTCATATTGGGAGTGTTTTCAATTTCTTACAAATGTGAATGGACCTAGTTGATTAGATGTGATGAATAGTACTTTAATTGATTTCAATACTTGTAAACACTCTATGCTTGTGATATTTGTGATTAGTTTTGTAATGGGTTGTTGTATTGGAGCACGCGGGTGGCTTGCATAATGTTATAAGTGGTTTAAATTCATATTGGGAGTGTTTTTAATTTCTTGCAAATGTGAATGAAACTTGTTAATTAGATGCGATGAGTATTACTTTATTCGATTTCAATACTTGTAAGCATTGTACTTGTGATGTTTGTGATTGGTTTTGTGGTGGGTTGTTGTGTTAGAGCAAGCGGGTGGCTTGCATGGTGTTATAAGGTGGTTTAAATTCATGGTGCTGACTATGCAAGAAACCACCTGCCAAAGAATGCCACACTTGAGCAGTGGACTAGACTCATTAATGAGAAATGGACCAATAAGGATTGGCTGGTAAATTATTTATGCGTATATTATTATTATCCAATGTTTGCTATATTATGTTGTCAAATGATTAGCTTAATACTCAGATGAAGTAAATGTATACTGTTTTATCCATGATTTAATAAATATCTTGAATGTTCTTCATTAAGAAAAAAATCAAGAAAGAACTCTGAAAATAGGAAGAAAACTTTAGGCAAACATAGTGCAGGACAAAGGCGCTTGCTGTTAGGGTTGATGAGGAGGCGCATGTTTTTTCATTTTCTTAAACCTCAATATATTACATGTTGTGATTAATTAACTATATCTATCTAACACTCGAATGTTAATTAATCAAACAAATAATAATGGCGGTTAAGTTCCTGAATTGGCAAAAATCTTCAAAGATGTTCATTTCAATCCAAATACAAATATGTGGATACACTATGAAGATGAAGTAACATATGTATGTGTATCATTCCATCCCTACCATTCCATCCCTATCATGTTTGTAAAATTATAACATATGTAGTATTAATGTTGTGATTGTTTGTTTCTTTCTCTCTTTCAAATGATAAGAAACTATTCTCAAAGTGCAAGAGGATCATTGTCAAGATCCTAATACAATTCCCCTTATACAAGACAAGATCTCAAACTTGGTTTTTAAGAAGAAGTCCAGTATTGTAAAAGGACTTGGCATGAGACCTTCCTCTTCTCTAGTAACCACTGCCTCATCTAGTTCCCCGGTGGAGTATATCCAACGGCTAGAAAATGAGATAATTGAGCTCAAAGAGGTAAGAATTAAGGACCAAGAGGAGCGAGCTAGGGACCAAGAGGCACGAGCTATGCAAGAAGAGGTCCAAAAGAATATTCTTAACTTTTTGAGGAGCAAGGGTTATGATGACGCTCTTACCTATGAGGGTGGTTCATTTTCAAGTTAAAACACTTATTGGTTAGTACTTTATTTTAGCAATTGACCCGCACTACATGGTGTGACTACTTTTTTTGATGCATTATTTGAAACTAATTGTATTATATTACACTTGAAAATCTATATTTGCTTTCTACAACTTGTACATTAGGAGTTGTGATTTTAATTCATTGGTGTGGCTTCTCTTAATGCATTGTTAGAAATATTTCTTATAACATAGTTGATGTTTTTACTTTATGATTTTAATGTAGTATTGTTTTTATATTTGTGCAGATTTCTTATTAGTGGTTTTTAGAGGATTTACTTTTAGCAGTACTTGAAGACATATGAGGACATCTTCCGTTAGTTCTAATTATATTATACTACATTTTTTGTATTGTTATAAAACATCTTGAGTTATTGTATGTGTTGTAAACAATTATTATATGAAAGGAGTTTGAATTGAATATGTTAGGTTCTAAGTACTTAGGAACTAATGTATTAGAACTCTAATATATTTTGTTGGCAAACCATGATCAAAACAGGTGTCTAATTATGTTTTAGACTTGCTCAAAGTATGTGATTTATGTAAAGTTGGAATCGAGTTAACAGTAGAAGTTACCGTGCATTTCTGCCTGACTCGATTGACCGAGAATTAGACTCGACCGATCAAAAGTCATGAAGATTGTTTTTCTGCAGAATTTCCAACTCAACCCTAAGCCCATATGATGTGTAGGGTTTTTTGTTTTGCCCTAGGTATAAAAGGCAAACCCTAGTCACGTTTTTGAGGTTGCTCATATTGCTGTTTGTGTGAATCTCTTGTGAGATCGGAGAGGTGTTTGCCTTCACACAAGCTTAGGATTATCAAGGAGGAGATTACTTCAAGAACTTGATGATCGTTCAGTTGCTGCCATAAGAGCTTAAAGATACACAAGCGGGAGTGCTTGTACTTGTTGAAGAATCCAAGAAAGAAGGAGTCCGTGGTCTCGGAGCTTGCACGTGGTCATGTCAGTAAGTTCTAATGGTGGGTAGCAATAGGATGTTAGTGGTCTAAGTCGCTATTGTACAATTTCGATTCTTTCATAGTGGATTCAGGTTTACCTTGAGGATAGCTAGGTTAAATCCTCCCCAGGTTTTTTACCGGTTTGGTTTTCCTAGCTCATCATATCTTTGTGTTTTTATATTCCGCACTTTACATTGATATAATTGTGTTAATCTAGATCTAGAATTTGGACTAAGTATTAACTTAGCTTGTTAACTAGGTTAATCCAATTGTGTTTTTAGGGGTTTAAACAAACTCTACAAGTGGTATTAGAGCAGGTAGCTCTTCTGTGTAGATCTTTTGATCTCTGAGTTGATCCTTGACCCCTGTTGTCATGGATTCTTGGAATATCTTTTTGCATGTATGTCAACTTGTTTACTTGTTGTTTTTGTCCCTTGTTGCTTTCATTAAATCTTCCATTGAGCATCTTGATATAATTGTGTTTGATAATAATTATTTGTGTTACACTGCTTTAACCGCCTTAAAGGCACGTGATTCTTGTCTCTGGTATTTGGATAGTGGTTGTTCCAGGCATATGACAGGAAATAAAGCTTTATTCAAGACTCTCTTTGAAGGAAAGATTGGTACAGTCACATTTGGTGATGGAAGCAAATCTGTGATCAGAGGCATTGGAACCATGGACATCCCAGGGCTGCCGATTTTTGAAGATGTCTGGTATGTTGATGGGCAAAAGGCTAACTTACTCAGCATTAGTCAAATTTGTGATAATGGACTGAATGTTCTCTTCACTAAGTATGAGTGTGAGATACTTGATGAAGGAGGTGATTGTATGTGTATTGGTGTGAGAACAGCTAACAATTGTTATGGTATAACACCAAGTATAAGCAACAAATGTTTTAGTGCAAAGATCAATCAAGTTGACTTATGGAATCAACGGTTGGGACATGCAAGTCACAAGCAATTAGAGAAGATTTCCAAGTGTGATGCAGTTATTGGTTTGCCCAAGTTTGAGAAGATTGAAAAATGCATCTGTGGACCATGTCAGATGGGTAAACAAGTGAAGTCCAAACATCCGTCTGTAACGGATGTTCAAACTACTAGACCTCTAGAGCTGTTACATATTGATCTCATGGGTCCTGCCAGAGTTCTGAGTTTGGGAGGAAAGAAGTATATCCTAGTGGTTGTAGATGATTTTACTAGATATACATGGGTTGTGCTTTTGAAAGATAAAGCTGAGGCTCCTGAAAAAATGATTCATTTGTGCAAAAAATTACAAGTTGAGAAAGGGACTGTGATAGCCAAAATCAGAAGTGATCATGGAAGAGAATTTGAAAACTCAAAACTGGCTACCTTTTGCAATGATCAAGGCACGCATCAAGAGTTCTCTTCTCCCAAGACATCACAGCAGAATGGAATAGTGGAACGGAAGAATAGGGTTGTTCAAGAAATGGCACGTGTCATGCTACACAATAAGAAGATGCCTAAGTCTTTCTAGGGAGAAGCGGTTAACACTGCTTGCCATACAATTAATCGGGTATATTTCAGACCTGATTCCAAGCAAACTCCCTATGAACTCTGGAGAGGAAAGAAACCTGTTATCAAATATTTCAGAATTTTTGATAGTGATTGTTACATTCTGCAGGATAGAGAGAACCTAGAAAAGTTTGATACAAAGAGTGACAATGGATACTTTCTAGGATACTCTTCCACTAGCAGAGCATACAGAGTGTGCAATTTGAGAACTAAAACAATCATGGAGTCTTCCAATGTTGTGAACAATGATGAGTTGAGTCTAGAAAATATTTCAGAAAACACTACTTCGATTCAAGAAAAGTTGTGGAAGCTGATAATTCACTACCTGATGATTATGTGGGGAAGCATACTGAGGAAGAGATGTTGTTGTTAAATGATGCGGTCTCTGTACCATCTAGCTCAAAACCATCCACATCGGTTCATGATACTCAACAAACACAAAGTGAGCTTAGTCCTCCAGCTGAACAGATTGGTACCTCCACATCTCTGGTAAAAGGTCCATCTTCTAGAGTTAAGTTAAATCATCCTGTCACAAATATATTGGGTAGTCTGAATGATAACATGAGACTGAGATCCAAAGCCTTGAATGTCATCACTCACTCATGCTATCTATCCCAATTTGAACCAAAAAAGGTGGATGAAGCTCTTCAAGATGCTGATTGGGTTAATTCTATGCATGAAGAACTTCATTAGTTTGTTTGCAATGATGTGTGGGAATTAGTTCCTAGACCAAAGGGAGTAAATGTCATTGGAACTAAGTGGATTTTTAAGATCAAGTCCAATGAACATGGTACTGTTGTCAGAAATAAGTCAAGACTTGTTACTCAAGGATACACACAAGTGGAAGGGATTGATTTTGATGAGACCTTTGCACCAGTAGCAAGACTGGAATCCATTCAGATACTTTTGGTCATAGCAAGTCATCTGAACTTCAAGTTGTATCAAATAGATGTCAAGAGTGCCCTCTTGAATAATATGTTGCAAGAAGAGGTATTTGTTGAACAACCAAAGGGTTTTGTTGATCCTCGCAGACCGAATGATGTCTACAAACTGAAGAGGGCTCTCTATGGTTTGAAACAAGCTCCAAGGGCTTGGTATGATAGGTTAACTACATATCTCACTGATCATGGATTTAAACGAGGATTTGCAGATACTACTCTCTTTATTCGAAAGGATAAGAATTTTTTTGTTGTAGCTCAAATATATGTTGATGATATTGTTTTTGGTGCTACTAATGACTCTCTTGCTCAATCTTTTGCAAATGAAATGAAGGCGATATTTGAGATGAGTATGGTTGGTGAACTAACTTATTTCTTAGGATTACAAGTGAAGCAAACGGATTTAGGAATTTACATCAACCAAGAAAAGTATGCAAGAAATCTAGTCAAGAGATTTGGACTTGACAAGGCTACACATGCTAGAACACCAATGGCTACAAATGCAAAACTAACAAATGATTTGACAGGTGAGTCTGTTGATGCTACACTATACAGAAGCATGATTGGTTGTCTTTTGTATTTAACTGCTAGTCGTCCTGATATTGCCTTTAGTGTTGGTGTTTGTTCTAGATTTCAGTCTAGTCCTAAGGTCTCACATTTAAATGTTGTCAAACGGATCATTAAATATGTTGGTAGAACCTGTGACTATGGATTGTTTTATAGCAAAGAGTCTAATCTATCTCTTGCTAGTTTTTCTGATTCTGATTAGGCCAATAATGCTGATGACAGAAAAAGCACCACTGGTGGGTGTTTTTATGTACGAGCCAATCTTGTTGCTTGGATGAGTAAGAAGCAAAATTCTGTGTCTCTGTCTACCGCAGAGGCAGAATATATTGCTACTGGAAGTTGTTGTTCACAACTTCTTTGGATGAAAAAGCTCTTGAATGATTATGGAATATCCCAGGAAACCATGGTTGTTTATTGTGATAATTCTAGTGCTATTGATATCTCTAAGAACCCTGTTCAACATTCTAAGACTAAACACATAGAGATTAGGTATCACTTCATTAGGGATTTGGTTGAAAGGAAGATTGTTGTTCTTGAATATATTCCTACTGAATGTCAAAATGCTGACATCTTCACCAAACCTCTTGATGGTAGCAAATTCGAAGCACTTCGCCAAGTAATTGGTGTGATTCTGTGCCCCTAGTCTTTCTTGCCTTCATGGTCCTTGTGCTTCATTGCTCTACTCTTTGTGACCATTTTTTTCTAGGACTTGCATTACATAACATTCATGCATTTCATTCTAGGATGTTTTTGTTATTTTTTATAATTAAAAAAAAAAGGGAAGCAATATGTGTTTTGCATTTATTCTTTTGGTTTTGAAAACAAGGTTGGTCATTTTATTTACACATAACATGTTTATGTTTTGTGTTTAGCTTGGTTTAGCTTATTTTCTTGCACTTTACTAGTTAAAGCTTTGTAATGCATGTTGTGTGGGAAGATGTTTTTAGTTTTTGACTACTTTGTTGTGATCTTGAAGTCACATGTCTTTGACTGACGGACTTGAACTTTTTGAGAAAGGCATAAATAACCATCTAACCACTGTTCACTAGCCAATCATAAACACCTTAGTGCATATCGTCAGATTTTATGCTCAAGAAAGTGTAGCACATGCACAAAAAAAACATAAAGTGTAGCCTCGATTTAAATGCTTAAAATTGGTATGTACATTATTGGACTTAATGCTAAATCAAATAAATAAAATTGGTGTGTATATTATCTCGGCTTTTATTTAATAAGTTTCTGAAAATCTTAAAATCTGTGTGTACATTATAAGGCAAACTTAAGAACCTTACATGATTGCAAGCTTATGATCTAGGAGATGTGGGAGTTATATGATGTAACTCTTTAGGTGATAGTCTCTTTCAAATTCTTTGTGATGAATTTTGAAGACTTTGTGGTTGATTTTTACTTGCATATCACCTCACATGTATCTCAAGCTTTTTGCTAGTTGCACACACTACACAAATTATTCTTTGCTAAACTTTGTACATGTTATTGTGTGTGTTTTTGGTCTGACCAACCAAGTTTGAAAATGCCTTGAGTATTTTTGCAACATCATTTTGATGCTTGAGAATTCAAGGAAAACGTTTGGAAAATCTTAATTTTGGGAAACTGGGTTCAAAACTTGTGTTTTTGAAAAGCATTTCATCTCATACTCATGCATTTTATTCATACTATTTAATGCTTTGAGGAGGTTTTGCATCAAATTGCTTTATTTTTTCAAAAACTGTGTTTTCCAGAATTTCGACCGGTCGAACCTGTTTTTCGATCGATCGAAATTGCGATTATTGTTTTTGGTCAGCCTCTGTCTGTTTCAATCGGTGCTCGATTGGTCTTCGATCAATCGAAGCATTTTTGACTGATCGAATTTGTTTTTCGATCGATCGAAAATCGTGTAGAGACTTTTTTAAAAGAGATTTCTTCTCACGTGTTCATCTACTTTTCAAAAAGTTTTTCAACTTTTCTCTCTCTATACGAACCGGTCAAGGCTTCAATCAAATTTTTATCGTTTTCCTCCGTTCTTTTTGCAAGGTTTTTCTCTCCAAAGGCCGGTAAGACCTTTATACCCTTCCTTTTGCATTTTATTTCATGTTACATGCATAAATTCACGCATTTAAGGAAGATTTTCAGACCTAAGCATTTTTAGGGTTTTTGATGATTCAAGCCATATTTTCTGAAATTGATTGATGGGTTTTTGTCATACAATACTATAATCATGATTCATGACGTTTAATTTGATCAATTTGGTGGTTTGTGAAGAATTGAAAATTCTAGGACTTGTTTTGATCCGATTTGGGGATGTTGTTCAAATTGGTTTTGATTGATGAAATTGGCTTGTTGGTTTGATGTAAGTGATCATTCTAAATTGTGTGTTGATCAATTGGTCAATTGAGTAAAATTTCAACAAGTTTTTTTTAAAAAAATTTGGAGTTTTTGCTTTAAACTCTATGCTCAAGCCAATTTTGTGTTTCTAAACTTACAAATTTGAACTTGTTGTCACTGTATTAGCGCATGCATCATGACAATTATCTATTCATGCATCATAAAGATTTTTTATTGTGCTAACTTGCAGTCTGCCCTTGTGTTGTGTTTTTTGTTCTTTCTCTTGTGTCTCTGTTGCTTATTCTAGCACCATGCCTAGGAAGACTAGAGTCAATAGGTCATCCACCTCTACTTCTAATCCTTCCTTTGAGAGTGATAGGTTCTTGAGTGAGAAGCACCAAGAGATTTTTGAGACCCTTAACACTAAGAGGAAAATTTGGGCTAAGCATAGGGTTTTGTTAGATGAGATTGATCCTGCCATTAGGGCAAACTTTGATCTTTTGGATTTTGATTCTCCTCCTCCAGCCATCTTGATTAGAGAGTTCTATTCGAACCTCTCTGTTCACCCCTATGATTCCGGCACTCTTGTGAAGAGTTGGATTCGTGGTGATGAGTATACCATTACCCCTTCGGTAGTGGCTAATGCTCTTGGGGTGCCACTTGTTTAGCATCATGTTTACCCCTATGATGTGTCTCCTCCCCTAGATGACATCATGTCCTACATCACTGGTACTGCTATCCAGTGGGGTTCTGATCCTCGGATCACTTCTACTGAGCTCACTGAGTCTACCTATTTTATCTTTAGGATAGCGTGTCATTCCTTGTGGCCTATTTCCCATCTGCACACCATTCCTTTAGAGCATCGTGCATTTTTGTATGCTTTTGTTACGGATGCTCCTATTAATTTTCCTCATCTGTTTCTTCGTTCTTTGAACGAAGTTTATAGGAGTTCCTCTACTGCTCATGCTCTTTTTTATTCTATTTTCATTCATAGGATTTTGTTGTTTTTAGGATTGTCTGACTTCCCTGTTTCTAAGCCCGTACATATTATTGCTCCCATCGGTGCCACTTTTCTTAGGCAGAGGGCTGCTTAGATGAGAGAGCGCTCTAAACTCCCTCGAGTTGAGTCTTCTGGTACCATACCCCCTTCTTCTTCTACAGGTGTTCCTTCTGGTGAGGAGTCTGCTGATCCTGTTGGAGATGCTACTGCTGATGTTCCTCCACCATCGACTTCGGATAAAATTGGACATTCGTAGTACTTTGGAGTCTGTTGTGACCGTTCAGGCAGCTCATGGTCAGATTTTGGTGGACATTGTGGATGAGATCCGTGCTTTGCGAGCAGACTTGGCGCTTCTTAGACGTTCGTCTTCGCCACCTCCTTTTGATGGTGGATTCTGATTTGTTCTTTGGCATTTTGTCACAAAAAGGGGGAGTAGATTGAATATCTTAGGGGGAGCTTTGGAGATTTGGAGAGTATGGGACTTTTTTCTTTGAGAGCCTATGGAGATTAGATTGTATCTAGGTGCTTCACTGTGTATTTATTGTTTTTGGCTCTTGTAGTATTCTTGTTAGGGGGAGTTTTTCATTTCATTTTATTTTATTGGATATGATTCTTGTTTCACTGCTTATAGACTTATGATTACTGAGTTATTTATTGATGTTCGTCTATATTTTGTGTTTTGTGAAATCAAGATTTTTATTATATTGTACTTGTATTTTCCACACATGCGTTTATACGTTTTGTTCAGTGTTTTAGGAAATATACAGGTTGATTCAATTGAGCTGCTGTCTACACTTGCAACTGATGGATAGTAGTTAGGATTGGATTTGTTATAATGGGCATTTTTTTTATAAAGGGCTTTTCTTTGTAAACTTTGAGTTTTTAGTTGCGTTTTGTCACGGATTGCCAAAGGGGGAGTTTATTAGGTTCTAAGTACTTAGAAACTAATGTATTAGAACTCTAATATGTATCGTTGGCAAACCATGATCGAAACAGGTGTCTAGTTATGTTTTAGACTTGCTTAAAGTATGTGATTTATGTAAAGTTGGAATCGAGTTAACTACAGAAGCTACTGTGCATTTCTACCTGACTCGATTGATTGAGAATTAGACTCGACCGATCAATAGTCGTGCAGATTGTTTTTTCTGCAGAATTTCCAACTCTGCCCTATGCCCATATGACGTGTAGGGTTTTATGTTTTGCCCTAAGTATAAAAGGCAAACCCTAGTCACGTTTTTGAGGTTGCTCATATTGCTGTTTGTGTGAATCTCTTGTGAGATCGGAGAGGTGCTTGCCTTCACACAAGCATAGGATTATCAAGAAGGAGATTACTTTAAGAACTTGATGATTGTTCAGTTGCTACCATAAGAGCTTAAAGATACACAAGCGGGAGTGCTTGTACTTGCTAAAGAATCCAAGAAAGAAGGAGTCTGTGGTCTCGGAGTTTGCACGTGGTCGTGTCAGCAAGTTCTACTTGTGGGTAGCAATAGGATGTTAGTGGTCTAAGTCGCTATTATACAACTTCGTTTCTTTCATAGTGGATTCAGGTTTACCTTGAGGATAGCTAGGTTAGATCCTCCCTAGGTTTTTTACCTGTTTGGTTTTCCTGGATCATCATATCTTTGTGTTTTTATATTCCGCACTTTACATTGATATGATTGTGTTAACCTAGATCTAGAATTTGGACTAAGTATTAACTTAGCTTGTTAACTAGGTTAATCCAATTGTGTTTTTAAGGGTCTAAATAAACTCTACAGAATACATGTTTTATTTTTTACTTGTGGAATGAATGGATCTTTTTTTATAAATGTGTTATTCAAATGTGAGGTTATAATAATGTAATGACAGGTTATAGGTTAATATCAAAGCCATGAAAAAAATAAAAACAGAAAATAAGTTTTAGTGATGAATTTTTCCGTCACAAATATAGTAACAAAAATATTGTTTTAGTGATGAAATATTTTGTCGCTAAATGTAGTAGAATTTTGTAAGAAATGGTTTTAGTGATGAAAATTTTCTTCGCTATATGTTCCTGGATTTTCTTAAAAATAGTTTTAATGACGAAATTTTTCGTCACTATATGTACCCGAAAATAGTTTTAGTGAAGAAATTGTTCGTCACTAAATATGATTTAATAAACTAAAGTGTTTTTAGTGACAAAATATTTTTGTCACTGAGTAGTGTATTCAGCGAGGAAAACATTTAGCGACGAAACGTTTTTGTTGCTAAAAGTTAAAAAAAAAAAAAAAACAAATCGGACTTTTAGTGACGAAATTTTTCGTTGCCAGGACTTTTAGCGACAGAGTTTCAGCGATGAAATGAGTTTCGTCACTAATTAGTAGATTTCTTCGCTAAAGGTCCTTAGTGACAAAAAATTGGACTTTTAGTGACGAATTTTTTCGTCACTGAAAACACATTTTGTTGTAGTGTCTTAAAAGAAGAAGGATGTAGTGAGTGAGCTTGTTAAGCTGCGATTAAGCCTAAGTCTTTCCAAAAAGGGTCATTTTATTGAGAAGCTCCCATAATATTACCTTTCTCATCAAGAATTTCAACAACTGAAACATCAACTCATGCCCACACCAAACGAGATAACTCTATTGGCTTAGGATTCATAATCCCTATTTGGATTTCATCATTTTGCGTACTAAAATATATATACACAAATTCTTAAACTCTAAAAATTAACTCTATTTATAGGTTCAATAATTTAAAATGTAAAAAAAAAAAAAAAAACTAGTTAAAAGAGTAATATACTATTTTTTAAAAAAGTTCCTAAGTTTTATGCATTCAAACTTTTATCAACTCTCACGTACAGAAATATCTTAAAAATTAGAATACTATCTTTGACACACTTTTAAACATTATTTCACAAAATCTAGAACAAAAAACAAAAAAAGCCTCACTGCACACGCAAAGTATGTGTGATGAGTCTAGTATTTATTTATTTATTGCTTATATATGGAATATTTGTAATTTTGATTTAACATATGATATTTTGTTATGTAGAAAAAAAATATTTACATCAAATAGTCTTTACATCTTTGAAAAAAAAAATGTAAGTCTTGACATGTCTAAAAATATAAAATTTGTATGTTCTAGTTAACTCAATTAGTAAAATTTCTGATGATTAAATAAAAGATATGGGGTTCAATACTTGCCTACACAAAAAAACTGATTGATTTCTTGGTATGATGATAATGAGCTATCATCAAGAGCGGATGCCATAGGTTGAACTCTCTAAAAAAAATGAAATCCAATTTAATAAAAATAAAATAAAATTAAGTAACGCATGTTATGCATTAAATATACTTTAATTTAATGAAATATATATAACATGAGAGTAATTAGAGGGATTGAGGGAATAAAAAATGCATTAGTCTACTATATAAATGCCTTACATATTTTTAGTAAAAATCTTGGGGGATCATTATTGAAATTTATGTCCAAAATTATTATTATTTTTACCAAAAATATAAGAGGGAGGGAGGATTTCCCTCTCCTCCCTTCTCTCTGCACCTGATGATATTATTAAATATTTTTTTAATAAACATTAAAAAGTTCCATGTTAGTATTTTAATTGAAAAAATATTAATTTATGTATTTAAAAGATAGAAAAACAAAATTGAAAGATCAGTCCAATTTTTCTTACACTTTCTTGCTAACCAAACATAAAAACACAAAACTCAAATTGAGTTTTGGACTAGATCTAAACAAACTCAGCAATTATCAGTCACTCTCATATGTTTTGCTCATGCAAATACACAACCAATCAAATCTAACATTAAAAAAAAAAAATTATAAATCTCAGACACAAAAATCAACTAGTAACTAAATCAAATTTAGCAACATTGGACCTAGATTGAACAAACACGCAAGCAAATCTAGGTCTAGATCAATACAAAAACACAAGAAAATTTGAACAAAGCATATCTATCCAACAAGGTTCGTCTTTACCCAGGGAAAAAAAAAAATATTTTTCTCTCTTAGGCATAAGCACAAATGGCTTCCCTCCAACATATCTCTCTCAAACAAACCCTTTGTAAAAGCTAGATATTCTAAAACGGATGACATCCCACTACTGTAAGGTTCAAATCTTTGATTTGCTTGGTGAGCTCTAAACCGTGTAGAGATCAAGACTGAAAGGGTGAGGAAAAGAGAAGGGAACAGAGTGAGTAAGGACTTTGGCTATAGAGGCCGATCTGTGATTCAGGCATAGAGGGTTCAGCTATATATCATAGAGTGAGAGCTTGGGTTTGCAAGTGAGGAAGAGAGATAGTGTGATAAAGAGAGAAACAGGTGATGAGAAGAGGAAAACGAGACCTTTGCGCTTGCTGTTTGTTCAAATATGGGTTTGAGTTTTGTGTTTGTTTGGCAAGAAAATACAAGAAAATTTAGAATTAATCTTTCAATTTTTGTTTTTCTATCTTTTTAATTCAAAAAACATTCATTTTTGATTTTTTTTTTTCAATTTAATTGCTTAGAGCATCCACATCAGTTTATCTAAAATTATGTATAATACAAATTTTTTTCAATTTTACACATTTTGAGCTACATCAGTGTATCTAAAACTAGGTAAAAATGTGGAAACTCATCCACGAGCTACAGTACCGTGTAAATATACACGGTTACTGTAGCTCGGCTAAACAATATTTTACTATTTTCCCTTCGCTCCTTTTTTTCTCTCTCTGATCCGTTCTCAACAGACTCCATCACTTTCTCAACACAGAATACGAGATATACTTTGCTCAAAAAAAAAAAAACACAGACATACACAAACAACCACAGATCGGTGCTTGACTTGTAGATCGGTGCTTCAGCAGTCGGAGCTCGTGGGTCTTGCCGTGGATCTGAGCTTGCGGACGCTGGATCGGAGCTCGGATCGGCGATCGGAGCGCTGGATCGGAGCTCGGATCGGGCTCGGCTTGCTGGATCGGAGCTCGCTATCGCGCTCGGTCCGCTGGATCGGAGCTCGGATCGCGCTCGAGCGCCGGATCGGAGCTCGCGATCGCGCTCGAGCGCCGGATCGGAGCTCGCGATCGCGCTCGGAGCGCGGATCGGAGCTCCGATCGCGCTCCGAGCGCCGGATCGGAAGCTCGGATCGCGCTCGAGCGCGGATCGGAGCTCGCGATCGCGCTCGAGCGCTGGATCGGAGCTCGCGATCGCGCTCCGAGCGCTGGATCGGAGCTCCGATCGCGCTTGGACCGCTGGATCGGAGCTCGGATCGAGCTTTGATCTGGGTAGAGAGAGAGTGAGAGAGATGATCTGGGTAGAGAGAGTGAGAAATGAAGAGAAGAAATGAAGAGAAGGAGAGAGAGAGAGAGAGAGAGAGAGAGAGAGAGAGAGAGAGAAATTAATCAGAACGGAAGAAAAGGAGAAATGAAATAAAGACGCGCCACGGTAGTTGAGGAAATTAATAAAAAAAGTGAAAAAATTATTATTTAATTAATAGAGGGTGTAGGATAGATGAACTGATGTGGGTAATTTGTAAAAGTGAATGTGTAAAATTTTAAAAGGAGTTTTTTGTGTAAAATAGAGGAAATTTTTACATAGACTGATGTGTTTGCTCTTACATGTCATTTATAAGCCTAGGCATGAAGTGTGCCAATTATGCACACCCCTAATCACATAGGCATTTTTTGTTAGTGTTGACAATATGGACCAAATTAACTATGACCCCAAAATGTAGAAATCACAATTATGTTTTTGCCTAAAATAATAATAAATTATAATAATTTATTTTTCATATTAGCTAATATATATATATATATATATATATATATATATATATATATATATATATATCACAATTGCACAAAGTTTATAAAGTATCATATTCGGTCATTAATGCTTACTCCTCATACAGTGTCATTATGGGAAAATAATGATTACACTGAAAGAAAGTTGTCCCCTTCTGACGACCATGAGGTGGTTGTGCGTTGTAGCACTTATAAATTTTTATTGTGTCCAAACATATGTTTAAGCATATGGTGACCTTCAAATTATATTTTCCCAAAATATTCTATTTAGAATTTTTTAACTATCTAAGAGAAAGGGAGAAGTTTACGAATCAAAATTTGGTATGTAAATAGTGTTTACCTTTAATAAATATTGTTACTTAAATGTTTATTGACATTTAAGTACCTGCTAAGTGAAATTTTACTCTAAATTTGAGGAATATTTTTTAATAGAATCTCTTCATCTGCATTATGATCTACTTCGATTAATTCGATAGTACTACCCCCATTCTCTTTATGTGCATCTTTCCGTGGATTTTCTAGTGAATCAAACAACCAAGATAGTTTCCTCCAATCTTACAACATTAGTTTTAGGAATATGGAAACAAATATATATCAAAAAAAAAGTATATCACAATGCCGCAACCAAATTATTCACAATACTAATCGTGTTTAAGATCAAGCCAATAATAAAAGTTGCCACTTGATTGATGATTGCACACATGCCTCCACGTAGAGTCGTATAGCTTGTTGGATAATATTTGGAGCTCATAGTCCGTGGAGCAGTTCCTAGGCTGGGCAATTATATTAGCATGTAAAAGACAAAAAGTATCGTGTTCAAAAATTCAAACCTGTTGGGACACCTTGACTTATAACATATCTATCCTTCATTCACACATACATAAGTGACAAACAATAATATTAAAAATGAAGGTTTAACAAGTAAAAACATAAATAAATAAAATGTCTTATAAATATATATATGAATCAATAAGTTACCGCAATTCAATCCTAAAAGAACTAAATCAGTTTATACCTCAAAAATATTTTTGTTCTCCCATTGCTTAGAGAGTTATTCTAAACTTTATATAAGCCTTGTGGCTCATTGAATAAGATCATATTGTATTTTCAGATTATATAGCATTTGTGTTTCAAAAGATGATTTTTTTTCTTATAAACTCTTGTCCCATTGGTGGATTTCTTGAGTGGCAAGTTCTAGTTCTGTATCTCTTTGTATGGTGTTTTTGTTTTCCTAAGAGTGGAGAGTCATTTATCCATTTTATTTATTAAGTGTTTGGTGCAATCAATCTTTCCAAACTATATTCCAGCCACCCATCATTCCTATAGCCACGTTTACAAAAAATGCAGTTATAACTGACCTATAGCCGCATTTCTGAGAAACACCGCCATAGACTTTAACTATAGCCGTGTTTTTAAGAAACGCGGCTATAGACTTAACCTATAGCCACGTTTTTTGTAAACACAGCTATACATAAAGTCCATAGCCACGTTCGTAAGTGTCTTTAGTTGCATTTTTTGATAGGGCCTATAACTGTGTTTAAAAAATGCAAACGCGGCTATAGACTTAACCTATAGCCACGTTTTTTGTAAACACAGCTATAGGTAAAGTCTATAGCCGTGTTTGAAAGTGTCTTTAGCTGTGTTTTTTGATAGGGCCTATAGCCGCGTTTAAAAAACGCAATTATTGGTCCAGCTGAATAATTTTTTTAGGATGACCTATAGCTGCATTTATGAAAACGCGGCTATAGATCTAGCCAAAAAACTGGGATGTAAAGCCGAATAAAATATAATTTTTTAAAAGGAAGACCTATAGCCGCGTTTTTATAAACACAGCTACAGGTAGTTCACAAAAGGCTGGCCTGAGAATTTTTTTCAGTTCCACTTATAGCCGCGTTTATAAAAACGCGGCCATAGGTACGACCAAAACAGGGATGACCTTGAATAAAATATATTTTTTTAAAAGGAAGACCTATAGCCACGTTTTTAAAAACGCGGCTATAGGTAACACCAAAAACAAAATAAGGATGACCTGACCCCCTCACCTACCCCATTTGCTCCCTACCACTCAATTCAAAATATCTATTTTCTATCTTTGACCGGCCACACTTTTCCCTACCACTCAATTTGCCTACGTCCATGCAGTTTTTGTGATTAGGGTTTTGTGTAGTCAGTTTCGGGAGAGAAAAAGAACTGCAACCGCACTTTGTATATTTTCTTAATAATAGTGAAATCCCTCCAACTCTGTGGACGTAGGCAAATTGCCGAACTACGTAAATACCATCTTGTACATGTAATTATTTTCTTTAGTATGTGTTTTTTCTCTATTTTTGTTTCACACAGGTTTAAAAATTCGTGGAAATACCCTACACTTAAAACTTTAGAGCTCAAGAATTGCAAAGGATTAAAGACTATTGTGGTTGATGCAGTCAATCTGCAATATTTTTCACATTCAACCTTTACTGGCTCTAGTGAAATCAGTCTTGGCGATTGTAAGAGTTTGAAAAATGTAATATTAGATAACACAGCCATTACAGATAACTGGCTCAAAAACCATCTTTCTAAACTACTTCTACTAGAAAATTTGATACTGGAAAGCTGCAAAATTCTTGGAGAGATTGATATATGTCATCAAAAGCTTAAGAGCTTAGTCTTGCTAAACTGTGACAAATTGGTGAAGGCCAAGATTGAGGGTCCGAATCTAATTTCATTGTGTTATAACAAACGCACACATCCGGAAACTCTCTATCCAGTGATAACTTTGCAATGTTCAAGTCAGCTTCATGCAAATCTCATATTGTTTGGAATTTCTCCCACAAATGATGAGCAGTTCATGAATTTCAAGAACTTTTTGGATTCTTTTGGCCATTGCAAATCGTTGTCGTTAATTTTATATGACATGGTATTTGCTCTTTAGAACTTCATTCACTATGCATATTATCTTGTTATTCTATTCTATAATCTATAATTTATATATTAGTACTACATATATACTCCATGCAAATAAATTTCCTCTGTTTTTGATTTTTTTAGGAATTAAATTTCCTCGAGGAGTTGAGGAATAGCTTACGACCTCCACTGTTGTCTCTCAAGCGTCTACGTGTTCAATTGTTTTCATCATCCAGAAGCTTACCAGAGTTGCTGGACATCTTGCTTTGTCTTTCACCTTATCTGGAGACCATGTGTATTACTTCGAAATATAAAGAAAATTCCGTAGAAGTAAGTTGTTTTCCCCCTTCTCTTTTTTTGTAGTTTTCTTGGTCCATTCTTAATTGTATTAATGTATTTTTCCCTTGTCAGTTGAATTTGCAATTCCAAAATAAAACAGCAGGAGTTGAAGAAGACAATTCAGACTTCCAGTGGAATTCTAGTTGGAAACATCATTTGAATGACATAAAGGTGGCTAATAATGATGTCCAAGAGACTGTGGTAAACTTCTTCCTCGAGAATGACATAAAGGTGGAAACAATATCTGACCTGAATGGGGAGAAATATTTGTGGTGAGTCTTCTTCCTATCATTTTGGAAAGACAATAGCTGAATTATGCTGATGGCTGATGTGTATCAACAGTCGAACGCTATATGATTTAGCCATGTACAAGTTTGATGCACTTAGAACTCTTAATTTAGTTTCTTGAGATTCTGGAAGTGACCAAAAGAGATTTTAATAGGATGTCTTCTTCTCAAAAAAAAAAAGCATGTATCTTAATCTTTTCCATTTGATGTGCCCTTGGGTTGCTGGTTTTATATGACTTGTTTAACAATGTTCTCATAGTTCTTAATTTGTTCAATTCCAATTGAAGTTTGTCCTCATGACAGTCTTGTGGTTCACTGGTGCTAAGGCAAAATATTGATGTATTTAGAAACATGGATGGCAATACATTGTTTTTTTTTTTTTTTTCCTTCTTTCTTTTTTCTAAGTTTTCTTGGTCCTGTTTCATTAATCGTATTAATGTATTCGGCTCTTGTCAATTGCATTTGCAGTTCCAAAATAAAGCAACATTAGTTGAAGAAGAGGATTCAGACTTTCAGTGGCATTATTGTTGGAGACAACCATTTGAGAAAAGTGATAATTGACAAATTGGAGGTTAAACTTCTTCGAGAATGACATAATGGTGGAAACGATTTCTGACCTTTAAAGTAACTTAGGAAATATTTGTAGTGAGTTTTCTCTCTATTTATTTTGGAAAGAGAAATGCTGAATAATTCTGGTTTTATATTCCTCATGTTAACAAATAATAAAAACTAGGTACCAGTTAATTTATGATGACAATTTAATTTTCTGCTCTTTCTTTTCTTTATACAAGTGTTGTTTCTTTTTATGTTTTGTCATGTTGAGTTTTAATAATAGAACTCCATAGCCAAATAATTTAAAAATATATTGGGGGTTGCAGTGGTAGTCCCTTAAAGTCTATGGAGCTCAAGTTAATCATGACATGTTGATGGCTGATGTGATTTAGCCATGTAGATGTGTCTTAATCTTTTCCATTTGTTTTGTCCTTGGGTTGCTGATTTTGTTCGACTTGTTTAACAATATTCTCATAGTTCTTAATTTGTTCAATTCCAATTGAAGTTTGTCCTTGTTACAGTCTTGTGGTTCGGTGGTACTATCTGACTTTTCCATGATGGGTGACTTGGGTTTGAATCTCTCTCCTCCACTTAGAACATAAGAATTTATACTGTTCAAATGAGAATCACTTCAGTCTAGCCCTCGATACCCAAAACTTCAGCTCTCCTAAGATAGTATCTGATGTTTACAACCAAGCTCACAAATGCTTGTTTGTATTAGTTATGACTTATGAGCACATACAAATACCATGTTAAGATATTAAAAGTGGTGGAAAAGCTTTTTAGAACACAGCATGGAATTCATCAATCAACTGCTCAAGTTAATATATACAAGTTATTCTCTTATTAAGCTAGTGTTAACATGGTTGTCATTTTAAGATTTAGAGTTCTAATCTCAAATTTAGAGTCCTAATTTCATTGTTGATTAAGTTAATGGCGACAGAACTTGTGAATAATGGTCACAGAAAATGTTAGATTCTCTGTGATATCTCTTTTCATTTTTTCTTTTACAAAATTAAAAAAAGAAAAATGTGTTACAACAAAGTAATTACAACTGTTTAAAACATGCTTCTTAAAATTCATTCATTTATTGCCATTTCATGATTCATGCTATGGACATTAGAAAGTTATAATTTTTCCCTTTCTTTTTTTGACGAAGTTTGGTTACAAACTTAGTTGTAACCTAAAACAATAACTTCACTCATTATTCTTTTATTATATGTGAATATTAACAAATCCACCATTGAATTATATTTTCTTCTTATATTCTTTAAGCTTGCAAAATTTCCAAAAGATCAAAGATTAATAGTTATGTTATCAATCAAATGTTTAAATTTCAAGTTTTTGTAGTCTAAAATTATGCATAAAAAATAAATTTATGAATTGAATAATAAATAACATCCGATTGACACGAAATTTAATATGTGTGTTAACAACATAAAGAACATGCAATCCAGCTGTTGAATTTTCAAAATATGTAACTATGTTAATTTTTTTAACTATAAGTTATAAGTTGTAACATTAGGTTATAACTAAGTTTGTAACCAAACTTTGTCCTTCCTTTTTTACAAAATCAAATTTTAGGTTTGAATTGCTATCATATCTAAAAAATTAAAATTAAAAAATTTGCTAATTTGACTAAGAAGTTTACGGTTGAATTCATGATATTTTACCTATCAAAAAAGAAGGAAAAAAAAATCTTCTCATCCCCTTTATGTTTGGGATGAGTGAAAATTAGTTTTTTTTTTTTTTTTTTTACATGGAACAAAGTTTGTCCATAAACTTGACTATAGCCTAAGAGTACAAGTTCACTCAATATATTTTTATTATTTGAAATAAATTTTGACAAATTCACCATTGAGTATATTTTATTTTTACATCCTCTATACTTGCAAAAAATTTTAAAAGAACAATAGTAATGTCATCAATCAAATGTTTAAATTTCAAATTTTTGTAATCTAAAATTATACATAAGAAATAAGTTTATGGATTGAATAGTAAATGACATCTAATTGACACTAAATTTGACATGTGTGTCAAGAACATAAATAACATACAATCAAGCAGTTAGATTTTCAAAATATATAATCATATTAGTTTATTTTAGTAGAAGTTGTAGTCTTAGGCTACAACTAAGTTTATAACCAAACTTTATATTGAATCGTTTGTAACTAAGTTTGTAACCTTAGGAATATATATATATATATATATATAAAATATATGCAGCTCAAGGAAAGTTAAATTAGAATTCAACTGAGTACCAATGATATCAATATAATTTTCTTTTTGTTGTTGTCACAACAACACTTGTTGTAACCAACAGCATGTGAGGTTGATTAATACCTCCCCAAACACTAAATGCTTAAGGGTTAAGCAGGAGGGAGCGGGTTCAAGCTATAAAGCAACATATCTAAGTATTTCCAATTAAGTTAAAAAAATAAAAATAAAAAACAAACAAACAAACAAACTTAGGGGTAATAGAAATCTTTTGGGGTAAGCATGACTTGAAAACTTGACAATTTTTTTAATATTACTATTATTTTATAATTAAGTGGATGAGACCTAGTGTTAGTTTCAAGCCTATCAAAAATAGATACTTTATCAAGTAAGTGGGGACATGTCTTTATATAAGTGTCTAAACTACTTACCGTCTTTCTCTTTGTTGTGGATTTGATCTAGCCTCCCTACTAAAAGAAGTTCAAAAAGTGTTTAAACTATTTTGGATATAAGAAGGCTCAAATGCAAAAGCACCTTGGGTTAGTTACAAAAACATTCTCTGGGCTTTCAATTCTTCCTTATAACACCATGAGGTTTCCATATATCTGTCAAACCGATCCCTAGGACTAACCTCCGTTAGCTTTTATAGGTGGAAAAATCACACAACCATCACGTGACAAGTGATGTGAATTAGTTGGTGAGTTTTTTTTTAATGTATTCATGTGATGGTTATGCCATTTTTCCAACCATAAAAGCTAATGAAAGTTAAACTCAAGGACCAATTTGGTAGATATGGAAACCCTAGGGAGTTATATAGAAGAATTGAAACCCCATGGATGTTTCTGTAACAAATCCAAAGCTAATGGGATGTTTTTGCATTTTGGTTAGATAAGAATACTTCTTTTAAGATGGGTTTGGAATTAACAGTGATGGGCCCTCCGCTCATATCTTTCTTCACTAATTAAAAAAAGAAAAAAAAAAAACATAGAAAATCATGGGCTAATTATGATATTCTCCACTAGTGTTGCACAAGAGAAAGAGAAAGCTATTGTTTGGATTGAACAATGCTCCTAGTTTCTCTCCCCAATAGTATGCCTTGATTATGAATAAAATTTACTATCGTTTCCTCTATTAAAAAAAAGAAAAAGTTATTAGTATTGTATTGTAGCCAAAAAGTTCTGTATTATAAGTGCATATCATGCTTATGAGTTATGAATAGTACAATACATAATCATATGACTTTTTTTTTTATACCATAATCATATGACTTTTGATGGGGTATGATAAAATACCAACTCTAGCATCGTCCATGAAGCTCGTCCAGGATAAGGTCAGTAAAGCAAAGATTGTAGGAACCTCGTCCATAACTATCTCGTCCATGCAGGAAGAAGCTTTGACGAGGTTCGCGTAGTCAAGGGACAAAACTGAGCCGTCTCGTCCAAGGAAGCCATAAACCTCGTCCTGAACAAGGTCGTCCATAGGGGAACGACCTTCCTTCTAAGTGAGGTATACTCAACTAGAGGACCCTTGAACGAGGCCCTGACACTTAGGAAAATTCCTGAGTGTGTATTACAACTCTTTATTACACGCTAACTTCTAGTAACCGTTATGTGAGAAGTATGTAACTCCTAAGCAGTTGTGGAAGTTATCTTTGAACCCTCACACCTCCTCAAATTTAGGAAAGGTTACAAGTTTGATAATTGTCTTTAAGACACTATATAAACGCTCATTCAGACCAAACAAAGTTAGGTTTTTTACACATCCTAAAAAGTTGGAACTCCAAAATTTGAGAGAGAAAAACTAACTTTGCCATTAGAGAGTTCTTGGCCGGCGACCCCAGTCACCTTTGATTGTTTTTCTTCCTTTTTCAGACTATCAAGACAGCCAGTAATCCTTTCAAGTCCGAAACATCTAGCCTACTGATTTTCTTCGCATCATCAGTTAGCGCCGTTTGTGGGAATAGTGTTTTCTTTTCGTTCGATTGATTGTTTTCAACGATTAGCCTTTCCTAGATAAAAGGCTGAATGGTTCAAACAAGATCAAAGGTTACCAGCCCAGGCCACCAGGAGAGTAGGGATGCTTCTAGCAATCCCCTCCGTGATCGTCAGTCAGCACCTGTCATGCAACTACCTTCTATTCAACATCTACAGTCCATGGCTGCCGCTATGGCGGAATTGACCCCTCAGAATCAAGAGTTGAACAGGGAGATCAATCTAAGGAGGCAGTGCCATGATGGGTACACGGAAGGACGAGCCCAAAGTCAAGAAGGTGGAGGAGAAAATGTTGAGTCCGAAAATCAAACAAGGGGTACTGCTTCAAGAAGAGTGCCACACTTGGAGAGGGAGATGGACCAGATGAGAAAAGCCATGGATGAAATGAAGGAGAATATAATGCGGGCGAACCCTGTGGATGATTTAGTTCACCAAACGGACTCCCCTTTCATGACTTCCATCAACAATCACCCCCTACCCTCAAAATTCAAAATGTCTTCCTTGGATTCGTATGATGGAAATCGTGACCCATGTGATCCCATCGCTACCTTCAAGACGACCATGCACCTTTAAGGGGTCCCGGACGAGATTATGTGCAGAACTTTCCTTACCACACTTAAGGGACCAGCGTAGGTGTGGTTCAGCAAAATACCCCCAAACTCTGTAGGCTCATTCGAGGAGTTGAGTAAGTTGTTCGTCAATAATTTCATTTGAGGGCAACGCCACAAGCGTTCCTCTTCTAGTTTACTAACTATAGAGTAAGGGGAAAACGAAAGTTTACTGTCTTTCATTACCTGATTCAATAGAGAAACCTTGACGGTGGATGAAATAGACAACAAGTTGTTATTGGCCGCCTTTCACAATGGGGTCAACTCTGACTTGTTCATTCATAAGCTCTACGAGCAGGAACCATAGACTATGGCCGAACTCGTCCATTCAGCCCAAAATTTCATGAATGTTGAGGACGCTATTATAGCCAAGAAGAGAAAAAGATTAGAACGCTCAAAAGCAGGACACCAGCGTTATCCAAATCAAGGTCCTCATCCAAAGAAGGCTCGGGCAGAAGAGAAAAAAGAAAAAAATAGTAAGAAGGCGAGTTCCTCAGCAAGAAATCAGCAATACACACCCCTAAATACGCTACTAGAGCAAGTGCTTATGCAAATCAAGGATGATCCGTCCTTGAAGTGGCCAGAGAAAATAAAAGGAGATCCTAATAAGTGCAATAGGAACAAGTATTGCCGCTTTCATAGAGACCATGGGCATGACACGGACAAATGTTTTGATTTGAAGCAGCAGATAGAGAATCTTATCAGGCAAGGGAAGTTGAGGAATTTCCTTAGACGAGACCAAAGAGATTAGAAGCTGAAGGCCAAGGTGGAAGAGTCAATTTGACCCCCACTTGGAGAAATAAGAGTCATTATAGGAGGAACCTCAGAAGCTCAGTCGTCCAAGTCGAAGAAAACATACCTGAAGGTGGTGCAAAACGTCTAGCTGTCTAAACAACCTCCCAAGACGAGGGAAGCAGACGAGCAAGCCATCACATTCAAGGACGAGGATGCTAGACAAGTTCATCACCCGCATGATGGCGCGATAGTTATTACCCTACTCATTACAGATTATATGACCAGAAGGGTGTTGGTAGACAATGGCAATTCAGCGAACATTCTGTATTACCCTGCCTTCCAACAAATGAGGCTAGGACGAGATCAACTCTGACCAGTGAATTCGTCGTTGGTGGGGTTTGGAGGAATGAAGGTGCAGCTTGTGGGCGTCATTACATTACCAGTGGTGGTTGGAGCATATCCGCGGCAAATAACCAAAGAGGTAAACTTCCTTGTTGTTAATTATGCATCATCATATAATACTATTATCGGAAGGCCAACTTTGAATAGTGGGAAGGCAGAAACCTCTACCTATCAATTGTCCATCAAATTCTGAACTGAACACGAAGTGGGCCAAGTACAAAGAGATCAGTTAGCCACCAGAGAGTGCTATCTAGCCATGTTGGTGACGGACGAGCACGTACAGACGATGAGCATAGACGAGAGAAGGATCGCAGCGGAACCCACTGAGGTGTTAAAAGATGTCCCTTTGGACGAGAGCAGACCCGAGAAGTTCACTAGAATTGGGGCAAGCATGGAAGAAGAGGCAAAGCATACTCTGGTCCAGTTTTTTGAAGAAGAGCCTTGATGTCTTTGCATGGAGTCATGAGGACATGCCAGGTATTGATCCAAGTGTTATTACTCACCGTCTGAATGTGTGTCCCTACTCCAAACCAATGCGTCAGAAGAAGAGGGTTTTTGCTCCTGAGTAAGACAATGCCATCAAAGAAGAAGTCCAGAAATTGATCACGGCGGAGTTCATCCGAGAAGTTTATTACCCGGACTGGTTGGCGAACGTAGTCATGGTAAAGAAGGCCAACGACAAGTGGAAAATGTGCTTGGACTTTACTGACTTAAACAAAGCTTGCCCTAAGGACAGTTTTTCATTGCCATGCATTGACCAGCTGGTGGACTCGACGGCAGGTCACAAGTTGCTGAGCTTCATGGACGCCTTCTCAGGCTACAACCAAATAAAAATAGATGAGGCAGATCAATAAAAAACCTCATTCATTACTAGCCAAGGGTTATTTTGCTGTAAGGTAATGCCCTTTAGTTTTAAGAACACAAGGGCGAATTACGAAAGACTAGCTAACCACATGTTTCATCCTCAAATCGGGCGAAATGTGGAGGTTTATATGGATGATATGTTGGTAAAGAGCTTGGACGAGGGAAAGCATCTAGACGACCTTCAAGAGACCTTTGATACACTTCAGCAGTATAACATGAAATTAAATCCAACCAAGTGTGCTTTTGGAGTTTCGTCGGGAAAGTTTTTGGGGGGTTCATGGTTTCGCATAGAGAAATTTAAGAGAATCCGGACAAAATCCAGGCGATACTAAATATGCAACCACCAAAGAACATCAAAGAAGTCAAATCTCTTACCGGACGAGTTGCCGCCCTTAATAGGTTTGTTTCGAAAGCTACTGACAAGTGTTTGTCATTCTTTAAAGTCCTCAGAATGGCATTTGAGTGGACGGACGAGTGTTAGAGGGCCTTCCAAGACTTGAAGACTTACCTTACAACAGCACCTTTACTGAGCTCATCTGTATCTAGTGAAGAACTATATTTGTATTTGGCAATATCCCCGCACGCTGTGAGTTCGGTGTTGGTTAGAAAAGAAGGACGGGTTCAGAAACCGGTTTACTATACAAGCCGAGCGCTAAGGGGAGCGGAAGGACGATATCCAATGATGGAGAAGCTAGCCTTTGCTTTGATCAAGGCTTCTAGAAAGCTAAGACATTATTTTCAAGCTCATGTTATCAACGTCCTAACGAATCATCCCCTAAAGAAGGTAATGAACAAATTGGAGGTTGTAGGATGACTAATCTAGTGGGCGGTGGAACTTAGTGAGTTTGATGTTAGATACTAACCAAGAAGTGCGATCAAGGCACAAGCGTTGGCAAATTTCATTGCGGAGTTCTCCCCCAGCCAGGAGGAGCTAAACAAAGACGAAGGAGTTAAAATGTGGGTTATCAATGTAGACGGATCCATCCACACTATATGCAAGGGGGATCGGAGTCATACTCAAGTCCCCAAAAGGTGGCAAGCTGGAGTACGCGGCCAGTTTACAGTATCAAACCACCAACAACGAAGTTGAGTATGAAGCTCTACTCAAAGGGCTGGAATTAGCTAATTCCTTAAGGGCGGAATCAATAATATTCAAAGGAGATTCTCAGCTAGTCATCAATCAAGTGAATGGAATGTGTGATGCTAAGGAAGATCGGATGAAGAAATATCTAAGCAAAGTGAGGCGGCTTGTTCAAAAATTTATAGAAGTGAGTTTTGTCCAACTCCCAAGGGAGGAAAATATGGAAGCAGATGCCTTGGCGAGAGCAACTTCGAGAGGAGGAGTTATGGACGAGTACGACAGAATCCAATACATGCCGAGCATAAACCTCTCTGATATAAAGCAACTAAGAGGGGAAGAAAATTGTATGAGTCCAATAATAATCTATCTTAAGGATGGAAGGCTTCTAGAAGACAAGAGCGAGGCTAGGAAGCTAAGGGTCAGGGCAGCTAAATACGTCCTCATAAACGAAGTGCTATACAAGCAAGGCTTTTCTCAGCCTTACTAAAGGTGCCTGGCTCTGAACGAGTCAAACAATGTTTTGAGGGAAGTTCATGAAGGAGCATGTGGGAATCACTCAAGAGCAAGATCATTAGTCCATAAGGTCGTCTGTGCAAGCTACTACTGGCCTACAATTCAAGCAGATGCTAAGGTCTATGTCAAGGTATGTGACCAGTGTCAGCGCTATAGCAACGTCCCTAGAAAGTCGTCAAAGTACCTGACCCCAATGATGGCCCCATGGCCCTTTGCACAATGGGGACTGAATATCCTAGGTCCTTTTCCCCTAGGAACGAGACAAATGAAATTTTTGGTAGTAGGGATTGACTACTTTACCAAGTGAGTGGAAGCCAAACCTCTTGCAAAAATTACTCAGCAAAACGTTAAGAATTTCGTTTGGAAGAATATTCTGTGTAGGTTTAGAGTACCTAGGGTATTAGTATCTGACAACGGATGACAGTTTGACAACGCACCTTTCATAGACTTTTATGAACAGTTTGGAATCAAGAATCATTATTCCTCGCCCTCCCACCCACAGGCAAATGGACAAGCAGAAGTGGCGAACCAATTCCTACTGAAAATCATCAAGACTCGGCTCGAGGGGGCAAAGGGGATATGGCCAAATGAGTTATTAGGTGTTCTTTGGGCCTACAGGACGACTATGCGGACCCCCTTCAAGCTGGCCTATAGAAGTGATGCGATCATACCTGCAGAAGTTTACATAGCTAATTATCGAGTGGTGAAATACCAGGAGAAAGACAATGAAGAGCAACTCTGTCTTAACCTCAATCTCATTGACGAGGTAAGGATGGACGCAGAGCAAAGGACAACGAGATATAAGAATCTTATGGCTAAATAGCATGATGCCATGATAAAACCCAGGCGCTTCAACATTGGGGACCTCGTTCTCAAAAGAGTCTCCTTGGCAACCAGGAATCTAGCTCATGGAAAATTGGGACCCAATTGGAAAGAACCCTATAGGGTAATCAACTGCAAAAGACAGAGATCATACTATTTGAAAGTTTTGGATGGACGAAAGTTAGAGCATCACTGGAACGTGGAGCACTTGAGGAGGTTCTATCAATAATGAGCTTGGACGAGGGGAAGCAAAGACGAAGTTACAGCTATGGTCTACGTGTTTATTTATATTTACTATTGTGTTCTTATTACTACTATGGTGTATTTTAAGAATAAAAGTGCACTAGTTCTTAAACTTTTGCACTGTCTACAGACAAGTTTGTGAAAGACGAGGTGATGTATGTAAGTATTTTCCTAAGGCATTAACTTCTAAGCATGTGCCATATTTGTAGACAATGTTTATATAATATTATGGTTTGGATTTTTAATGTATTTGATCCATAAATCTAATTTCCATAATAGTACCCACAATGAGGCAAAAGCCTAAGACGAATGAAAATTTCTGGACGTAGGGATGTAACATTCATAAGCTTTCCTTGAAATGAGGGTAAAGTAAAGAAAAATAAGCTAAGGCATACTCGTCTAAAAATATACGGACAAGAAAAGGGAATACAATGAAGCATTAGTCCATGGACGAGCATCTGGCCAAGACACTCAGATGTTCTAGGACAAGTCAAACACTAGAAACGTCTTGACGAAAGATGAATACCAACTGCCTAGCCCAAGGACAAGGTAAAGGACTGGCAAAATCATCATTGTCGTTTCTCAGATGAGTCACACTTAGAAAAATTTAAATGGCTAACAAAGATGTCCATGCATAGGTAGGTCGTCCATAAGAAAAACGCATGGACGACCATTCAACACTTAGAATGCTCAAGCTGTTTAAAAGCCAATAACATTCAATGATGAAAACAGAGGATAAACTCGTCCATACAATAAAATTCAATACTGGATAAAAATAGGCATTCATCAAAGTTTAAAACAAGGGTAGATGACCGCCGTCTAAAAACCCTTACAAAGTAAGCCTTAAAAGACAATTGTTAATAAACTCATCCAGAACACTCTAGACAAGAGAATTGTACTCAAATACATCTTAATAAGGGTCCAAAAAACAATGGACCAAGCCAAAAGAAAAACAAAATTACAATAACACTTTTAAGTTAAAAATCTCATCTTCAACAGGAAGGGCGTCAGCACTGTGGTCGTCCTGAGGTGGCTTCATAGTGGCAACATCCTCAACATTAACGTCCTCTGAGCTCGTCTAAAGGAGGGAGCTTGAAGCAGCCCCACCAAGGTTAAGCTTAATGAGACTAAAGCCAATCTCAGGGAATTTTTCCATTGCTTCCATCCTGAAATCTTCAAACCTAGCTGCATAGTTGGTGTCCAGAAGATTGGTGAATTCTTTGGACAACTTAAATTCTGCAACTACGTCTCCCTTAGTCTTTTCAAGAAGTGCACTCAACTCATCATTCTTCTTCTAGAGTTGGTCAAGACGAGTATCTTTCTCCTTGACTTCAGTCTCCAACTCCTTGATATGGGTTTGCAACTTCTTTGCCTCGTCCTTGGCCTTGCCAGCCACCTCAGCCCACCTCTTAGGCTCGTCCTTCCCTTTCTTGACTGTCCTCTCCAGCAGAATCCTCATCTTGTCTAACTCAGTTGCTTTCCTGAACGCAGTGATGAACTTAGACATTGCCTACACAAATTAAAATTTTTATTGCAACATATGCATGTGTATTTATAATAAGACGAGGTAAACATATATAAAAAGTACATACCTTAAAAAGGTCATGCACACCAGAGTGCTCAAAGTCCTTTGACGACATGTCATAACATGCCGTCACGTCTTCGTTTATAACAGCCTTCTCGAACCTTTCCCAAGCCAAGTCCTCATTTTCAAGAAGGTTCTGGGGCATCTATTGAGGGGGTTGAGACGAGGCAGGCGCATTAATAGTGGACGGGATTTGCATAGACGGAGGACCTTTGGGCTTTGAATCAACGTCCAAAATCTGGACGAAATGACCTTGGGAGAAGAGGACGGGAATAGGTTTGGTCGTCCCAAGTTCGAGCGTCCTTAGCCTTGGACGACCTATGCTTAGCCCTTTTATCCTTACGCCTACTTGGAAGATTCTCCAAGTCAATACTTAGAGATAAGCTCTTCCTCTTATCACTAGTGGATGGACGAGGCTAGGTTTCCACCCCCTGCCCAGTTGCCTCGTCCACCACTTCCTTATCCTTGTTCTCCTTCATTGTTGCCATTCCTAAAAAGAAAGACGTTAGTCACAAAAAAAAAAAAAAGGGATAGGAAAGAACTTACGTCTACGGACAGTGAGTTCGTGGTCAATAGCTTCAGTGGACGGCTTTGGACCTAACCCCCAAGTGGCAAGACGTTGAAGGCTTACCAAGGAATGGAACATCCTATCAGTGTATATACGTGCTTTCTGAACTCGTTCAAGGTAAAACCTGCTCAAATAAGGCCGTCTAGCACCTACAAAAAAGAAAGGAAGGTGATTAGACAACTACAATAAAAATTAACAAAAAGTGAAGGGACAGCCAAGCATACCTTCAGGATGAAGGTTCCCTAACTCTCCTGTATAGGGAGGAAATAGATCCCTGTCAACCTCAATAGGGCGTCTAACCCGAAAGCCAGAGAAGAAGAACTCCGTCTTCCACTTCCTATCTGAGTTGACTAAGGACTTTATCAGTCTATAATCTTTCCCTCTGGTTGTGAACTGATAAAAGCCCAAGGATTGGTTAATCTCGGAGGGTTTATAACAGAATAGGAACTCGTCCACAGTAAGAGGATGATCCCCTTCAAACACCTCCCTCCATAAAACTTGCATAGCAATAATTAGCCTTCATGCATTTGGGTTGAACTGGCATATGCCTAAACCTAACCTAGAAAGCAACTCCTTGGCAAAGGCATTAAGGGGCAACCTCAAACCCCCTAAAAGGTAAGCCTCATAAATGCCAACGCCAAAGCGAGGTTGACAACACCACTTATCACGCACAGATACCCTAGGATTTAAATCTTCAGGGATTTGGTACCAAGTCTTAAGAATCCCCAACTTTCTCTCATCTATCTTAAAGGCAACCCCAACAGCATAACTATAAACTACCTCTTCCTCGTCTTGCGCAAAAGACGAGGGAGCACTTGTGCCAGCCCTAGACCCAGACTCAGCCTTTGTCCTAAGGTTTTCCTGAAATACCTCTAAGGGAATCCCACGGACACCTGATGTATACTCGTCCGTAGTGTTTCCCTCACTACTGCTATTGCAATCACTACTACTATCACTAGATCCACTAAAATTACTACGGTTATAATAGTCGTTTATCGCTTTGTCAACATTATTGATAGACGAAGAAAGAGCTACCTCAGACATTCTTTAAGAAAGCTTAAAACCTGAGGACGAGGATGGAGAAAATACATGGATCTAGACGAAGGAAGACTATGGACGCAAGGAACTTCTAGACGAGGCACTGAGATGAGGGATGTCAAAGAAGAAAATTTCAGAAAAGGAGGGTAGTGGAGGAATTCCACTATTTATAGGCAATAAGCCCTAGTACCCAAAGCGACGCAACCAGCCAAAATGTGACAAATGGCACGTCCCTCGAAAAACGAGCTGACATGACCAAGTCACCAATTAGATCATGACACGTGGAACACATAACAGCTGACATAATGACACACGTCCTAGATGACCCATAGACAAGGGGGCAACTGATGAGGTACGATAATACCAACTCCAGCATCGTCCATGAAGCTCGTCCAGGACAAGGTCAGTAAAGCAAGGATTGTAGGAACCTCGTCCATAACTATCTCGTCCGTGCAGAAAGAAGCTTGGACAAGGTTCGCGTAGTTAAGGGACAAAACCGCGCCGTCTCGGCCAAGGAAGCCATAAACCTCGTCCTGAACAAGGTCGCTTATAGGAGAATGACCTTCCCTCTAAGCGAGGTATACTCAACTAGAGGACCCTCGGACAAGGCCCTGACACTTAGGAAAATTCCTGAGTGTGTATTACAACTCCTTATTACACGCATAACTTCTAGTGATCGTTATGTAAGAAGTATGTAACTCCTAAGCAATTTGAACCCTCACACCTCCTCAAATCCAAGAGAGGTTACAAGTTTGATAACTGTCTTTAAGACACTATATAAACGTTCATTCAGACCAAACAAAGGTAGGTTTTTTACACATCCTAAAAAGTTGGAAATCCAAAATTTAAGAGAGAAAAACTAACTTTGTCATCGAAGGGTTCTTGGTTGGCGACCCCGGTCACCTTTGATTGCTTTTCTTCCTTTTTCAGGTCATCAAGACAGCCAGTAGTCCTTTCAAATCCGAAACATCCAGCCTACTAATTTTCTTCGTATTATCAACTTTAAATTGTGTTTTTACTAAAATTTGGGTTCTGAGTTGTTCTACTTGTTGTTAAACGAAATTATTGGGTTGTTGTTTAATATAGTAAAGTGACTCAAAAGATTAGTTTGATATAACTATAACTATATATATATACACACACACACACTACTTTTTTTTTTTTTTTGAGAAAATATACACACTACTGTACTAATTAAGGGGCTTCTTCTATTTGGATTCCTTTTTTTAGATGTCCAAAATACCATTAAATTCATCTTGCTTAAGAAGTTTAAATAATAGGATTAGAGATGTAAAAATGCTAATTTAAAAACTCATAAATTTTATATAAGTTTTAAAAAACAATTTTTGAATCCCACGTCTCTCTCTCTTCCACATTTCTTTGTCAAGTTCAAATTTCAGAATAAAACAACATTTTTTAAGAAAATAAAACAACTCTTTTTAGGGTTTTTTTTTTAGTTGAGAATCATATTAGATTTTACACATTCCTATTTTACACAGTTTTTTTTTTTTTTTTTTTTTTAAAAATTTATCTTGCCCGCTCTCACAGTTGCACATATAGTAGTGTTATAACTACCATGCACCCTTGGCACAATGGTTACTTCACAAGTATAAGTATTTGTAGGGTATAAGAGGTAAGAGCCGGACTTAAAATCTCTAGGAGGGAGTTTCATATTCATATATATTTAGATTAAGTTTAATGTGGGATGAAAACACTCAACCCGTCTTTGGACGGTCACCACCTTCGCAGCCGTCCAGAAGCTATCCTCAAGACGAGAGTAACAGACAAGGACGTCCAGAGGGTGATAGCGAAGCTACATCCCTCGTCCATGGGATGCGCACAGCCTACCTTATGAGGACTCGTCCATATAAAGATTCGTGGACTAGGATGTTACACTTAGAATTAACATGAGAGCTCGATGAAGTAATTCCAGGACGAGTGTATCATACTTAGGAGAATATCCGAATATAATGTGAAAATCCCTTATCCCACGCATAACGGTCATGTACCAGTTTTGGAATAGAAGTATAACTCCTAAACGGTTATGGCAAATATGCTAAGCCTCCTTGAATCCGCAGGTTCCCTGTCTCAATAACCGTCTATAAGAACACTATATAAAGGTCGCTCGTACAAGGCCAAGGTATGTTCAGCTTTTACTCCAAAAAAGTTGGAATTCGAATAACTTAGAGGAAAAAACTAACTTTGCCATCGGAGGATTTTTGAGCCGGCAGCCCCGGCCGCCTTTGATACGCTTTTCTTTCTTTTTCGTGCCGTAGAAAGAACCAGCATGTCCTTTCAAGTCCGAAGCATCCACTCTACCGATTTTCTTGGCATCATCGGGGCTGGCGCCGTCTCGCGTGGGGACGCGTAAACTTGTTATTCTATCCCGTACAAAAGGTTGAATGGTTCGAACAAGATCAAGGGCTACCACTTGTGCCACCAGAGAGTAGGGATGCTTCCGCAAGAATCCCCTTCGTGATCGCATCAGCACCGTAGTGCAACCGCCTTCTATAAAAGACATACAATCCATGGCTGCCGTTTGCGTGCGTAATCCGACGCGTCGGAACTGTGAATTGAATAAGGAGATCAACTTCACGAGGCGTTGTCAAGGACACATGGAGGGAAGGGCCCCAAGTCAGCGAGGAGAGAATGTAGAGTCCGAAGATCAAACAAGGGGTACCGCTTCAAGAAGGGTGCCGCACTTGGAAAAAGAAATGGACCGTATGAGAAAAGCCATGGATAAAATGAGGGAAAACACGAGGCGAGCAAACCCGCAGATGATATGGTCCACCGAACGGACTCCCCTTTCATAGCCTCCATCGCCGGTCACCCTCACCCCCGAAGTTCAAAATGCCTTCTCTAGACTCGTACGATGGAAATCGCGACCCCCGCGATCACATTGCAACTTTCAAGACGACCATGCACCCGCAGGGGGTCCCGTACGAGATCATGTGCGGTAGCTTTTCCCACCACACTCAAGGGATCGCGGCGAGTGTGGTTCAAGAAGATTCCCCCAAACTCGGGATCATTTGAAGAACCGAGTAAGCCGTTTGTCAACAACTTCATTGGAGGACAACCGTCACAAGCGTTCCTCCTCTAGCCTCGCCGACCATAGAGCAAGGGGGACAATGAGAGTTTGCGATCTTTTATCACCCGTTTTAACAGAGAAGCCTTAACGGTGGACGAGATGGATGACAAGCTATCGCTAGCCGCTTTCCACAACGGGGTCAATTCTCGACTTGTTTATTCATAAGCTCTACGAGCAGAACCGCACTATGGCCGAGCTTGTCCATTCAGCCCGTAATTTTATGAATGCCGAAGACGCCATCATAGCCAAGAAAAGAAAAGGGCGAGCGCTCGTAGGTGGGCCACCATCGCTACCAGACTGTGGACCTCGTCCGAAAGGTCTCTAGTAGACGAGAGAAAAGATAAGGATGGTAAGAAGGCCAGTTCCTCTCGCAAGGAATCGCAATACACGCCCCCGACTATGCCATTAGAAAGCAAGTCCTTATGCGTATCAAGGATGATCCGTCCTTGAAGGGCCAGACAAAATGAAGGGAGACCCCAACAAGCGTAATATAGCAAGTACTACCGTTTTCATAGGGACCACGGCATGATACGTACGAGTGCTTTGACTTGAAGCAACGGTATAGAAAATCTCATTAGACAGGGGAAATTGAGGAACTTCCTTGGACGAGACCAGAGAGATGAGAAAATGAAGGCTAAGGTGGAAGAATCATCACACCCCCCACTAGGAGAAATAAGGGTAATTATAGTGAGGAAGCTCGACGGGCAAGGGCCGTCCAAATCAAGGAAGACGTACCCGAGGGTGGTGCAGAACATCCAACAAGCCTAGACGACCCATCGGGACGAGGGAGGTAGACCAACAGCCGTTACTTTCACTCGACGAGGAGGCAGGACGAATTCACCATCCACACGATGACGCGATAGTCATCACCTTACTCATCTCCGACTACATGACCGGGGAGGGTATTGATAGACAATGGCAGTCATGACATTCTCTACTACCCCGCGTTCCAACGATGAAGCTAGGACGAGATCGGCTTCGACTAGTGAACTCGTCGTTGGTAGGATTCTGGAGGAACGAAGGTGCAACTCGTGTGGGCACCATCATGTTGCCGTAGTCGTCGGGACGTATCCGCAAAGCAGATAACCAAAGAGGTGAATTTCCTTGTTGTTGATTGTGCATCGTCATACAATGCAATAATTGGAAGGCCAACTTTGAACAACACTGAAAGCGGTAACCTCTACCTACCACTTGTCCATTAAATTCCCGACCGAGCACCTGAGTAGGCTGTGCACAAGGAGTACCACTGCCGCGGTGCCGAGAATGCTACCTAGCCATGCCGGCCATGGACGAGCATATGCGTACGATGAGCATAGACGGAAAAGGGTTGTGGCCGAGCCCACCGAAGACATTAGAGGACGTCCCTTGGACGATGACCAGCCCGAGAAGTCTACCGCAGTTGGGGTGAGCATGGAAGAAAGGGGGCGAAGCACGCTTTGGTCCGGCTTTCGAGGAAAACCTTGATGTCTTCGCATGGAGTCACGAGGACATGCCTCGGAATTGATCCAAACGTCATTACCCACAAACTCGAATGTGTGTCCCTATTCGAAACCAAAGGCGTCGAAGAGAAGAGTTTTTGCTCCCGAGCGAGATAATGCCGTTAAGGAAGAGGTGCGAAGTTGGTCGCCGCGAAGTTTATCCGAGAAGTTCACTACCCAGACTGGTTGGCGAATGTAGTCATGGTCAGAAAAGCCAATGGCAAGTGGCGTATGTGCGTGGACTTCACTGATCTCAACAAAGCTTGCCCCAAGGATAGCTACCCATTGCCACGCATTGACCAGTGGACTCGACGGCAGTCACAAGATACTTAGCTTCATGGACGCTTCTCGGGTACAACCAGATTCGATGAATGAAGCGGATCAGGAGAAGACCTCATTCATCACAAGCCAAGGGTTGTATTGCTACAAGGTTATGCCCTTCGGTTTGAAAAACGCAGGGGCGACCTACCAGAGGCTGGTTAACCATATGTTCCGTACTCAAATCGGGCAAAATGTGGAGGTTTATGTGGACGACATGCTGGTGAAGAGCCAGGACAAGGATAAACATCTTGAAGACCTTCAAGAGACTTTTGACACATTGCGACGGTACCACATGAAGTTAAATCCGAGCAAGTGTGCTTTCGAAGTTTCGCTTCGGGTAAGTTCTTGGGGTTTATGGTGTCGCACAAAGGGAATTGAGGCGAATCCGGATAAAATCCAGGCGATACCGAAATACTGGAGCCACCGAGAAATATCAAGGAAGTCCGCCTCTTACCGGACGAGTCGCCGCCCTCAACAAAGTTTGTATCGAAAGCTACCGACAAATGTTTACCTTTCTTTAAGGTCCTCGTGAAGGCTTTTGAATGGACGGACGAGTGTCAAAAGGCCTTCCAAGACCCGAAGACGTATCTAATGACGGCCCCATTGCCGAGTCCGTCTACACCTAGGGAAGAGTTGTACTTGTACTTGGCAAGGTTGTCCCACACGCAAGCTCTCGCCGCTGATCGCAGGCGAGGGAAGAGTCCGCAGGCCGGTCTATTACACAAGCCACGCGATGAGAGGGGCAAGGACGATACCCGATGATGGAGAAACTAGCCTTCGCATTAGTCACGGCTTCTAGGAAGCCGAGACATTATTTTCAGCACACATCATCAACGTCCCGACGTACCATCCCATAAAAAGGCGACGTAGCAAAGTTGGAAGCCGCCGGACTCGCGGTACGTTGGGCCGTTGAGCTCAGCGAGTTCGATGTCGTGTACCTCCCGAGGAGCACAATAAAAGCGCAAGCGTTGGTAGATTTCATTGCAGTATCTACTCCCCGCCAGACGACTCCGACCAAGGACGAAGGAAATGAAATGTGGGTGGTAAATGTAGACGGATCGTCCACAATGTATGTAGGAGGGATTGGAATTGTACTGAAGTCCCCTGAGGGTGACAAGCTGGAGTATGCGACCCGTCTGCAGTATCTGACTACCAACAACGAGGCTGAGTATGAGGCTCTACTCAAGGGGTTGGAATTGGCCAAGTCCTGTGGCGAGTCGTTAACAATCAGAGGAGACTCTCAACTGGTCATTAACCAAGTAAATGGGATGTGTGATGTCAAAGAAGATCGAATGAAGAAGTACCTTAACAAAGTGAAACGCCTTGCCCGGAAATTTTCAACTATAAGTTTTATTCAACTTCCCAAAGAGGAGAACGCTCGGCACGCCTTGGCAAAAGCCGCCTCGGCAGAGTCGTGACGAGCTTTGACGACGTTCAAGACATACGCCGAGCATAGACATCCCCCGACATACAAGAGATAGGGAGGAGGAGAAAATTGGATGAGTCCAATAATAATCTATCTCAAAGAGGGGAGGCTTCCGAAGACAAGGATGAAGCGAGAAAGTTAAGGGTCGTGTCGGCCAAGTATGTCATCATAAACGAGGTGTTGTACAAGCGAGGCTTTTCTCAACCCTACTTAAGATGCCCTGCTCCTGACGAGTCAAACTATGTTCTGAGGGAAGTTCATGAAGGATCGTGTGGAAATCATTCAGGGGCAAGATCCCTTGTCCATAAGATCGTCCGTGCCGGCTACTATTGGCCAACAATGCAGGCAGACGCTAAAGCCTATGTCAAGGTATGTGATCAATGCCAAATAAGAGATAGCAATGTGCCCGTACAGCCGTCCGAGTATCGACTCCCAATGACACCCCATGGCCCTTCGCACAATGGGACCGGATATCCTAGGTCCTTTTCCCATAGGAGTCCCAAAAATGAAGTTTTTGGTGGTAGGAATAGATTACTTTACCAAGGGTGTTTGTGCCGAGTCTTCGTAGCAATCACTCAACAACGTGAAAAATTTCGTATGGAAGAACATCCTATGCGGTGTTCGGAAGTACCCGTGGTATTAGTATCCGACAACGGGCGTCAATTTGACAACGCACCCTTCGTGATTTCTCGCAATCATTTTGGTATCAAGAATCACTACTCTTCACCCTCCCATCCATTGTGCAAATGGGCAAGGAGTAGCAAACCGATCCCCGCTCGAAAATCATCAAGACTCGGCATGAGGGGGCAAAAGGGATATGGCCGTACGAGCTACCTGTGTTCTTCGGGCCTATAGGACGACCGCACGAACTCCAACAGTGAGACCCCGTTCAAACTAGCCTACGGGAGCGAAGCCGTCATACCACGGAGGTCCACATGGCAAGTCATCGAGTGATGGAGTATCAGGAGAAAGACAACGGGGAACAACTTCGCCTCGACCTCGATCTTATCGATGAGGTAAGAATGGATGCGAACAAAGGACGGCAAGGTACAAAAATCTCATGGTCGTACAAAGCATGACGCCATGGTTAAGCCCAGACGGCTCGCATTGGGACCTTGTCCTCAAAAGTGGTCTCCTTGGCGACCAGAACCCAAGACATGGAAAACTCGGGACGCACTTGGGAAGGACCCTACAGTGGTAATCAACCGCAAAGGCGGGGGTCCTACTACCCGGAAGCCCCGGACGCGCGGGTTGTGGCATCCTTGGAACGTGGAACATCTCGCGAAGGTACTATCAAGGATGAGCGGGGACGAGGGAAGTCGTTGGCAAAATTTCAGTTGTGATTTGCTTGTTTGCTTCTATTTACTTGTGCTTTTACTACTATTATGGTGTGTTATGAATAAAAGTGCACTAGTTCTTAAACTTCGCACTACTTACGTACTCTAGCTTATGAAAGATGATGCTATGTACTTGATATCTTAATAAGGCACTAGCTTATAAGCGCGTGCCAAGTTTGTGAACAATGTTCATGTAATAATATGGTTTGGATTTCTTATGTACTTGAATTCCAGTTTCCTTGATAATATCCACGGACGAGGCAAAAGCCTTAGCCAAATAAAATCTCGGGACGAAGGCAAAGATTTCCTTTAAATAAGGATATGGCAAAGAAAAAATGCTAAGGCCTTCTCGTCCAAAACTTTCCTTTAAATAAGGATAAGGCAAAGAAAAAATGCTAAGGCCTTCTCGTCCAAAACTTTCCTTTAAATAAGGATAAGGCAAAGAAAAAAATGCTAAGGCCTTCTCGTCCAAAACTTTCCTTTAAATAAGGATAAGGTAAAGAAAAAAAAAATGCTAAGGCCTTCTCGTCCAACGCTTTCCTTTAAAAAGGATAAAGCAAGAGAGAAAGGCCAAGGCCCACTCGTCTAAGAAGGAAAAGTAAGCCTTAAGATATAACATTCCAGAGACGAACACTCGTCAAGACGAGAAGACATAACATTATAAACTGCTTACGAGAAAGCGAATAAAAATTGCCTAAGGGACGGGCCAAAGTAATGCAGTCGTCCATAGAAAGATTGTAGACGGTCACTCAACACTTAGAGCGTAGTTTAAAGGACAATGAAATAAATTATGACAAACAAAAAAGATATTCTTTAACTTGAAAAGTAGACGGCCACCGTCCAAAAACCCTTATAAAGTAAACAAAAGAAATACATTGTTCATAAGCTCGTCTAGAATACTCTAGACGAGGAAAATTGTACTCGAATAACATTTCAAATTCTCGCATACATTTTAAATAAGATAAAAGAGAAAAGAAGAAAGCTAAACAAAGAATAACTTCTTCAAGGGGAAGGGGCATCAAGCATTGTGGTCGTCCTGGCCGGTCTCGGGTGGAAGCGTCGTCCTCAACGTTGACATCGTCTCGAACTCCGTGTGGACGAGAGAACTTGTAGCAAGAAGAAGGTTGAGTTTGATGACGCTAAAGTCAAATTCCGGGAAAGCCGTCCATAGCGTCCATCCTAAAGTCCTCAAACCCCGCTCGCATAGTTCGTGTCCATCAGTCGCAAACTCCTTGGACGCCTTGAACTCCTCCACCGCCTCGTCTTTAGCTTTCTTCAAAAGTTGGCTCAACTCGTCATTTTCCTTTTCAAGAAGTTCAAGACGCTCGTCCTTCTTGGCGTTGTCGACTTCGCCTCCCCCACCAAAACCTTGAACTCCTCAACCTCGTCCTTGGCCTTGTTCGCCACCTCCGCCCACGTCCTACGCCGTTTTTGATCTCTTCTATTCTTTTCTCTAGAAGGATCCTCGTCCCGTCCAACTCGCTCGCTCGGACGCAGCTATGAACTTGGACATAGCCTACATAAAAGAAAAGGAAGTTTAGATGATAGAAACAATATCGGGCAAACATGGGCAAATCAAGACGAGGCAAAGATAGTCACCTTGAAGAGATCGTGGACGCCGTAATGCTCGAAATCTTTCAAGGACATGTTGTAGCACGCAGCCCACGTCCTCGCCTTTCACAGCCTTTCTTGAAAACGTTCCTGCCGCATCCTCGTTCCCCAATAAGTTAGTAGAAATCCCTTGAAGGGGCCGGGACGAGTCAATAGCGGGGACTTGGACCCGGAGTGGCGCTTGGGGCGTGGACGAGTCAACATCAAGGACCAGGACGCGGCGGTTGGGAAGTAGGCTCGGTGCCTAGCGGTGCCCGGACGACCCGTACTTAGCTTTCTTCCCCCGACGACTTGGCAGCTAGTCAAGTCCACATGCTTGGACAAGCTTTTCCTTTTCTCACCGTAACAAGACGAGGTCGGCCGAGGCTCGTATCTAGCTGCCTCGTCGACGACTTCCTTCCCCTTGTTTCCCTTCATGGTTGCCATTCCTAAAAATAAAAAAAATAAAAAAATAAAAAAAAAACTTTAGAAAAGACATATAAATAATAATAAAACAAAAATGGAAAAGACATGTCTTAAAGTGCAACACTCACGTCTACGGGTGGTTAGCTCGTGTGCTAAGGCGTCGACGGACGGTTCAGGGCCGAGTCCCCACTTGTGTAGACGCTTAAGGGTCACTAACGAGTGGAAGTCTCGTTCAGGATGTAGACGGGCCCCTGTGGACGGGGTCACGATGTAAATTGCTAAAATAGGGTCGTCCAAGGGCTGTAAAGTTAATAAATAAACTAATGTCAGACCATCGTCCAAACATAAATTATAATATAAAAAAAAAAAAAAAAAAAAAAAGAAGAACGTAACATACCTTCTGGACGAAGGTTCCTTATGTCTCCAAAAGATAAGGAGCAAATGAGTCTCTACCAATCTCAACGGGATGCCCCGCCCAGAAACCGCAGACGAAGAAAACTCCGTCTTCCGCTTCGTCGACGAGGGCAAAGACTTAATCAGCCCACAATCATTGCCCCCGTCGTAAACCGATGGAAGCCTCGAGATTGATTTATCTCGGAGGGTTTATAGCAAGACAAGAACTCGTCCACGGTAATAGGACGGTCCCCGTCAAACACCTCCATCCATAAGACTTGCATGGAGACAACTAGTCTCCATGCGTCGGGGGTTAAGCCGATACACTCCCAAGCCCAGCTAGTGAGTAATTCCCTAGCAAAGGCATTTAAAGGAAGTCTAAGCCCCCTAACAAATAGGCTTCATAAACACCTATTCCAAAACGAGGCCGGCAACACCACTCACCTCGAACAGCCTAGCCTAGGTTTAGATCATCAGAATTTGAAACCAAGTCCTAAGTGGAATCTAACCTTCTCTCGTCCGTCCTAGAAGGAACCTCTAAAGCACAACTATATACGGTTTCGTTCGTCTAAAGGGGAGGACGAGGGGGAGCTCGTCGAGGTGTCGCCCCGCAGGCCGGCCCCCGTCCTAATATTCTCTTGAAAAGCTTCTACAGTGGATTCCAGAACACCTGCATGTGTATTCCTCGCCGTGTGACCACTACTACTACCGACGTTACTAGAGGTGTCACAACTAGAGCCGTCGTGATACTCGGTCTATAGCCCCGACCACACCGTCGCTAGACCAGCAGCAGGCCATTGAAAACGTACTAACACTTCACAAGGAACTCTAAAGTAAGAATAAAAACATTACCACGCACTAGACGAGGGACACTAAGGACGCCGAGGATATTCTTAGACGAAGCGACGACGAGAGTGTCAAAGCGTAAAATTTGGAAAAGTGAGAGGGGCACGAGAGAGAAACCACTATTTATAGGCGTAAAAGTCTCGGTAACCGCAACGACGGACCTAATTAGAAGGTGACACGTGGCGCATGCCTCAGAGGAGTAAACCAGTTGACTAACCTCCTATGGATATGCGACACGTGGTGCATTTTAGAATCTGCTGATACATCATATAACTCCTGGACGAGGGGCAACTGATGTGGGATGAAAACACTCAACCCGTCTTTGGACGGTCACCACCTTCGCAGCCGTCCAGAAGCTATCCTCAAGACGAGAGTAATCGTACAAGGACGTCCGCAGGGTGATAGCGAAGCTACATCCCTCGTCCATGGGATGCGCACACTTACCTTATGAGGACTCGTCCATATAAAGATTCGTGGACTAGGATGTTACACTTAGAATTAACAGCGCGCTCGATGAAGGAATTCCGTGACGAGGGTATCATACTTGTGGAATCTCCGAATATAATGTGACAATCCCTTATCCCACGCATAACGGTCATGTACCCGTTGTGGAATAGAAGTATAACTCCTAAACGGTTAAGCATGGCAAGCTTGCGTTAAGCCTCCTCGAATCCAAGAGAGGTTCCCGTCTCAATAACCGTCTATAAGAACACTATATAAAGGTCGTCGTACAAGGCCAAGGTATGTTCAGCTTTTTACTCCAAAAAAGTTGGAATTCGAATAACTTAGAGGAAAAAACTAACTTTGCCATCGGAGGATTTTGGCCTACAGCCCCTGGCCGCCTTTTCGATACGCTTTTCTTTCTTTTTCAGCCGTGAAAGTTAATCCGCATTCTTTCAAGTCCGAAGATCCAAAATTTACCGATTTTCTCGCATCATCAAAGTTAAAGTAAAATTTATATCTTGTATATAAAAAATAAAAATAAAAGTATAGTAGTATAATACAATTTTTTTTTCCAACTCTATCTTTCTCTAACGTTGGTAAAATACACACACACATATATATATATATATATATATATATATATATATATATATATATATATATATAAGCTAACTACTTATTTTAATTCAAAGATAAAAAAAATACAATTTCTCTTACGAAATTTAAAACTATAACCTCTTATTCATATCCTATATATATATATATATATATATATATATATATATATATATATATATAAGCTAACTACTTATTTTAATTCAAAGATAAAAAAAAATTACAATTTCTCTTACGAAATTTAAAACTATAACCTCTTATTCATATCCTATGAGGTAATTCATTTAGTACTCTCTTTTTTTTATCATTTTATTACTTATATAATTTGATTGTTGCATATGATTTTGATTTATTTGTTTAGGAGGAAAAAAAAAAAGAGCTTCTAAGCACTTGTGTTAGTACGTGCACAGAGGCTTGTGTGTGTGATAAGGTTTTCTAATGGTGATTCCCATTGTAACTATTGAACTTTTCTTTTTAATGAGATTGTTATTTTTTTTTTTTTTTTTTACAACAATCATATTCTACCAATTGGATAGTCCATTTTTATATAATAAAAAATGGATAGTCCATTAAAAACCATGACGAAATTTGTTATTTACCCAAACTTATTCATACCTTATACCTTATTGGTTTCCACACGAGGCATGACAAGTACAAATGATTTGCCCTCAAAAATTCATATTCCCCTCTCACTCTCCTCTCCTCTCCCTCTCCCTCTCCCATTTATAACCAAATTCTTGAAAAAAACCCAGTTCTTCTTTCTTGAAACTTTAAACCCATTACAAAAACAAAGCAAAAAGTAAAAATAAAAAAAAAAAAATGAGATCATCATCGTCTAAACATGGTCATGGGGCATCAGAGAACAATCGCAGTATCAGTGGTCACATGTACACTCTTCATCAGCGTCTCTACCATGCTCTCAATCTTGGTACCAGGTGCTCAACCCCCTTCAATTTTCTTTTTTGCTTTCTTCTTTCCTTTTTAAGAATACCCATTTTGAGCTTTCTTTTGCAAATGGGTCAGTGTGTATTGTTTTGTGTTTGTTTCCTATTCTCAAAGCTTCAAGAATTCTGATATGTAAAAGAAACTATTAATAATTGAACAAAGTTACACTGTTTGAATTGTAAAAAAAGAAAAAGAAAAAAAAAAGAAAAGAAAGAAATTTATGGAAATTACATTGTTTATCTTTATGACTTTTTTTTTTTTTAATTCCATGAATTTCATTAATTTGTTGCAAAAATTGAGTGATTAGCTCAGATGGGTATCTGTTATTTCCAAAGTTGTTAGTCTTTAGAGGCTTCAAGGAGTCTGTAACTGTATGACACCAAAGGAATATGACAACAAATGAGGTTGCAGTATAGCACAAGTATTTGTTGTGGGGTTTACTGATATGTTTCTATTGTAGTTCACCAATTGATAGTCTGTGTTAGAGATAATGGGTAAGATTCTGAATGTGGAAGTAACAATGGTCTCTAGCCTAGATGCCTCATGGGCAGAGCGGAGCAGAGTTGAGTTTGGAGGTACTACACCGCTCACTCCTGTGGATGTAGGCACAGTGCCAAATCATGTAAATATCTGTGTTGATTTTCCCTCTTTTGTTCACTGACATTGCTAAAATATGAAATCTTCAACAGTTAGTTAATGATACTAGGCTTGACTTTCGTGGTTAGAGATGGTCATTTTACCATCTCAGGTTTGGTTGATTTTTTCATTTCCAGTTTTGCAAAAATTTTTTTTTTTTCGCCGTTCGAAATATCTATGTAATTCTAAATGACATTCTTCTTCTGTAATTCTTTGTGCATTGGCAGATCTTATGATGACAAGACGAGGAAATGGATGAGCATGGATATTGAGGTGCAAAGACATGTGGTTCGCTCAATTGCTGCATTTCTTGATTCTATTTCTGGAGATACACTACACCATCCACTTGTAAAGGTATTCACATTTATCCACATTTTTAAACATTTGATGGTAAACACAGTGTTTTGTTTGAATCTCTGTGCTTATGGATAATTCATAGTAATTGTTTTTACCTTTTGAATAATTTTGAGTCTTGAAATCTTGTTTTAGTATTTTGTATTCTATAACTATATAATGGTAAACTAAAGCTTAAGCTCTCACATTATCACAATTTTGAAGCTGTTGAAAATGTACACCTTGTATTTACTTCAATGGTGCTCCATATACATGTATGAAGTCTTTATGCTGTCCTTATATCCTTTTATTTATTTATTTTTTATTAGTAAAGAATCTAGTATGGTAAATGTTTTAATTTATCAACAAAAAAAAAGTATGGTAAATGTTTTAAAATTATCCCTAACAGTGTGTTTGGCATTACAAATTTATAATCCCTGATGTATACTTCCTGTATGCTCAGGTGACACTTCTTTTTAAAATTTTAATATATTTTTCTTTAAATATAAAAATAAAAATAAAATATAATTCAACAAACAAAATGGATGTGGAAATATGGTATATGGACATATCAAATTTATTTGTAACTAGAAAATACATCTTGGCATTTTTTAGGAAGGTTGATAGTGTGTTTCCAAAAAAAAAAAAGTCAACAGAGAAAAAATGAAGATAGAAGAAAAAAGAAGACAAAGAACGAGAAAGACTTATATGATTTCTATAAACACAACATGACTCATTTAAATATAGTAAAAATGAAAGTCTCACTGCTCACTCATGTTGTTGTTGTTGTCATTAAGGAGTATGATATATATGAACATGATATGACTCATTTATCAAGGTCTCAAAAGCCAGGCCACCACAAATTTATTCTTATTTGATATGGTGGGCTTGGGGTTTCTGGAAATGCCTGATTCCAGATAATTTAAGTTATTCTTAAAGTATTTACATTCATATTTTGTGGTCCAATTCCAGGATTCAGTTGCCGATATGGTTGGGGCATTGGTATGGATTCTTCATTTTAAAAATGTAGCCATACTAAATATAGCAGCAAAAGTGGTAGTAAAGTTGGTTAATGTTTTACCCAGTTCAGTAATGCAGCCTTATTTGTTAGATCTTGTTCATCCTCTCTCATCCTTGTTATATTTACAACAAGTAGAAGTGGCTGTATCATGTGCTACTGCTTTGAACCTGATTTTGTCAAACCAGAGTTCTAAAAGCGAGAAAGCAATTTGGGGGATTTTGAAGAAAACAGAAACTGTTGCTCATATTGTAAGTAACATACATGATTTTTCTGGAGGAATAATACTAAGTGAATATTTCCAAGAGATGGCTTCACTTTTGAGTACAATATTGAGGCGGTGGCCTCCATCTAGGTATCCTGTTTGGAGTGATGTTAAATTGATGAAAGCTTTAGAGTCTATACACACAACACCAAATTCATCTATTAAAGTTGCAGTTTTGAAGTTGTATTCTGCTTTAGGTAATGATACTTGTAATTTTAAATTTCATCCTTTTCCATTTATTAGTTTTGAAATTTGAAGTTTTGAAATTTTCATATTCTATTTACCAGCTTTATGTGGTAGTGCTGCCATGAATCTTATAGAAAATGGAGAAGCACTATTGCAGATGATGGTGCAATGCATGGACAGATCACACCCTCATTCTGTTCAGGTGGAGGGATTTAGACTTGCCCAATGTTTAGTGGTAATATCTGTAATTTTTTCTTCTTGCAAGACATGCTATTGAGATACTTACATCTTTATGATGTACACTTATTTTGTTTCATTTTTTGGTCAGAGAAATGAAGAAACATGTTTGAAAGTAATGAGCTTTTGTTGTGAGCCTTTTGTTAAAGCCATAATGTGTGGGATCAGCCAACAGAGATCTCTTTCTGGAAAGGCTGCTGACGATCAAGTTTCTTTTTTAGTGGAGGCCTGCTCTTTGGCTCTGATAACTCGTTGGGCAGGGGAACATCACTTTTATTTTTGGAAACAAGGGATTGACGGAGTCCTTCTTGGTCTTCTCTCAAAAGATTTTCACAAGAACTCATATCAAGAATTTGCGTCATTGGAACAGCAAATTTCCATAGCGCAGGAGATTCTCAGTGACAATTATCTTCTTGTTTTGAGGGGATATGTCTGGGATATTCTTGGATGGCTTGCAACACACTGTGGGGAAGATTTCAATCCCAAAATATTTAGAAATGAACTCTATCTTGACATCCTTATTACATGTACATGGTAATTTCCCCACATTAAAATTCATTAATATTACTCAGTTTGGATTTTCTACTTAATTTACGATGCCTTCTTTTCTCCTTGTCTTTTGGGATGAAGATATTGTTTAACTTCTGGTGTTTTACCATTTGTTTATTCACCTCTATTGTTTGCGACTTTAGGTGCTAATTAATTTTTCTGATTGCTGTTCTTTTTGCTTCTTAATAGCTTGGCATTTGTGGATGCTATTTCCAAATGGCGTCAAGTATACCAAAACGATGTTGTTGATACTTTCAAAAGTGAGTCAGCGTCAAGGGCAGTTCTGATGATGATTTATTCTCCCAGCAAGTACATTGCCTTGAGCGCCAGAGTTATACTATCTGAAATATTAAAGCCAAATGGCAAGGAGTATTTGATACATATATTATGTACCCTAAATTATACAGCCTCTCAGAGGAACATTGGAATGCCAGTACTTAAACTTGTCATTAACTTGATAGGTTTGACTTGTTATTGTGGTCTGCCACAATATCGGAGGCATCTTATCAAAAGTAAAGGGATAGAGACACTATTGGTCCTTGTAAAATGCTGCTTAGACAATGACATCCACATAAAAAGGCAGAGCTTTGCTCCTCATTTGCAAAATTCATTCCATGATAGGATTTGTTGCTGGGTTTGTACGGAAGAGTGGGAAGGTGGGGACATTCCTTTGCTCTATAGTTTGTGGGGGCTAGCTGAGTTGATGCACAATTCTGGTTCCATAAGAAATAACCTCAACATATATGCTGGTGAGATGACATACACTGAAACTGAACTAGTTAGCAAACTCCAGGAGATCTGCATTCACACATCTTCTCCTGGACTCAGATGGTATGCTGCTTATGTCCTTAGTTACTTTGGAGTGTATGGCTTTCCAAGTAAACTGGGGAAAAGGATTGGGAAAGCACTTAATGAGAAGGAATATGCAGATATGCAACTCATTCTTACGAAGGGACAGTCTTTGAGTGTCCATGGTGTTGTCTTTGCAGTTCGATGTTCAGCTCTGCTGCCTCCTAAAGGACTGCCTATTAATGAGAAAACGTTTGATGGTTCTTCAATAAAAGACTTTACAGAGAAGGTGCATGGAGAGTTCCAAAAAGAAATTCGTTTATCTGCTCATGTTGATCATGATGCACTGATGAAGTTGTTGGAATATGTTTACTTGGGATATGCACAAGCAGGAGAGGAACTTGTGAAGAAGCTGAAAACTCTTGCTAAACGTTGTAATCTACAGCATCTATTACAACTGCTTTGTAGAAAACATCCGAAGTGGAGCACTCCCTTCCCTAGCTCTGATCTTTCTCTGGCTCTTGGTCCAGCTGGATTTCAGTTCTCGTATGATTTTCTCACTGATCTTTTGTTGGGGGACATCTTGATTTTGCTTCTTAACAGCATTTCTTTTTATCTGGGTAACCCTGGCACTAATTCTGAATTTGACAAGGAGTTTGATGCCGGAAAATATCAAATGGGGGATAAAGGGGAAAATTGAACAAAGTGAAAAATGATAAACCTTAAGAATCAGCACCTAAGTGTGTTTGACATCAGCACCAAGGGAGGGACAAACACATTCTCAACTCATATAATTCTTATTCAAATTCTAATGTCCGTCACAATTACAAGAGTGTTAGTTTAATAGGGTTTAGGGATTACACTATTATGAAAAATATCTAATTATATGCCATAAAATCCTCTACATTAAAACCTAATTCAAAATTAAGAATAAAAGCAAAAATAATTTCAAATTCAAAATTAAAATCATAAATGATTTTGCTGCTCCTTGCATCAGAGTTTAGTTGAGGTCAACCTTCAGGTGGCCTACATATACTGTTTTGCCCCCTTGTTTTCCAATTAAAAAGCTCTCTGGATTGACAATGCAACTGTGGAACATCTGCCTGATGGACAACTGAATGTGGCTGAATATTTTGGCTCTAGTGATTGACTACCAGTTGTTTCAGTTACCATATTGAATCATTTATAATGTGCAGTTTCTTTCATATCCTAGTGAAGTGAATCATTAATATTTAGTAGGATCTTGTTGATTAATAAGATATTTAATTGAATTTTTCCATTGCGACTATTTCATTTTTCTTAAAAGTAGGGGTTCTAATTAACTTTATTCTAATTTCAGGGACATCATCTTGGAAGCTAAAGTAACTGAACTGATGTGCTGGACATGCAGTTTTTGCTCTCTATCAGAGCCACATATACATGTTCACAAAGTTATATTGTCTTCAAGCTGTGATTATATGCGGGCTTTGTTTCAGTCAGGAATGAAGGAGAGGTGAATAGATGTTCATACTCTTTTTTTTTTTGTGGATAAATGATGTTCATATTCTGTTAATTTATCTGCAGATTTTTACTAACGTTATTTTTCACATTCTGGTTGTGATGCGGATTATTAGTTTGTGTCAGGTATTATCTTGTTAGGGTACTTCAAGTATGTTAAGTATGTGTAACTTTTCTTTTTCTTTTTTACTTTCCTTTGATGTTGAGGGTGTGGGGATGGGAAGGCGGGGGCAGCAGGTACTGTGTTTTTCTTGTATTTGATTTGATGTTGTAGTGTTTTGGAACATCCCTTAATGAATAAATACATGTGATTGTTTCTTTTTTATTTACTTTTCTTGTTCTTTTTTTTATTTTTTAACACTAAGAGACAGCAGATACTTCTCTTTCCTTTCTTAAGTTTTGTTATTCCTTTTCTATCTTTGTTCCTATCATTGGTCCCTTCCCTCAAGACATATTTTATGTGTGCAGCCATTTGGGAACCATTAAGGCCCCTGTTAGTTGGGAAGCATTGGTGAAATTAGTGAACTGGTTCTATTCTAGTGAGCTGTCAAGTCCTCCCTCTGGATGTTTATGGGATTATATGGAAACTGAAGAAAAGTTGCGCAAGCTGCGACCATATGTAGAGCTTTGTTGGCTTGCTGAGTTCTGGTTTTTGGAAGATCTTAAGGAAGACTGTTCAAATGTCATTGTTTCTTGTCTTGATTCTGCCAGACCCTTGTCTATTAAAATAATCCAAATTGCTGCTGATTTTTCACTGTGGAAGTTGGCTGAAGTTGCAGCTAATTACACTGCTCCTTTTTATCGCCAACTACATGATTCTGGTGAACTTGAAGCATTGGATGATATGCTAGTCGACATGGTTCGTGTTGCTTCTGTAAGACTTTCTCAAGAGGGTGGTAGTAACACTAGGTGATCTTGTCTGCTTTGAGATAATTTGAGGATTGGAGTGTTGACAACAGTGTGGTTTGATTTGATGCTATTGAGAACCTAAAATGTGAAGGGATGTCAGGTATGCATTATATATATATGTTGTTTTATTGATTATTATTACAGGCAGGTTCCTCTAGTCAATATAAGGCTTGGCCTTTTTGGTGTAGGCCTTCTATATATATAAATGGTTTAACCTCTCAAAAATTTGCATTTTCTTCTTGGTAGAATTCATCCCATAATTATTAATTATGTAATCCTCATTTCTTTGCCACCTAAAGCTATTATAAATTATAGGATTCATCCCATAACTATGTAATCCTCATTTATTAATTATCTATCAAAAAAGCCATTACTGAAAATTTCCCCATTCCTCCACCTCCTACCTTTGGAGGGCATAATCTGCAACTCTGGGGTGCAATAAAGCAAGCCAGTGCAGAATATATGAGACTTCCTTCTTTAACTTTTGTAGAGTTTGCTCCGGGGTATGCATTTTGATGTGCAAAGTAGTTGTTTTTTTTTTTTTAATAGTTGTGGTTGACACATCTTTTTAATTCAAGAATGTGGGAATCAAGTTCTTCAAGTTTATTCTTGTCTACAATTTATGTATCTGAGAAGAAAATGTTGAGAAAAACTTCCGGATTTGAGAAAGTTGTGGATTTCTCTGGTTTTAGAAAAATAAGATACATTATTCTGTTTTGATTTTTTAGGGCATGTTGGCATTCAATGGTGTTTGTCTTCCTTTTTTTCTTTTTCTTTTTTTGGCGCCTTGCTGGAAACTGTTGATCATACAGTACCTGAATACACACACTCCTAATTTTTGTTATCTTTAAACACTATGAAATTATTTATTGTACTGGGGCAGGAACTGTTCATCCCATTTAGCCATTTTGATGCGGGAAAGTCTACTGGAAATTCAGAAAAGAACTATATTAATTTTAGTTTTATTTCTTTTTGGACATCAATTTTATTTATATTTTAGGCCCTTCTATTAATTAGGTTAATTACTATTTTTATTATAAGTCTAGGGTATTTTTGTAAAAAGGCAATTAGGATTTTCCTACGCCAGTTAGAATTAGGTTTTAGTGTTCCTATATGAGTGGAGTATCATACTTCTATCAAAGAGAGACTATTTTGATGTATAAAATATTTATGTTGAAATTGTCTCCATGGTCTAGTGCTAACTCCAGCCCATCCTAGGTTCTAACTCCAAGTGGTTTTATATTCGCTTGGTGTTAACTCCAATCAAGCCAAGGTTCTGAATCCTAGGTCTATCCTTTATTTCCTTTATTTTTCTGTCTTTTAATTTTGTGTTGAATTGTTCTGGCTTGTCCTGCATCACATTACCTGTTTGATCTTGGTTTCTCTCTTTCTTCTCAGTACTTCTTCAACAAAATCCTAACTGGGTTACAGTTACAGAGAAATTTATTCTCTCCCTTTTCTATGTTTAGCCATGCAGATCGCCCTGTTGAACTTGAAAAAGATGGAAGAGAATTTCTGGAATCAGATAAAAAATCTCAATCACCACATCAGATTTGTTTTCATCATCTGCCATCAGATTGAAGCTCTCAATCTCTAAATCAGTTGAGTAGTTTTTTCAATTTTACTTCTTCAGTGAGATTTCTTAGAAAAAAAACTATGATTTTTTTGTTATAACTTGAGCAATGTCCTCCAAACTGGCACTTCCTCACGACGAATCTTCACCATCACTGTTGAAAATATTACTCAAGATATGAATGAGAAGGCATGTTTTTTTTACTTTCCTTATGATTGTCTAGATTAAACTAAGGATAGGATTCATATGAAGCTATTCAATACGTTGCTCATTTGTACCATGGAATGGGAGGCTGGTTTGTCTCCTCTCCTTTTTCTTTGCTGCAAGACCTATAATTCCTCTTACTTCCATGACCATACATGCTTTATAACGAGTAAATAAAGGTAGGCAAAATCCCCATGTACTTGGATCTCTTTATTCATTAATAAAGTTATGTCATTTATCAAAAACTAAAAAAAGGGAGGAAAAATACCATAATAAACAGGACTGTTAGACTACTTGCGCCCCTTTTGGTTCCAAGAAGTTACCTTGTCTTTTATTTCTTGATAGAGTTACTTCTAGTTATTGTTTTATTAACATGCTAATATAAAACCGTAACTAGAAGGAACTAACATTTCTATTCGGCTATTTGCTTGAAATCGTTGGTGTTTTGGACTATGTAAATTCTACATCAATCAACAATTCTGTTGACTTTTCAATAGAAGAACCCAATTAGACTAATATAGCTCTTTCAATATTTGTATGAATCAAATTATCAAGCATTAAATTTTTTTAAGAAAATATTTCTTCTTGTCCCGCAATAGTTCTCATCCATATGTTATCTGTTTTTAACAACTTTGCTACATTTTCTAGAACTATACTAGTTTTTCTATAGAATTATTTTAGTATTAGATTTAATTCTGTTAATTTTTTTCTTATAATGTTCTGGGTTCTTTAGGTATTTCAGATACATTATAGTTGTTGGGGATAAATTGTATACATAGAGACATATATATATATATAAATGCATGCATGTGAACATTCACACCAATCTTTAACTTAAAGCCAGATTTATGGTTCAGGAATTTAAATTTCTATACCAGAAACAAGAAAAGAACAAATCTTGTAGAATCATAGGGTCACGGAGATTCTAAGTTCTGTATGCCTATTGATTTTGTTAAGTTTCATAAAGCATACTTCATGGCTTTTAAAATTCATTTTGTAACCTGAGATTAGACTCCTTTTGCAGTTTTGATGCACTACTATGTGAGTGTCCCTCTCTTTAACTCTACACACACACAAATGCATGTGCGCACGCACGAAAGCAAGTTTTCATTTTAGTAAATCTGTCTCATGTTTTTTGTCTTATGCAATATGCCTTGGACCATTGGAATAAATTTTTTTCGCTGTTCAGGTAGACAATCTCCAACTTCAAAAGCTATGGATTGAAATATATTGAATCAAAATGGATGGCATAATTTTTTTAGGCACTCCTACCTTACTTTTCGGCATGATAAAGTATTTGTTTATTTTCAGAAGTTGCAGTGTTTGATATAAACATTTTGTGGGCAGGTAATAACAAAGATCCCTTTCTTGCACATAAACAGCTGGGCTAACTAATAGAAGTGGACTCCATCTCAACTGCAGCCGAAAATCCGCAAAGGATTGGAATGTTTCAAATGGACCCTAGACATTGTATAAATGGATAGCTTTTGAAGTTAAAAAGGTTATACATGCGTCAAATTCAAGATGAGTGTACAGCAGTGCTTTAGGCACCAAAATAGATGAGTAATATGAATATACAGTGGCTGATAGTATAATGTATAGCAGCACTTTGGAGAGAGAAATGCCCAAAGTTTTGAGGGTTGTGAAAAATCTGTTCTTGATGTGAAGCTTTCATTCCCCAAAATGCTACTGGTCTCTTTTCTCTCTGTTCT